>NC_056080.1:1404000-2106000 GCF_016772045.2 Ovis aries | reverse complement strand
ATTGACGCTGAAGACTCTCAAGAGTCCCTGGGACTGCAAGATCAAACCAGTCCATGTGAAAGGAAGTGAAGTCTCTTAGTCGTGTCCGACTCTTTGTGATCCCGTGGACTGTAACTTATCAGGCTACTCTGACCATGGGATTTTCCAGGCAAGAATGCTGGAGTGGGTTGCCATTTCCTTCTCCAGGGGATCTTCCTGAGCCAGGGATGGAACCCAGGTCTCCTGCATTGCAGGCAGACGCTTCACCGTCTGAGCCACCAGGGAAGCCATGTGAGAGGAAATCAACCCTGAATATTCACTGGAAGCGCTGATTCTGAAGCTCCAATACTTTGAGCTTCAAAGAGCGGACTCACTGGAAAAGACCCTGATGCTGGGAAAGACTGAAGATGGGAGCAGAACGGAGCAACAGAGGATGAGAGGGTTGCATGGCATCACCGGCTCAGTGGACAAGAGTTTGAACACACTCTGGGAGATAGTGGAGGGCAGAGGAGCCTGGCGTGCTGCAGTCCACGGGGTCCCAAGAGCTGGACACGACTGAGTGACTGAACAGCAACAAAGGAAGTTACTGCAGAAACATCGATGAACAGACTTTTCCCTCAACTGATAATGGAATTGGGATATTTATTTTCGATTAACGTCAACAGGAAAGCAGTTTTCTCTAATGAGTTTAGAAATGGGACCACCAGCACTCCAGTTCTGTGTACAGGATGTTTTATGGAATTTCGCAGCAGAAAGAAAGTATCCTGTAGTTCTGGGAGTTCCGTGTTTCTCCCGCAGGCCCTCGCCTCATTTCTCTTAATGCATCATTCCACCCAGCCACAGCACCTTCAGGCCACGACCTTTCCTACTCTCCTGTGTCTACTTCCTCACCATCAGAGTCTGTATCCTCTTCACAGGTCTCATTGCAAGCTCTTTAATTGTGGTACAAAGCAATTTATTGGTTTCACAAATAGTTGAAATAAATGATCTCAGCTATCCTTGCTCCTTGGAAGGAAAGCTATGACAAACCTAGACAGCATATTAAAACGCAGGGACATCACTCTGCCAACAAAGACTCTGTAGAGTCAAAGGTATGGTTTTTCCCGCAGTCATGTACGGATATGAGAGTTGGATCATAAAGAAGGCTGAGCACCGAAGAACGGATGCTTTCCAATCGTGGTGCTGGAGAAGACTCTTGAGAGTCCCTTGAACTGCAAGGAGATCAAACTAATCAATCCTAAAGGAAATCAACCCTGAATATTCATTGGAAGGACTGATGCGGAAGCTGAAGCTCCAATAGTTTAGCCAGCTGATGCTAAGCACCGACTCACTGGAAAAGACACTGATGGTGAGAAAGACTGAAGGCAAAAGGAGAAAGGGACAACAGAGGATGAGATGGCTGGATGGCATCACCAAACCAACGGACGTGAGTTTGAGCAACCTCCGGGAGATAGTGAAGGACAGGGAAGCCTGGCATGCTGCAGTCCACGGGTCGACAGTCGGACACACGACTGACCGACTCAACAGCAACAGCCTGGCAGACTCAACATATCTTTGAGTAGCTGTTTGAGTCATACATGCTTTGTCTGCTATTCTGAAATGGAACCCAACAGCCTGTGCACTTTCTCTTCTCTACTCGACAGTTCCGCTTTTTTTGAGCCCACGCCTGCCTTCAGTGAGAGCTCGTCTCTGTAAAGCAGCTCCTTCTCAGGGCTGCCCTGGTGGTCTGGGGCTTAACACTTCCCCTTCCAATGCTGGAATTGCAGGTTCGATCCCTGGTTGGGGACCTAAGGTCCCCTATGACTCATGGCCAAAAAACAAAGCATAAAACAGAGGCACCGTGGTAACAAATTCAATAAAGGCTTTAAAAAAATGGTCCACATCAAAAAAATAAAATTAACTTAAAAAAGGAGGTCCTCCTCGGTCCTGCAGCAGCCTTTGACGCAGCCCGTTCCAACCTTCTCCAGGTTGGAAACCTGCTCCTTAAACAGGCCCTCCTGTCTTTCTCTTCCTTTCCACCATCGACTGCATCCTCCTCATGCTTTCCAAGACGCCAGACACTTCTTTCCCAACTTCCCTCCTGAATCCAACCCCAAAATAATACCCATCAACACACATCTGGCTTCCAAGTCGACTGTCCTCCCTTCATGTCTTTAATATCTTGGAAAAAAAAAATCTGTCTAAAATACAGCAATGCGGTCTGTATAACCTGCCACTTCTTACCCTCACAGAACCATTTCTTACGCCCATCACCGTAGAACGCACCGAAGATGCGGCATTTCTCAATACCCAGCGAATCTGTTCCCACGTGGCTCGGTGGTAGAGAATCCACTTGCCAGTGCAGGAGATGCAAGAGAGGTGGGTTCAATCCCTGCGGAGGGAAGATCCCCTAGAGGAGCAAGTGGCAACCCACTCCTGTATTCCTGCCTGGAAAACGCCAGGGACAAGGGGAGCCCGACAGGCTACAGTCCATGGGGCTGCAAAGAGTTTGGACGTGACTGAGCGCCATGCATCCCTTGAGAATGTAGTTCAAAGGCAGACTCCATTCACGATGTTGGGGAGGAACCCTGAGATTCTGCATGTCTCACAAGTTGCCAAGTTTTCAGGGAAACCACGGACTGAAACCACTCACTGTGGCCAGCCCACATTCCCACCATACCTGCAACTACTCACTGTAAGGGGTCAATTAACAAAAGAAAATGCATCTAGAAGGAGAGTCTAGGAACACTGCCCTCAAAAGGCAACTGGGGACATCTTCAGGAATCCAACTATAACATTTTTAGTCAGATCAATAAAAACTTTTGGAAAGCATCACATTAAAATGTAAATATTCTCATATTACAGTAGAAACAGTACTTAAAAAAAAAATCAGAAAACAGGCAAAAGACTTGAGTAGACATTTTTCCAAAGAAGACATAAAGGTGGCCAATACACACATGAAAAGAGGCTTCAACGTCACTAATTATTAGAGAAGCACAAATCAAAACTGCAATGAGTCATCACCTCACACTGGTCAGAATGACCATCATCAAACAATCTATAAACAAGAAATGCTGGAGAGGGTGTGGAGGAAAGGGAACTCTCTTACATGCTGGTGGGAATACAAACTGGTGCAGCCACTATAGAGAACAGTACCGAAGTTCCTTAAAAAACCCGAAAAAAGATACAGGCGCCCCAACGTACAGGGCTTCCCTCATGGCTCAGTTGGGAAAGACTCCGCCTGAGGAGACCCTGGTTCGATTCCTGGGCCGGGAACATCTGCTGGAGAAGGGACAGGCTACCCACTCCAGTATTCTTGGGCTTCCCTTGTGGCTCAGCTGGTAAAAAATCCGCCTGCAATGCGGGAGACCTGGGTTTGATTCCTGGGTCGGGACGGTGCCCTGGAGTAGGGAAAGGCTACCCACTCCAGTGTTCTGGCCTGGAGAATCCCATGAACTGTCTCGTCCATTGGGTCGCAAAGAGTTGGACACGACTGAGCAACTTTCACTTTCCGTTTCCCCAGTGGACAGCAGAATTATTTACAATAGGCAGCACATGGGAGCAAGCTAAACGTCCATCAACAGGGGAATAGGTAAAGAAGAGGTGGGTGGTACAGATATACAATGGGATATTACACAGACATAAGAAAGAGCAAAATAATGACATTTGTAGTGATGTGGATGGAACTAGAGATTATCATACTGAGTGAAGTAAGTCAGCTAGACAAAGACAAATACCATATGCCATCGCCTATACATAGGAAGGAGATGTGTAAATATACAATGGAGCATCACTCAGCCATTAAAAAGAAATAATCTCATTTCTGTCAGGGGAGCCACTGACTGAAACGGCCCTCCCTGGCCAGGCACGATAATAACCACTTGCAGGAGTCATCTTACCGTGGTAGGTCCTAGTACAGGACTCAGAACTAAGAAAGTACCACCAACTGGAAGAATTCATGAAAGACCAAAAGGAGAGAGGAGGCATCAGGCCATGGGTGCTACTCACCTCCCAGAATTGGGGTGAGTGAAATGAAAGTCGCTCAGTCCGACTCTTTGTGACTGTACAGTCCATGGAATTCTCCAGGCCAAATACTGGAGTGGGTAGCCTTTCCCTTCTCCAGGGGATCTTCCCAACCCAGGAATCAAACCAGGGTCTCCTGCATTGTAGGCGCATTCCTTACTAACTGAGCTATGAGGGAAGCCCCATGGCTTTGGGGCATAGCCAGCTAAACAATGAATGGGAAGGCCCCTGGATATAACATCACAGAGATAAATGGCGTCACATGTGTCTAAATGGCTACACTGGCATCCACCTTGGCTGAGCGATGCAGGCACCCCCAGGAAGCACCCTGAGTCAGAACGACTGGCTGAAGACGACCAGGAAAGGAATCTCAACACCATTAAACCTAAGACTGTGAGCCACGTGGCTTAGCAGTCCTCCTGGGTTCCCTCACCTTCCTGCCCTCCTCCTGAGGGGTCCCCTTACCAATCAAGTCTCTTGCTTGGTCAGCACAGGTGTCTCCTGGGACAATTTATTTCCAGGTGTTACACGTGAGCCCCCTCTCAAGCCCTGGAAGGGGTCCCCCTTCCTGCAAAAGGGTGACAGCCAGTATCGGACTGCAATCAGAAAGGCAAGGATTATGGGAGGGGAGTTTGGGGGAGAACGGAGACATGTGTATGTGTGACTGAGACTCTTCACTGTTCAGCTGAAACTATCCCAACATTCTGAATCGGCTGCACCCCAATACAAAATACAAAGGGAAGGAAATGCAAGGACCTAAAGCTTCACTACTCTAAGACAAGCTGGATTTTCCCCCCACAAGTTGTCACTTGAGCATGAAGACTAGAACCTTGTCTCTGTATTTTGTTCTCTTGTGACTCTTCGACTTCATGCTATTTGTCTGCTGAGTCTGTCTCTACAGAACTGGCTCCTGTCTGCGGCCATACCACCCTGAACACACCCCATCTCGTCTGATCTCAGACGCTAAGCAGGGTCGGGCCTGGTTAGTACCTGGATGAGAGAACCAGCTCTCAGTGCTGGTCTGTCTCTGTGACATCACTTCCAGGGCCTTTCCCATTTGTATTTTAACTAGACCTCTCTGCTGAATTCAACACAGTGGGCTACTGGTACAGTGGAAATGTACAACTCTGGCTTCATGGGAGGAAGCGATTCTTTCCATAGCATTACTCCCATGCAAACCTCAATTTTATTCTTTACTAAAAGTCAGTAATAAAAAATATTTCAGTATTTGCCTCTTTCCATACTGTATGAGCCTCAGGCCAAAACCTATGGGTTCCAGCAAAAGCAATTCCAAGACTGAAGTTTATATTAAGACAAGCTTACATTAGGAAAAAGAGGAAAAAAAAATCATTCAATTGATAAACCTTTAGCCAGACCTATAAAGAGAAAAAGGGAAAGGGCCCTAATCAATAAAATTAGAAATGAAAATTATTTCTGACACCACAGAAATATAAAGAACCATAAGAGACTACCACAAGGAACTGTATGTCAATAAAATGGACACTGAAAAGAAATGGACAAATTCTTAGAAAGGTATAATCTTCCAAGACTGAACCAGGAAGACACAGAAGATATGAACAGACCAATTACAAGAACTGAAACTGAATCTGTAATTTAAAAATTCCCAACACACAGAAGTCCAGGACCAGATGGCTTCACAGGTGAATTCTATCAAACATCTATAGAAGAGTTAACAGCTATCCTTGTGAAACTATTCCAGAAAATTGCAGAGGAAAAAATACTTCCATACTTATTCTATGAGGCCACCATCATGTTGATACCAAGATCAGATAAAAATATCCCATAGGAAAAATAATTACAGGCCAATATAACTTACGAATAGAGGCAAAAGTCCTCAAAAAAAAAAAAAAAAAACCCCAGCAAATTGAATCCAACAGTACGTTAAAAGGGTCTTACACAAATATCAAGTGGGATTTATTCCAGGGATGCAAGGATTTTTTCAATATTCACCAATCGGCATGATACACATTAACAAACGCAAGAATAAAAACTATACAATCATCTCAATTAAAGCAGAAAAGTCTTTTGATAAAGTTCAACATGCATTTATGATAAAATTCTCCAGAAAGTTTATAATAAAAGTTCCTCCAGAAAGGAAACCTAACTCAACATAATAAAAGCTATGTACGATAACCCCATGAAGAACGCAGAGCACCAAAGAACGGATGCTTTTGAACTGGGGTGCTGGAGAAGACTCCTGAGAGCCCCTTGGACAGCGAGGAGATCCAAACAGTCCATTCTAAAGGAGATCAGTACTGAATGTTCATTGGAAGAACTGATGCTGAAGTTGAAACTCCAATACTTTGGCCACCTGATGCGAAGAGCCAACTCATTGGAAAAGGCTTTGGTGCTGGGAAAGATAGGGATACCCTGGTGGCTCAGACGGTGAAGAATCTGCCTGCGATGTAGGAGATGTGAGTTTGATCTCCGATTAGGAAGATCCCCTGGAGAAGGAAATGGCAACCCACTCCAGTACTCTTGTCTGGAGAATCCCATGGACAGAGGAGCCTGGTGGGCGGCAGTCCACGGGGTCGCAAAGAGTCAGGCACAACCGAGCGACTAACACTTTGGCTTTTTCTGGGAAAGACTGAGGGCAGGAGGAGAAGTGGATGACAAAGGATGAGATGGTCGGATGGCATCACTGACTCGATGGACGTGAGTTTCAGCAAACTCTGAGAGGTAGTGAAGTACAGGGAAGCCTGACGTGCCGCGGTCCATGGCATCCCAGAGAGTCACAGCAAGTGCACAGCAACAGAGAATGACAAGCCCACAGCTGACATCATACTCAATGGTGCAAAGCTGAAAGCATTTTTCCTCTAAAACCAGGAACAAGGTAAGCATGTCCACTGTTACTAACATTACTCAACAGAGTTTTGGAAGTCCTAGCCACAATTAGAGGGAGAAAAAACTAAATAAAGGACTCCAAATTAGAAAAGCAGAAATAAAACTGTCACTGGTTGCAGATGACATGATACTATACGAAGAAAATCCTAACGACGCCACCAGAAAACTCCTAGAGATCAGCAATGAATTTGGTAAACTTGCAGGATGCAAAATTAAAACACAGAAATGTGCTCCTTTTCTGTACACTAAGAATGAAAAATTAGAAAAAGGAATTAAGGACACATTCCTATGGACCATATCAAAAAGAATAAAATATCTAGCAATAATCCTACGTAAGGAGGTAAAATACATGTACTCGGAAAACTTTAGGGTGCCGATGAAAGAAAGCAAAGAGAACACAAGCAGATGGAAAGATATATCATGCTCTTGAATTGGAAAAATCAAATTGGCAAAATCACTGTACTACCCACAGCAATGTACAGATTCAATGTAATCCCTATCAAACTACCTAGGGCAGTTTTCACAGTACTAGAACAAAAAAATTTTTTTTTAATTTGTATGGAAACACGAAAGATCCCAAATAACCAAAGCAATCTTGAGAAAGGAGAACAGAGTTGGGGGAACAAGGTCAAAAATATAAGTAAAAAATAAAGTGGCTCTCCCTATAAAAAATAAAGCCAAACGTAAAAAATACTTATCCTGTCTTAGCTGTCATTGAGCATTTATTCTGCCAAGATGAGTGCTGCCATCCATTTGTCACACTCTGAAAACAAAAATGTTGAGCGTGTGGTCAGCGACTGTAAAATGTGTACATTAAACTCTACATGACATAGTGTGTCATCTCACCTCAGAAGGCTAACATGTGATTACTGCATGTGTGCTGAATATTTTTAAGAGGGTGTGCATCTTTTTTGCTACAGTGCATGTATTGTTCCACTGCTGATATAAAAGCACTATTACTTTTCATATATTATTAAAGCATTTCTAATGAATTGTTTAACTTCTTGTAATACTCTCGCAGTTGACTATCTTGGGTTTTCAGGAATAGAATCATTCGCTGGTGCTTCAACTATTTAGCATATATGCATAATGCTAGAGACAACTTATAAACTGATAATCAGTTCAGTTCATTCGCTCAGCTGTGTGTGACTCTTTGTGACTCCATGGACTGTGGAACACCAGGCCTCCCTGTCCATCAGCAACTCCTGGAGTTTACTCAAACTCACGTCCATTGAGTCGGTGATGCTGTCCAACCATCTCATCCTCTGTCGTCCCTTTCTCCTCCTGCCTTCAATCTTTCCCAGCATCAGGGTCTTTTCCAATGAGTACTCCTGCCTTGAAAATCCCATGGATGGAGGAGCCTGGTAGGCTGCAGTTCATGGGGTCGCGAAGAGTCGGACACGACTGAGTGACTTCACTTTCACTTTTCACTTTCATGCATTGGAGAAGGCAATGGCAACCCACTCCAGTGTTCTTGCCTGGAGAATCCCAGGGACGGGGGAGCTCCCGTTTCTGGGGTTGCACAGAGTCGGACACGACTGAAGCGACTTAGCAGCAGCAGCAGGCTCTTCACATCAGGTGGCCAAAGTTGCAGCTTCAGCATCAGTCCTTCCAATGAATATTCAGGACTGATTTCCTTTAGGATGGACTGGTTGGATCTCCTTGCAGTCCAAGAGACTCTCAAGAGTCTTCTCCAGCACCACAGTTCAAAAGCATCAATTCTTTGGCACTCAGCTTTCTTTATAGCCCATCTCTCACATTCATACATGAGTACTGGAAGAAAGAAGGCTTTGACTAGATGGACCTTTGTTGGCAAAGTAATGTCTCTGCTTTTGAATATGCTGTCTAGATCGGTCATAACTTTTCTTCCAAGGAGTAGGCGTCTTTTAATTCCATGGCTGCAATCACCATCTGCAGTGATTTTTGGAGCCCCCCAAAAAATAAAGTCTGCCACTGTTTCCACTGCTTCCCCATCTATTTGCCATGAAGTGATGGGACCAGATGCCATGATCTTCGTTTTCTGAATGTTGAGTTTCAAGCCAGTTTTTTGACTCTCCTCTTTCACTTTCATCAGGAGGCTCTTTAGTTCTTCACTTTCTGCCATAAATGATAGTTGTTTTGCTATATTTAACATATATATTTGCTATATATGTCTTCAGTTTTTATTTATCTTTGCTGCTGTATTTTCTAGAGGTTCCAAAACTTGACAGAGATGCCAGGGTTACTTGCCACATTCCTGCTTTTATAGAATGTCTTTCATATTTTATTAACCGGCTTGTCATTCAAAAAACATCATTTTCTAATTCTTTTTACTCAAACCTCTTTTTATTCTACATTGAGTGTCCCGTATTTAAGTAATCTAGCATGCATATTGAAAGTTATCAAATTAATGTATCAGGCAGTTTCTTCTCTTTGGCAATTTGAATGGTGACTTGACTTAGAATTCTACGGAACTGTCAGAATCCAATTATTAAATGACGGATAGACACCATCACAACCAAGCAGGCAACAAGGAGAGCATATATGTATTAGACAACCAGAATCACAGAGACGACAGAAATAAGTACTTGTAGCTATGAATGGCGGAGAAGGCACTGGCACCCCACTCCAGTCCTCTTGCCTGGAAAATCCCATGGACAGAGGAGCCTGGTGGGCTGCAGCCCATGGGGTCACGAAGAGTCGGACACGACTGAGTGACGTCACCTTCACTTTTCACTTTCATGCATTGGAGAAGGAAATGGCACCCCACTCCAGTGTTCTTGCCTGGAGAATCCCAGGGATGGCGGAGCCTGGTAGGCTGCCGTCTGTGGGGTCGCACAGAGTCGGACATGACTGAAGCGACTTAGCAGTAGCAGCAGCAGCTATAAATGGTGTTATGCCAATACATACATATATGTCCAAATCCCCTAGGTCTACTCACTGAGAGGACCCAGGAGCAACATCACACCAGTGAGACTTACTGGGTTGATACGTGTTGTTTATACGTCCTATAAAGATAAATACCGTTTTCTACTAGAAGTTAAGTACAACTTTTGCAGAAACAGCTGATTCCAGAGCTGGGGCAGAGAAGGTTTAAGAAAAGCCTGGAAAGTACTGTCCCAGAAAGCAAGCAGCTGCTCAAAGAGTGATGAGTATCTATCTAAAGGACACAGGATCCTAACAGCCAAGACCTGCAAACAACCTCAATGCCCATCGACAGACGGATGGATAAAGAAGAGGCGGTACGTGTATACAATGGAATACCACTCAGCCAGTAAAAAGAAGAAAATAACGCAGTCTGCACCAACAGAGATGCAAGTACCGATGGTCATACTACGTCAGGCAAGTCAGAGAAACACAAGTATCACGTGACATCGCTTGTATGTGGAAGCTAAAATACGGCACAGGTGAGCCTACCTATAAAACAGAAACACGCTCAGAGATACACAGAACAGACTTGTGGTTGCCAACGGGGAAGGGGAGAGGGAGGGTTTCGCAGTCTGGGATTGGTAGATGCAATCTATGACGTTGAGAATGGATAAGAGACAAGGTCCTACTGACTAGCACAGGGAACTATATTGAATACCCTGCGGAAAACCATAACGGCACGGAATTCAAAGAATGTCTATATGTTGATAACTGAAGAAAAGGGGTGTGTGTGTGTGTGTGTGTGTGAGTGTGTGCATATATATATGTACACATGCATACATACAGGTGTATGATGGAATATTACTCAGCCAGGAAAAGGAGTGAAATTGTGTCCTTTACAGAGACATGGAGGGATCTAGGCTCTCTCATACAGAGTGAAGTCAGAAAGAGAAAAACAAATGTCGCATATTAACAGCTATGTGTGGAATCTACAAAAATGGCGTAGATGGTCTTATCTGCAAAGCAGAAATAGAGACAGAGACGTGAAGAGACACACGGACACCAGGGAGAAAGGGGCGGTGGTGGGATGACCTGGGAGGTCGGCATTGACACATGTTCATTACTGCTATCTGCTAAGTCGCTTCAGTTGTGGCCGACTCTGTGCGACCCCATACATGGCAGCCCACCAGGCTCCTCCGTCCATGGGATTCTCCAGGCAAGAACACTGCAGTGGGGTGCCATTGCCTCCTCTGATGTTCAGTATTAACACTACATATAAAACAGATAGCTAATGAGAACCTGCTGTTATCGCTCAGGGAATTCTACTCACTGCTCTTTGGTGACCTAAATGGGAAGGAAATCCGAAAAAGACGGGATATATATCTATGGATAGCTGATTCACTTTGTTGTACAGTAAAAATCTAACACGATATTGGAAAGCAACTATGCTTCAACAAAAATTAATTTTAAAATATAAAAGCATAATTAATTTTTTAAAGTGGGCAGAAGATGGGAATGGACATGTCTCCAAAGAAGGCATGCTGATGACAGACAGGCACATAAAAAAGATGTTCCACACTGTTTAGTTATTAGACAAATGAAAATCAAAACTAAAAAGAGGTGTCAGCTCACACCAGTCAGAATGGCCATATTCAAAACATCTATAAAATGTCAAATGCTGGCGAGGGTGTGGAGAAAAGGGCACCCCCCTACGCTGTTGCTGGGAATGTAAGTCGGTACAGACACTGTGAAGAACAGTATGGAGGTTCCTTAAAAGATTAAAAACAGAGCTAGCATATGATCCAGCAATCCCACTCCTGGGCATGTACTGGAGAAAACCATAATTCAAAAAGATACATGTACCCCAATATTCATGGCAGCACTATTTACAATACCCAAGACAGAGAGACAACCTAAGCGTCCATTGACAGATGAATGGATAAAGATGAGGCAATATATGTACAGTGGAATATTACACAGCCATAAAAAATAATAAAATAATGCCATTTGTAGCAACATAGATGGAACTAGAGATTAACATACTAACTGAAGTACGGCAGACACAGACAAATATCACATGATTATCACTCAGAATATGAAAGAAATGATACACATGAACTTATATCCTAACAGAAATAGATTCACAGACACAGACAACAAACTTATGGTTATCAAAGAGGGAAGGAGAGAGAGAGAAATTAGGAGTTTGGGATTGGCATATACACTTCCTGTAGCTCACATGGTAAAGAATCTGCCTGTGATTCAGGAGACAAGGGTTAGATCCCTGGGTTGGGAAGTTCCTCTGAAGAAGGGGAATGGCAATCCACTCCAGTATTCTTGTCTGGAGAGTTCCATGGACAGAGAAGCTTGGCGGGCCGCAGTCCATGGTGTCGCAGGGCTGGACATGACTGAGTGACTAACACACACACATACATAAAATGGATAATCAACCAGGACCTACTGAATAGCATAGGAAACTATATTCAATATTCTGTAACAACTTATAAAATAATTGGAAAAAGGTATGTATATACATGCAAAAGTGAAGCAGTTTACCATATACTTGAAACTAACACAATATTATAAACCAACCACACTTTAATAAAAAATAAAATATAAAGATAAGACGTCCCTGGTGGTCCAGTGATTAAGATTCCATGCTTCCAATGCAAGGGGCATGCATTTTATCTCTGGTTGGGGAACTAAGATCCTACATTCCGAGTGTTGCAGCCCCCCCAAAAATAAAGTGGCTCTTCCTATTAAAAAAAAAAAAAGTGAAAAAAACACATGAAGAAGAAGGAAACAGCCTTTCTTGGCGGTCACTAAGCATTTATTCTGCCAGATCCACAATGCCACACTTGTGACATTGTGAAAAAGAAATAATTGAGCATGTGACCAGCGTGTGTGAAATGTGTGGCTTAATACGATTATACACCACGCAGGGTGCAATCTTCCCATCTCAGAAGATTATATGTCATTATCGCATAAGCAGGCAAACATGAACACGTTCCATGTATGTCTTCCACATTTTAAATACGTCATGCATCTTTTGCCACAGTGAATGCATTGCTCAACTTTTCAAGGTCTGCTGGTACAAAAGTACTATCAACTTTCATATATTAGTATACCATTTTTAATGAAGTCTTTTCCTTCTCATAACACTTTTTCATTTGAATGTCCTGGGTTTCCTGGCATAGCATCACTCACGATTCCTCAACCACTGAGCGTCTGTGGTGTTTCAGCTCACGTGCACGCTGCTGGACACCACTAACTAATGCTAATGGCTTTGGTTCTCCCCCCACCACATTTCTTCAGATTTATTTTCTAGGGCTGCCAAAACCACTGGCATAGAAGCAGAGATGCCAGACATGCTTGGTCTTATTCCTGATTAAATGGAATGTCTTTCACACTTATTTACTGAGAATCAGCTTGTCTTTCAAAAGTCATTGATTTTTTTAGTGATTTTTTTAAAAATTTAAACCTCTTTTTATTCTAAGCTGAATGTCACTATTTTATTAATCTAGCATACCTATTGAAAGTTATCAAATTAATGCATCAGACAGTTCTTTAATGCTCTTTTTGGCAGTTTGCTTAGTGACTTAATTTAGAATTTTATTCAACTATCAGAATCCAGTTATTGAACAATGGACTGGCATCACAATCAACTAGACAAGCAAGGAGAGCTTATGTATATTACCTAAAAAGATACAGAGATGAATATGGAAATAAATATTCATAGGTGTAAATGTTGGTATGCCCACAGACATGTACATAAATGTCCAGATCCCATAGCTCTATTCATTGAGAAGAGCTGGGAGCGGCATCATGCCAATAATACTGTTATTTTGCTGATCGGTTTTGTTTATACATGTTCTATGCTCAGACACTCAGCAGTGTCTGACTCTTCTGTGACCCCATGGACTGTGGCCCGCCAGGCTCCTCTGTCCACGGGATTTCCCAGGCAAGAATACTGGAGCGGGTTGCCATTTCCTCCTCTGCGGGATCTTTCTGGCCCAGGGATCGAACCTGTGACTCCTATGTCTCCTGCACTGGCAGATGGGTTCTTCACCACTAGCACCACCTGGGAAGCCCTTGTTTATCCATACCATGAGTATAAATACCATCTTCTAATAGAGGGAACTGCAACCTTTGGAGACATAGCTGATTCCAGAGAAGGTACCAGACAAGCCTCAAGATTACTGTCCCAGAAAGCAAGGAATTGCTCAGAGTGACAAGGATCTGTCAACAGGAGACAGCATCACAACAGCCAAGACAAAGAAACAAACTAAATGTCCATCAACTGGCCGAATGGGTAAAGACGTGGCACAGACATACAATGGAATACTACTCAGCCTTGAAAAAGAACAAAACAATGCCATCTGCAGCCACATGGAAGCAGCCATACATCACCGTCCTGAGTGCAGGAAGCTGAACTGACTCAGAAAGAGAGCGACTAATGCCGTGTTACAGCACTGCAGTTCCGCTCAGCCGCTCGGTCCAGTTCCGTTCCGTTCGGCCACTCAGTCCAGTTCCATTCCGTTCGGCTGCTCAGTCCAGTTTAGTTCCGTCTGGCCGCTCAGTCCAGTTCAGTTCCATCCAGCCGCTCAGTCCAGTTCAGTTCCGTTCAGACGATCAGTCCACTTCAGTTCCGTTCAGTCGCTCAATCCAGTTCAGTTGCTCAGTCCAGTTCAGTTCCGTTCAGCCGCTCAGTCCACTTCAGTTCCGTTCTGTCGCTCAGTCCAGTTCAGTCTCTCAGTCCAGTTCAGTTCCGTTCAGTCGCTCAGTCCACTTCAGTTCCTTTCAGCCGCTCAGTCCAGTTCAGTTCCTTTCAGCCGCTCAGTCCACTTCAGTTCCGTTCAGCCGCTCAGTCCAGCTCAGTTCCGTTCACTCGCTCAGTCCAGTTCAGCTCCATTCAGCCGCTCAGTCCACTTCAGTTCCATTCTGTCGCTCAGTCCAGTTCAGTCTCTCAGTCCAGTTCAGTCCCTTTCAGCCGCTCAGTCCACTTCAGTTCCGTTCACTCGCTCAGTCCAGTTCAGTTCCATTCACTCGCTCAGTCCAGTTCAGTTGCTCAGTCCAGTTCAGTTCCGTTCAGTCGCTCAGTCCACTTCAGTTCCATTCAGCCGCTCAGTTCAGTTCAGTTCATTCAGACCCTCAGTCCAGTTCAGTTCCGTTCAGCCGCTCAGTCCACTTCAGTTCCGTTCAGCTGCTCAGTTCAGTTCAGTTCCGTTCAGCCGCTCAGTCCAGTTCAGTTCTGTTCAGCCGCTCAGTCACTTCAGTTCCATTCTGCCGCTCAGTCCACTTCAGTTCCGTTCAGCTGCTCAGTCCAGTTCAGCTCCGTTCAGCCGCTCAGTCCAGTTCAGTTCTTTTCAGCCGCTCAGTCCAGTTCAGCTCCGTTCAGCCGCTCAGTCCAGTTCAGCTCCGTTCAGACGATCAGTCCAGTTCAGTTCTTTTCAGCCGCTCAGTCCACTTCAGTTCCGTTCAGCCACTCAGTCCACTTCAGTTCCGTTCAGCCGCTCAGTCCAGTTCCGTTCCGTTCGGCCTCTCAGTCCACTTCAGTTCCGTTCGGCCGCTCAGTCCACTTCAGTTCCGTTCAGCCGCTCAGTCCACTTCAGTTCCGTTCTGTCGCTCAGTCCAGTTCAGTCTCTCAGTCCAGTTCAGTTCCGTTCAGTCTCTCAGTCCACTTCAGTTCCTTTCAGCCGCTCAGTCCAGTTCAGTCCCTTTCAGCCGCTCAGTCCACTTCAGTTCCGTTCACTAGCTCAGTCCAGTTCAGTTCCGTTCATTCGCTCAGTCCAGTTCAGTCGCTCAGTCCAGTTCAGTTCCGTTCAGTCGCTCAGTCCAGTTCAGTTCCATTCAGTCGCTCAGTCCACTTCAGTTCCGTTCAGCCTCTCAGTTCAGTTCAGTTCAGTTCAGACCCTCAGTCTAGTTCAGTTCTGTTCAGCCGCTCAGTCCACTTCAGTTCCGTTCAGCCGCTTAGTTCAGTTCGGTTCAGTTCAGGCCCTCAGTCGTGTCCGACTCTTTGTGACCTCATGGACTGCTGCACGCCAGGCCTCCCTGTCCATCACTAACTCCCAGAGCCTGCTCAAACTCGTGTCCATGCAGTTGGTGATGCCATCCATCCATCTCATCCTCTGTCGTCCCCTTCTCCTCCTGCCTTCAATCTTTCCCAGCATCAGGGTCTTTTCCAATGAATCGGTTCTTTGCATCAGGTGGCCAGAGTATTGGAGTTTCAGCTTCAGCATCAGTCCTTCCTATGAATATTCAGGACTGATTTCCTTTAGGATCACTTACATGTGGAATTTAAACTTTGGCACGGACGCATCTGTATACAAAATGGAAACAGACTCACAGAGAACAGACTCATGGTTATGTGGAGGGGTAAGGACTGGGAGTTTGGGGTTGGCAGATGAAAACTATTATAGCTAGTTATATATATATATATATGTGTGTGTGTGTGTGTGTGTGTGTGTGTGTGTATGGCTATATATAGGATGGATGACCAACAAGCTCCTACTATACATAATATCCTGTGATGAACCATAATGGAAAGGAATATTGAAAAACAGAATGTCTATATGTGTGTAAGTGAGTCACTTTACAGCAGAGATTGGCCCCACGTTGTAAACTATACTTCAATTACAAAAAAAAAAAAGAAAAACATAGGAATCAGCTGACATGGGCTCCCACTGACCAAACAGGAAAATTCAAGCATCCAAATACACGATCATTGTAACAGATTATAATCCATTAAACAGAAGAGGAAGCTATGGGTCTGTACAGGTATAAACAAACGAAAATCTTGGTAGAGACCATGATATCGACATGGTCTTTGTTTATGAGTCTCTTACCACATGGTTCATGGTCTTTACCAAGATTTTCATTTGTTTATACCTGTACAGACCCATAGCTTCCTCTTCAATTTAATGGATTCAAATAACTTGCCCACAAGGTAGTTACTATACAAGGGGACAGAGTAACTTCACACCAAAGAAGCCTGGCAGACACCACTTTTAACCAAGGATGAGTCAGTTCTTCTTAAGCTAGCGGGACATCTGCGATTTCCCTGCCAGTCCTGAGAACACAGCGGATGAAAGCCAAATGAGGGAAAGCCTATGAAACAACTGTGGAGGGCTGACTAGTACCCCTCCAGTATCCGTGTCCACCCAGCCTCTCAGAACGTGACCTTCTTTGGAACCAGGTCTTTGCAGATACAAGTCATTAAAAAAAATATCCAGATGGGATCATTCCACATTGAGGGTGAGTCCTAAGTCCAATCAGGGCTTCCCTGCTGGCTCAGACTATAAAGAAGCCGCCTGCCAGTGCAGGAGACCCTGGTTGGATCCCTGGGTCGGGAAGATGCCCTGGAGGAACGGCATGGCAACCCACTCCAGGATTCTTGCCTGGAGAATCCCATGGACAGGGGAGTCTGGCGGGCTATGATCCACGGGGTCGCAGAGACTCAGACACGGCTGGAGAACAGCGCGCTCGCACACTAAGTCCCGTGACTGGTGTCCCTACAGGGACGTAAGAGGACAGGGGAACACAGAGGGAAGATGCTCCCATGAAGACAGAGATAGTGATGCTTTCACAAGGCGAGGAGTGCCAGCAGCCACAAGGCGGTGGGGGCGAGACCCTGGAGTTCAGTTCTCTCCAAGTTCTTGCCAATGCCTTGATTTCCTCTCTTCTGTTCTCAACTGTCAAAGACCCATTCTGCGCTTCTTCAAGCTACCCAGTTTGTGCCACTTATTGCAGCAACCCTAGGAAACTAACATGACCCACAATCTTCCAAACTCCCAGGTCCATGAAGTCAGGAAAAAAAAAAAAAAAAAGGAATATAAGACGGTCTAGATGGAAGGAAACTGAAGACCAAGTGGAACTTGTCATTCCTACCTGACTTCTTTTGTCATAAAAGACATTCTTGGGACAACTGATGAACTTGAGATGACTGTGAACATTCAAGCAATATTAATCACCTGATTTTTTGATTCTCACATTGTGCTTGGGTAGGAGAAAGTCACTTCCCTGGTGGCTCAGCTGGTAGAAGAATTCTCCTGCACTGTGGGAGACCTGGGTTCGATCCCTGGGTTGGGAAGATCCCCTAGAGAAGGAAAAGGCTACCCACTCCAGTATTCTGGCCTGGAGAATTCTACAGTCCATGGGGTCGCAAAGGGTCGGACACAACTGAGCGACTTTTTCACCTTCACTTTCTAGGAGAATGTGCTTGCTGGTTGGTGGGATGTCAGGTGGAGGAAACTGGATCCAGGTGACTGGGGAAAATGCATGTTACTCAAGAGCCAATAATTAAGATTATCTTAGAAGTTGCTGTTGCTTAAAAAGGTCCACCTCGGTGCATCCCTGGTGGTCCAGTGGTTAAGAATCTGCCTTCCAATGCAAGGGACTCGGGCTTGAGCCCTGGTCAGGGAGGTAAGATCCCACATGCAGGGCAACTAAAGCCTGTCTGCCTAAACTAGAAGGTGAGAGGGTAACGGGCAGGCATGCTAGGGTCTCCAAGCGAAGCAAACAGACTGCAAGTGTCCCAGATGGTTTTTTTCCCCCCTCTCTCTTAAGCGACAAGAGGAAACACACTACAAGTGTTGGACAATTTTTTTCTCTTCTCTGCAAAAAATTAAAAAGGACATTTCTTTTTAAGAATTAAAGATTTTAAAATTAAAAAAAATAAAAATAAATCTAACCTTGAAAAAAAATAAAAATAAAATGAAAAAATAAAATTTTGGGTTGGCAGGACGACACCTGGTTCCACCTGAGCTGAACTTTTCTCAAACCTTGAGCTCACCAATGCGTTTTTCGTATGGAAGTGCTTTTCTTAAGCTATGTTAATGAACTCTCTGTATTTATCTTAGACTCTGCCTTTCTTCAAGTCGGTTCTGCCTAAGACTCAGAACCCATAAGGGCTCAACAAAGCGGTATGTTTGACTCAGGGAAATGTTCTCTTAAGCTGTGTTAATGGAACCATGTATTTGCTCAGAAACCTGCCTTTCTTCAAGATTCATGTCAATTGTTTTATGGCCCGGGATGACTCACCTGGTACCAATGCATCTGGGTGAGGGTCCTGGTGCCAGTCTCTGAGTTTTGAGGCATTTCCTTCCTTTAATTAGCAGCTTGCCAATAGGTAAATAGGGCTTCCCTCATAGCTCAGTTGGTAAAGAATCTGCCTGCAATGCAGGAGACCCTGGTTCGATTCCTGAGTCAGGAAGATCCGCTGGAGAAGGGACAGGCTACCCACTCCAGTATTCTTGGGCTTCCCTGGTGGCTCAGCTGGTAAAGAATCCACCTGCAATGCGGGAGACCTGGGTTCGATCCCTGGGTCAGGAAGATCTCCTGGAGAAGGGAAAGGCTACCCACTCCAGTATTCTGGCCTGGGTCACAAAGAGTCGGACAGAACTGAGCACTTTCACTAATAGGTATATAACTTCTTGCTAAAAACTGGCAAGGGGGCACTCTTTCTGCCCCCTTCTGATGTCTATGTCAGAGGCTTTCTCTCTCTCTTCTATACTCTAATAAAACTTTATTATACAGAAAGCTCTGAGCAATTGAGCCTTGTCTCTGGCCCTGGACTGAATTCCTCTCTGTCAGGCGCAAGTTGGAAAAGAATTTCCAGACATGAGACAGAATGAGAGGGAAATAACATTTATTAGAGTGGGAGACGGTGTTGGAACAGTGGGCCAGCTCAAGGGAGACCCGACGTTGAACAGGGGTCCTTTGTCCACTTTTATACCCAGGGTAAAAGGGGTGGGATAGGGGTCTCATGGGTCATTTGCTGATCAGATGATGCATGTATACTGGGCAGAGGAAGAGTAGGGCAAATACCTTCTCCTTGTGGACTAGCAGGGGAGACGGGTTATACTGTTCCATTAATAGTTACAACATCCAGCGGAGGGATGGAGAAGGAAATGGCAACCCACTCCAGTGTTCTCGCCTGGAGAATCCCAGGGACAGTGGAGCCTGGTGGGCTGCCGTCTGTGGGATCGCACAGAGTCGGACACGACTGAAGCGCCTTAGCAGCAGCAGCGGAGGGAAGGATGACAAGGGTCTGGTCTTTCCCCTTCCTGCATTCCAAGACCCTCCTTGGTTTTATCTGCTCTTCCATACTTGGTTCACCACACTGTCCTCTGGAGGCCAAGAATTCCAGCGTCATTCATGGCTCATAGCAACTGCCTTTGAGAGGCCTGGGGCCACAATGCACAGAGCCCACACTCTCTGGGACTCACACAGCCACAACCACAAGCCCACACGCTCTGCAGCTGACGTATCACAACTAGTGGCAAGCCCACACACTGCAACAAAGAGCCCACGGGCCTCAACTAAGACCCCACCCAGCCATAAATGCATAAATAGAACATTTTTCATTAAAAAAGATAAAAACTTTTAAAATGATTTTTAAAAATCCACCTAATAATCAGGGAAATAGAAATTGAAGGAAAAATAGACATGGAAGCAAAAAAGAAACAGTATGTCTTCGAATATTGATCAGAAGAAAATCAGTTAAGTCGGAGGAAACAGGGTATAGATAAAAATGAGCAGTGACAGGACTTTGCGTTCAGTTCTGTATATGAGGAAGAGGTACTCCTGCATCGGACAGAAGTTTTGTGGTCTCTGCTTCAGTTGAAACAGTGATGTGCAACCCGTGATGACCCAGAATCCCACCTGTGCACAGGGTACCCTTGGATTTACATGAACTGCACAGGACACATGACTGATGAAGGACATGCCGACATTGTGAGGACTGAAGACTCGAGATAACCGCAATGGCCATGGACAAGAATCACGGATACAGAAATTGTGACAGGTTGAAACAAGAGTTGAAATGTTTGAGCCTGACCTAGATTTATAGCAGGGATCTATCTTGAAGATAAATGGTCAACTGAGAAAAATGAGTGAAATGACATCCACTGAGTGATGACAATATGCAAATGTTAACAGGCACACAAAAATACTCGATTGTGTTATAACTGTATGGGTGATTTGTATATGTATGAATATGTATCTAGTACAGGTCTACTTCGGTAACACTGGTACCCTTGTGAGACAGAAGACATACAGAATAAAAGGAGAGGAGTTTTAGATTTAAAATTTAATATTTTTCACTGCTTTCATTTTATTTTTAATTTTAATTTTTACTTTATTTTACTTTACAATACTGTAAAATGCTAGAACAAATATGTTAATTGCCAGCAGTTAAATTAAGGCATGAAACATGAGGCTGTCCTTCTTAATGCTTTCCATATTTTTGTTTTTCCAGTGTTGAAAAATACTGTAAAAGTAAATAGAGTTATTTTCTTAATGGAAACGCCATTTTGATAAAATAAAGCAAACAAAAAGGGTAGGATTCTCAGGGATCCAAAGATTCTTTAATACACGCATATTAAACAATATGATACACCATATTAACAAACTGAAGGATAAAACCATATGATAATTTAAATAGATACAGAAAAGGCTTTCAACAAAATTCAGCACTCATTTATGATTAAAAAAAAAAAAAAACTCTTCAAAAAATGGGCGTAGAAGGAACCTACCTTAACATAATAAAGGCCATATACAACAAACCCACATCCCTGGTGGGTTAGACGGTAAAGCGTCTGCCTGCAATGCAGGAGACCTAGGTTTAATCCCTGGGTTGGGAAGATCCCCTGGAGAAGGAAATGGCAACCCACTCCAGTATTCTTGCCTGGAGAATCCCAAGGACCAAGGAGCCTGGTAACTGAGTCCCTTTGCTGTCTGCCTGAAATTATCACAACACTTTCAATTGGCTACAGTCCATGGGGTCACAAAGAGTCGGACACGACTAAGTGACTAACACACACACAGACAACAAACTCATAGCACAGTTTTTTCAGTGGGGAGAAAGTGAAAGCATTCCCTCCAAGATCAGGAACAAGACGAGGAAGGCTCTGCTGAAAACAGACGTATGGACCAGGGTAGAGGAGGAGCGGGACAGGGTGAGACAACTGGAGAGAGTAGCTTTTGCACTAACATGTGTCAATAGAGAGCCAACGGGAACTCGCTGTATAACTCAGGAACTCAAACAGGGGCTCTGTAACAACCAGAGGGGTGGGAGCGGGCGGGAAGTGGGAGGGAGACTCAAGACGGAGGGGACGTATGTACACCTGTGGTTAATTCAAGCTGGTGTATGACTGGAACCAAACCAGATTGTAAACAAATCAATTGATTAAAAATATATTTTTTTAAAAGGTAGGGTTGTGCCATTAAAGGAGAGATGTATGCAACAGAAAAATGGATAAAGACATGCTACATGTGGAACATTACTCAGCCACCAAGAAGAATGAGACCATGCCATTTACAGCAACATGGATGCGCATAAAGACGATCACACTGAGTGAAGCAAGTCAGACAGAGAAGGAGAACCATCATGTGACGTCCCTCACATGTGGGATCCAAAAAGAAATGATACAAATGAGCTTACAAACAAAACAGAAACAGACTCACAGACTTAGAGAAAAAACTTATGGTTGCCGAGGGGGGAGAATGGGGTGAAGGGACAGGTAGGGAGTTGGGGGTCGACATGGACACACTGCTGTATTTAACATAGATAATCAACAAGGACCTGCTGGACAGCACAGGGAACTCTGCTTAATACTCTGTAATAACCTTATGGTTCCCAGGGGGAAGGATGGCGGAAGGGATAGTCGGGGAATTTGGGATGGACATGAACACACTGCTGTATTTAACATGGAGAACCAGCAAGGACCTGCTGGATAGCACAGGGAACTCTGCTCAGTGTCATGCGGCTGCCTGGATGGGAGGGGAGTTTGCAGGAGAATGGATACGTGTCCATGTATGGCTGAGTCTCTTTGCTGTCTGCCTGAAATTATCACAACATTTTTAATTGGCTATACCCCATTACAAAATAAAAAGTTACAAAGGAAAGATGGATGGATATGAATGCCCATCAAATACAGCACTCAAAACATTTCTGAGCACCCTTACAACACAATACAAAAGTGTATAATTATTACTCATGATTTTGCACTATCTGTGCTGAAACCTTATCAAGCTAGGCCAAAAGGAAAAGCATCCATGAAGATCCATCACAATAGCACCACCCCACCAGCAGACACAACTAAACTCCTGCACTGTGGCATCTCTAACAAGCTCTACACATCGGCACTTGCATAGGGAGGGGTGATCAAGCCAGTCAATCCTAAAGGAAATCAGCCTTGGAATATTCATTGGAAGGACTAACGCTGAAGCTCCAATACTTTGGCCACCTGATGCGAAGAGCTGACTCATCGGAAAAGACTCGGATGCTGGGAAAGATTGAAGGCGGGAGGAGAAGGGGACGACAGAGGATGAGATGGTTGGATGGCATTGCTGACTCAATGGACATGAGTTTGAGCAAGCTCTGGGAGATGGTGAAGGACAGGGGAGCCTGGCGTGCTGCAGTCCATGGGGTCGCAAAGAGTCGGACAGGACTGAGCGACTGAACAACAACAACGGTCAGGCGGGCGTTGTGCATAACAGAAGCATGAAAGATCAGCAGCACAATGATAAAAATTTAATAACTTCGCAGCGCAGGAGCATAAGACACCTTGAGGAAAGGGAGCATGTTCTGAACCCTAGGAAAGCACCCAGGGAAGCACCGGTGATGGGTTATCTGAGGCCATCGACGTTTTTCTATAGCACAACATTCTATCTGGTTTGGTAATGTGATACTATGAGCATTTTTGAAACCTTGTTTATTTGCTCATCTATATCTTCTATATAAAGAAGGCTGATCGCCAGAGAATTGATGGTTTCAAACGGTGGTGCTGGAGAAGATTCTTGAGAGTCCCTCGGAATGCAAGGAGATCAAACCAGTCCATCCTAAAGGAAATCAGTCCTGCATGTTCATTGGAAGGACTGATGCTGAAGCTGAAACTCCAATACTTTGGCCACCTGATGCGAAGAGCCAACTCACTGGAAGAACCCTGATGCTGGGAAAGATTGAAGGCAGGAAGAGAAGGGGACGACAGAGGATGAGATGGTTGGATGGCATCACCGACTCAACGGACATGAGTTTGAGCAAGCTCCGGGAGATGGTGAAGAACAGGGAGGCCTGGCGTGTCACCATTCAAAGTTTCACAGAGAGTCAGATATGACTGAGGGACTGCACAACAATACTGTTTTCTACTGGGCTTCCCTAGTGGCTCAGGGGTGAAGAATCTGCCTGCCAATGCAGGAGACGTGAGTTCTATCCCTGGGTCAGGAAAATCCCCTGAAGGAGGAGATGGCAACTCACTCCAGTATTCTTTCCTGGGCAATCCCATGGACAGAGGAGCCGGTGGGTCCATGGGGTCACAAGAGTCAGACATGACTAGAAGACCAACAACAAGAATCTCTATTGTCGTGCTCAGTAAAACAAACATTCCGTGGAAGTAGGGACCTACTCTGTTCAATTTCACAGGCTGACTGTCTATCAGATGTTGGCACAAACTAAGTTCTAAATCAATACTGATGGCACAGAGCCAAGAGCAACAGATGAAACATCTTCTATGCCGTCCTTCTAATGAGTACAAACATCTTGCAAATCGCTGGTACTCTGAAATGTACATTAAAACCACCCTGGCGCCCGTTTCAATCTTCCTGGTCATAGCCAGTGCTTAAATGACACTGGTAAAGTAATACGGATGTCAAGGAATGAATTACTGCCTCTGAACAAATGGGATAGATCAGTGTAAAACTTGAATTACAGGAAGATCTTTAAGCAAAGTGTGTCAACGTACTGCATATGGGGTTGATTCAAACTCCATATGCATTCATTTTTAATAGCAAGTTGATTATAGGCTACTGACAAGGAGAACACAGGCATTGTAAAACAGAACAAACACACTGCATATTGTTGGTGCATTAGATGAGAAATGACGATGAAATCAACTGGACTGTTTAATACAAAAAATTGTATGAGCTTGGAATACTAAATGGTTCGAGACAAAAATCTCTGGCACTGGTAGAAAAACAGAAATACAGATCCATGGAACGGGATACAAAGGTTCTATCCTGTTCTGTTCCAGAGCAGAACCCATGCACCTATGGTAGCCTAATCTATGACAGAGGAGGCAAGAATACGCAACGGAGAGAAGACAATCTCCTCTAGTAAGTGGTGCTGAGGAAAGTGGACAGCTACGTGTAAAAGGATGAAATCAGAAAACTCCTTAACACCACGCACAAAAATAAACTCAACACGGATAAAAGACCCAAATGTAAGACCAGACACTGTACAACTCTTAGAGGAAAACAGAGGCAGAACACTCTTGACATAAATCACAGCAAGATCCCTTTCGGCCCATCTCCTAGAGTAATGAAAGTAAGACCAAAAATAAACAAATGGGACTTAATGAAACTTAAAAGCTGTTCACAGCAAAGGAAACCATAAACAAAAGGAAAAGACAGCACTCCGAATGGGAGAAAAATATATTTGCAAACAAAGCAACTGACAAGAGATTATTCGTCAAAATATACAAACAGCTCATGCAGCTCAGTATCAGAAAAAAACAAACAATAAATAGGTGGAAAATGTAGACAGACATACAGATGGCCAAGAGGCACATGAAAAGATGCTCAACACGACTCATTATAAGAGGAATGAAAAATCAAAACCACAATGAGGAATTATGGTCTCACCAGTAAGAATGGCCATCATCCAAAAAAAAAAAAAAAAATCTACAAATAACAAATGCTGCAAAAGGTGTGGAAAAAAGAGAACCCTCTGGCACTGTTGGTGGGGATGTAAATTGGTGCAGTCACTACGGAGAACAGTATGGAGTTCCTCAAAAGACTGAAAATAGAACTACCACGTGAGCCAGCAATCTCACTGCTGGGCATATACGCTGCTGTTGTTCAGTTGCTCAGTCGTGTCCGACTCTGGGACCCCACGGGCTGCAGCACGCCAGGCCTCCCTGTCCATCACCAGCTCTTGCAGTTGACTCAGACTCATGTCCATTGAGTCGGTGATGCCATCCAACCATCTCATCCTCTGTCATCCCCTTCTCCTCCTGTCTTCAGTCTTTCCCAGCATCAGGGTCTTTTCCCAGCATCAGGGTCTTTTCCAGTGAGTCGGCTGTTTGCATGAGGTGGCCAAAGTATTGGAGCTTCAGCTTCAGCATCAGTACTTCCAATGAATCTTCAGGGTTCCTTTCCTTTAGGATGGATTGGTTTGATCTCCTTACGGTCCAGGGGACTCTCAAGAGTCTTCTCCAACAATACAATTCAAAAGCATCAATTATTTGGTGCTCAGCCTTCTTTATGGCCCAACTCTCAAATCCATCGGTGACTACTGGAAGAATCATAGCTTTGACTAGACGGACCTTTGTTGGCAAAGCAACACCTCTGCTTTCTAATATGCTGTCCAGGTTTGGCATAGCTTCTCTTCCAAGGAGCAAGCGTCTATACCCTGAGAAAACCGTAATTCAGAAAGGCACGTGTACCTCAACGTTCACTGCAGCGATATTTACAATTGCCAGGACAAGTAAGCAACATAAATGCCTATTAATAGGTGAATGCATGAAAAACGACATGGGCTATTTCTCAGCCATAAAAAGGAATGGAATTGAGTCATCTGTAGAGATGTGAATGGACCTAGAGTCTTTCGTACAGAGTGAAGTAAGTCATAAAGAGAACAACAAATTCCACTTATTAATGCATATATAGAGCATATAGGAAAAAAATGGTATAGATGAACCTGTTTGCAGGGCAAAAGTAGAGACACAGAGGTAGAGAATGGTCACATGGGCACAGAGGAGGAAGGCAGGGTGGGGCGGATTGAGAGAGGAGCAGTGATACATACACATGACCACATGTAAAATCCACAGCTAGTGGGAAGCTCCGTAATGTAGCACAGGGACCTCAGCTCGGCGCTCTGAGATGACCTCGAGGGGTGGGAGGGGGGTGGGATGGAGGCTCTAGAGGGAAGCGGTCTGTGTACACGTATATCCAATTCACATTGTAGAACGGCAGAAATACTAGCTCAACACTGTAAAACAATGCTACTCTAGCAAAAAATTTAAGTGAGAGAGACAGTTACCCACTGATTATATAATCCCTCTTCAAAGGTGACCAGGACCTACAGTATCAGCTGTTTACATCATTAAAGCTAAAGTCAGTATTTGAAAATCCACAGTGCGACAGAACATTAAAAGTTGCTTCTTGAGTTATGTAATTAATCGATTAAAGACTTCATCGTGGGATTACTATCATCGCTGCAGATTTTTAACAGATGAAATCAACTACAGACTATGATTCATAGCTTTGTCACAGTAGGGGAGTAAAATTAATATATTGATAGATGTGGTTTTGGAGTAGAAATGAGTTGTGCGTGATGTTCGGTAGTCGTTAGGGTTGATTTGGAGAAGGCAGTGATATACCACTCTGCTACTTCTCGCCTGAAAAATCCCATGGACAGAGGAGCCGGGTCAGTTATAGTCCATGGGGGTCACAAAGAGTCAGGCAAGACTGAGTGACTAAGTGCAAGGTTAAATAAAATATCTTTACTAACTTATGCTGAGAGGAGAAATAAGCATTGTAAATACAGTATTAATTATGTATTCTGCCATGCCACATGTGAAGGGTGATTATTTTTTAAAAAGGCACTTTAAACACAAATTGAGAACTTCAGTGACTCTGTTGTAATATCGGGTTAGAATAACATTTTCAAACTCTAGCTCCTGACTCATTAGCAGTTGTGAAATCATTTAACTGTCAGGACAATGTTTTTTTAAAATAATATGCAATAAAAATATCAGAAAGAATTACATGTAGTGAGAATACTGTTTTATGAAATTTTTACATTTTTAAATTTTATATATACACATGCACATAAGAAATGTACATATAGGTATTGGTGGAGAAGGAAATGGCAACCCACTCCAGTATCTTAGCCTGGAGAATCTCATGGACAGAGGAGCCCTGGGGGCTGGGGTAGTGGTCCATGAGTTCGGAAAGAGTCGGACACGACTGAAGCGACTTAGCATAGGTATTGGGTCACCAAATAAGGAAGCTTATTCAGGGAGCTTTGGAAATTTCTGAAGAGAATGGTGCAGCGCTGGTTATATAAAAGCTGCTGCTGCTGCTGCTAAGTCGCTTCAGTCGTGTCCGACTCTGTGCGACCCCATAGACGGCAGCCTACCAGGCTCCTCCGTCCCTGGGATTCTCCAGGCAAGAACACTGGAGTGGGTTGCCATCATATAAACGCTGGTTCACCAAATAAGGAAGGTGACATTCAGGAAACTTTGGAAAGCCCTGAAGAGAATGGTGTAGAGCTCGTTGTAGTGGGCAAATAATCTTAACTCTGCTGGGAAACCAGTTGTCAGGTTGTAACACCACAGAACCCGTTCAACTGCGTTTATGCATTCAGTTCACCACGTGCTAGGCAGCGATTTGCACAGCTGCTAAGCTAACAACTTGATCGTGCAACAGGAGGAATGATCACAGAGACGCTCCTACACTTTGCTTCAGCTTCAGGGTGTTGAAATTATCAAATTCAAATGCTGATAGTCCCTCTTAGGCTGCACAAAAAATTGCGATGAAGCACCAAATGCTTTCTTCTGAGACCAGGGGCGAGTCTCCGTCTCTGTAACAGATAACCTAAGTGAGATCCTTTTGCGTCTGCCGACCTTGTGATAGGGCTCAGACGGTAAAGCTGCTGCCTGCAATCCAGGAAACCTGGGGTTTGACTACTGGGTTGGGAAGGTCCCCTGGGGAAGGGCATGGCTACTCACTCCAGTATTCGTGCCTGGAGAATCCCATGGACAGAGGAGCCTGGTGGGTTATAGGCCATGGACTTGAAAGAAGCAGGACACGGCACTCAAACATGCAAAATATGATGGTAACAGAAAGTGGGGGTTTGGGGAGGTGGTTAGATGGTGGGGGTTGAGCCCCCATAAACGGGATTAGCGTCCTTACAAAAGTACCCCAGAAACCTTCTTCACCCCTTCTACCAAGTGAAGACACTGAACCAGACAGTATCTTGATGCTTGTTTGTTCAATAAGAGACATTTTTAAAATGTAGACCGTTTTTAAACTCTTTATTGAACTTCTTACCACATTGCTGCTGTTTTACATTTTGGTTTTTTTGGCCTGGAGGCATGTGGGATCTTAAGTTCTCTGACCAGGGATCGAACTCGCAGCCTCCTACATTGGAAGGGGAGGTCGTAACCACTAGAGTTCCAGGGAAGTGTCTAGTGCCTTCATCTTGGACTTCCCAGTTTCTAGCCCAGGGAGAAAGGTGAATTCTCTAGGGCCTTGATCTTGGACTTGCTAGCATCTATACCAGGGAGAAGGGTTTGTAGTTTTGTTAGGACCACCCATATGGACTGAGATGCCTCTCTAGGGAAGACGACTTCCCCCATCTCCTACCATCGATTCTGGGCATCCTGTGCTAAAAGCCCTGCAAAGTGGCTGTGAAACGGGTCCCTCCCCTCGTCCGTTCTTTCGAAAAACTACTTTATTTCAAGATCAAGTTGGATGTGTTACTCCAAGTAGCGCAGGACTTCACAGTCGAAAGGTTTTTGACAGCAAGGAGAAGACTGAGTCATATTCTTGCCCCTTTTGAAGTCAATCAAGAGCAAGGGAGATTAAATTAAAAAAAAAAAAAAAAAGATCAGCAGAGGAATTATCCCAAGAGGACATATCTGAGGACACACAGATGTATGGATGAGCATGCAGCTGGCAAAGCTTTGAGCTGAGTCCGCAAAAGCAAAATGAAGTACCTGCTGAGTGATTTCATGGTGAACTCAGCCCACTTAAACTGTCTGTAAATATTAATAATTTAATAGTAATAAAAACTACTTTCGGTAGGATTATAAAGTGACAATAAAATAATAATTATGACGACTCTTATACAATTTCCAGTGGTCACGTACAGATGTGAGAGTTGGACCAAAAAGAAGGTTGAGCGTCGAAGAACTGATGCTTTTGAACTGTGATGCTGGAGAAGACTCTTGAGGAGTCCCTTGGACTACAAGGAGATCCAACCAGTCCATCCTAAAGGAGATCAGTCCTGGGTGTTCACTGGAAGGACTGATGCTGAAGCTCCAGTAGTTTGGCCACCTAATTCGAAGAACTGACTCGGAAAAGACCCTGATGCGGGGAAAGACTGAACGTACGAGGAGAAGGGGGCGACAGAAGATGAGATGGTTGGATGGCATTGTTAACGCAATGAGCATGGGCAAACTCCTGGAGACGGTAAAGGACAGGGAAGCCTGGTGCGCTGCAGTCCATGGGGATGCAAAGAGTCGGACACAACTTAGCGACTGAACTACAACACAGAATCATCATTAATAAAATTTATCCACTTTTCCTAATCTCCAGTAATTGCTTTTCTTCTTGCTTCAAGTTATGTAGGCAATCACTTCAAAAAATTTTGTGACAGTGCAGACATAACTTAGGTAAGAAAAACGTTAAACCCTGAATTTCCCTGATAATCAGTGCCTCAACTGTAAAAGAAGTGCCCGAGAACCAAAAACATTTCTATGATTAATATTTATATACATAAGTAATTACGTGTATCTGTTTTAATCAGGAAAAGAAAGCAGCATAACTGAAACCTTTTCATATTGTTCATGGGGTACTCGCAGCAAGAATACTGGAGTCGGTTGCCATGTCCTCCTCCAGTGGACCACATTGTATCGGAGCTCTTCACCGTGACCCGTCCCTCTAGTGTGCCCCTGCATGGCATGGCTTGTAAAGAATCCGCCTCCAGTGCAGAAGAAGTGGGTTCCACCCCTGGGTCGGGAAGATCCCCTGGATGGGGAAATGACAACCCACTCCAGTATACCTGCCTGAAGAATCCCATGGACAGAGGAGCTGGGCGGGCTACAGTCCAGAGAGTCGCAATGAGTCAGACACAACTGAGTGACTAAGCACTTCAGAGCTTCACGGAGTTACACAAGTCGCTTTTATGACAACAAGGCTCCACTGTAACTGCCCAGGTCTGTTTAAAATCCTAATTCAACACCCAGAGCCTCATGGTTCTTTCTTTCCCAGCTTCACGTATGCACACATGATGCCCAGTATTAGGAAACCAGAATGCTAGAGTTTTTTTTTTTTTTAATATATGGCTTGCTCCTTGAGCGCATTATTTAACCTCAAATCTCTTTTCTCTAATCGTCTGTGGAAGCAGTGGGTTACCATAGTTACAAAGTGAAGAGTGTTACGGCAACGAAGAAATGACTGATGAAATTTTACATGACAGATTCAAAGATAGTAGGACTCGGCCTCAGCGGGCAACTGGGAACTTATTGAGCTGCCGGTCACAGACAACAGCCGTGCCAGCGTATCAGGATCTGGGTCAGAAAGTTTCTCCAGGGTTTCCAGACGCCTCTCCTAGGGGGTGCTTTGAAGAGCTGAGGAACGTGGAGACATTGGCGACAGCATCCGTTTCTGTTAGCACGGTGCCCGAGGACGTGCTGTAACCATCAAACGCCACGCAGCTGTGATGGGTTCAGGTGAGGGGCTGTCAGGACACACCTGGAGAACCCCGGGGCTGCAGGTCAAAGTGCTCTATTATGTCTCTGTAGCTGCAGGGGCTTCCCCTGTAGCTCAGTCCGTAAAGCATCTCCCTGCAGTGCAGGAGACCTGGGTTCAACCCCTGGGTTGAGAAGATCCCCTGGAGAAAGAAACAGCAACCCACTCCAGAAACCTCGCCTGGAGAACCCCATGGACTGAGGAGCCTGGCGGGCTGCAGTCCATGGGGTTGCAAAGAGTCGGGCATGCCTGAGTGACTAACACTTACTCCCACATGTAAGAAAGCTGATGCTCCACAGACTTTTCAAGCATCTTACACGATCCTCCCACTAACAAGGTCAAAGGCATGCAGTATGGGGACGATACAGTGTTTAAAAGTCTAACATGCTGACCTTTCCTCTGTGGATGAGACAGACAGATGTTGTACATACATACAATGGGATATTCCTCGGCCGTGAAAAAGTGAAATAATGCTACTTCTGGCATGGGTGGACCTAGTGAGGGTCACGGTGAGTGAATTAAGTCGGACAGAGGAGGAGAAATAGTGCATGACATCCCTTAGGTGTGGCATCGAAACAGAAATGGTACAAATGAACTTACCTACAAAACAGAGACTCATAGACTTTAGAGGATGAACTTACGGTTGCCCAGCAGGGGGACGGGAGGGAATGATACGGGGGAAGGGACAGTTAGGGAGTTTGGGATGGACATGTCCACGCCGTGTGTGCAAGCATGCTCCGTCACTGCTGTGTCTGACCTCTTTGAGACCTTATGGACTAGCCCGCCAGACTCCTCTGTCCATGGGATTCTCCAGGCAAGAATACTGGAGTGGGTTGCCATTCCCTCCTCCAGGGGATCTTCCCAACTCAGAAACTGAAGCCGGGTCTCCTGCTTTGAAGGCAGATTCTTTACTGTCTGAGGCACCAGGGGTGTTGATTCAGTGGGATATGACTCAGCCGTCAAAATGAAGAAATTAATGCCAATCTGTAGCACCACGGATGGACCGAGAGATTGTCACACCAAGTGAAGTGAAGCAGAGAATGAGAACTATTGTATGGCATCTCTTACATGCAAAATCTAAAAAGAAATGATACAAACGAACTTACTTACAGAACAGAAATAAACTCACAGACTTAGTGAATGAACTTATGATTGCCTATATACACTGGTATATTTCAAATGAATAACCAACAGGGACCTGCTGTCCAGCACAGGGAACTCTGCTCAATCCTCTGTAATAACCTGATGGTTCCCAGGGGGAAGGATGGGGGAAGGGATAGCTAGAGAGTTTGGGATGGACGTGGACACACTGCTGTGTTTACCATGGAGAACCAGCAAGGACCTGCTGTCCAGCACAGGGACCTCTGCTCAGTGTCATGCGGCAGCCTGGATGGGAGGGCAGTTTGGGGGAGAGTGGATCCATGCATACGTATGGCTGAGTCCCTTTGCTGTCCACTTGAAACCATCACAACGTTGTAAATTGGCTATTCCTCAAAACAAAGTTTTAAAAGTTGCAAGCATTATAAAAACTCATAATAACATTGATAGTGATGATAGGCTTTTACAAAAGGATTTAATTAGAAACCTCCCTGAAGAACTGTGTTCTCCATTAACAAGTTGTAAGCGTCCTACTCAAACCAACTTTCTTTAAGTAAAAACCTGCTGGCGTCATCGAAGCCCCGTTGATAGAGCGATTCCATCGTCCTCCTGCTTGGTGGGAAGAGGGCCCGGTTGAGTCTCACCAAGTTTGCCACCGACAGCTAGGACAGAAAGACACACGGGCACCGTAGGATATGACAGGGCTGGCCAGTCAACCTTCTGTAAGCAAAGCCTGCTTGTTATACATACTATTAGCAATGCAAAAAAATATATATATAGCAGTAGGAAGAAAATCATCTTAAAATGTGAACTGCAGGGCTTTCCAGTCAGTATAAACAAAATAATCTTAAAATCTGAACTGCGGGCTTTGCTGATGGCTTGGTGGTAAAGAATCTGGCTGCCAGTGAGGTGGATGCAAGTTGGATCCCTGGTCCCGGAAGAGCCCACACATCTCAGGGCAGCTAAGGCTGTGCACCATGATTATTAAACCTGTGCCTGAGAGCCTGGGAGCTGCAGCTGCTGAGTTCACGTGCTACCACTACTGAAGCCCGTATGCCCTAGAGCCTGTACTCTGCGACTCGAGAAGCCGCTGCAATGAGAAGTTGCTGCAATGAGAAGCCTGCTCTCTGCAACTCGAGAAAAGCCTGCATGGCAACTAACCCCCGGCATACTCCCCACCCCTCAATACAAAACAAAACACACCACTCCACACGTAGACTGCAAGAGGGTTTCTCAGCCTGGGGACCACTGACGTTTGGGGCCAGATGCTTCTCTGCGGGGGCGTCTGTCCTGCACACTATAGGATGCTGACAACGTCTCTGAGCTCTATCCCTAGATGCCGGTACACGTTCCCGACTTAGCCAGTGTCTCCTGCATATAATGGGTTTCCCTGGTGGCTCCAAAGGTAAAGAATCTTCTTGCCAATGCAGGAGCCACAGGCCCGATCCCTGGGTGGGGAAGATGCCCTGGAGGAGGGCATGGCAACTCACTCCAGCATTCTTGCCTGGAGAACTCTGTGGACAGAGGCTACAGTCCATCGGGTCACCAAGAGTCAGACACCACTGAGCAACTAACACTTTCACTTTCGGGGGCTACAGTCCACGGGGTTGCAAAGAGTCGGATGTGACTTAGCACACACGCACCTGTATATAGTATCACTCCCTGTTGAGAACTAATTTTTGACTAGATTGAGGGAATCGACATTTTTGCCATTTCCTTCCTCACCTACCTCCCTGACCAGGGATCCAAGCCATACCCCCTGCTTTAAGTCTTAACCACTGGACTACCAAGGAAGTCCCCTCAGTACAGTTGTGAATGAGATCATTTAATTGTTTTAAAAGGTGGCAATGATAAGTATGTAAAAACATTAGCAGAAAACTTAGGGCCCTACCAGGAAGGAAACGGCAATCCACTCCAGAATTCTTGCCTGGAGAATCTCATGGACAGTGGAGCCTGGCGGGCTATAGTCCGTGGTGTCACAAGAGTCGAGTCCATGGGGTCGCAAGAGTCGGACACGACTTAGCAACTAAACCACCACCACCATCACCACCACCACCACCACCACCACCACCACCACCAGGGAGGTAGCATCCCACATTCCATGTGGCAAAAAAAAACCAGAATATAAACAACAGGAGCAATATTATAACAAATTCAAAAAAGACTCTTAAAAAAATTAATGGTCCACATTAAAAAAAAAAATCTTAAAAAAAAATAAAATTGCACTTCCCTGGTGGTCCAGTGGTTCAGACTGCCTTCCAATGCAGGGGACACAGGTTTCAATCTCTATGGGGGGAACTAAGGGTCCCACATGCCACAGGGGACCCGAGCACCTCAACTACTGAGCCCAAGCACCTCCACTACTGAGCCCAAGCACCTCAACTACTGAGCCCAAGTGCCACAACCACAGAGTCCATGCACTCTGGAATTAGGCTCTCCAGCCACACTAGAGAACCTGTGAGCTCTAGAGACCTCTCACTGAAACAAGGAGCCTGCCCACTGCAACTAAGATCTAATGCAGACAACCAGTAAGTAAATAAGTCTTTTAGAAAAATAAATAAAACTGCATTGAAAACTTGCCAAGTATGCTGACCTGAAAAATAACTGAAGAAATGGGAAATGTCCCACAGAGACAGTTCAACAATAGTTAAAAAAAAAAAAAGATTGCACACTCACAGTCTATACGTACCTAGGTCCATACGCATGACATATGTTGTGACTCATTTAAAATATGGCAAAAACCACTACGATATTGTAAAGTAATTAGCCTCCAATTAAAACAAGTAAATTAAAACGGAATATGCATGCAAATCTGTACATATGATGGAGCTGCCAAGTGTGGGAAGCATGCGGAGAGCTTCAGGGGGTCTGTGATGGTCGGGGCACATCAGGACTCACCAGTACTTCCTGGTTGGTGACGCTAAGGTAGAAATGCAGCCGCCCTTTATCCTGTGGGGAGACATCCAGTCGCCCACTGAACGGGGAGATGGTCACTGTGCGGCCGACCGGCAGGATTGGCAGGCTGTTGGTGAAGCTTCCGTCCACCCACTTCTGCAGAGAGAATGGCCCTGGTCAGCACGTGGAGACTGCATCCCTCCCACGTGAAGACAGTGAGCGTGGACTTCCCCGAGACGACACCGTCCTTCTGAGAATCCGAGCCTTGGGGATGAACGCCCTTGAGTTACCATTGATGAGGACCAGCTGGATCGGATTTGTTTTGGAAGCGAAGCAAATCTCTGTATGCATATCATTAACCCACAGGATTCCACGGTGGCTCCACGGTAAAGAACCTGCCTGCAATGTGTTCGATCCCTGGGTGGGGAAGATCCACTGGAGAAGGGCATGGCAACCCACTCCAGGATTCTTGCCTGGACAATCCCATGGACAGAGGAGCCTTCTGTGCTGCAATTTATAGAGTCACAAAGAGTCGGACATGACTGAGCACAGAACACACACACACAGCCTTTATGCATATAGTAAGAAGTTTGGGTTTATAGTAAGAAATTATAGTAAGAAACCCATGGGTTTCCCTGGTGGTCAGCTGTCTGCCAGTGCAGGAGACCTGGGTTTGATTCCTGGGTCAGGAAGATCCCCTGGAGAAGGGAATGGCAGCCTGCTCCAGTATTCTTGCCTGGAGAACCCCATGGCCAGAGCAGCCCAGTAGGTTCTCAGTCCACGGGGTCGCAAGAGTCAGACACAACTTAGTGACTAAAGCAAACCAAGAAGTTTGGACGGAATCAGGAAATCTTTCCAGTTGTTTTAAAAGCTTTAAGTAGATTACTTAAGACCTTATTATTTTGTTTTAAGTGATGATGGCACATGCATAAGAAGCCACATGTAACGAGCTTGGGATTTATCATCTAATCAGGATGCAAAGCCAAGTTGACTCTGACACTGAGCAGATCATCCCCCATAATGGGAGGCTCCATTTTTAACTTCAGAACTGCAAATTGGCATTGTCTATAGCCAAGTGAAAAGTAAATAAATAAAGGACCATCAGAAACACTTTCATCTCCAAAGTGACTCCTGAGTACATAGGGCTTCAAGGCTTGAAAATTCCGGGTGGGGTGGAAGGGTGAGAGAGGGGTATGAAGTGTTCAACAGGAGCGTTGTTCAGAAGAGAGTCTGTGCTTTCAGACCTCAGCCCAAAGGAAAGAGAGGGAGAGATACAACGGCAGGACCGAGGACCATCCACAGGCTTCTGCACACCTGGACACTGAGGGAAGGCTGAAGAAGCACAAAGGTGGAATTCCTCATGGTGTTTCAAGTGAAAAAGACTTCCAATCTGTCCTTGAGCCCCAGAATCGGCTCGAACAATAAATACACAGACACACAAAACTGGAGTTCAAACGCTCCAAGCTATATCCAGATTGGAAATATCCTGCCGTGGATGTGGGAATACAAAGCTAAAAATTGTGGAGAACGCCATGTCACTCACCCAGAGTCAGACATCCTGGAGTGTGAAGTCAAGTGGGCCTTAGGAAGCATCACTATGAACAAAGCTGATGGAGGTGACAAAATTTCAGCTGAGCTATTTCAAATCCTACAAGATGATGCTGTTCAAGTGCTGCACTCAATATGTCAGCCAATTTGAGTTGGAAAACTCAGCAGTGGCCAGAGGACCAGAAAAGGTCCAGCCTCCTCCCAATTCCCAAGAAGGGTAGTACTCAAGTATGTGCCAACCACTGGACAATTGCACTCATCTCCCATACTAGTAGGATCATGCTTAAAATCTTGCATGCTAGGCTTCAGGGTCATGCCAACCGAGAACTTCCAGATGTGCAAGCTGCATTCAGAAAAGGCAGAGGAACTGCAAACCAAATTGCCAACATTCACTGGATCCTGGAGAAAGCAAGGGAATTCTGGAAAATATCTACTTCTGCTTCCTGCTCCACTGATTTATACTAGAGGCTTTGACTAAAGCCAAGTCACCTAGCTTATTTACCCAATACGCAGGGTGTATCACACGAAATGCCAGGCTGGATGAATCCCAAGCTGGAATCAAGACTGTCAGAAGAAATATAAATGACTTCCAACATGCAGGTGATACCTCCCTAATGGCAGAAAGTGAAGAAGAACCAAAGAGCCTCTTGATGAAAGTGAAAGAGGAGAGTGAAAAAGCTGAATGAAACTCAACGCTCAGAAAACTAGGATCATGGCATCCAGTCCCACCACTTCATGGCAAAGAGATGGGGAAACAGTGAAAGCACTGACAGAGTTTATTTTCTTGGGCTGCAAAATCACTGCTGAAGCTGAAGCTTCAATCCTTTGGCCTCCTGCTGTGAAGAACCCACGCACTGGAAAAGACCGTGATGCTGGGAAAGACTGAGGGTGGGAGGAGAAGGGGGTGAGAGAGGATGAGATGGGTGGATGGCATCATGGACCCAATGGACATGAGTCTGAGCAAATTCTGGGAGACACTGGAGGACAGAGGAGCCTGGCACGCTGCAGTCCATGGGGACACAAACAGTAGGACACAACTTATCGACTGAACAACAGCAACCTCACAAAACAGTCTATTTTGGAGGAAAAAAAGCAAGGAGGTAAGGACTGAGAAACAGGTTAGCATAAAGCGTCCTTAACTGAGTTAAAGACCTTCATTCACCTTTCCTCAGATGTCTTTCTTTTAAACTGCTTTTCTTACCTGTTTTGATTTCTAGAGCAGGTGACTAAATGATAGGTATTGTTTACAAAGGCCTTGGCCAACAACCACCTCCCCTCAGAGGAAATAAAAGTAAGTAAACAGAAATGAAAATGTGTTGAAAATCTCTGGTTGAGGGAACTGCATTTTGCTGTAGGAAAAAAAATTAGTGGATTCAATTAAAAGGAACCTGACCTGCATAATCTGCTTACCATCTTTATTTTTTTAAAGAACAAAACACATTTATGTAAGTACTTATTATATACGCACATTTATATATGCTTGTGTACGTATAAATATGGATACACACACACAAGACTATACAAATATTGTCTAAAAAAGACAGATTTGTATTAAGAAGGCCCCACATTGTGACGGAACTAGTATATTTGAGCAGACTCCGGCAGACAGTGGAGGGCAGAGGAACCTGCGTGCTGCAGTGCATGGGGTCGAAAAGAGCCGGACACGACTGAGCGAATGATCCTCAACAACAAACACACTTCAATAAAAATTAATTAATTTTAAAAGAGAAGGTCCCAGATATCTGGTTCTGTGCCTTACAGTCCTGGAGTTTTTTTTGTGTTTTTTTTTTTTTTTTTCTTCTCTTCCTTCATTGCTTTGGATTTAGACACCAAATTCTGGAATAAGATAATACCTAGAAAGAGAGAGAGAAAGAACACCCTCATACCCTCAGTAGTATCTCACCAATGATACAAAAATTCACAGAGGTTTCATCAAGGGAAATAAAAAATATGCACCAAGTGCCATATAACTTAACTGACAGCTCCCTTGTTTTACTCAACTGAAGGAAAAGAAGGGCAATCTGGCTCGTTAATGTGCAAAGTGTTCTAATTTACCATGGGGCTAATGAGTGCCGCTTAAGGGAATTGAAAGTCTTTTTTCCAAATTTTGTTCACTCTTGTTAGCTTATTCTGATTGGATAAAGAGTCAGGGAAACAAACAGCTTATCAAGCGGCTTGATTAAATTTTCAGCGTTACTCGCTACTCTAACCATAACCCCAGCAGCTCAGATGTTGTAAATACAGTCCATCTTTCTCCTGATTCATGCTCTCATGAACTATATCACTCCCAGAACCACGCACACACACACAGCCCACCTCACCCTCAGGCATGCTAATGCAAGCAAAATTTCTGGAAACAACAATAACATTACTAAATGAAAATACCTTATATCTCATGTGCTATAGATAGATTGATGCTTTTGAACTGTGGTTGTTGGAGAAGACTCTTGAGAGTCCCTTGGACAGCAAGGAGTTCCAAGCAGTCCATCCTAAAGGAAATCAGTCCTGAATATTCATTGGAAGGACTGAGGCTGAAGCTGAAACCAATACTTTGGCCACCTGATGCAAAGAGCTGACTCTTTTGAAAAGACTCTGATGCTAGGAAAGATTGAAGGTGAGAGGAGAAGGAGACGACAGAGGATGAGATGGTTGGATGGCATCACTGGCTCTATGGACATGAGTTTGGGTAAACTCCAGGAGTTGGTGATGGACAGGGAGGCCTGGCGTGCTGTAGTGCATCGGGTCACAAAGAATCGGACACGACCGAGCAACGGAACTGAACTGAACTGAACTGAACTGACTGATGGATAAATTAGAACTGTGCATTCCCTATGCTTCTGGCCATGAATTCTCTGGCTGTTTGCAACACATTTCTCAAAATCATTCCCACTTCGCGGGCAGCATTCCATAAGCTGCCGTGACACCTACTGCTGTGACGCTGAGGATTCCAAAAGCTTGCTGATGGCTCTTCCCAGCAGAGGTTTGCCCTGAGTTTCTTAGTTTCAGATTATAGCACCTTCATTCACCAAAGGAAATGGTAGGCCAAATAAGTTAAAAAGAAAATTATTCCAGGAGAAAAGCATGCTTCAAAAACCAAACATGTGGGACTTCCCTGGTAGTCCAGTGGCCAAGACTCTCCACTCCCAATGAAAGCATCCCAGGTTTGATCTCTGATCAGGGAACTAGATACCACATGCCCCAACTCAAAAAAAAAAAAAAAACAAAACAAAACAAAAAATCCATGTGCCACCACACAGGCCCAGTACAGGCAAACAAATAATTTTTTTTAATTCTTATAAATTAAAAAACATTTACAAACGTGTATAGAGAGAAAGAGAGAGAAGTCGCTCAGTGGTGGTCCGACTCTTTGTGACCCCATGGACTCTAGCCCGCCAGGCTCCTCCATCCATGGGATTCTCCAGGCCAGAATACTGGAGTGGGTTGCCATCTCCTTCTCCAGAAGATCTTTCTGACCCAGGGATCGAACCCAGGTCTCCTGCACTGCAGGCTGACGCTTTACCATCTGAGCCACCAGGGATTCCACCAGGGAACATTTAAATGTGTATAAATATTAATAAATATTAAAAAAAACCCATCTGGCCCCTACAAGTTGCTGTCACTTGTCCTAACATCCTTTACCCGCTTCTCTGAATTCTGGTCCCCACAGCTGACTGTCTTTTGTCCTAACGCCCTTTACCTGCGTCTCTGACCATATTCTAACGTGCACCATGGTAAGGTGAACTGTCTGAGTCCAGAGAGTTGAAAAGAAACAACGGTTCTCCAGTAGAGAAGATGATCTCATGCCCAGAAGTGGGGTGGGGGTCTACTGTGGCTGTCCTTGGTGGGCTACAGCAGGAGACCAGAGCTGAAGCCATGATTCTATGAGGTAGGGACACCTGTCACAGCAAACCTGGAGGGGCGGTCGTCTGCCAGCACACGCCAAGCCGTGTCTCACATGTGATGCCTTGAGGCTTCACACCAGGCTCGTGACCTCCAGCGGCTCATGTCATATAATTGAAGGCGAAGACTGTAAAGCTTAAGGCTGTCCCCAGTACCAAAAGCGCTCACTTCTTCCTGCAGCAAGCCCTTTCAGAACATGCCATGCGTGCCTGGATATATGTTCCACACTGCGAGAAGCTCATATGTTCCACACTGCGAGAAGCTCATATGTTCCACACTGCGAGAAGCTCATATGTTGCACACTGCGAGAAGCTCATGCTAGAACCTCGAGGCAGGGCTGGACTTGCTCTGCAAACAGTTTTGCCAGAAAGAGAAAGACAAATGCCATATGATAACATTTATATGTGGAACATAAAATCTGACGCAAATGAACTTATCAACAAAGCAGAAACAGAGTCACAGAGAACTGTCAAGGGGGAGGGGCAGAGGGAGGGAGTGGGGAAGGAACGGACTAGAACCTTGGGGTTAGCAGATTACACATAGGATGGATACTGTCTGAGCCACCAGGGAAGCCCAGGAATACTGGAGTGGGGTGCCACTCCCTGCTCCAGGGGATCTTCCCGATTGAGTCCTAAGCAAGCGGCAAACGGCCACCATGTGGCTGCGGAAACAAGCAGGCACCCCAAGGAGCACCCCGTCAGTCATCGTGTCCATGGGGTCCCCTCTTCCTGGGCTTTATTGCATAAGCAGGGGGAGCCAGGGACTTCCCTGGTGGTCCTCGGATTCAGAATCCGCCTGCCAATGCAGGGGACACAGGTTCGGTGCCTGGTCCAGGAAGATCCCACGTGCCGTGGAGCAACTCAGCCCGGGAGCCACAAATACCGAAACCCTTGAACCACCGCTACTGAGGCCCACACGCCCTCAAGTCTGCTCCGGAAGAAGACAAGCCGCTGCAGTGAAAAGCCTTTGCACAGCTTGAGAGTGGCCTCCACTCAGTGCAACTAGAGGAAGCCTGGGCGCGGCAACAGACCGTGCAACCAGCGACAAAATAAAGTGAATTAGTAAACGATGTTTAAAAACAAGCAGAAAAACACGGCGTTATGACACTGCCCTGTGCCCAGAGGCCAGTCATCAGAGGGTCGTGCCTCGCCTCCCAAGGTCAAATATATATATAAATATATGTATTTCTTACTATATGTAAATACAGATATATATATTTCTTACTACATTGAAATATAAATATATGTATTTCTTACTATATTGAAATATAAATATATGAATTTCTTACTATATATAAATATAAATATATGTATTTCTTACTATATTGAAATATAAATATATGTATTTCTTACTATATGTAAATATAGATATATGTATTTCTTACTATATTGAAATATAAATATATAGAAATATAAATATGCATTTCTTAATATAGATACATATATCTATTTCTTAATATACCTCTGTCTTAATATATAAATATCTATTTCTTAATATATATCTCTCTTGCTATATAAATACAAATATTATCTATTTCTTAATTACATATATCTATTTCTTTATATATTTCTCACTAAATATAAATATATAAAAATATATCTATTTCTTAAAATACCTACTTCTTAATATATATATTTCTTAATATATATAAATATCTATTTCTTAATATATATAATCTACTTAATTATATAAATATTTCTTAATATATATAAATATATACAGTTCTTTATTTATATAAATATATATGGATTTCTTTACATAGATGACTATACAGGTTTCTTCTATATAAAATATATATATTTCTTTAAATATATATAAATATATGTATATTTTAAGAAATGAACAAGACTTAGTAGAGCAAAAGGCCTGTGACTGGCGCAGCCATTAGAGATCATCCTGGGAAAGGTGCCTCCTAACTCAGCTACGTGTCTTCAGTGAAGTGAATGCATGTTTCCGCATCTCAATTTCCTCAAGCTGAGCGCCGAAGAATTGATGCTTCTGAACTGTGGTGTTGGAGAAAACTCCTGAGAGTCCCCTGGACTGCAAGGAGATCCAACCAGTCCATTCTGAAGGAGATCAGTCCTGGGTGTTCTTAGAAAAGAATGATGCTAAAGCTGAAACTCCAGTACTTTGGCCACCTCATGCGAAGAGTTGACTCACTGAAAAAGACTCTGATGCTGGGAGGGATTGGGGGCAGGAGGAGAAGGGGACGACCGAGGATGAGATGGCTGGATGGCATCACAGACTCGATGGACGTGAGTTTGAGTGAACTCTGGGAGTTGGTGATGGACAGGGAGGCCTGGCATGCTGCGATTCATGGGGTCGCAAAGAGTTGGACACGACTGAGCGACTGAACTGAACTGAGCATACAGTGGTACTATTCGCTACAGCACATGGGAGTGGCCTCTGATGCATCAGATAGAAAGCAATAATAACAACAGAAGTTTTGCTTCTTTTTCCCATGAAAGCAACATAGAAGGTACAATGGTAAGGTGCCCCTCCTCAAATCATGCAGGCCCCAAGTCTTCCCAACTCTATCTGTCTCTAGCTACAGAGTGATCTGTGACCTCATGATCCACAATAGCTGCCAGAGCTCTGGTCATCACATCTAAGTTCTGGGCAGCAGGGAGGAAACAAATATACACGACCTCACTTCCTATAAGTCCCACAGCAACTTGGCCTTCCTCTCACTGCCAGCACTTAAGGGGATGGCCACACCTAGCAGCAAGGAACACTGGTGATCGGGACCTTTCAGCTACACGGCAATAAGTCCACATAAGAACTGGAGTTCGTTACTGAGGAAGGAGAAGAGGACATCGTATGTTGGAAGAAACTAGGAGCCATCACCACCCGCACCTCATTCATAATACAGCTATTACTACTTAAACACGGGACATGTTCAGCATAGTCATACAACATATTTGGGTGGCCAGAAAGATCACTGAGGTTTCCCCATATTACAGAAAACCCAAGTGGACCTTCTGGCCAGCTCAGTACTAGCCTTCTGGGTCTCTGTTCTTTAACCTTCGTTCCACCCTCCCTTTCCTTTCTTCCCTACCATAGCTCCATCCACCTTCTCCGTCAGCGCCTCTTAATTTACCCGTCACATCAGAGATGCTGATGACTCCTGGATCCCAAATCCCCTTTTCATGATCATATATAATCTCGTAAGACACCTGAGTGCTTTGCATATATATTTTTTTCCTGCCATTTAGCCATTTCTGTCATGATTATATATTATCAAGCAATAACTTGAAGTGAAATCATCACATTTCAGATCATCAAAGTTCATAACAATAATGTAAAGTTGATTTGGCTAGCATGTGTTCAACATTTATAGGTAAAAATAAGTGTTGATTTTTACTGCTCTAACGGAAAAATGCTACTTAGATTACTTTAAAATCGTTATGTCAAGTGGGGTATTTCTCACATTTTTAAATGACAACAAAAAATCGTGCTCCTTGGTAACTGAGTATCTGCTACCTCTGAGAGGCAGTATTCGGAATTGGAGGGCGGGGGGGCGGGGCAAAAACCAGTTTTGAGATTTCCCAAGTGGTCTAGTAGCTCAGACTCCTTGCTCCCAATGCAGGGGGCACTGGTTCCATCCTTGGTCGGGGAACTAGACCCCACGTGCCTCAATTAAGAGATCCCATGTGACACAATCAAGACAGGGCACAGACAAATTAGTGAATATTTAAAATGGCTTTCTGCAAGCTTTTGCTTATGCTGCTTTAAAGAGAAAAAAAAATCAGTGTATATGATGTTTCTGAGTGGTCATGGAGAGGGTTTTAGCCAATAGCGTGGAAGCCCATCCCTGCAAGTAATGCTTGTGCTAATAAAAACAGCTCAACCTGGACAAGGCAGACCACTGTAAGGTTCTCCGTGTCTGCCTCTCCATGGCTTCATCCGGTGACTTGGCCTCACTTTTCTCATCTGCCCCTTTTAGGCCATCATGCCAGGGCGGGCTGGCTTGGCCAGGAATCCTATGAGAAGCACAGAAAAGGGCTGGAACGGCAGGAAAAGTCAGAGGAAGAAAATCACGAGGCCTCACAGGGTCCAAATACAGAGAGAGTCCCAGACACATTAGCCAAGAGATTTGTAAAAGTCAATGCCCTGGTTTCGAGACCATCCACTGAGCACAGGCCTTTTGCAGGGTCTTCAAAGTGAATGAACCAATGACAGCTATTAAATGCTTTTCGTGTTCACATTTATAAACGACTCCATACATATCACATGTCTATAAAATAAACGGCATTAACCATCCATGAAGGTGTGCCTGATTTGAGTAGGTGTTACACACTGGATGGGATTACAAAATATATATCTGCAGGGAGTGTTGCATAGCTGCCACGTGGGGGACTCCCTGGTGGTCCAGTGGCTGAGACTCCAAGCTGCTAACGCAGGGGCCATCACAGTTTCAGTCCCTGCTCGGGAACTAGATCCCACAACGCCCGGCTAAGACGTCTCATGCTGTAGTTAAAAGATCCTTCATGCTGCAACTAAGACACAGAGCACAGACTAACACACAAATAATACTTAACTAAACGGTGGCACTAGTGGTAAAGAGCCTGCCTGCCAACGCAGGCGAATCCGAGAGGCGCAGGTTTGAGTTCTAGGTCGGGAAGATCCCCTGGAGGAGGGCACGGCAACCCACTCCACTGTTCTTGCCTGGAGAATCCCATGGACAGAGGAACCTGGTGGGCTACGGCCCATGGGGTTGCAGAGTCAGACATGACTGAGTGACTTAGCACACACACAAATAAATAGCTACTGTGTTTGAGCATAAGACGCTTATCTCTGGTGTGCATTAAGTAGACACTGTGTCTGGTTATCAGTGTGTGAGCTGGTGTGTAGGCTACGGAAGACCAGGATCAGACAGGATGGTGAAATTTTATAGCACAAACATGTTTGCAGGACACAGAAAGAAGCTGGCAGAAATGACTTTGGGCAGTGTGGACAGCAGAGAGCAGGCGGTAGTTCACTCAGTTCAGTCGCTCACTTTAGTTCAGTTCAGTCGCTCAGGCATGTCCGGCTCTTTGCAACCCCATGAATCACAGTACGCCAGGCCTCCCTGTCCATCACCAACTCCCAGAGTTTATCCAAACTCAAGTCCATCGAGTCGGTGATGCCATCCAGCCATCTCATCCTCTGTCATCCCCTTCTCCTCCTGCCCTCAATCCCTCCCAGCATCAGGGTCTTTTGCAATGAGTCAACTCTTCCCATCAGGTGGCCAAAGTACTGGAGTTTCAGCTCTAGCATCATTCCTTCCAAAGAACACCCAGGGCTGATCTCCTTTAGAATGGACTGGTTGGATCTCCTTGCAGTCCAAGGGACTCTCAAGAGTCTTCTCCAACACCACAGTTCAAAAGCATCAATTCTTTGCCGCTCAGCTTTCTTCACAGTCCAACTCTCACATCCATACACGACCACTGAAAAACCATAGCCTTGACTAGATGGACCTTGTTGGCAAAGTAATGTCTCTGCTTTCAATATGTTATCTACATTGGTCATAACTTTTCTTCCAAGGAGTAAGCATCTTTTAATTTCATGGCTGCAATCACCATCTACAGTGATTTGGGAGCCCCAAAAAAATAAAGTCTGACACTGTTTCCACTGTTTCCCCATCTATTTCCCATGAAGTGATGAGACCAGATGCCATGATCTTCATTTTCTGAATGTTGAGCTTTAAGCCAACTTTTTCACTCTCCTCTTTCAATTTCATCAAGAGGCTTTTTAGTTCCTCTTCACTTTCTACCATAAGGGTGGTGTCATCTGCATATCTGAGGTTATCGATATTTCTCGCGGCAATCTTGGTTCCAGCTTGTGCTTCTTCCAGCCCAGCATTTCTCATGATATACTCTGCATATAAGTTAAATAAGCAGCGTGACAATATACAGCCTTGACGTACTCCTTTTCCTATTTGGAACCAGTCTGTTGTTCCATGTCCAGTCTAATCAAGGCTATGGTTTTTCCAGTAGTCATGTATGGATGTGAGAGTTGGACTATAAAGAAAGCTGAGCACCGAAGAATTGATGCTTTTGAGCTGTGGTGTTGGAGAAAACTCTTGAGAGTCCCTTGGACTGCAAGGAGATCCAAGCAGTCCTTCCTAAAGGAAATCAGTCCTGAATTTTCATTGGAAGGACTGGTGTTAAAGCTGAAACTCCAATACTCTGGCCACCTGATGTGAAGAGCTGACTCATTGGAAAAGAGCCTGATGCTGGGAAAGATTGAGGGCAGGAGGAAAGGGGACGACAGAGGATGAGATGGTTGGATGGCATCACCGACTTGATGGACATGAGTTTGGGTAGACTCCAACAGTTGGTAATGGACAGGGAGGCCTGGCATGCTGCGGTTCATGGGGTCGCAAAGAGCCGGACATGCCTGAGCAACTGAACTGAACCGAACTGAGTCTATGACAAAGGAGGGAAGAATATACAATGGAGAAAAGACAGTGTCTTCAATCAGTGGTATCTGAACAGCTACACGTAAAGGAATAAAATTAGAACACTTCCTAACATCAAACACAAAAATAAACTCAAAATGGATCAAAGACGTATATTTAAGGCTGGACACTATAAAACTCTTAGAGGAAAACACAGGCAGAACACGGTTTAACATCAATTGCAGTAAGATCTTTCTGACCCAACTCCTAGAAGATAGAAAATAAAAACAAAAATAAACTAGGAGGACCCAGTTACATTCAAAAGCTTCCGCACAGCAAACGAATTCATAAATAAGACAAAACGACAATCCTTAAAACGGGAGAAAATATTTGCAAATGAAGCAACTGACAAGGCATTGATCTCTAAAATACACAAACAGCTCATGCAGCTCAATATGAAAAAAAGAAATCTGCAAACAGTAGATGCTGGAGAGGGTGTGGAGAAAAGGGAACCCTCCTACACTGTTGTTGAGCATCTAAATTGATGCAGCCACTATGGAGACCAGTATGGAGGTTCTCCACAAAACTAAAAATAGAAGTACCACATGACCCAGTAACCGCACTCCTAGGCATACACCCCAACAAAACCATAATTCAAAAAGACACATGCACCCCCACGCGCACTGCAGCACTATTTACAAACCCAGGACGTGGATGCAACCTAAACGTCCATCGACAGAAGAACAGATGAAGATGTGGTACACACAGACGATGGAACATTACTCAGCCACGAAAAGGAACGAAACGGTGCCACTGACAGGACGTGGCCGGACCTAGAGACCGTCATACAGAGTGCACTACGTCAAGAAGAGAAAAGCAAATATCCTATAAGATCACTCACGCGTGCAGTCTAGAAAAATGGTACAGATGAGCTTATCTGGCAAAGCAGAAGGAGACAGACAGACTGAGAGAACAAATGTATGCAGACCAAGAGGAGAGGCGGCGGAGAGGGACGACCTGAGAGACTGGCGTTGATATATCTACACGACTGACACTGTGTCTAACGTAGAAAAGCAACGAGAAACTGCTGTAGAGTGCACGGAACTCAACTCAGCGTTCCACGGTGACCTAGTGGGGAAGAAAATTCAAAAAAAGAGGGAATATATGGAAACACATGGGTGATTCACTTTGCTGGACGGCAGAACTAAGAACCGGAGAAGGCGATGGCAGCCCACTCCAGCACTCTTGCCTGGAAAATCCCATGGACGGGGGAGCCTGGGGGGGCTGCCGTCTACGGGATAGCACAGAGTCGGGCATGACTAAAGCACCTTAGCAGAACTAACAACAGGGCCTCCCGATGGCTCAGGGGTAAAGAATCCGCCTGCCAGTGCAAGAGATGCAAGAGAAGCAGGTGCGACCCCCAGGTGGGGAAGATCCCCTGGAGAAGGCGACAGCAGCCCACTCCAGTACTCTTGCCTGGAGAGTCCCATGAACAGAGGAGGCCGGGGGGGGGGGGGGGGGGGGGGGGGGGGGGGGGGGGGGGGGGGGGGGGGGTCACAGAGTCGGACATGACTGGGCATGCGCACACAACACTGCAAAGCAGCTGTACTTCAATAAATTGTTCACAAGCTCTGCTGCTTCTTTGGATATTCAAAATAAGGGTGAAGTGTTTTTTTTGTTTTTTTTTTTTTTTAACCAGAAGAAAAACGGAGGGCCCTAGTCAATCATTCTCAATCACGAAATCTCACTCTAGGGTACCATGGCCCCTGCACTGGACTTTTTTTCTTTTGTTAAACAGACACAAACCTATGAGACCAAAGTCACAGGAACAGAGTGGGAGCTGCCAGGATAATATCAACAATCCTGGATCTTCCGAAAGGAAACGGATGACCCCAGGAACCATGGATCCCGCGTCAGCTCTAGGACGCTTACCTGCCCTTTGTATTCCACTGGTTTCAGTCCTGCATAGATGGGCAGGAAGCTGCTGGCCAGCAGGACCTAGTGGACAAAATTAAGACACAGCTTGTGAAATGAGACAGCAACACGCCCTACCATCTATTTCACACGTCACCTACTAGGAGGTTACAATTGTTTAAACACAAAGTGACGTGAAAGTGAAGTCATTCAGCCGAGTCCAACTCTTTGCAAACCCATGGACCGTAGCTTACCAGGTTCCTCCGTCCATAGGATTTTCCAGGCAAGAATACTGGAGTGGGTTGCCGTTTCCTTCTCCAAAATCTACTATAAAAATGAAATACGGTCCATGGATTTCATGAACACAGTAAAACCGAAAGCATTAGTAGCTCAGTCATGCCCAACTCTTTGCAACCTCATGGACTGGGGTCTTCCCAGGCTCCTCTATCCAAGGGATTCTCCAGGCAAGAATATGGGAGTGGGTTGCCATTCCCTTCTCCAGGGGATCTTCCCAACCCAGGGATTGAACCTGGGTATCCTGCATTGCGGGCAGAATTTTTTATCAAGTGAGCCACCAGGACATGCTTAAACAGAAGATAAAATTTTTCATGTTGGAAAAGACATTAAAGACATTGGACAATTCATGGTCCTCTGATTCCATTGCCTTCACCTGAGAAACACTGGCACTTTAATGGCAGATGGTCGACTCACTGCATGATTAAAGTCCAGTTCAGTTCAGTCACTCAGTTGTGTCCGAGTCTTTGTGACCCCATGAAACATGGCACACCAGGCCTCCCTGCCCATCTCCACCTCCTGGAGTTTACTCAAACTCATGTCCATCGAGTTGGTGATGCCATCCAACCATCGTATCCTCTGTCATCCCCTTCTCCTTCCGCCTTCAATCTTTCCCAACATCAGGGTCTTTTCAAATGAGTCAGCTCTTCACATCAGATGGCCAAAGTACTGGAGTTTCAGCTTCAGCATCAGTCCTTCCAATGAACACTCAGGACCGATCTCCTTTAGGTTAGACTGGTTGGGTCTCCTTGCAGTCCAAGGGACTCTCAAGGGTCTTCTCCAACACCATGGTTCAAAAGCATTGATTCTTCAGCACTCAGCTTTCTTTATGGTCCAACTCTCACATCCATACATGACTACTGGAAAAACCATAGCCTTGACTAGACGAATCTTTGTTGACTAGATGGATTAAAGTCCAGGTGTGTCTAAATTCCCTCAGTCGTACAGGCTGCAAGTCAGTTATTTACAATCTTCTCTGCCACACTGTGAGAATCATTTGGACGTTTCAATCTTGCGGAGGAACAAACCCCTCTGGTCGTCATGGCATTGATTAGCTCACAGCTGAGGGATGTTTGCATTTATGTCACCAGGCTGTCACTGAGGGAAGAATACATGTTACATGCCAGGGAGACGCCCTGGATATGTAATGAGACACTGCCAGCTAGGCGCACCAATTATACTTTACCTTCCATTTAAAAAGTGGAAAAAGACTGCGGTTGCAAATATTACTGTCTCCTCCCACAAGAAAAGCCAGGTTCTGGAGAGCTTTCCTGACACGCACAAGTTTTTATTGTGCGATGCAGTTTGCAAATCGCTGTGTTCTATCAGGAAAGATACAGCGTTAGATAGTGACTGCTTAAGCTCCAAACCTTCAGTTGGTAAGTGAAGACTCCATCGCTGTTTGCTGTGAAAGGTTTTATCAAGCTTCTTTTCCCAGCACGAATTATTCAGAGATGGGTTATGAGCCTTAAAAATGACTTGTGCAATGTCCACGAGGGCTTCCCAGTGGCACTAGTGGTAAAGAGCCCGCTTACCACGGTAGGAAACAGAAGAGACGCGGGTTCAGTCCCTGGGTCAGGAAGATCCCCTGGAGGAGGAAATGGCAACCCACTCCAGTACTCCTGCCTGGAGAATGCCACAGACAGAGAAGCCTGGCGGGCTGCAGTCTACGAGGTTGCAGAGTCAGATACAACTCAGCAACTGGGCACACCCAACATCCAGTAAGAGTTACTTAGAAGCCAGAAGGGCATTTCCCTAAAGAAACCATGCTGTACCTGTGATGTGTGAGGTCAGCTCTCACAAGCTGATTTATTCAGAAGGGCAAATAAGGAGAGGCCCGGTCACCAGCATAACGGCCTGGTGGGAAGGGCCGACTCACTGGAAAAGACCCCGATGCTGGGAAAAATCAAGGGAGGGAGGAGGAGGAGGGGACGACAGAGGACGAGATGGTTGGATGGCATTACCGACTCAAGCACTGACACATATACACACGACCGTGTCTAAAACGAGAGCTAGTGGGAAGCTGCTGGCTGGATTAGTGCAGGGAGCTCAGCCTGGTGCTCTGTGATCACCTAGAGGGCTGGCATAGGGCGGGGCGCGTTCAAGAGGGATGCGATGTGAGGGCATGGATGGATGTATATATATGGCTGATGCATTTCACTGCAGGGCAGAGACCAGCACAGCATTGTAAAGCAACTATACTCCAATTAAAAAAAAAATCCTATGGTAAACCATAATAGAAAATATTAAAAAAAAAAATCCTATGATAAACCATAATAGAAAATATTAAAAAAAAAATCCTATGATAAACCATAATAGAAAATATTAAAAAAAAATCCTATGATAAACCATAATAGAAAATATTAAAAAAAAAAATCCTATGATAAACCATAATAGAAAATATTAAAAAAAAATCCTATGATAAACCATAATAGAAAATATTAAAAAAAATCCTATGATAAACCATAATAGAAAATATTAAAAAAAATCCTATGATAAACCATAATAGAAAATATTAAAAAAAAATCCTATGATAAACCATAATAGAAAATATTAAAAAAAAATCCTATGATAAACCATAATAGAAAATATTAAAAAAAAATCCTATGATAAACCATAATAGAAAATATTAAAAAAAATCCTATGATAAACCATAATAGAAAATATTAAAAAAAATCCTATGATAAACCATAATAGAAAATATTAAAAAACCTATGATAAACCATAATAGAAAATATTAAAAAAAAATCCTATGATAAACCATAATAGAAAATATTAAAAAAAATCCTATGATAAACCATAATAGAAAATATTAAAAAAAAATCCTATGATAAACCATAATAGAAAATATTGAAAAAAAAAATCCTATGATAAACCATAATAGAAAATATTTAAAAAAAAATCCTATGATAAACCATAATAGAAAATATTAAAAAAAAAAAATCCTATGATAAACCATAATAGAAAATATTAAAAAAAAAATCCTATGGTAAACCATAATAGAAAATATTAAAAAAAAATCCTATGATAAACCATAATAGAAAATATTAAAAAACAGAATGTGCATATATATGCGTGTGTGTATAACTGAATCACTGCCACACAACAGAAAATAATAACAACTGTAAATTAACTATACTTCACTAGAAATAAAAAAAGAAAGAAAGAAGAAATTGGGGTGGGAGGTGGGAGGGAGGTTTAAGAGGGAGAGGACGTGTGTGTACCTACGGCTGATGGGTGCGGACTGGATGGCAGAGGCCAACACGATATCGTGAAGCAATGATCCTCCAGTGAAACACGGAGAAGTAAACAAAGGGAGAACCGTAAGGTGTGGAGCGCAAAGCACGGACCCGAGCTATGATGACAGCCCTGCACGGGAGCTCTCAGCCTTCTAAGGAGGGTCGGTGCAGACCAGCCCTCACTGAGGCATTCACCTCCAAAATCTCAGAGCGCAAAGCACAGACCCGAGCTATGATGACAGCCCTGCACGGGAGCTCTCAGCCTTCTAAGGAGGGTCGGTGCAGACCAGCCCTCACTGAGGCATTCACCTCCAAAATCTCAGAGCGCAAAGCACGGACCCGAGCTATGATGACAGCCCTGCACGGGAGCTCTCAGCCTTCTAAGGAGGGTCGGTGCAGACCAGCCCTCACTGAGGCATTCACCTCCAAAATCTCAGAGCGCAAAGCACGGACCCGAGCTATGATGACAGCCCTGCACGGGAGCTCTCAGCCTTCTAAGGAGGGTCGGTGCAGACCAGCCCTCACTGAGGCATTCATCTCCAAAATCTCAGCTTTTAGAATAGGGTGCCACGCCTGCCGCTACCTGCACCCTTCGCAGAAGGGTGCAAGCCAGGGTGAGCAGCCTCTCTGGTGGTTTGCAGATCACAGCCATCAGTGGGGACGATAGGATGGAAACCAAGCAAACTCAGGCCCAACCTTGTCAGCCCCCTAGTCGCCCTGATCAGCTTTCAGCACAAGACTGGACACAGTTCCGGCCACTGCCTTCACCCTAATTCATCACTTGCCCACTCCTTTAAAAACACGTAATTACAGGGGCTTCCCTGGTGGCTCAGTGGTAAAGAATGTGCCCGCCAATGCAGGAGACCTGGGTTTGATCCCTAGGTCGGGAAGATCTCCTGGAGGAGGGCAATGGCAACTCAGTCCAGTATTCTTGCTTGGAGAATCCGCATGGGCAGAGGAGCCTGGCGGGCTACAGTCCGTGGGGTCGCAGAGAGTCGGACATGACTGAGTGACTTAACACTTTCTGGCCGGTGCTCTGGGACCACCCAGCAGGATAGGGTGGGGAGGGAAACGGGAGAGGAATTCAGGACGTGGTGTGGTGGGGGAACACATGTATACTTCGGGCTGATTCATGTTGATGTATGCAAAAACCATCATGAGATTGTAAAGTCATTATCCTCCACAGGCTCTCAAAGAGTCAGGAAAGACTGAGCAACTTCACTTTCAATTATTCTCCAATTAAAATTAATTTAAAAAAAACAGCAGCTGTGAAAAAAAAATAAAGTTCAATGGATACAGTGCTGGGAGAAAAGAAATTATTTCAGGACTTCCCTGGTGGTCCAGTGGTTAAGAATCCACCTGCCAATGCTGGGGACACGGGCTCGACTCCTGGTCAGGAAAGGAAGGTGCCACAGCCCACAAGGCAACGGGGCCCACTGACTACAGCTAATGAGCCTGTGCCCCGCAACGAGAAGCCACTGCGAGAAGCCTGAGGACTCCGACTCCAGAGCAGCCCTTGCTGCCCGCGACTGCAGAAAGGCCGCGCTCGGCATCGCCATGAGCACAGAAACAAAGCAGTGCAGAAAACAACTACAGACCCTGGGTGTGCTCCGCAAGCGCAGCGCGGCTCTTTAATGAAGTTGCCAGCCAGCAAAAGGCAAGGCTGAACTAAAGCAGTAACGGAAACAGTCTGCGTCCGGCACACATCTTGGAAATGACAGGACTTAGAGGCCTTTAATTCGGGCTTCCCTCGAAGCTCAGTTAGTGAAGAATCTGCCTAACAGTATGGGAGACCTGGGTTCAATCCCTCGGTCAGGATGACCCCCTGGAGGAGGAAATGGCAACCTGCTCCAGTATTCCTGCCTGGAGAATCCCATGGATGCAGGAGCCTGAAGTCAGAAATGACTGAGTGACTTCACTTTCACTTTCAGTTATCCTCCAATTAAAGGTAATTAAAAAAAAAAACAAACGAAGCGGTGAAAAAAATGATAAAGTCCAATGGATACAGTGGTGGGGGAAAAATTATTACAGAATTTCCCTGGTGGTCCAGTGGTTAAGAATCCACCTGCCACACATGTACACCCATGGCTGATTCATGTGAAAGTATGGCAAAAACCACCACAATACTGTAATTAGCCTCCAATTTAAAAAAGAAAAAAAAGAATCCAGCTGCCAACACAGGGGACACATTTCTTACTGTCCACAGGGTCGCAAGAGTCAGACACGACTTACCGACTAAACCACCGCCACAGGGGCCTTTAAACAACCAAAGACACTCGATAACTCTAGTCACTTATTTCACTGAGCACGCATGCTCAGTCGCTCGGTCGTGTCTGACTCTTTGAGACCCCACGGACTGTAGTCCATCAGGCCTCTCTGTCCGTGGGATTCTTCAGGCAAGAATACTGGAGTGGGTTGCCATTTCCACCTCCAGGGGATCTTCCTGACCCAGGGATAGAACCCCTAACTTCGCTGTAACAGCTCGTTTCACTATGCTATGCAGACATGTGGCTTGCAAAAACAAAGAGAAAAAACAAACCCATCACTACCTTTAAAAGCTGAACTATCTGGGTTCCCCCATCCCTCCTGACAAGATATAAAGTGAAGTTCACAAGTTAATGCCTGGATCTCTTTTGGAGGTATTGAGATGAAAAATGCTATCCAATTACTTTGTCACAGATAGAAACAGTTAAGAATCCTCTGAACGGGTTTGAAGAGTGCAGTGAACTGGAAAATACCCATCATTTTCCCCCCAAATCAATGTATTTGTTCTGTCACAGTTTATTCAGGCTACTGATTTGTGTATCAAACTGTGGTTAGTAGGAAAATTGGCTTTCGACAGACAGGAACTAAGCAGCTTTTCTTCCTGACTGCAAGCAAATAGGATTTTCTAAGGAGGGAGGTAGTTAATGAGATATGAAACACTATGGCTAAACGGGGCTCTTTTACTGTCTTAAACTCACCGGCCCTCAGCGAAATTTTTCTTAATAAATCTCGAAATGTCTAGGGCCGGGGGTGGGTGGGGGGTCCTCAAGCGGGGGTGTCTGAGCCCTCCAACGGATATTTAGCCACGTCTTGGGGATGCTCTTTGGTTGGAAGCACCGGCACAGAAGGTAGGAGCCTAGTGTTCCTTCCCCATCACTTAGTCCAGCTCCGTGAGAATTAACACGTGTGTCAGACTTCCCTGGGGGTCCCAGCGGCTGAGACTCTCATGCTCCCAGTACAGGCAGCCCTGGATCCATCCCTGGTCAGGGAACTAGACACCACACACCGCAGCTTAGTGCTCACAGGCCTCAACTGACGAGCTTGCGTGTTGCAGCAAAAACCAAAGATCCCGTGCGCCACAAGTAAGAACTGATAGAGTCAAAAAAAAAAAAAAAAGAAAAGAAAAGGAAAGAATTACATGGATGTTAAACCACTAATTCGGCTTTTGTTTCCCTGAGCTTCCCTGGTACCTCAGTGATAAAGAATCCAGTTGCGATGTAAGGAGACACAGGAGACTCAGGTTCAGTCCGTGGGTTGGGAAGATCTCCTGGAGGAGGGCATGGCAACCCACTCCAGGATTCTTGCTGGGACATTTCCCACAGACAGAGGGGCCTGGTGGGCTACAGTCCTTGGGATCGCACACAGCCACACACGGCTGGGCAAATGAGCACACACACACTCACCCGAAGTACACCATGATAAGAATAAACATTAGTAACTTCCTTTACGACCGGATAAACCACGGCCAAGTGCGCATTCCACACACGTTAGGACGAGCTCTTCTCGTTTTTCATTGCACAGGAAAGAGGTGTTTAGAAAATGATGTAGCCCGGCCTCCCTGGAGAATAAATTCTCAACAAGTCTCATTTGTGCCTAAAGTTGACTGTGGCGTTTGATGAGAATCTGGCTGTTTATTCAGAGCCTGCTGGTGTACTTGAAATTCAAAGACAGGCTCAAATTTATCTTCCCCAGTCTTTCCAACGTAATGACCAATCTTAAATTCAGTCCTTATTTCACCTTCGAAAGGCTCAATGTGAGCTGTCCCTGAGGAAAAACATGCTCACTGTGTGCAGGGAAATTGAGGACATCGTAGTGATGGAGATGGGGTTCTTCTTTCCGAGAGGGACACCATTCTGCATGGACGCCCTCCTGGGTGTGTGTGTATCAGAGGGCCTCCGTGGATGTCGAAGGACCATCTCAGCGCATACACACGGTGGGCGAGCTTTAAACACAGATTCAACAGTTTGTACCAATCTGGACAGGTGCCAAAGCTCTATCCTCTGCTGTCGCTGTTGTTTAGCTCCTGAGTCATGTCCAACTCTCTCTGACCCCTATGGACAGTAGGTAACCTGCCAGGCTCCTCTGTCCATGGGATTCTCCAGGCAAGAATACTGCAGTTGGTTGCCATTTCGTTCTCCAGGGGGATCTTCCCAACGTAGGGATCAAACCCTCCTCTCCCGTGTCTCTTGTAATTGGCAGATTCTTTACCAGCTGAACCACCAGGGAAGCCCCATCCCTCTGCGGCATGGTTAATTTCAAAATCATTTCTGCTCAGCTGTGGGGGTGATACATGACTTTTTAAAATCTTTTTCTCTTAGCGAGATGCAGCTGACTTACTATGCTGTTTTTGGTTTGTTTGGAGTATAATTGCTTTGCATGGTTGTGTTAAGTGTCTGCTGTACAAAAGCCGGTGAATCAGCCATACGTATAACCTCCCCTCTCGAGCCTCCCTCCCATCTCCCCATCCCATCCCTTTAGGTCATCACAGAGCACACAGCTGAGCTCCCCGTGCTGGGAAACCATAAACAAGACGAAAAGACAGCCCTCTGAATGGGAGAAAATATTTGCAACAAAGCAGGAATTTCCAAAATGTACAAGCAGCTCATACAGCTCAATAAAAGAAAATTTAAAAAAAAACAAAAAATGCTTGGAAGACCTAAACAGACATTTCTCCAAAAATAAAAAAAAAAAAGATATATGGACAGCCAACAAACACACGACTTGGTTTTAAAAAAAGGATTTACTTCTCTGCGTATCCTTTGCTGAAGGCTAATATTACAATACGTTTGGATTTCCTGATTGTATGTTTCCTTTTGAAGAAAAAAAGGCCAGAATAAAACCTGGAGCATAAAAGGCATGAAATGAGGTGAACGCATTCAGACATTTGGGGGGACACTACACAAAGGGGCCCACAGATAAAGGAATTCCCAAGGACCCATGATGGCAGATCAAACCAGTCAATCTTGAGGGAGATTGACCCTGGATATTCACTGGAAGGACCTTTGCTGAAGCTCCAGTATTTTGGTCATCTGATGAGAACAGACGACTCATTGGAAAAGTCCCTGATGCTGGGAAAGATTGACGGCAGAAGGAGGAGGGCATCGGAGAATGAGATGGGTGGACGGCATCCCTGGTGCGACGGCCGTGAACGTGGGCAAAGTCCAGGAGACGGTGAGGGACAGGGAGGCCTGGTGTGCTGCAGTCCATGGGGTCACCAAGAGTCAGACACAACTGGGTGACTGAACAAGCAAATAAACAAAGAACCCATGACAAGTATTCGCCTCTGTGCCTGGGTCCCCCAGGGTTTCCCTAGCGGCTCAGGTGGTAAAGCATCCGCCTGCAATGCAGGAGACCGGGGTTCAGTCCCTGGTTTCGGAAGATCCCCTGGAGAAGGGCATGGCAACCCGCTCCAGTATTCCTGCCTGGAGAATCCCAGGAACAGAGGAGCCTGGCGGGCTACAGTCCATAGGGGTGGGGGTCACAAAGAGTCGGACCCGACTGAGCACAAGTGGGTCTCCTTGTAGGGTCTCCCCAGGGCTGGGGTTGTGGGGTGGGATGGGGGTCAGCTGCACCCCCGGGCTCTGCAGGGCACTGCCTTCCTGGGAGCGCCTCCTGTGCTGTGCCCTGTGTTGGCGAGGGCCTGGCACTCTCAGACCTCTGATGGCAGAGCCCCCGGTGCTGTCTGAAAGGCCTTCTCCTGTGCTCTGGGACCACAGGGCCTGGCTTCAGTCTAGACCGCTGAATGACCGTCACCTGACCCTGTCATCAGAAGGTTCCCCAGCCAGATGGCCATGCCCTTCCTGTTCCATCCTAAACAGGCAGTCTCCTTCTTTCCAGGACGCCCAGGCTGAGAACGTTCCAAACCTTTAAGTCCTCCTTCCGTTTTGCGGAACAATTCCATCTCGAAGTCTCTTCCCTCTTCTCGTCTCTCACTCTAAGCAGCCAAGAGAAACCAGGTTGCTCTTTCCACGCTGTGCTTGGAAACTGCCCCCAAACACCCAACATGACCACTAGCGAGCTGTAGCCTCCACAAACACGGGAGGACACGCTCATGATTCTTCTTGGTCAGCTCATGACAAGGATGACCTTTCCTCCGCCGTCTGCTTAAGAGTTCTGGGTTTCCAGGGACTCTGCTGGCGGTCCAGTGGTTAAGGGTCCGCCTTGCAATGCCAGGGACGTGGGTTCGATCCTTGGTAGGGGAATTAGGATCCCGTTTGTGAAGGCTAGGCGCGGGGACTACTGATACCACGTGCTCCGGACCAGACACAGCACAGCTAGGGAGCCCGTGGACTGCGAGGAAAGATCCCACGTGATACAACGCAAAGTTCCCAAGGGCCGCAACTAAGATCAGATGCAGCCAAATAAAGTAACAACAACAACAAGAATTCCTCACTTCCGTCTGTGACCTCATCCACACGGCCTGCGCTCTCCAGGTTTCTCTAAGAAGACGGAGGCTCTCTCCCCGGTTTCTGGTTTTCTTTCCGAGTCCTCACCGGAACCCCCTGCGGCAGTGCAGGCTTTTGCTAACCTGTGCCTCTAAACTTACTGAGCCTCTTCCTGGTCGTTAACTCAGTTACAGAGCCACTTGAGCTATTCGTTACAGAGCCTTCTTGCCTCTCAATGCCGGTCCCCTGTTCTAGTCCGTTCAGGCTGCTACAACAAAATCCCACAGATGGGGAGGCTTAGGAAACGACAGTTTACCTGGCACAGCTGTAGAATCTCGGCAGTACGAGCCTCCGTGTCTGCCGGGAACCCACTTCTACGTCCTCAACTGCTGCTAGCATCCTCAACTGCTAGCGGTGAGGGGTGCTCTTGGGGGTCTCTTTCATAAGTGCACTCATCCTATTCGCGTCAGCTCCATCCTCATGACCTCAGCACTTTCCAAAGACCCCCAGCCTCCAGACACCATCATAATGGGGGTTAAAACTTTGACACGGGAATTTGGGAGGGATACATTCAGACCACGGCAGTAAGTTCCATCGCCAGGGACATACGATGCCAAATACCACGGAAATCCAATCCCAGATAAAATGAGTCTTTGGACCACATAACTTTCAAAGGAGGTTCTGAGAGGGGTTTCCCTGGTGGTCCAGTGGCTAACACACTGTGCTGCCAATGCAGGGAGCCCAGGTTCAATCCCTGGTCAGGTGACTAGATGCCAAATGATGCAGCTAAAGATCCCTGGTGCCCCAACTGAAACCCAACGCAGTCCGATATTTTTTTTTATCCAACCAGTCCACTCTGAAGGAGATCACCCCTGGGACTTCTTTGGAGGGAATGATGCTGAAGCTGAAACTCCAGTATTTTGGCCATCTCATGCGAAGAGTTGACTCATTGGAAAAGACTCTGATGCTGGGAGGCATTGGAGGCAGGAGAAGGGGATGACAGAGGATGAGATGGCTGGATGGCATCACTGACTCAATGGACGTGAGTCTGAGTGAACTCCGGGAGTTGGTGATCAGACAGGGAGGCCTGGCGTGCTGCGATTCATGGGGTCGCAAAGAGTCGGACACGACTGAGCAACTGAACTGAACTGAACTGAGAAAAGAATCAACTATCGTTGCAGTTCAGAAGAAAGAAAAATATTTCCATGCCACCACAAATGAAGCTGATATAATTTAAGTGTGAGTCATCACACACAAGTGCGTGGATGAATGTGCACCGGGCCAATGGTGAGAGGGCTAAAATTTAGATGCCTAAAGGCAGCAAGACCCAGCAGTAATCATCCACGTCTCAAGACTTTACAGATGGAGGTGAGCCACCCTGCTGTCACCAGTGGTAAAGAGCTCACCTCCCAATGCAGGAGACACAAGAGATGCAGGTTCGATCCCTGGGTCAGGGAGATTCCCTGAAGGAGGAAACGGCAACCCATTCCAGTATTCTTGCCTGGAGAATCCCATGGAGGGAGGAGCCTGGAGGGCTATAGTCCACAAGGACGCAAAGAGCTGGACGACTGAAGCAACTTGGTGTGCATGTGAGCACTCTGCTCATGAACACAGGTAGGAGTAAAAGAATGTTTCAGTTCAGTTCAGTTCAGTTCAGTCGCTCAGTCGTGTCCAACTCTTTGCGACGCCATGAGTCGCAGCACGCCAGGCCTCCCTGTCCATCACCAACTCCCGGAGTACACTCAGACTTACGTCCATCGAGTCAGTGATGCCATCCAGCCATCTCATCCTCTGTCGTCCCCTTTTCCTCCTGCCTCCAATGCCTCCCAGCATCAGAGTCTTTTCCAATGCGTCAACTCTTCGCATGAGGTGGCCAAAGTATTGGAGTTTCAATTCTATCAAGTCAGTGAAATAAAATAAAATAAAAGCTAGGGCTTTAATTTCATGATAGACTCACACAGGAGTGCAGAGCAGTGATGCGTATGGCTTATCCTATTTCTTCATTATTTACTAAACATTAACTGTAATTAGGGCTGCCCTTGTGGCTCAGCTAGTAAAGAATCCGCCTGCAATGTGGGAGACTTGGGTTCGATCCCTGGGTTGGGAAGATCCCCTGGAGAAGGGAAAGGCTACCCACTCCAGTATTCTGGCCTGGAGAATCCCATAGACTGTACAGTCCATGGGGTCGCAAAGAGTTGGAAATGACTGAGCGACTTTCACTTTCCCAACTGTAATCATCAAGCCTACAGGACTTGACTGTCTCAAGCACACCTCTGCGTGATTTTTTTCAATTTCCTCTCCAAGGCAGGGGTTCCCACCCTGCGGGCAGCAGGCCAGTACCTCCCCTCAGATGAGCAGTGGTAGCAAATTAGAAATAAAATGCACAATAAATCAATGCGTTTACATCATCCTGAAACCATCGCCCCAACCAGGTCTGTGAAAACCTCGTCTTCCACGAAAACCGGTCCCCATTGCCAAAAAGTTTGGGAACTGCTGCTGCGTGGTAACACTGATGAGCTTATGCCCATTTCACAGTTGAGAAAACTGAGGCTCAAACAGAATGATCCTCGGAGGCCACTGTCGGGGAATGACAGATCTAAATGGGAATACCGGGAGATGCACAGAAAACAGCGGATTATCCAAGAGGGCGTAACGAGACACTCTGAGACACAGGGCTTCTACGTGGGTTCTCAGTACACACACGGACACCCTATCTGTAACAAAAAGGCCGCAGTTGAATGCTGGGTAATGAAGAACCTGGCTTTTAAAAGAGAAAAAAAATTGGTAGTAGTTAAGAGAATAGATAAGCCATCGATAAAAACCACCGATATTCAGTACTCTCCCACATATTCCCATCCTTGACATGCCCGGCCTCCGCTTTTAATCCTCGTTCCTCTTGGACACCTACAGACTTCCCAGGTCAGAGACAGGAAACCCGGAGCTGAGGGCTCAGAGCCGGGCGTGCAAAGCTCCCAGCTGACGCCAGCTGCACAGTATGGGCTGCCTCTCCTCTCTCTTCTAGAGAGTGGAGCCCCCCAGTGTCTACCTAAGGAGGTACGGGGGACAGTAGGAGGCTTTATTCTCTCCCCTCTACCCCCACATTGATGGAGGCATCAGAACCACCACCCCAGGACTCCCCGGCTGGTCCAATGGGTAAGAGTCCGCCTGTCACTGCAGGGGACACAGGTTCTGTCCCTGGTCTCAGACGACCCTACACATGCCACGAAGTCCGTGTGCCACAACTCCCGAAGCCCACCCTCTACAGCCCACACGCCACAACGTCTGAGCCTGCACCCCACACCCGGAGAAGCCACCGCAATGGAAAGCCCAGGCACCATGGTGAGAGAAGGCCCTGCTCGCCGCAACCAGAGAAAGCCTGGATTACAGCAACGAGGACCCGGCACAGCCGGGTCAATAAAAACAGATTGGAAAGGTATTCCCTGGCGGCTCAGCTGGGAAAGAATCTGCCTGCACAGCAGGAGACCCCAGTTCGATTCCTGGGTGGGGAAGATTCACTGGAGAAGGGAAAGGCCACCCACTTCAGTATTCTTGGGCTTGCTTCCCTGGTGGCTCAGCTGGTAAAGAATCCGCCTGCAATGCGGGAGACCTGGGTTTGATCCCTGGGTTAGGAAGATCCCCTGGAGAAGGGAAAAGCGACCCACACCAGTATTCTGGCCTGGAGAATTCCAAGGACTGTATAGTCCATGGGGTCGCAAAGAGTCAGACACAATTGAGCAACCTTCTGTTTCACTTTTCACTTTAGATTAAAAAAAGGAAGAAAGAACAACTATCTCAGACAGTGGTTCCCACTGGCCTCATTCATCAGAACACAGCATGTCACCACCGAGAGGGGGAGTGTTTATTCTATTTTCCCATTATCATGCGTTTTTCTTCTTCCCTCCTGTACGCTTCACCAATCTTGCTTTTTGAACTACATGTTCATGTATATTCCAGGCATATATTTCATACATGATTATCGCCACCATCTGCTGTCAAGGAACTAGCCACCTATTTTTTCTTTTGCGTTTCTGCGAAAGGTTAGAGCATTCTACTTAGCATTTAATATGCCTCTCGTATAACCTAGGATACATGTTAATTATTCAATTATTCTCCTTACAAGGTATTACGCATTTGTGTCAACTGTTTCTCTTCCGTTCAATGAACTCAAGTAATTACGCTAGTTCTCTGAGTAGTTATTATCCAAAACAAAGCAAATCAGAAGAAGAAGAAAAAAAAAAAGTCCAGTTTACGTACTGCCACAGTTTGCTATCCTGGAGAAGGAAATGGCAACCCACTCCAGCATCTTGGCTTGGGAAGTCCCACGGACAGAGGAGCCTGGCAGGGAATAGTCCGTGGGGTCGCAAAGAGTCAGACACGACTGAGCGACTAAACCGCCACCACGGTAGACTGCTGCTGCTTTAACAAGCGACTGCAAACCGAAAGTCTAAAAGCAAGACAAACGGATGATCCTAGGATATGGAGAGTGGGAACCAAAATAGGCTGGATCCACCTGAGCGGAAGGATTCAGGTGACGGCAGGGCTTTCCTTCTCGGGGGCTCCTGGGGAGGCGGGGTTTCCTGCTCATTCAGATCTTGGTAAAGCGTGCAGTTCCAGCAGCTGTGGGACTCTGGTCCCTCAGCATCACCGGCTGGCCCAAGGGGTGCACACCCTCTGTGACCTCCTTACGCTAAGTCTCCTGCATGTCAGAATCTGCAAGCGTCTCTTATTTCTAAACCCACACATGCTTAGCTGGGGTCTGCCCACCTAATCCAGCACCATCTCCCCCTCCCCACTGAGACCCCCACATTCATCCTGTCTACACAATCCCCTCTGCCAAGTGAGATTCTGGGTTCACAGCTCCTGGGGGGTACAGTGTGGACATTTTGGTGGGGGGAACATTAGTCACACTCCCACACGATAGGAATTAAGAGGGTGATTTTATCGAGCGTTGGTGGAGGGGGAGCATGGTGGCCAAGCAGAATGTTAGACACCTGGACTCCTGAGGGGCCTCTAAAGTAGCTCCCTTATTTTGTCCACATCACTGAACGTGAAGGATACGGCTTCTTCATGCTTTCAGCAGGTGCCACCGCAGTTCATTGACTTATTAACTCATATTCATTCACGGAACACACACTGATGGAGATGGCACAGTGTCAGGGCTGGGCACTGAGTAGGGGACAGAAGACAGCAGTCCCTGACCCTCCGTGGAGCTTACACTCTAGTGAGGGAAGACAGACAAAAACTAAGCTACACAGAGCAGTAACAAATGTGTGCCGAACAGTGGTCAGCAAGCCACGGTGGGATATAGAAAGCATCCAGACCACCTGACCTGCCTCCGGAGAAACCTGTCTGCAGGTCAGGAAGCAACAGTTAGAACTGGACATGGAACAACAGACTGGTTCCAAACAGGAAAAGGAGTACATCAAGGCTGTATATTGTCACCCTGCTTATTTAACTTACATGCAGAGCACATCATGAGAAACGCTGGGCTTGAGGAAGCACAGGCTGGAATCAGGATTGCCAGAAGAAATATCAATAACCTCAGATATGCAGATGACACCACCCCATGGCAGAAAGCGAAGAAGAGCTAAAGGTGAAAAGTGAAAGAAGAGAGTGAAAAGTTGGCTTAAAACTCAACATTCAGAAAATGAAGATCATGGCATCCGGTCCCATCACTTCATGGCAAATAGATGGGGAAACAATGGAAACAGTGACAGACTTTATTTGGGGGGGGGGGGAATCACTGCAGATGGTGACTGCAGCCATGAAATTAAAAGATACTTACTCCTTGGAAGAAAAGTTATGCCCAACCTAGACAACATATGAAAAAGCACAGAAATTACTTTGCCAACAAAGGTCCATCTAGGCAAGGCTATGGTTTTTCCAGTGGTCATGTATGGAGGTGAGAGTTGGACTACAAACAAAGCTGAGCGCCGAAGGATTGATGCTTCTGAACTGTGGTGCTGGAGAAGACTCTTGAGAGTCCCTTGGACTGCAAGGAGATCCAACCAGTCCATCCTACAGGAAATCAGTCCTGGGTTTTCATTGGAAGGACTGATGCTGAAGCTGAAACTCCAATCCTTTGGCCACCTGATGCAAAGAACTGACTCACTGGAAAAGACCCTGATGCTGGGAAAGACTGAAGGTGGGAGGAGAAGGGACAACAGATGAGATGGTTGGATGGCATCACTGACTTGATGGAATGAGTTTGAGCAAGCTCTGGGAGTTGGTGATGGACAGGGAGGCCTGGCGTGCTGCAGTCCATGGGGTCACGGAGAGTTAGACACGACTGAACTGAGCTGAACTGATAGAAAATATCAGGTGTTCTGTAGATAGAGTAGCCAGGCACAGACTCAATGAAAAGGTAGAAACTATGAGCAAAATTCCTGTTGTTGTTTATATATATATATATATATATATATATATATATATATATGGCCCCAGTGCACAGCATGTGGGACTTTAGTCCCCACCCAGGGATGGAACCTGGGTCCCCTGCAGTGCAAACATGGAGTCTTAACTGCTGGACCACCAGGGAAGTCCCTCCCCTCCTGTTTTATGATGGGATGACAGTCCTTTGTTCACAATCTTGTCCTCTTACGAATAAGAGGTGTTCTGACCCACTGCCAGCCTGATGTCTCTGTGTTGGCGTTGACAGTTTGTGACAACTCAGGCATGGATTTACCAGCTTCCCCCTTTCTAGTCTTTAAGTCTACACAAGCTTAACAATTACATTATAGAAAAATATTTTCTTAAGAGAGGTTGAATATCAGTGTATGAATGAGACGGGAGTAATTGGTACAAAGAGTGAAAATATTCTAATCTCTTAAGTCGCAGAGTCATTTCACTTGTCAGCTCAGCACTTCTTTAGGTATTTCAAATCATATCATTCAAATGTAAAATTCAAACAGGGAGATTCGATAGTTAAAAAAACAACAATGCATTTACCGTTACATTCAGGAGGAACTTTTAGCTCTCACGCTCAATCCATCACCTGTTGCCGTCTGCACACCATGCTCTCCATCACCCGAGGCTGGCTACGTTTCCCACAGAAAGATAAAGTGTGAGTCCCTCAGTCATGTCCAACTCTTTGCAAACCCCGAAGACTGCAGCCCACCAGGCTCCTCTGCCCGTGGGGATTCTCCACTCAAGAATACTGGAGTGGGTCGCCACGCCCTTCTTGAGGGGATCTACCTGACCCAGGGATCAAGCCCAAGTCTCCCGCATTGCAGGCAGATTCTTTACCATGTGTACCACGAGGGAAGCCCCACAACACCCACAGAAGGAAAATAAAAATCGGCTGGCGTTTCTAAGAGCCGTGCATCCTTGCACGTTAGTCACTCGTTCACTCCGACTCTGCAGCCCCATGGATTGTAGTCCAGCAGGCTCCTCTGTCCATGAGATCCTCCAGGCAAGAACACTGGAGAGGGTTGCCATTTCCTTCTCCAGGGGGTTTTCCTGACCCAGGGATCGAACCCAGGTCTCCTGCCTGGCAGGTGGATTCTTCACCAACTGAGCCATCTGAGCTCCTAGGGAAGCCCTAGTGTGTCCTTGCCAATTTAAAATATTTCATGTATCCCCTTACCAATGCATTGCTCTTTGCAAGTCCGCTGAAACAGCTCCCAGAGATCATGAATTCTCAGCCAGCTTCCACATGTGTGTGGACAGAAAGGCGTCAATGCCAAACGGAAGAAACGAAAGGGAACTTTCGGTTGAAAATGTTAAGAGACCTGGATTCCCACTGGCAATCGGTACACCCTGGGGCGTGTCACATAAAATCCTTCCGCCCCTTTCTTCTGTTAAAAGAGCAACAGAAGGGGCCGAAGTCTCGCCTGTCCTGCCTGATGCACAGAAGGCGTGTGGAAGCACTGAACACAGTAGTCCCCGCACACAGTCTTACGCGACCTGCAGAGCATTAACGTGCCACAGTGTAAAGAACAGCGATCGGTGCTCAAGTTCACGCACAGAGTAAATGGGGCCACGCTGAACATCACAGGAGAAGACACCGGGCGCGGCCCCAGGCCTCTGGGAGCCGCCTGCTGCGCTGTGGCCTCGGGGACACTGAGACCCGTCCATCAGACGCAGGACTGATGCAACACCCATTATCTATGAGGCCCGAGATGCAAAGCTGGATTTAGAGCAGGGGTTCACAACCTCCGGGGTCTAATGCCTGAGGGCCTGAGGCAGAACTGATGCAATAATAATAGAAATAGAGTGGGCGATAAATGTAACGAGTAATGAATAAATGAATCATGCCCCAAAATCCTCCCGCACTTTTTCCCCGTCCATGGAAAAATTGTCCTCAGTAATACAAACGAACTTACAGAACAGAAAGACACTCACAGACTTCTAGAGGACAAACTTATGGTTGGCTAAGGCGGTGAGGGTGCAGGATGGGGGGATGGATAGTTGCAGAGTCTGGGATGGACATGGACACACTGCTGTGTTTAACGTGGAGAACCAGCAAGGACCTGCTGTCCAGCACAGGGAACTCTGCTCAATCCTCTGTAATAACCTTATGGTTCCCAGGGGGGAAGGATGGGGAAGGGACAGTCAGGGAGTCTGGGATGGACATGGACACACTGCTGTGTTTAACACGGAGAACCAGCAAGGACCTGCTGGACAGCACAGGGAACTCTGCTCAGTGTCACGTGGCAGCCTGGATGGGAGGGGGCTTTGGGGGAGAATGTGCTGTGCTTAGTAGCTCAGTTCTGTGTGACTCTCTGTGACCCTATGGACTGTAGCCCACCAGGCTCCTCTATCTGTGGGATTCTCCAGGCAACAATACTGGAGTGGGTCGTCATGCCCTCCACCAGGGGATCTTCCCAACCCAGGGATCGAACCCAGGTCTCCAGCAATGCAGGTGGATTCTTTACCAGCTGAGCCACAAGGATACACGTATATGTGTGGCTGAGTTCCTTTGCTGTCTACCTGCAACTGTCCCAACATTGTTTATTTATTAACTATACCTCAATATAAAATAAAAAGTATTTAAGGGAAAGAAAAAAAAGTGGTCCATGAAACCCACCCCTGGCACCCGGAACGTTGGGGACTCCTGTTTTAAAGGCCCTGCACGCTCACTGTGATCACCATGCACACCAGTGCTGGCTGGCCTTCTGCACCGTGGGACACGGCCGCCTTTACCTGGACGAGGTCCTCCCTGGACGGAAAGCTGGAGGCCAGGCAGTTCCGCCCAGTCCTGCTATTGGTGATGGAGACGTGCAGGCGGCCGTGGGCCAGCTCGTGCGCGTTGGCAGGGAGAATTGACTCCACTCCGCTCCTGGAGGAGAGAAAGGGAGCGGCCTGCAGGACTGCACCCCCTCGGGCCTGTGAGCCTCGAAGCTGCCACCACCGGAAACCCATGAGAGTCCAGATAGTGAGAGGGATGCCAGAGGCTTAGCAGCTGTACAATCTCACACGTCCAAAGCCAAAAAAAAAGATAGAAAATAAAAGCAGTGGAGCAAAGCCCCGCCCGTGTGTTGTGGATAGGACAAGGCAGCCAAGATCGGCGGGAGGAGGAGGTCACTATTTATACGGGGCACTGGGGTCAGGTGGGCTCCTTGGTTACAGCAGGAAGCAGCTCATAAGTGTGCAGGGTGACGGCCATCATGGAGGACAGCCATTCCGCTTCATGAAGCTGGCAGGTGGAGCCCCTCTGGCCTAAAGATGAGGAGATCACGGGGGCAGAGACAAGCGAGGAGACGAGGCTGGGTGCCCTGGTAGCCAGGACTGGTCCGGCCGGGGGATGTGCAGAGAGCAAGAGAACTTCCATCTTGAGGGGCCTGACCATCCACCGCACAGTTCCTTTTTGATGACTGGTCGCCTCGTAAACATCCGAGGAGTGACGATGCTGACCGAGCTCACTAGGGTTCATCCACAGCATCCTGGTTACACACGCTCTGCAGAGAAACGTACTATATACACACTCTGTTGCTCAGTCATGTCCGACTCTTTGGGACCCCATGGACTGTAGCCCACCAGGCTCCTCTGTTCATGGGATTCCCCAGGCACAAATACTGGAGTGGGTTGCCATGGCCTTCTCCAGGGGAATCTTTCCGAACTGAACCCCAGTCTCCTGTGTATCCTGCATTGGCAGATGGATTCTTTGCCACTGTGCCACCTGGGAATATATATATATTCCCACCTGGAATCAAGATTGCTGGGAGAAATATCAATAACTTCAGATACGCAGATGACACCACCCTTAGGGCAGAAAGTGAAGAACCAAAGAACCTCTTGATGAAAGTGAAAGAAGAGAGTGAAAAAGTTGGCTTAAAACTCAACATTCGGAACTGAGATCATGGCATCTGGTCCCAACACTTCTCGGCAAATAGATGAGGAAATAGTCACAAACTTTATTTTGGGGGGCTCCAAAATCACTGCAGATGGTGACTGCAGCCATGAAATTAAAAGACACTTGCTCCTTGGAAGAAAAGCTATAACCCATCTAGACAGCATATTAAAATACAGAGATATTACTTTGCCAACAAAGGTCTCTCTAGTCAAAGCTATGGTTTTTCTTTCCGGTAGTCATGTTTGGATGTGAGAGTTGGACTATAAACAAAGCTGAGCATCAGAGAATTCATGCTTTGGTGGTGCTGAACTGTGGTGTTGGAGAAGACTCTTGAAAGTCCTTTGGACTGCAAGGAGATCCAACCAGTCCATCCTAAAGGAAATCACTCCTGAATATTCACTGGAAGGACTGATGCTAAAACTGAAGCTCCAATACTATGGCCACCTGATGCAAAGAACTGACTCATTGGAAAAGACCCTGATGCCGGGAAAGATTGAAGGTGGGAGGAGAAGGGGACGACAGAGGATGAGATGGCTGGATGGCATCACTGACTTGATGGAATGAGTTTGAGCCAGCTCCGGGAGTTGGTGATGGACAGAGAGGCCTGGTATGCTGTGGTCCATGGGGTCGGAGAGTCAGACACGACTGAGCGACTGAACTGAACTGATTGATATATATATATATATATACGTACCTCAATCGGGCCATGAAATCATAGCCAGGTGTTAGTGCCCCAAAAGGCTGCCTTCGGATTTCTTCAGCAAAATCATAGGTAAACTTGTTGCATTCCTGAAAAAGAAAAGTAATACTTGACTCTATGTTTTGTCAGAAAAAAAGCAATTCTAGTTCCAGACCTCTGTGCCCACCACACAAGGTAATTAGATAAGTAAGTGATAGTTGCTGAGTCCTGTCTGACTCTTTGCAACTCCATGGACCGTAGCCCTCCAGGCTCCTCTGTCCATGGGATTCTCTAGGCAAGAATACTGGAGTGGGTAGCCATGCCCTCCTCCAGGGGATCTTCCCAACCCAGGGATTAAACCCTGCATTGCAGGCAAATTCTTTACCATCTGAGCCACCAGGGAAGGCTGCCAAACAAAATACCTGGACCCTACAAAGCTAACCCCAAATGTCCGGTGCTTCACAGGCTAGAATCCCTTCTGGGCCTGACCCTCACCCGCCACTCCTAGTCTCCAGGCAAGCTGTGTGTTCTCCCAATTACAATCTTTTCTTTGTTTGTTTTATCACCTTTGGAAAATCCTGGATTTTCCAGGCTTGAGCTGGATTCCAATGCTAACTGAGCACTTTTTTTCTGCAGACCTCTCTAAGGCAACTCCTCTCCCTAAGTGGGGTCTAAGAGGCAAGCCAATGCTGAATCCTCTATTGGTACATGCTCACGTAAGAATGCAAGGGGGGTTAACATAAGTAAAACAGACAGCCAGCGGGAATCGCTGGGTGACTCAGGGAACTCCAGCTGGGGCTCTGTGACAACCTAGAGGGGTGCGATGGGGAGGGAGGTGGGAGCAGGGTTCCGGAGGGAGGGGATATGTTATAGTTATAACTGATTCATGCTGTAAAGCAAAAACTAACAGAACATTGGAAAGCAACTATGTATAGTGCTTAGTCGCTCAGTCGTGTCTGACTCTTTGTGACCCCGTGGACTGTAGCCCGCCAGGCTCCTCTGTCCATGGGATTCTCCAGGCCAGAATACTGGAGTGGGTTGCTCGGCCCTCCTCCAGGGGATCTTCCCAACCCAGGGATCGAACCCAGGTCTCCCAAGTTCTTTACCATCTGAGCCGACACGGAAGCCCAGAAAGCAACTATACTCCAATGGAAAAAAATATCCTATGACAAACCAAAACAGAAAAGAATATTACAAATTAATGTGTATATATACGTGTGTGTGTGTAACTAAGTCACTTTGTTGCACATCAGATATGAATAACAACTTTAAATCAGCTATACTTCACTAAAAAGAAATAAGAAAGAGAGAATTTGGGATGGGACGTAGGAGTGAGTTTTAAAAGGGGATATATGTATATCTATCTGATCCATGCGGATGTATGGCAGAAACCAACACAATACTCTAATTATCCTTCAATTAAAAATGAGTAAAGGTTGAAAAAAAACAAAGAATGCAAGGTGGATATAATCACCAGACAGGACAGACAGGAAAACTGAAGTTTGTAGGGCTAAGCATCTTTCCTACTATGTCATCAAGAATGAGTGTCATAGCCAGGATTTGAACCCAGACCCACCTTTGATTTCTTTAGTTCATCCATCCAGCAACCTACTGACATCAGGCATTGGGCTAGGCACTGGGATTCATGAGATACACAGAGCCCCTGAGTCAGGGGAGACATTGCCCGAAACTGCCCATCCTAACTCGGCCCGAGAGTAACTGTTTATGTGACTTATTTTATGACAGGAGGTTCCTGGTGAGGAACATGCAACCAACAAGCCAGCACCAACTGGAGGAGTTCAGGAAAGGTCAAAAGGAGGACACCACGTGTCCTGCCACCCCCAGAATCCTTCTTGCGGGCATCCACTTTGGCTCAGCAAACAAAGAGGAAGGGCCGTGAGTCAGACTGATGGTCCAGAGACAACCAGGAGACTAATCCCATCACCCTAAAACCCCAGACTTCGAGCCACGTGGCAGAGTAGTCCTCCTGGGTTCCCTCACCCTCCTGTTCTCCACCCGGGCGCCTCTTCCCAATAAAGTCTCTTGTGTTTAAAATGTTGTAGTTCTGAACACTTAAGTGTGACCTTGAATTCATCCCTGGGCATGGAAGCGTTAAGCATTATATGATGACTATTCCAAGTGGTTACGAGGATGCATGTAATTAACAAATAGAATATTTTCCACCCACTGAGGCCAGTTCTCAAAGTCAGAGAGAGCATCACGACTGTCTAGAAGCAGAAGACAGATTTTAAAATACACTGTCGTTGCTGTTGTTTGGTCGCTAAGCTGTGTCTAAGTCTTTTTCGACCCCATGGACTATAGCCTGCCAGGCTCTTCTGTCCATGGGATTTTCCAGACAAGAATACTGGAGTGGGTTGCCATTTCTTTCTCCAGAGGATCCTCTGGACCCAGGGATTGGACCCGAGTCTTCTGCATGGCAGGCAGGTTCTTTCTTTACTATTGAGCCACCATAGAGGGCTTAAAAATATAGACTGCATTAAATGAAATACTTAATGAAAGCTTATTATTATTACTTCTAGATACACTACTGGAAATTTAGGGCTTCTTACTATGGGAATGAAAAAGCCATTAATTAAATTCCATTATCATTCCATTTAAATTACAGGGTCATGTTTTACTTTACACGCCTGTCTGTAAGTAGAAGCAAGCAAAGACTTTATCAGCTAGATGTTCCAGGCCTTGAGAACAGGCCCTGTGTTCTCATGATCAGTTAACGGAAAAATAAATCTTTGCTGGAAAGAAACAAAGCTGGAATCTTAAGACTAAAGAAGCACTCATGAGCAAAATAAGGCATTTTATTTCCTTGTCTTATTATCACCCCCCAAATAATCTTCTTTTCCAAATGGAGAGCACAGCTCTTTAAGGGTGACGTTTTAAAAGAAGTCTTAACCTTTTCTGTTTTCCAGGCAAAGGATGACTTCTATGCAGTTAACTTAATAGAGTTAAACAATCATCTTCCCTGTTTGTTCTTAATTTATTGGTGAGCAACACAGCCTAGTTACTAAATTACCTCTATTTTCTGCGGCGCTGTGAGGAGAACCGAAGCAACCAAGGATCCCGCGGAAGCCCCAGCAAAGGCCTTGACATCCTTCAGCAGCTTTCCGCCGTGTTTGCAAAGTGCCGATGCTGCCCCCAAGTGGTAAATGCCCAGAAACCCACACGCTGCAAAGGACAAGTTGATGGGCTTCATTCTAGCTGCGAAACTGGGGAAACAAAACCCAAGAAATGCCTGTAAGGTGGTCTAGTTTGTTCCACACGGATGCTAGTCATCATTTTTTAGAAGTGATGATATAAATACAATTATGCATGTTTAATTATACACACACACACACACACACACCCCCGAATATATATGTATATGGGATTCACAGATAGCTCAGTTGGTAAAGAATCCGCCTGCAATGTGGGAAACCCCAGTTTGATTCCTGGGTTGGATCCCCTGGAGAAGGGATAGGCTACCCGCTCCAGTATTCTTGGGCTTCCTTTTAGCTCAGCTGGTAAAGAATGAGTCTGCAATGCAGGAGACCTGGGTTCGATTCCTGGGTTGAGAAGATCTCCTGGAAGAAGGGAAAGGCTACCCACTGCAGTATTCTGGCCTGGAGAATTCCATGGACAGTATATATAGTCCGTGGGGACACAAAGAAAATGTATGTGTGTCTACATACATATAATTTTCTGGTCTAAGCATAGTTTCAATCAAAGTGTAACTGAACAACCAAATCTTTCAAGGAAACATTTTTTCCTCGCTCACCTTGACCCAATATACTTATGTTAATTAAAAAAAAATTAACATCAGTTTATATTTGTTCAGTACATAGACTATGCAGCCTACTTTCTAATTACTTGGCAAAAAGCAAATGGATTAATTTCAACGGGCAAGGCATTTGGCCTTTTTTTCTTAACCTTTTGAAACATTTGGGGGCCTGAGTGACTGTTAACATTAGTAACATCACTACAGACTATAGCAAATTCCAGATTAAAGACATTTGCTCTTTGCAAATGGCATCAGTAAATTAAAAATAGACAGCTTGGCTCCCTACCCGGTTCCCTTGTGAGCATTCCTTTGTTTTTTGTTTTGCTTTTGTTTTCAAACTGATGCTGACAATTATTCCATAATGCAATACTGAATTATTCAACAATTTAATGTATTTCATAGGGAAGTTTCTCAAGACAAACTGAGACTGCCACTGCCAAAGGCAATTGAAGGCCCAAAGAAATATCACCTGCACCACCTGATATTTGCAACAAATTTAACTGTAAAATATTTTTTTTCCTCGAAACCTCTGGGGGCACGATTTTACCATGTGTATAAAACATTCACCCTTGCAATGCTCTTCACTCGGATGCTCTCTGAGTGAAGGGGAAAGGGGCGTCACCCAGGATTTTGGTACCTTCAAATTAGGTACTTGGCCTGGGCCTGGAATTTAGGACCCTAAGGCCCTGATCCATCCTAAAGGAAATCAGTCCTGAATATTCATTGGAAGGACTGATGCTGAAGCTGAAGCTCCAATACTTTGGCCACCTGATGTGAAGAACTGACACATTTGAAAAGACCCTGATGCTGGAAAACATTGAGGGCAGGAGGAGAAGGGGACGACAGAGGATGAGATGGTTGGATGGCATCACTGACTTGATGGAATGAGTTTGAGCAAGCTCCGGGAGTTGGTGAGTTGGTGATGGACACGGTGGCCTGGCATGCTGCAGTCCATGGGGTCGCAGAGTCGGACACAACTGAGTGACTGAACTGAACTGAAGGCCCTGATGCTTGTGTCTTGAGCTACTGAAGCCGAGCCCTGGTTGGGTTTAATTTCTTAAGAATGGAGCCGGAAGAAGGGTTTGGGCGCTCAGCCTCCAAGGATCTGGCCCAGCGGTTCCAGGCCCAGTGCCCAGCCTCCCACCCCCGAGGTCTGGGCGTGGCGGGAATGACGCCTCTTACCCAGACCCACTAGCCCCTGGAGACACGTGGGCTGGTCAGAACCTGCGGCTCGCCGCCCCGCCCCCCCCCCCCTCTACCAACGCAGGTCTGAGGCACTTCCGCGCAGAGCGCATCCTCCCGCCCTCAGCCGGAACCGGAAGGCGGGGCCGGGCCGTCATTCAACTTGGCCCCGCCGATCAGGGCGGGACGACGCGCGCTTTGGGCCCGCCCAGGAAGGTTCCGCGGCTAGAAGGCAGGCGCCCGGTCTACGACGTCATCACGCTGACGCCGGCGTCTGCTCAGCCCCGCCTGCTCTGTTGAAAATGCCGAACCTAACATGGCGGCGCGCGCGCGGCCCGCTTCACCCTGGTGTTTCCTCTCGCGCGGGTAAGGGAGGCGACATTCTGGGCTCGTACCGTCTCCGGATAGCTAGGGTCGGCCCTTACCTCAGAGTCCGCTGACCGAACGACCGGCCTGTGCCTTGCACCGGAAGTGCTTGGCTCTGTGGCCGGCTGTTTCCCGGACGTGGTTTCCCGTGTCCTCCGCCCCGAGGCGGGGCCGGCTGTCCGTGTTAGGGCGGGCTCTAGGGGCCACCTTGCGGCGGGCCGTCCCTCGGTTTTTGCAAGCCAGCCTGTGATTTGTTGTCCATCAGCATTATTGGAGAGGCCGAACTACGGCTTTGGGCAGCGTTCGGTTCTTCAGGCCGCCTTAGGCTGTGTGGACGCGGGTTGTGTTAACCTTTCTGGGCTTCCCAGGTGACTTCTCTGCAAAACGGGGGGGCAAAATGCGAGCTGGCGCTAACTCGTGGAAGTTGGTGCTGCAGAGCCGGCCTGTAGCTGACCAGCCTCTTGTTTTCGTCAGCAGGCACCACTGGCCACTGGCCCTCGATAGATCTAAGCGTGGCGGCCCGCACTCGGCTGGCATTTCCACCCAGTCAAAGGACCGGCGGCTCCTTCTGTCCCTGAACAATGTCTTCCCTGTCTAATCCTAACAGTCAAGCCTGGAGGAATTGGTGGGCTTTGTGGTGGAAGGTGGCCCAGATTCCCTTGTTGGAGGACAGTTTTATTGCCACCGAAGCTACAGAAGAGAATCTGAAAAATGCCAAGAGTGTCTCTAAGCGGGAGAGGGAGTGGGCGGGAGCTCACTCTCTTTCTGCCCCATTTGAGATTCCAGGGCCCTGGACTCTGCCCCAGGACACTTTCTGTAGGCAAGAGCGGGGGATGTGATGAGTAAGGAGGCGATTTTGTTTTTCTTTCTTTTGAACAGCAGATCATGAAGACACCCTAACAACTATGGGTAGCACGACTGCCTTATGCTGAATGCTTGACTCCATGAGGATTTAGTGAGTGGAAGGGGGAGTGGGTGTATCAGGAAACGCAGAAGGGCGCACTGTTCAATCTCTCATCCTTCCACAGCCTTCTGACTCTCTGGTAGGGTGTGGTCTTTCCAAGAGAGCATCCTCCAGGGAACTGGAAAGGAGGAAACCCAGGCCTCGCATCTCCTGAAGCAGAGTCTGCGTTTCAGCAGAATCCCCAGAAGTTGCGCTGCATGGTAAAGTTGGCAAAGGCCTGGCCTAACGCCTGGGGTGGTCTGGCTTAAAGTGATGTGCTGGCATCACAAATGTAAGAAGAAATAAGGTCCGCAGAGCCAAAATCTGTGGTGCCACAGAGGCAGAATTTGGTGGTCATGGTGGCCAACTAACTGTTTCGTGCATTTGGATCCTGCCAGCAGGTTGAGAAGAGGGCGACAGACGCCGAGATGGTTGGATGGCATCATCGAAGCAGTGGACATGAGTTTGAGCAAGCTCCAGGAGATAGGGAAGGACAGGGAAGCCTGGCATACTGCAGTCCGCGGCGTCACAGAGTCGGACACGGCTGAGCCACAACAACAACAACAAGCAAGTTGATTCAGAAGACAGAGGAGAAATGTGTCCCCGGGGCAGCAAGGCTGAACACCACGACTCGGAGATCCTTTGTTAAAAGGGAAACTGAGATCAGCGGTTATTACCACACCTGCTGGTGAGTGCGATCCCACCACATTTAAGGGTCACGGAAAAGTGTTCACAAGCTCCATAATATAACTCTTAACAATTTAAACTCTAAAAAATAAAGAAACATCCTTCTTCTCCTTTTTAGCCCTTGTCATACGTACATGCAACTAATTAAAAGGTTCATTTTCATGCAACTAATTAAAAGGTTCAGTTACCTTTCCTTAAGGAAGAACATCAGATTTAAGCATGTTTTCATAATCTCAGCTCCGTGCACACTGCTTGTCACATAGTGCATGATTAATAAATATTTGTTGTGATTGTTGGATTTAAGTAAATTACTCTTGTGATGTGAGTAAATAGACTTTAATGGCCCTTTAAGATCTTTTTTTTTTTTTTTTTTTCCAGTAAATCTTTTGCCTGTTTTTTGCCTCTCTGCTTTCCCCAGTAACTTAGTTTTGAACTGGCTTATTTGCTAGCCTTTTATCGTATATGGGGTCGCACAGAGTCGGACATGACTTAAGCGACTTAGCAGTAGCTGCAGCAGTATCAGACATTTATTAAGGACCCATTGTTTAACAGACATAGTGCTGGTACTGGGCACACCCAGTTAACAGGAATTCATTCTTCCTCAGCTAGAGCCTAGTGGCAGGGAGGCAGACAGTCGATGTGTAATTGTAGAGGCGTGATCGTGTGCTAGTACACAGGCATACCGAGGTGCTGTGCCTGTCCACGCTGAGCTGGGGCCCCTGGCTCTGGGAGGCACCCACGGGAGCAGCTGGCACAGAAGGAAAGTGCCCAAGGCTTTCCCAGTCCTCAGCTTGAGTGAAAGTCGCTCAGTTGTGTCCGACTCTTTGCCACCCCGTGGACTATACAGTCCATGGGATTCTCCAGGCCAGAATACTGGAGTGGGTAGCCTTTCCCTTCTCCAGGGGATCTTCCCCACCCAGGGATCGAACCCAGGTCTCCCATATTGCAGGCAGGTTCTTTACCAGCTGAGCCACCAGGGAAGCCTGAGGATAGTGGCGTGGGTAGCCTATCCCTTCTCCAGTGGATCTTCCCCACCCAGGAATCGAACTGGGGTCTCCCGCTTTGCAGGCGGATTCTTTACCAACTGAGCTAGCAGGGAGGCCCGTCCTCAACTTCCTCCTACAAAATTTGATTATGTGTTTTCATCAAGAAGGAGAAAGATGCAGGCAGGGGATGCTTGCCACCCCTCTGCCCCAAGGACAGGGCCAGAGTCTCCTGTTCCAGTCTGCTGTGCACGTGGTGGGATTTGTGTTCCAGCCTTGGCATCCTAGCACAGGTGAACAGATCTGTGGGGCATGCCATCATTCCGTGTGACACCCTTATGGTCCCTCCGTGTGGCAGCTCCTCACCCCTGTCACCTCCTCCCAGAACGCTGCGTGCTGAGCCTGGTAGAATTAAAAGAAGAAGTGCACAGGCTTCAATTTCAGGGGGTTGTGGCCAGAGCATTGGCCCACACAGCGGTGCCCTTGCCCCAGAGGCATCAAGGTGGTGCCGCAGGTCGCCATGGCCTGGTGAAAGCATCCGTGTGTCGAGACCACTGTAGCATTCTGAGGAAGGCACTTCTGCAGTCCTGGAGTAGAGCAGGCGCTGGGCACCCACAGAGAAGGAGGCTGCATTCCTTCCCACAGGTTGTCGTCGCTCAGGAGGAGGGGCAGGCAGCTGTGGGTGAATGATGCCACAGGGAGGGAATAAAGGCCGGCTTCCCTGGTGGCTCAGATGGTAAAGCGTCTGCCTGCAGTGTGGGAGACCTGGGTTCAATTCCTGGGTCGGGACGTTCCCCTGGAGAAGCAAATGGCAATCCACTCCAGCACTCTTGCCTGGAAAATCCCATGGACGGAGGAGCCTGATAGGCTACAGTCCATGGGGTCACAAAGAGTCGGACATGACTGAGCGACTTCACTTCACAGAGGGAGTTACCCCAGAGCCAGGGCTTCGCTGGTGGTTCATTGGTAAAGAATTCACCTGCAGTGCGGGAGACCTGGGTTTGATCCCTGGGTTGGGGAAGAGCCCCTGGAGAAGGGAAAGGCTATCCGCTCCAGGATTCTGGCCTGGAGAATCCCATGGGCAGAGGAACCTGGCGGGCTACAGTCCACGGGGTCGCAGAGTCAGACATGCCTGAGCGACTCAGCACAGCACCGCGCCACGGTGGGAGACGGAGATAGAAAAGCTGGCCCAGGAGGTGTGATGGCGTTTGATGGGCCTGGGGAGGCAACTGTGATCCTCCCATACCACACCCACCCTTTTCTCTGTGTTTTCTTAAGTGAGCTGAAACTGAATTTCTACATCTTGCAAGCAGAACGGTTCTTCATAATGTAAGTGCCTTTCCCCTTGCACCTGTTTTCTGTCTGTTAGAAATATGCTAGAAGAACTGACCACTTGAAGCAAAACTCAGGGACTCTATTCTAAATGGAAGTGTTTGGTTTAAACTGTGTATGAATTCCAACTGTAATATATTTTTGATACATATGTAGGCTTCCCAGGTGGTGCTAGTGGTAAAGAATGGTAAAGAATTTGCCTGCTGATGCAGGACATGCAAGATGCAGGTTTGATCCCTGGGTCAGGAAGATCCCCTGGAGGAAGGCACGGCAACCCACTCCAGGATTCTCGTCTGGAGAATCTCCGTGCACAGAGGAGCCTTATGGGCTAAGGTCCATAGGGTTGCGAGTGGGATACAACTGGACCGACGGTAGCACGCAAGCATGCATGCATATATGCAAATATATGTATTTAATGTGTGTGTGTATATATATGTGTGTAGTTTAAAACTAGGGGTCATTAAGAAGTGTCAATTACTTGTCATTGGATACATCTGAAAATATATAGTACAGATCCTAACATAGCCTAGAAACTAAATATCAAGCTTTTTTCCATTAGAGAAGCATTTTTAAAATGTAACCTTTATGCATAAACTTTGTTTTAATTTCACAGGTGAAGGGTTCCGAATATAATATACTATACACTGAAGTGAGAAATCAGAATGGAGAGGTTTTTTCCCAGGTGTTTCTGTTGTTTATACTGCTTGTGGTTGATACTCTCCGTAAGTGTGAGATGGACCAGATAAGCTTCCCAAAGTTTCACACTTAAAACATATGTTTTTATACCAGAGGACTTTAGATGTTTGGTTGCTAGGTGTTGGTGACTGGGGGTGATGGTGGGAGAGGGAGACCAAATGCAGGACAGAGTCCTAGGCCTTCTTGTTATGCTCCACGTGGAGGATCCAAGGTTTCTGCAAAGCTTTGATTTATAAACAAAACATAGTATCTGTATAATACAGTAAAACTAGGCGTACCTGAATGTAACAACTTCCTGGTGCCGACTTTCTCCATCCAAGGTTTCTGTATTCTCTGCCCTGTTTTTTTTTAATTTTTTAAAAAATTGTTGTTGTTACTAAACAACGCTGCCCTTGACCTGACTGTGAGCCACAGTTTGTACGGATGTTTGCAAATAGGCCTTCTTGTATGCTGCACGTGGAGGATCTTCCAGTGGAGGGAATTATTGGGGAAATTATCAGTATCAGGAAAGTGAGGTTCCTGAGTAATAGACAGAATGTCATCTTTGGTGACTTATGCTTCATCAGATTCACCACAATGCCACTCTGTTTTACTTTGGATTGCAGGGTCTGATCATTACTGACAGTTATCAAAAGAAATACCAAATATTAATTGCCAAAACATCCACTCATCTAATCACCTCCTTTCAAACGGAGAAAATAAGAATTCTGGTCTATTTTGTTTTAGCCTGTACTCCTACTTGCTGGAATTCTATTATTAATAATTATTATACCTATTGACTGCCCATTCCATGTCGGTCCTTTGTACCCAAGATCTCTTGTAACTTTTACAACAGTGGTGACAAGTGGGACGATAAGGAGAATTTAGAGCTAAAATGGTTTTCCCACATCCACACACAGGCAGAGATTATCAGCCCCAGTCTCCCTAATTCCAAAGCCTGTACACAGACCCTACTTCCCTACACTGGCTCAAAAATGAAAAATAATCTCAATAATGAAATATTTAAATATACGTTGTTTCTCATTATGTGTCCAGGATTGCGCTGTTTGGCCGTTATGAGTATCACAACCTTGTTATCCCTTCCGTCCTTTCCTTGGTCACAATTTGTATATGGGCTTCACATTTAGTTATTTATAATTTTACTAAAAAATGGTAAAGTAACCCAAGTGTTAGTCACTCGGTCACATCTGAACTCATTGTGACCCCGTGCACTGTAGCCCACCAGGCTCCTCTGTCCATGGGATTCTCCAGGCAAGAATACTGAAGTGGGTTGCCGTTTCCTGCTCCAGGGGATCTTTCCAACCCAGGGATCGAACCCACGTCTCCTGCATTACAAGTGATTTCTTTACTGTCTGAGCCATCAGGGAAGCCCCCCCCAGATAGTAAAAGGGTTGAATAAATGGGATGCATAAATTTATTTATAACGTGTAGGAAACGTGCTTGCATCTGGAAAAGAAAAAAATAGGCAGGAGTGGCAGTTAATTAAAGCAACCCTTCCTGCGTTTGTCAGTTACGGCGGTAACTCTTTCTGATGACTGCTTTTCTTGGAAGTTGTGTCGTAATTTGGTTATTGTAATGAGAACAAAATTTGCATTAGGAACAGTGTTATAAAAGCAGGTCACATCATTGGCCAAGGTCCTACCTCCAGATATACCGTATATCTAATCAGCTGTCTTTTTGCCTTTCATCACTCTTTAAATAAACTTTACTCAGTGTCTAATATAAGACAAAGACTGGAGTAGGCATTCGAAATTTTAAGAAAACATTTAGATGGATAAGCTGTCCATTTTTAGCTCGCTATCTTTTCTTGCTGGAATGTACTTTCACAGTTGTCTGTTCTGTTATGTTCTACTTATCCTTCAAGGCCTAAACAAGCCCTTCTGTCTCAGGGTGCCCTTTTGGATTGTTCAAACAACTTCTGTCAATATTAACCCCACTCTTCTGTTTGCTGCCAGGCCTGGGGCATTGTGACAGCATTTATCCCCTCTGCTTTTGGTTAGAGATGTGCTTGCCTCCACCTTCTGTGTTCAGAGTTGATTTGGAGCAGGGCCTGTCTCGTCCGGACTGGTTGCTGCCAGCCTCTAGAAGGTAGTTAACACATAATACCTGTTTAGAAGAGTTATGAATCTTTAGGTTGTGTGTTTGATAACAATCTTTAGTTGGTATATCTGACTGTCTGAGACAGAGAGAAAATTCTGCTTCAAGTATCTTCACGTTTCAAGTTTCTTCAAACTTCAAGACAGTTTAACTAGAAAAATGGTACCAATGAACCTGTTTGCAGGGCAGAAATAGAGACGCCAACGCAGGGAACAGATACGTGGACCCAGTGGAGAAGGAGAGGGTGGAATGCACTGAGAGATCAGCACTGACCTATCTATACTGACATGAGTGACACGGACAGCTAGTGGGGAGCTGCCGGGTAGCACGGGGAGCTCAGCTCGGGGCTCTGTGATGACCCGGAGGGGCGGCATGCGGGGCGGGGAGGGAGGCTCAACGGAGCGGTCATGTGTATGCATACGGCTGACTCCTTGGCGGCTCAGCTGGTAAAGAATCCTCCTGCAATGCGGCAAACCTCGGTTCGATCCCTGGGTTGGGAAGATCCCCTGGAGAAGGGAAAAGGCTACCCGACTCCAGGATTCTGGCCTGGAGAATCCCATGGGTTGTCTAGTCCATGGGGTCCGCAAAGAGTCGGACACGACTGAGCAACTTTCACTTTTGGAGAAGGAAATAGCACCCCACTCCAGTACTCTTGCCTGGAAAATCCCAAGGATGGAGGAGCCTGGTGGGCTCCAGTCCATGGGGTCGCAGAGTCAGACACGACTGAGCGTCTTCACTGTCTCACTCGGTCACTCACGGCTGATTGACGTTGTACAGCGGTAACTCACAATGCTGGAAAGCAGTCCTCCTCCAATGGAAAGACAAGTATCAGAAGGTTTAGCGGTTGGACCAAGCGTAGAGGTGGCGGGATCAGGCCTCCAGTCGGTACCACAAAGCCACCATTGTGCCATTTCTGGTTTCTTTTCTCATCCGGGTTTCCACCTGCAGTCAGAACATCCCCCAGGAGGCTGCTGGCAGCCTCTCAGCATGTCGGGGGGAAAAGTTCTTTCACTGTCAACCTCTCAGGTTCAGGAAGGGAACTCCTGGTTCTGTTTCCTTCACATGCATGTCCTTGAAGAGTCCGTGTGAGCAGCCAGTCATGACACAGTGACATGGGCCCGTGATGGGGTGAGCGAGTACCCCAGAGGATGGGTGTGCAGTGAGGGAAAGCATCGCCAAGTCCAGATGGAAGTAGTTGGTTAGGCCTTCCAGGGGAAGAGGTCTGGCAGTCTCAGCCACGATTGCCTCTGCAGTAGGAGTATTTGTTGAGTTCAAGAAGCCAAGATGCAGCTGTCATCTCTATATAACAGCTTCCCCGGGGCTGCCGTGGTAAAGAATCCGCCTGCAATGCGGGAGACGCAGGTTCCATCCTTGGGTTGGGAAGATCCCCTGGAGGAGGGCATGGCAACCCACTCCAGTACTCTTGCCTGGAGAATCCCATGGACAGAGGAGCCTGGTGGGCTGCAGTCCATGGGGTCACAGAGAGCTGGACACTCCTGAGCAGCTGAACAGCAACAGCAGCCTTCTCTGAGATGGAACCTCCTCTCCTGTGAACATGTTGGCTCATGAATCATAACACACACATTTGACCCCAGTCGCACTCAGTATCTGCCCATCATGCATCTCCATGGAGCCCATGGAGAATCGAGCTGGAGAAAAGAATGTTCTAAATTAGAAGAAATAAACTCAGTGCTGTGCTGCAAGAAAGTAAAAATTCTTACACTCATCAGAGGTACCCAGAATAGTGAAGGGCAGACAAGGGCAATTGAAACACGGTGTGACCAAAAAACCCAGAAGACAAAAGCCCAACCCTGTCATTATAGTCTGAGATATTAGCATCTGATATGGACTTCCCAGGTGTTTCAGTGGTAAAGAACCTGCCTGCCAGTGCAGGAGACATAAGAGACTTGGGTTCGATCCCTGGGTCAGGAAGATCCCCTGAAAGAGGAAATGGTACCCCACTTCAGTATTCTTGTCTGGGAAATCCCATGGACAGGGGGAGCCTGGTGGGCTACAGTCCATGGGGTTCCAAAAGTGTCGGACACAACGTAGTGATTGAGCAAGAATGCAATCTCTATGTAAAACGGGCACACAGTCCTTTAGATATATAAAGATTCACAATACATATTCATCAGATGAGTATTTCCTCAAAACAAGACTTAAGTGATGTTTGGTGCATTGAAAAGTTAGTTGCGATTTTAGATATGTTTAGATGAGCAGTGCATGCTATTTGGTATAAATGTTCAGCATTAAGTCAACAATAGTTTTCTTTTTCTTTTTTGCATTATCTGGGCAATTTGGGATATTAGAAATGGTGCAAGACTATTGCTGATGAAATCGGTATCAGTTCAGTTCAGTTGCTCAGTCGTGTCTGACTCTGCAACCCCATGAATTGCAGCATGCCAGGCCTCCCTGTCCATCACCAACTCCCGGAGTTCACTCAGACTCCCATGGATGCAAATTTTTCCCTGTGAAGTTTCCCTGTAGGAAGCTGTGATTCTATATGTGTGCTACCCATCATCTCATCCTGTACATAGGGGCAAAGAAGTAGATGCTAAATAAATGTTTGCTTTTGACAAAGAAGTAGATGCTAAATAATTGTTTGCTTTTGACATCAGTGAAAATACTGACCATGCCCTTCTCCCAAGAACATTTTGTAGACTGGGAAGTGATCCCAGATGTCTCCCCATCATCCCTCCAGAGCAATTGGGAAAGAGTATAGTCCAGACTTAGTCAGTGTCCCGTAATGATTTTCATATGTTATTTTAAATCCATAACAAGCATAAACTTTCAAAAACATCTTTTACAACATCTGCACAGAATTTGAAAGATGGAAACTGACATAATATTAAAAACTATATAGATGCATGCCCTATATGGAAAGCTACAAATTAAACAAGCAAAATGGGCCAGAAGCCTGAAAGGCAGGTCAAAGTCAAATTTTGAAAGGACCCAGGCTGCCATGGAGAAAGCAGCTAGAATTTCTGAATCTTCTGTTAGGACTTGCATTCTCAGAAGACTGGTAGCAGAGCCACTGTGATGGCATTATGGAGCCATATTGAGTCTTATAGACGGATTCCATTTTTTCCTGGGGGAAGAAGAAATCCCCACGTCTGATCAACAGTCCTAGATCGCAATAGACAGGTATATTTATAATAAGAAATTGATTCTCAGGCTTCCCTGGCGGCTCAGCTGGTAAAGAATCCACCTGCAATGCAGGAGACCTGGGTTCGATCCCTGGGTGGGGAAGATTCCCCTGGAGAAGGGAAAGGCTACGCACTCCAGTATTCTGGCCTGAGGAATTCCATAGACCGCATTCCCAGTGAATAAAAGAGGCAGCAAGTTGAAAGTCATTCTGACTGCGTTCATTGCCTGGGGACGTCTGTGTCCGGCCTAATACTAGTTCTGTTTTTTTTTAAATTCCCACATGGACGCCAGAGAACCCTGTTGAAGCTGTTGTTGTAAGCACTAGACTTCCTTTCCGACGTTTTATTCTTTCACTTGCCTTGAAGGAGTATGAAACCATGTCTTTGAAGGGCCGTTTGCAGGAGGTGAAGGGCTGTTGCTGCCAGTCCTCGGAGTGGCTGCGTCGGCACCGCTCACTTAGGAAGCAGCTGGGCCTCCAAGAGGTCTTTGCAGGTCTGGAATTTGTTTCCCGTTTCTTCACGTACATACACTCCAGATTTTATTTCTGTTTCTCATATACCTCAAATTTTATAAAACTGGCTCATCACTAAAGACGACCACATTTCTCCAGTTGTATTAAAGAAAAAAAAAACTGGGTCCTCTAGGCTGCAGAAACATTTATAAGGTAATATTTAAAATATAAGTAAGCTTCACTTCAGGTGATTCCTCAGGGGCTCAGCGGTAAAGAATCTGCCTGCAATGCAAGAGACTCAGGTTCGATCCCTGGGTCAGGAGGAGCCCACGTAGGAGGGCATGGCAACCCACTCCAGTATTCTTGCCTGGGACATCCCTTGGACAGAGGAGCCTGGCGGGCTACAGCCCATGGGTTGCAAAGAGTTGGACACAACCGAGCCACTCAGCAACAACAACAACACTTCACTTCACCATTCCATGAACGTGGACAATTGAAAAGGTTGTTTTCCTTCAGTTAGAAAAAAAACTAATGTTTTGCTTAACCATGGAGACAAGCAGTTTGCTCCTGTGACCCCACTTGTACTTAACATCAGATGTTGACACGCGCTAGTTCAATTCGCAGGCGTTTTCGTCATAGACACGTTTTTCTTGACGCCTGGCTTAAGCCACTCTTTTTGTGTGTTGTATACTCTCTATGCTAGCATGGCAGAGTGCTGTGCTCCTTTCTGCAGCACCAAAAGCTTTCTGGGTGTGCTTTTTATTTGCTTCGCGTTTCAGTACTGAGAGGGAGCATTGATGCCAAACTTGTATTTGTTGTAGTTTATTTAACACACGCTTGTGTGATCTTTAGTATTCGCCTCTTCCAGTGGCCTTGCGCATGTTGATGCGTTTAACATTCCTCACAGCCTGTGGGGGTGGTACCGACCGTGGTGCTCACATCTCAAGGATAGCTACCTGCATGTTTGGTCAGTCCTGTCCGACTCTCAAGGACTGTAGACCTCCAGGCTTCTCTGTCCGTGGGATTTCCCAGGCAAGAATACTGGAGTGGGTTGCCATGCCCTCCTCAAAGGGGTCTTCCCCACACAGGGATCGAACCCACGTCTCCTGTGTTGGCAGGTAGATTCTTTGCCATTGAGCCAGTGGGGAACCCAGTGAGGATGACTTACTTGGAGCACAGAGAGATAAAGGAACTTTCTGGAGATCACATGCTTGATCACTAGCGGCAACCAGGATTCATCTCTTTTTATATTTTACGTTTTAATTTTGACAGCGTGTAGTGTCAGACTTTTATTTTTTTCAGCTCCAAAATCAATGTAGCTGGTGATTGCAGCCATGAAATTAAAAGACGCTTACTCCTTGGAAGTAAAGTTATGACCAACTTAGATAGCATATTCAAAAGCAGAGACATTACTTTGCCAACTAAGGTCTGTCTAGTCAAGGTGATGGTTTTTCCAGTGGTCATGTATGGATGTGAGAGTTGGACTGTGAAGAAGGCTGAGCGCCGAAGAATTGAGGCTTTTGAGCTGTGGTGTTGGAGAAGACTCTTGAGAGTCCCTTGGACTACAAGGAGATCCAGCCAGTCCATTCTAAAGAAGATCGGTCCTGGGTGTTCATTGGAAGGAATGATGCTAAAGCTGAAACTCCTGTACTTTGGACACCTCATGCGAAGAGTTGACTCATTGCAAAAGACCCTGATGCTGGGAGGGGTTGGGGGCAGGAGGAGAAGGGGACAACAGAGGATGAGATGGCTGGATGCCATCACTGACTCGATGGACATGAGTTTGAGTAGACTCCAGGAGTTGGTGATGGACAGGGAGGCCTGGCATGCCACAGTCCATCGGGTCACAAAGAGTCAGACATGACTGAGCAACTGAACTGAACTGAGTTCGCCAAACAGGGATCTAAGCCATGTCCCCTGCACTGGAAGGGTGGCGTCTTAACCACTCGTCCACTGGGGAAGTCCCTAGGATTCATTTCTTGACTGCTTTTGCTGCCTCCCCAGTGCCAGACACAGAGCAGCAGATATGCACTCACAGGGTGTTTGCAGCGATCATGGTCATAAAGACAGGGATCGCTAAAGGCAGCAGTGATGCTGTCCAGCTGCACGGTCTCGGGCTCTTTAGAGGCTTCCCAGGTGGCTCAGCAGGAAAAGAACCCTCCTGCAATGCGGGAGATGCAGGAGACGTGGGTTCAGTCCCTGGGTCGGGAAGATCACCTGGAGGAGGGCATGGCAACCCACTCCAGGATTCTTGCCTGGAGAATCCCATGGACAGAGGAGCCTGGGAGGGGCAGGTACAATCCATGGGGTCCAAGAGAGTTGGATACGACTACAGCGACTAAGCATGCATGCACAGATGAGGTTCAGTGGTAAAGAACCCTCCTGCCAATGCAGGAGACTTAGGAGACGCAGGTTCTATCCCTGAGTAGGGAAGATCCCCTGGAGGAGGAAATGGCAGCCCATTCCAGTACTCTTGCCTGGAAGATCCCATGGACAGAGGAGCCTGGTGGGCTGCAGTCGACGGGGTCGCAAAGAGGCATACCGTAGAGTCGGCCTAGCAGTAGCAGCCAGGATGAGAGGCTTGTCCTGCAGCAAACCATTAAGCACGGAAGTTCTTGAGACTAAGACTCGGAGGTGTCCTTTCTTCCTGTGGAGGAAGGGGGCTCAGGATGTGATTTAGAGCAAGTCCCTGCCTGAGCACAGGGAGGACGCCCCTCCCGCTCATGGGCACAGTTGAGAGGGAGAGGACCGGGTGCTGAGGTGAGAGCCACCTGCTCTTCCCAGTTCTGCTTGCAGGTTGGGAGGGGGCTTGCAGATAAGACAGACCACGTCCGTTTCCCCAGATGCAGCCTTCGGGCCTGGGACACCCTCCTGCAGCGTGGGGTGTACACCCCTCCAGCTTCACTCTTCCAGTTCTGGTTAGTCTGGGATGGAGCCTGGACATCAAAACTACCATCAGAAAGAAACGGACAGCTCCCAGGTGAGTCTAAAGTGTGGTCAAGGCTGACGACCACTGTTCCTGGCAGGGGAATCTAAGGTGTAGCCAAGGATGAGGATGAACATTCTTTGAGAAGTTCTCCACGTGGCCACCAGGGTGCTGGTGGTGGTTCAGTCGCTCAGTCGTGTCCTACTCTTTTGAGACCCCCACCCCCACCCCCACACCCCCACCCCAGAGTGTAGCCCACTAGGATCCTCTGTCCATGGGATTCTCCAGGCAGGAAGACTGGTGTGGGTTGCCATTTGCTTCCTGACCCAGGGATCGAACCCCAGTCTCCTGTATTGGATTGACAGTTGAAATCTTTGCTGGTGAGCCACCAGGGAAGCCGGGCCACAAGGTCACCAGAACCCATAGTGCAGGTTTGGGAGAGAGAGGTGCCTAAATAGAAAGCCAGGGCTAAATAAGCCTCAGCTTCATCATCAGGCTTCCCTGGTGGCCCAGTTGGTAAAGAACCCGCCCACAATGCAGGAGACCTGGGTTCGATCCCTGGGTCGGGAAGATGCTCTGGAAAAGGAAAACAGCTACCCACTCCAGTAATCTGGCCTGGAGAATCCCAGGGACTACAGTCCGTGAGGTCGCCAAGAATCAGGGATGACTGAGCGACTTTCACTTTTCGCTGTCACTTTTCATCATCAGGAGATCTGGAAGATTCAGCACAGCTTCTTGACCAGTCCTAGAAATACTGGGACAGTAATGGCCAGTCAGAGGAGAGTGGGGCTTCCCAGCAGTCCCCAACCTTTTTGGCATCAGGAACAGGTTTTGTGGAAGTCAAGTGTTCCCCGGGCTGGGGGTGCAAGTGGATGCTTTCCAGTTGATTCAAGCACACTACATTTGGTGTGCACTTTGTTTTTTTCACTATGGCATCAGCTCCACCTCAGATCATCAGGCATCAGGCTCCAGAGGTTGGGGACCCCTGACTTAGATTGCTGTGCTTACTCACTCAGTTGTGTCCGATTCTTTGCAACTTCCTGGACTGCAACCCACCAGGCTCCTCCGTCCATGGGATTCTCCAGGCAAGAATACTGGAGTGGGTTGCCATGCCCTCCTCCAGGGCATCTTTCCTTCCCAAGGATTGAGCGCAGGTCTCCCGCATTACAGGCCGATTCTTTACTGTCTGAGCCACCAGGGAAGCCCCAGAATACTGGAGTGGGTAGCCTCTCCCTTCTCCAGGGGATCTTCCCCACCCAGGAATCGAACCGGGGTCTCCTGCATTGCAGGCGGATTCTTTACCAGCTGAGCTACCAGGAAAGCTCTTTACTCCCTAGAGTACGGGTGAATTAAGTTCTGTTCTGCATAAAAGTCCAGTGGCTGTGGAGTACGTTACTTGTTTAGACTGATTCTATGTTTATTCTTACCTAAAACGTTCAGTGAGTTTCTAAATAGCTGTGACTTTGTTGAGTCCACTGTTTGAACCATGTTTTTAGTAAAGAAAACTCACTTTTTAGAATAAATGTAAGATAATTTCTGTATTAACGAGTGTAGTTCTCTATTAATGAGTTATCATAATTAGAGCTATTGTAGTGTAGTGTACAAAGAGTCAAACATAACTGAGCAAGTTAATAACAGCAGCAAACTTGACGGTCATGAACGGAGGCTTCTGAACCACGTTTGTGGATGGACAAACACACACTAAACACACACTCAAGTTCAGATCAGTCGCTCCATCGTGTCCAACTCTGCGACCCCACGGACTGCAGCACGCCAGGTCTCCCTGTCCAGCACCAGTTCCCAGAACTTTCTCAAACTCACATCCATTGAGTCGGTGATGCCATCCAACCATCTCATCCTCTGTCGTCCCCTTCTCCTCCCGCCTTCAGTCTTTCCCAGCATCAGGGTCTTTGCAGTGAGTCAGTTCTTCACATCAGGTGGCCAAAGTATTGGAGCTGCAGCTTCAACATCAGTCCTTTCAGTGACTATTTAGGACTGATTTCCTGTAGGATTGTCTGGTTGGATCTCCTTGCAGTCCAAGGGACCCTCAAGAGTCTTCTCCAACACTACAGTTCAAAAGCATCAATTCTTTGGCGCTCAGCTTACTCAAGACAGCATCATTATTCACAAAAGAAGTGTGAGTTATTTGTACTCCTGTAAGAGTTTACATTTTAAGAAATAAAATATTTTTCTTCTTTGTAAAGAAACACGCATTCTTCATGAAGTATTTAGAGAATACAGATACAAATTTAGAGAAACAAAATATTGACTCCCCATGTAAAATTAATCTATGTGAATATACATACCATACACTCATAGGTAAATGGAATATATACTTTATAGAGATTTCTATCTCAAACTTGGTACAAAACATTATATAAAAAGCCATCAATATGAGATCATCTAAGCTAATAACTTCCTGGTGGCTCAGTGGTAAAGAATCAGCCTGGCAATGCAAGAGACGTAGATTCAATCGCTGGGTGGAGAACATCCCCTGGAGAAGGAAATGGCAACCCACTCCAGTACTCTTGGCTGGAGAAGCCCATGGACAGGTGGAGAAGCCTGGTGGGGTACAGTTCGTGGGGTCTCAAAGAGTCGACACAAGTGAGTAACTGACACTTTCAACCTAATAGCTGCCAGTAACTTGATTGATTATACAGTCAATGACCTAATAGTAAGTGTATATAAGACTCCCTTTTGCATATCTCGCTTCCAGACATCTTATCACTAATCTAGACTCGTGAACATCATATCAACACGTAGTAGTGTCTGCTTGTGAATGATGTGAAGAACAGAAAGAGTATATTAGATATGGAGGTTTAATTATTTGCTAGGCTTTCTCACCACCTAAATGAGGTCTTCCCCCCGGCTTTTACAACCATGCTGTCTGAAGCTGTGTCTTAATAAACTGATAAATTATGGCTTACCATGGGTATCAGTGTTAGAAGTACTAAATACACAAAGATCAAGGCTATCTACTAAGTAATATGGTAAAGTTTTTTTTTTTAATACACCCATCAGACCTCATACTTTCAAATAAGTGTTTTATTCAACACAGTCCTGTTAAGAGCTGATTAACTGTCTCCTTCACCTATGAATGTATTTATTCAGCAGTGTCGCCTGTGAGTGCTCTGGGTTTGACATTTTCCCAGGCTCATGGGTGTAATGATGAATGAGGCAGGTAGGCTAGAGTCTCATGAGGAAGAAAGATGGCACCCAGCCATTGCAAGACAGAGGTGTAAGCCTTAAGTTGGCACTGATGATGTGAAATCCTACCCAACCTAGTCCCTGGCGTCAGGTCACTTGTTAAAACAACATGACTCCCTGGAGAAGGAAATGGCAACCCACTCCTGTATTCTTGCCGAGAAAAGTCCATGGACAGAGGAGCCTGGTGGGCTGCAGTCCATGCGGTTACATGCATGAGGGTGGAGGGAGATGGGTTGGTAGCAATGAACTAGTAGAACTAAAAAAAAGACTCCTAAGCTGAATCCAGGCCAGTGGAATTCCAGAGTATGAGTAAAGAGTTTTAAAAGTTCATTCATTATCAGTAGTTCCATTTGCAACAGCGTGGGTAGTGCGAGAGATTGTTATGCTGAGTGAAGTCAGTCAGATAAAGAGAAATAGCATATAATACTGCTTGTACGTGGAATCTAAAGAGAAATGATACAGATGAACTGCCTGTTTACAAAACAGAAACAGACATACACTTAGAGAATGAACAGAGAATGAACGTATGGTTGTGTGGATGCAGCGGGAGCTTGAGGGGAAGGATGGGGGAAGCAATAGTCAGGAAGTTGGGGACGGACATGGACACATGGCTGTATTTAACATGGAGAACCAGCAAGGACCTGTTGTCCAGCACAGGGAACTCTGCTCAATACCCTGTAATAACCTTATGGTCACCAGGGGGGAAGGATGGGGGAAGGGATAGTCAGGGAGTCTGGGATGGACATGGACACACTGCTGTATTTAACATGGAGAACAAGCAAGGACCTGCTGGACAGCACAGGGAACTCTGTTCAATCCTCTGTAATAACCTTATGGTTCCAGGGGGTAAGGGTGGGGGAAGGGATGGTTAGGGAGTTTGGGATGGACATGGACACACTGCTGTATTTAACATGGAGAACCAGCAAGGACCTGCTGTCCAGCACAGGGAACTCTGCTCAGTCCTCTGTAATAACCTTATGGTCACCAGGGGGGACGATGGGGGAAAGGATAGTCAGGGAGTCTGGGATGGACATGGACACACTGCTGTGTTTAACATCGAGAATCAACAAGGACCTGCTGGACAGCACAGGGAACTCTGCTCAGTATTATGTAACAACCTAAATGGGAAAAGAATTTGAAACACAATGGATACCTGTGTGTGCAGAACTGAGTCAGTTTGCTGTAAACCTAAACCTAACACAACAGTGTTAATCAACTACGAGGTCATTTCATGACGTGTGTAAGTCAAATTATTATGTTCTCCATCTGAAACTTACACAGTGCTGTATACTAAGCATGTCTCAGTAACACTGGGAGAAAAAGGACATTGTCAGAACTGTGTCATCGTCACTGTAAAAGCATGGTGCTCTTGGAATCATCCTCAAAAGTCTAGGGTATTTTATTGACTGTTCCTTAGAGGGACGAATGATAAATATATCATATAAATCGGATTCTTTTCATACGAGTACTGCTAGTTCAGCACAGTGTTAGAGTCATACTGGAACCTTCCGTTTTGCCATTTTATTTATTCTTTCTGACTGTGCTGGGCCTTGGCCGGCTTCTTTCTCTGGCTGTGGCTAGCAGGGGCTCCTCTTTGCTGGCAGGCTGCTCATCGCGGTGGCTTCTCTTGGCGCGAAGCACGGGCTTCAGGCGCACAGGCTTCAGTAGCTGTGACTCACGGGCTTAGCTGCCCCGCGGCAGGTGGAATCTTCCCAGACCAGGAATCGAGCCCATGTTGCCTGCATTGGCAGGCAGAATCACTGGGCCGCCAGGGAAGTCGCCACGCTTAACCTTTCAAAAGCTCTGGGATTTGGTAGAGGGAACGGCATACAGTAGGCGCTCAGTGACTGTTTCCTGCTAACTGACTGCGCGACAGGTCTGACAAAATGATTGATATACACCTGCAAACTTCTGTTTCTGGCCTAAAAGCAGACAGGCCTGAATGCTGAGCCGGCTTTGCCAGCGGCGTTTCTCACTCATTGTATCATTTCCAGGCACTCTTCAGAGAGGAGAGACTCCCTTGGACAAGAGGGGCAGGCTGCCAAAGCCCACTGAACGTGCTTCTGATATTCAGGGTGAGTACTCAGCAAGGACCACACAAATTCGGATTTTAAAATTCAGGTGCATTTAAGTCACATCAGTGTGATGTAAAGTAACTCAGTTCGCATACAGTGATATGTTTACACACAGACACACACTCACAGGGAAAGTTTAATGGGTGTGGCTTAAGGTAAGTCAGCATTTGTTTCTCCTCATTCATGCAGACTGTTTGGTTCAAATCCAGGAAGTGCCACATATAGCTGTGTGACCTTGGGAAGGTTACTTAACCTCTCTGTTTTTTTAGTTCCTTACATTATACAGTATGGATAACATAATGTAATTAACACCTAAATTATAGAATGTGTGTGAGGCTGAGTGAGTTAATATATATAAGGAGCCTAGAATTCTGTCACATAGAACCGTTTCACTATTGCACTGACATTGTTTTCTACCATAACAATATTAACATTAGAAATATTTAATTTACCAGGCAAATAATCGATAAATTGTTAATATGTATAAGAAGATATTATTATGCTTAAAATTTTTAATAGTTCTGAATCCAGATAAGTTAATATATACAAAGAGTGTACAATACCTTTGGTCACATAGTAACTATTTTATTGTTATCCTTAACTATAATAATCTTATACATAATAATCTTAACATTGAGAACACTTAGATTACTGGATCCAACTACCATTTGAATGGTTTTGATTATTTTTAATGTTTTCAGTATGTATAAAAACCTGAATTATCAAAATGAGAGTGAAATTAAATGGTTCCTTTGGAAATGCAGTAATTTAGAGTACCTTTCCTCTCTAGATGAAAAATGTATCCTCAAGAAATCCAGTTCCTTGGAACTGAGTATATTTTAAAATTCTAACTCATTTTCCTTGCAATTTATAGATCTAGCATTATTAAAATATTCATATCTTCGAGCTAATGTGGCATAACAAATTTAATTTGCACAACAAAGATGACATGAATAGAACATGATCTATAATCACTTTTTTTCAGCCTCACGCTGCAGGCACTTCATCAGGAAGAGGGACAAGTCAGATATATTTTGTAGCTCTATAAAACCTTCCGAATAAACTCTTAGAAAGTGATGCAGTAATACAGTTTGAAACAAAACATTTTGTTTCATTTTCACGGTGTCTCAGTTGAGTAAGGTACCACCGGCTGTCCTTGACAGGGTTGTTTGACATGTATGGGGGTGTTTTGTGATATTTTCACTGAGGAGCCTCTACCAAGCAGTATAATCTGATATTGTGAAGGAGGGATGGAGGAGAAATGGGGGGAAGAACCACAGGCTGCAATGCTGGTCCAAGGGCAGCTCCAGGGCAGACATGACCAGACCCGTGTACTGCTGAGCCTGGTCTACCTCTGGCTGGGGAGCTCCCTCAAAGAGTGCAGCCTCCTGAAACCCGGGAGCAGACCCCAGGGGCTGCCGCTGGAGGCCCGTAGCCCAGTGTGCTCCTCGCTGCAGAGGTCGGGACACAGGTTCTTCCTCGAAGGCAGATGTGAGCTGCGCATCTGAGGCCTCTCTCCTCTGGGTTCCGAATCCAGCTGAGCATCTGCCTAGAGTCTGATCGTTTGCCCTTTGTACCAGACACGTCCAGGGTTCAACACGGACCCACGTCTGGGGTGTCCACTTGCACAGAGCGTCTTCTCTGAGGATGACTCACGTTGCCTTCTGGTTTTGGGGGAGCGTGTGTGAGAGGCAGGTGAAGATTAGCTAAGGGAGTTTTACGGTGATCAATCTTGTCTCTCTGAAGGGCTCTGCCTATGGCACTGAATGTTATTATTAGTTCTGGTGGGGGAAGGAGGGGGAGGGGAGGAGGAGGAGGGGGAATTACAGCAGTAAAAGCAGGCGGTGAAGGGAGTCATGGTAATAACAGCAACAATAATAACATTGTTACTATTTTTTGGACCTGCTGTGGAGGTTTGCCCTGTGAAATGTGACGCAATATTTGTACCACTGCTGCAGAGCAAGTATCTGTGTTATTTTAATTTTAGAGATGATACCTGCAGAGGTTAAGTAACTTGCCCCAGTTCATCAAGCCAGTGAATGACGGATGTGAAATCCAGACCCATGTGATGGGGATCCCCAGGCGTGTGCTCCTGACCTCCACATTTCTAATCAAGATGTGGGCGTGATTACTCTATACGCTCTTCGTGTGAGATGCCTGGTGCCTGTGTGCGTCATCATCTCTGAAAGCCCAATATCTTCACCCGTAGAAAGTCAATAATCGTAATAACCAACCTGAGTTTATCATAGAGTTAATGCAAAGAAGAAAAGATACTGTTGAAAGAGTGTTTTTGTAAAGGGAAAATGTTTTGGTAAAGTGTAAACTCTTCGTAAATACACGTTGGTTATTACTGTACTGGTGGTTATTATTGTGCTGCTATGAAATTTTTTGTGTTCTGGAAAGGAGAGTAGTTTGCAGTTGACCATAGCAAAGGTGAGAGAGCTTCATGCTCAGGAAGGATCCCAGAGTTTAGAGAGCTGGAAGGTCTTTGGAGGGTGTCCAGGTCAATGGTTCCCTGTTGCACTGCCTATTTATATCGCCTGGGGGAACCTTTTAAAAATCGATGCTCAAGATTCATTCCAGTGTCAGAAATCTCATTTAACTGGTCTGGAGTAGAGCTTAGACAGCTCAGTATACACATAAGCATGTGTGTTTGTACATGTAAATGTGTGTATGCCGATGTAGTATTGGTAAAGCACATATACACACACAAGCATAGTGTGTGCGTCCATGGGCACACTTGTGTGTGTTCACCCACGATGATTCTGCTGCGTAGTTGGGGGCAAGAATGGCTGAACAGAACTCACAACCTTCTTTCTAGTAATCATGGTTCAGTTCAGTCGCTCAGACGTGTCCGACTCTTTGCGACCCCACGGACTGCAGCACGCCAGGCCTGCCTGTCCATCACCAACTCCCAGAGTTTACTCACACTCACATCCATTGAGGCGGTGATGCCATCCAACCATCTCATCAGTAATCATGGTAGCCTCTTGTTTACCCAGAATGGTTACAGCCGACACCCCCTGCCCAGGTCCCAGCCGATAAGCCCACCGCCTTCCTCTCTCGGGTGTCCTGGTCTGGATGATAAATTATGCCATCCTCTGGTGGCTCAGATGGTAAAGAATCTGCCAGCCAATACAGGAGATGGGGGTTCAGTCCCTGGGTTGGGAAGAGCCCCTGGAGAAGGGCATGGCAACCCACTCCAGTGTTCTTGCCTGGAGAATCCCATGGACAGAGGAGCCTGGCGGGCTACAGTCTTGGGGTCACAAAGAGTCAGAGGTGACTGAGCAGCTGAACGCACTGCTGAGGAGGAATTAAGACTTGAGGGGGCTATTTTCCTTCCAAAGGGAATTGAGCAGAATGCCCTCCTTGGGCTTTCAAGGGTTGCTTTGCAGTCATGTTCAACACCATATGAGTAAGCATGCTTCTTAAGAGTCTTAAGATGAGAGAATTTCTCTTCTGTTAAAGTCTTCTTTTAAAATTGATTTTATTTTTTGGCTGCACCGTGCAAGGCATGTTGGATCTTAGTTCCCTGACCAGGGATTGAACCCGTATCCCCTGCATTGAGAATCTTACCCACTGGACCCCCAGGGAAGTCCCCAAGCTAAGAGAATTTCTTACTTTTGCTGTGATAGTAAAAGTTGTTTACAATAGAACTATACTGTGTTTCCATGTGGCCCACCTAAGTTTCACAGTCCTGAAGTCTCTCATCTCTGATTCGTGCTTGTAGGGCACATGTCATCACTGTTTCAGTTCCCGAAAGTGCCTTCTCATGAATGGTAGCAATTGTTACTTAGGGAATTAAATTTTGGAAACAGATCAACAGCTTTACCAACTGTCTCGGTTCTACTTCTCTGAGTATCATGCAGGGCGGTGTGGACCTGCCGGGTATGACGTGCCTGATGACAATATTTATGAGACCTTTGTCCAAAAGAAAATTTGATGTTGACCCAGAAATCTGAGCGCTAAAGAACTGATGCTTTTGAACTGTGTTGTTGGAGAAGACTCTTGAGAGTCCCTTGGACAAACAAGGAGATCAAACCAGTCAATCCTAAAGTAAATAAGTCCTGAATAGTCATTGGAAGGATTGATGCTGAAACTGAAGCTCCAGTACTTTGGCCATCTGATGTGAAGAGCTGACTCATTGGGAAAGACCCTGATGCTGGGAAAGATTGAAGGTGGGAAGAGAAGGGGGTGACAGAGGATGAGACGGTTGGATGGTATCACCAACTCCATGGACATGAGTTTGGGTAATGGCTCAGAGGTTAAAGCGTCTGCCTCCAATGCGGGAGACCTGGGTTCGATCCCTGGGCTGGGAAGATCTGGAGGAGGAAATGGCAACCTACTCCAGTATTCTTGCCTGGAGAATCCCATTGACGGAGGAGCCTGGTGGGCTACAGTCTGTGGGATCACAAAGAGTCGGACATGACTGAGCGACCCAACAACAACAACAACAACAAATCTGACGTGTAGTTGATTCTGACAGGTCTTTTTGGTGTCTTCTTAGTTGAGACTTTCTCAGCCAAGGTCACATCTGATTTGTCATTAAGGTCTGCATAGCCCAGACTATACACACCCCAGAATAACTCAGATACTTCTCAGCCAGTAGGCTGGCTTTTAGGGGATACACAGGAAGTCTCTCTTCAGTACAACCGTGAGTCCATGGATGTGGGCCCTTTTTTAAAATTTGTTTTGGCTGTACTGGGTCTTATTTACCACACATGGGATCTTATTTATTAGTTGCTGCACCTGAAATTTTAGTTGTGGCATGTATGGGACCTGGTTTCCTGACCGGGAATCTAACCCCAGTCCCCTGCATTGGGAATGCAGAGTCTTAGCCACTGGACCATCAGCGAAGTCCTAGCACGTTTCTGTAATAATAGTAATGAAGCATTTCTCCTCACCCGTGGGCGTATCGTCCCCGAATGAGCCAGTCAGTAACTAGTGCAGCTCTCGGAAAGTGAAATGTTTCTCTTGAAATTGGTCAGAGTGAAATCAAAGATGCAAGATGTTCCCGTCAGTCAGCATTAACGGCTTTGCTTCCTTGAGGTTACAGCTAACACCTGCTTCGAATGCTCATCTGTGATAGCTGAGTCGTCACCCCCAAGATAAGAGAACTCTAAGCCTTCCCGAGTCCGTTAGATTTTCAGTGTGTCTTTAGTACATAAAGGTATCCGTTTCTGGGCATTGCATCACCTACGTGGTCAAAAAAAAAAAAAGAGCTGTGTGTCGAATGGGACTCCCACGCAGGTGGTGCTTTTCGTAATACCAAGCAGCTTCTGGTTTTCCTGTGTGCATTCAAGGGAACCATAAACCACCTGGCTGAGTTGAGTTGTGCCTATCCATAAAGCACCAGGCGGCCCCAGGACACCAGCTCTGCTTGCTAATCAAAAGGGATATTGTCTTCGTGCCGGCTTAATGCAGAGATTGATAAAGGTATGCAGGTGCGCTGGGACTAGGCAAGTTTTATACCCACGCCAGCTTCTATGCCTCTGAAGCTCGCTATGTGTGCAGACCACTTTGCGGGTTTTTCCCTCCAAGGATAAATCACTGCCTTTAATCTCGTTATCGTTTGTACATCACTGAGGTGTTGTGCTCTGATTACAAGATGAATGACAGTCTTCCGTTTGGGACTCAAAAGTGGCAGATGATTCAAGGCCCACCTGGCAACTTTTGACTTTAGGAAACGTGCCCCTCCCTTCCTACCCACCCCTCTCCTGCCACACACACACACACACAAACCCAGCATGCACTTAGCTCCCTGATTTCCAAAACATCAACATTAAAAAAAAGAAATTTGGAATTATGTTGCAATCCCTAAGGAGACTGTAGAGGGAGCTCTCCCTGGAATTAGCCCTGGGCAATACCTGCGGCAGGGTTGACCACCGCACCTAGCCTTTTTTTTTTTTTTTTTTTCCCCAGAGCTCTTTTTTCCTGCTTTTCTGCTTAAAGGAGGGGGCTTCGTATCCATTCTCCTCCCCCATCCCTTGTAAAGGAAATCTTGCAAATAACTCGTTTCATAGCTTACCGAAAGTAAAGTCAGTCGTGTCCGAATCTCTGTGACCTCATGGACTGTAGCCTACCAGGTTCCTCCATCCATGGGATTTTCAAGGCGACAGTACTGGAGTGGGTTGCTATTTCCTTCTCCGGGGAATCTTCCCAACCCAGGGATCAAACCCGGCTCTCCTGCATTGTAGGCAGATGCTTTATCATCTGAGCCACCAGGGAAGCTTACCAAAAGCAGTGAGTTTTTCATATGACTTGCATCACGATGATTATGTATTTCTGGTTTTCGAAAAACAGGAGCGACTTGAGCATGTGAATAACCTTGGACAAGCAGTATGAGTGTTTCACAATAATATATTGTGCGTAAGCTGCAGTGAAAGAAGTGTTAGTTGTCTAGTACGTTTCATCTCAATATTGTTTGCTGTATTCAGCTCAGTTCAGTGGCTCAGTTGTGTCCGCCTCTTTACGACCCCATGGACTGCAGCACGCCAGGCCTCCCTGTCCTTCACCATCTCCCGGAGTTTACTCAAACTCATGTCCATCGAGTGGGTGATGCCATCCAACCATCTCATCCTCTGTCGTCCCCTTCTCCTCCCGCCTTCAGTCTTTCCCAGCATCAGGGTCTTTTCCAAGGAGCCAGCTCTTCACATTAGTTGCATTATTTCTATATTTTGGTTCTTCTGTATATTTTTTTTATCTAAAAAAAGTAAAAAAGATGTATTTTTGGAGTAGGTGGTTTTGACTGTTGCCTGCCAGCCTCCTCTGTCCATGGGATTCTCCAGGCAAGAACCCTGGGCTGGGTTGCCTTTCCCTTCTCCAGGGGATCTTCCCAAACTGGGGATCGAAACTCGGGTCTCCCACATTGCAGGCAGACTCTTTACCATGTGAACCACCACGGAATTCCCAAGGACGACAGCAAAAAAAAGACGTATTTTGGGAGTAGGTGGTTCTGTTGTCCAGTTCTAGTTTACCCAGGGGACCAGTTGTGGCTTGCGAGTTCTGGTTCCCTGCGTAGGGACTGAACCTGGGCCGCCTGCCGTGGGAATGCAGTCTTAGCTACTGGACCTGCAGGGGACTTCCACGCCGATTCCTAATATTCTTCCTTCTTCTCTTCGTCTTCTGTCCGTATCCAGCCCTCCCCCCTCGTTTTCCTCTGCCTTCTGCTGCTCGTCTTTTTCCTTCGGTGCCTTCTCAGACCTGTGCTCACCCGGTCATGAGGTTTTTGCCCTATTGTTCATTAACATGCTCCCTACAATAGGAAGCTTTAGGAACTGCAGTTGAATACCTTTTTCTTTGGGCACTAGTGGTAAGGAACCCTCCTGCCAATGCAGGAGACTTAAGAAATGCAGATTCGATCCCTGGGTCAAGAAGATCCCCTGGAGGAGGGCACGGCAACCCGCTCCAGTGTTCTTGCCTGGAGAATCCCATGGACAGAGGAGCCTGGCGGGCCACAGTCCCCGGGTCACAAAGAGTCGGACACGACTGAAGCGACTTAGCACGCACGCGCCTTTTTCTCGAGAGAAGCAAACTCAGAGTTGAAAGGAGAGGCTGCTCCTGTGTGCAGGGCACCTCCCCGTCTCAGAGAGTGCCCCAGCTGCTTTCTGCTCCGCAGGGCCCTGGGTCTCGTCTCAGCCCTTCAGGTGGACAGAGCGGGCCTCCCTTTGCAGGGAGGACTGTTCTAGCACGCCACGCTGCACTCCTCAGACCTGAAGCCTGTGCAGGAGACTGAAACGTGTGCCTAAGATCCAGTTCTCCATTTCGTAGAAACTGGGACAGGAGTCTGGGGGCCTGGCTGAAGAGCTAGAAGCCAAACGTAATCTTCGTGGGTGGACATCTTCCTGCAGATATTTACGTGGGGTTCCTACCAACATGTGAGCCACTTCGCCCCCGGCTCAGTTGCGAACTGTTGTCTCCTCAGTCGCTCGGTTGTGGACTAGAGCCTGCCAGGCTCCTCTGTCCAAGGGGTTTTCCCAGCAAGGAAACTGGAGTGGGTTTTTGCCGCGTCCTTCTCCAGGGGATCTTCTCGACCCAGGGTCAAACCCTCATCTCTGTACTGGCAGGTGGATTCTTTACCCCTGGCACCACCTGGAGTCAGGTCATTTGTTCTGCCTCCTTATCCTGTTACTGTTGAGATGCTGAGTACTTGATACAGGTAACAACAACAACAAACTCTTCAGAGAGAACAACGCTGCTGACAGGTAGGTAGCGTAGCTCACCTTCGTTTCTTTTTCATATCTGCCTGCTTTGTAACAGATGTTTCTGCATGAAATACTCTTCTGTCTCAAAGCTGAATACCTCGGCTTCATTTCCTTCTCCAAGACCATGAATTCTTTCCAAGGAAACGCTGTTTTCCGTGGTGCCTTACTGCCACGCCGCCCGCTGCTTTGTAATTTACTTCCGGTTCTCTTGCTGGATGAGAACACAGGTCCGCCGTGTGCCTCCAACTCTGTTTTTCCTGTAAATGGCTTCTCCTCCCCACCACCCCACCACCCCCCCCGCCTTGTTTAATTTCTCTGCAACCAGCGCGCTCTGTACGTTTTCACGTGCGTCTCACAGTTCTCCGATTCCCCGCGTGAACCGTGGTCATCGTGATAACGAACATTTCTAAATCTGCTTCTCACATGATGCGTGCACAGGCACGTGGGGGTTCTGTGGGATGTCTGACACTGGTGAGCTTGGTTGACACCTCAACACTGGTTTCCGCTTTTTTCCCGAGTGTTTCTGGAAACTCATAAAAAAGCACCGTGTATAGCATCATTTATTTTTTTCTCCTTAGGAACCTTTTCTTTCTTTCGTACAACCCATGTCCTTGTGAGGTGGTTTCTTTGTTTAGGTGTTTCCTTATGTTTGCTTTGAAAATAAATTTGACGGACTTTTAGAAATGTTTCAGTTCAGTCGCTCAGTTGTGTCCGACTCTTGGTGACCCCATGAGTCGCAGCACGCCAGGCCTCCCTGTGCACCACCAACTCCCGGAGTTCACTCAGATTCACGTCCATCGAGTCACTGATGCCATCCAGCCATCTCATCCTCTGTCGTCCCCTTCTCCTCCTGCCCCCAATCCTTCCCAGCATCAGAGTCTTTTACAATGAGTCAGCTCTTTGCGTGAGGTGGCCAAAGTACTGGAGCTTCAGCTTTAGCATCATTCCTTCCAAAGAAATCCCAGGGTTGATCTCCTTTAGAATGGACTGGTTGGATCTCCTTGCAGTCCAAGGGACTCTTAAGAGTCTTCTCCAACACCACAGTTCAAAAGCCTAAATTCTTCGGTGCTTAGCCTTCACAGTCCAACTCTCACATCCATACATGACTACTGGAAAAACCATAGCCTGACTAGACAGACCTTAGTCGGCGAAGTAATGTCTCTGCTTTGAATATGCTATCTAGGTTGGTCATAACTTTCCTTCCACGGAGTAAGCATCTTTTAATTTCATGGCTGCAGTCACCATCTGCAGTGATTTTGGAGCCCCCCAAAATAAAGTCTGACACTGTTTCCCCCGTTTCCCCATCTATTTCCCATGAAGTGATGGGACCGGATGCCATGATCTTCGTTTTCTGAATGTTGAGTTGGAAAATAAAGCCCTTCATTTAATAGTCATGTTGCCAAAACAGGGGCATTTGAAACGGTGACAGCTGGCTGCAAAGAACAGTAGTTCTAGAGTTCACCAGTTCACTGATGGCAATTTTTTTTTTTCTGATTTCAAACCATATCTGCTAATCTAACCCTTTCCTAAGGACACACTCATGTAGACACCTTTTTTTTTTAATGTGCCAGATGCATTCTTTATTTATTGGAGTGTAATTGCTTTACGATATTGTGTTAGTTTCCACTGTACAACACCCTGAATCAGCTGTCTGTGTACAACACCCCCTCCCTGATGGGCCTCTCACCCACCCCTCCATCCTGCCCTCTAGGTCATCACAGAGCACCAAGCTGGGCCCCCTGTATTTTACAGTAGGTTCCCACTAGCTGGCGCTTCTATGCACATCTTGCCTTTCATTCACTTAGTCGTGTCTGACTGCGACCCCGTGGACTGCAGCACACCAGGCCTCCCTGTCCTTCAGCCTCTCCCGGAGTTTGTGCAGACTCACGTCCTTTGAGTTGGTGATGCCATCCAACCATCTCATCCATTTTAGACATGGTAGTGTATGTGAATTAATCCTAATCTCCCAGTCTTCCCCATCCTCCCCTTCCCACCCTGTGTCCACGTGTGCGTGCGTGCTAAGTCACTTCAGTCGTGTCCAACTGTTGGTGAATCTATGGACTGTAGCATGCCAGGCTCCTCTGTCCTTGGGGATTCTTCAGGCAAGCATACTGGAATAGGTTGCCATGTCCTTTTCCAAGGGATCTTCCCTTCTCAGGGATCAAACCCATGTCTCCTACATCTCCTGCCTTAGCACTTTACCACTAGCGCCATCTGAGAAGTCCGCCTGTAGACAGTGTAAAAATATTATTTGCTTCCCAGCGAGGAGGTGGGACGTATACACACACACACACACACACACACACACACACACACACACATACACATATATACACAGCTACCTTTGTATGCAGATAAACACACCCACATGCATACACATCCGTCATACCTACATGTGTGCAGAGATTCACACGTGTGTAATAGTAATGCCTAGCTAGGCTGTGGTGTAGACAAGGCAATGGCAACCCACTCCAGTACTCTTGCCTGGAAAATCCCATGGGTGGAGGAGCCTGTTAGGCTGCAGTCCATGGGGTCACTAAGAGTCGGACATGACTGAATGACTTCACTTTCACTTTTCACTTTCATGCATTGGAGAGGGAAATGGCCACCCACTCCAGTGTTCTTGACTGGAGAATCCCAGGGACGGGGGAGCCTGGTGGGCTGCTGTCTGTGGGGTCGCACAGAGTCGGACACGACTGAAGTGACTTAGCAGCAGCAGCAGGCTGCAGTGTAACCAACCTGGCTGACCGTGGGATCCGTGTGGAGGAGAGGAAGAGCTGAAGGGCAGTGGCCAGAGGAGGGGGCGCCATCCTCACACCTGTTTCTAGTTAGTTCTAGGACAGGACAGAGTGTAAAGCTAGGAGGTGGGGCCCAAGGGACAAGGGCTTTTCGGTAGCTTTAGGGGTAGAAATTGCCGTCGAATAGGGAAATCCACAAAGGTTCAGGCAAGAGAAAGCAGAAACTGAGTCCGCCTGGGAGAAGGGGAGAAGTGTGACGAGAAAGAGTCCTCATGGGTTATTGTCCAAACCAGCCATCCTGGGATTTGGGTGCATGGCCTGTTCCCAGTAGGGAACTGATTTGGAAAGAGGAAATGAAAACGCAGGTCATCAGGGAGGCTTACCTCTAAGTAGGCCCGTGGCTCAGCAGTTTCTAGAAGTTCATCATTATCGAAAAAAGAAACAAAAAAATGTGTATTCGTGAAAGAGAACACTTTTCAAAATGTGGATGGGATGATCTGGATGGAAGCAAAGAGAAAGGAGAGATGGGCAGGCTCTCGGTATGGGACGGACATCCCATGGCGTTTGATGAGGGCTGGTGGCTGAGGAAGGACCCACAGGGAGAGAAGTGAGGTTCCGTGTCCCTGTTGCCACCCTGAGGGACCCTGTTCGTGCCAGTTGAGCTGCATGGCAGGTATGGGTATCAGCCTTCAGCTCCAAGGCAGAGGGCTGGGAATAGAGTGGGCTGGGCTGAGGATCGAGCTTCATTTTCAAAACGGCCCTGTGGAGGATCACCCAGAGCTTGAATTCCAGTTGTCCGTGCAGGTACCACAGCTTCAGTTCCTCATCATCTTCATGACCGGAGGAGACCAGGGCACGTGTCAAAGGAATGATCTGATGAGTGAATGAAGTCTGTATTTTCATGCCTTTTTTGTGTGTGGATTCTTTGCCATCTTTTTGGGGGTTCAAGATTCTTAAGTGCAGGACTTCCCTGGCAGTCCAGTGGTTCAGAATCTGACTGCCAGGGCAGGGGACCCAGATTTGATCCCCAGTCTGGGAACAGCTTACATGCTGTGGCGCAAAAGAAAAAAAACCCCATGGGCCAGAACCTGTGAAGCCCGTGTTCTGAAAATCCGTGCTCTGCCACAACAGAAGCTGCTGCCATCAGAAGCAAAAAAGCCCCGTGCGCCAGAACCTGTGAAGCCCGTATTCCAAAAGTCCGTGCTTCACCACAAGAGAAGCTCCTGCCATCAGAAGCCTGTGCTTCGGAACCAGAGTGACCCCCTCTAGTAGCGCTCTTCAACTAGAGAAAGCCCATGCACAGCCACAAAGACCCCGTACAGCCAAAAATAGAAGTGAATAAAGTCAATGCAACATTGTACTTGGGAAAACAAAAAGATGTTTTAGTGTTGTGTCCAAAAGTCCGAGGTGTTATTCTAGCTCACCCACGGAGGCTGGCGTTGCAAATACACTCCAGTGCGAGAGAGACGGGCTGGCTGAAGGCTGTCACAAGAGCTGGCCACAAGACTTCACGAGGCCAAGGTTGGTGTGCTTAAACGCAGCATGAGGCTTCATGGCGTGAGGTGCTTCAGACAGACGGCGGGAATAAGGGCCAGGCTAACGGAACTGGGCTGCAGTCACTTCCGGCACTGGGGCACCGGGACTTTGGAGTCCCTGCTTATAGACTCCGTGATATGATGACAAGTCATAGTCTCTGCGGGCAAGCACGATGCTAGAATGGAATTTGAAGCAAGCTTCTCCGTTTCATTCCTTTGCCTCCAGGCCCTGGCCCTTCTGTTCAGACAGCACTTTGAAAGAAGGACCCCCAGTCTGGTTTCTCACTCAGACTGTGGTCTGTCCACCCATCCTGCTGGGAGAACATATAATGCGAGGTGGATCCTGAAGTAGGAAAAGGCAGGCTCCGTCAGCTGGGTGTGTGATGCCCAGATGACACACGCTGGGATCCTGATAACCACCCCGAAGTCAACTTTCTCTCTTGCCTCACGTGTGAATCTTGTCACTCCAGCATGGTGGTATCAGCTTAGATTTTAAAGACCCACTTAGCAAAGGTGTCTGTATGTCATGGCTATGCTCTTTCCAGTAGGCATGTACGGATATAAGAGCTGGACCATAAAGAAGGCAGAGTGCCGAAGAATCGATGAAGAGCTTCAAAGAATCAAACTGGCACTGGAGAAGACTCCTGAGAGTCCCGTGGGCTGCAGGGTGATCAAACTGGTCAGTCTTAGAGGCAGTCAACCCTGAATATTCATTGGAGGGACTGATGCTAAAGCTGAAGCTCCAATACTTTGGCCACTGGATGTGAACAGCCAACTCACTGGAAAAGGCCTTGATTCTGGGAAAGATTGGAGGCAGAATGAGAAGAGGGCAACAGAGGATGAGATGGTTGGATGGCATCACCGACTCCATGGACCTGAGTTTGAGCAAAGTCTGCGGGATTGTGGACAGGGAAGCCTGGCGTGGTACGGTCTGTGGGCTCACAGAGAGTGGGACATGACCTGGCGACCGGACAGCAGCAAAGCAAGGGCGGAGAAGTTGGTGAAAGTCAAGACGTAAGAGTGTTGGTCGCTCAGTCGTGTCCAGCTCTCGCCATGCAGTTCTCCAGGCAAGAAGACTGGAGCGGGCTGCCATGCCCTCCTCCAGGGGGTCTTCCCCACCCAGGGGTCAAGCACGGGTCTCCTGCATTGCAGGCAGATTCTTTACCATCTGAGCCACCAGGGAAGCCCAGAGAAACTCGTAACCAGTTATAAAAGAGAGTGGAAATAAAATCTAATGCACAATCATTACATTAAATCTCTGAACTTTTCACATTGTAAGTGAAGTAGCCATCATTTTTAATAGTTCGAATAGACCTTTTATGGGCTTCCCTGGTGGCTCAGTGGTAAAGGATCCGTCTGCTACTGCCGGTGACGTGGGTACGATCCCTGACCCAGGACGATCCCACCTGCCACGGGGCATCTAAGCCCGTGTGCCACAACTATTGAACCTGGGCTCCTCAACAGGACAGGACACCCCAGAGAGGAGTCCATGCACCGAGATGAAGCGCAGCCCCTGGCTCTCCGAAACTGGAGAAAAGCCGCCCCCCACCCCCCACCCCGGCAACGAAAACCCGGCACAGCCAAAAAGAAATAACATAAATGAATAGCTTTTTTCAGGTAGACTTTTTACAAGCCTGAAAGTTACACAACAGTACTTTTAGCGACAGAGGTGATTTGGCTCCACGTACATTTCACACAAGAGAAATTCTTTACAAATTAAGTAATAAAAAAAAAGGGAAAGGGCATGTGACTTGGAAATGGACGTCTTGGGTGTGGGTGCCAGGTTGACCTTTGAACTGTTGATCCTCAGCAAGTTCACTGTGACACGTGAATTTCATCCAAACCATCCATGAAGAGGTAGCGGGAAAAGTGAGGCTTCCATGGTGTTACTTGGGGACCTTCACAGAGAGCTGGTGTGTGTATGTGTGTAAGAAAGTAGCCAGCTACAGAGTTCCGTGTGAATTTAAAGATGTCGTAAAAGTATATAGCCCTTGCTTTAAATCTCAATACATACCCATTTCTCTTGTAGAACTTTATTCATGAGGCATTAACATGAATAGTAATAATGATTTTATGACTCCAGTAGTAATTTTCATTTCCTTTAGTAGTAAAATTGCGTGTAGGTTTTTTTCCCCCATGTATGCCATTTGATGGCAAGACAGTAATGTTTAAGGCTTTCATAGGTTTTATAGATGATGAAGATTAGAACTCTTTTAAAAAATGATTACGTTTGTCCTTGAATAATAAAAAGGCACTGCAGTCAAATTAGTATTCGGTTGAAATTTTTTTTTTTTTAATCACAAGTTTCTGAGCTGTTTCCTAAAGAATCATTGAATATTTACCACCTCTTTGGAAACCCACAAAATGATATTTAGGGAAGGATTCTGTTGCAGAAGGACACGCAAGGTAAGTACCACTGAATGGGTGTCTATAGAGCGCAGAGTATCCAGAAAACATGATACACCTGGACTTTGGATGGAGCTCAGCTTGGGAATACAGTGCAACTTTCTGCAGAAGCTGGGGAAACTTGAGACTTTGCCTTCCAACCCAGGGTGTTCGGGTTCAATCCCTGGTCAGGGAGTTAAGATCCCAGATGCCTCGTGGGCAGGAAACCAAAACATAGAACAGAAGCAGTATTGTAACAAAGTCAATAAAGGCTTTAAAAATAGTCCACATTAAAAAAAAATACTTAAAAAAATTACACGCAAGCAGTCTTTATTCCTTCAGGATGGTGTGTGTGCGCGCTCAGTTGCTTCAGTCCTGTCTGACTCAGTGCAACCCCATGGACTGTAGCCCACCAGGCTTCCTCTGTCCATGGGATTTTCCAGGCAAGAATACTGGAGTGGGTTGCCATGCCCTCCTCCAGGGGGATCTTCCCGACCGAGGCATTGAACCTGCATCCCCTGTGACTCCTGCATTGCAGGCAGTTTCTTTGCTTGCTGAGACACCAGGGAAGCCTAACTGGAACCTTGGTTAATTAATGATCCACATGCAGAGAGAACCCAGTCCATTCGGCGTAACATTCCAGGTTGCTGGAGAGCCGCAAGCCCTTGAGCAGACCCGGTGTCTTCAAGCACGAAACTTAAAGGCAGAATAAATAGAGACGTCATCTGGATGACCATGATCTTCCAAAACCATCCAGGACTCGCAACGGCTTCTCAGAAAAGGGTGGGAAAGGAACGCGTGTCGTATCGCTGCTACGTGCCCAGAGACACGCTGGATATTGGAAATCCAGCCAAGGGGCTGGATTGCTATGACATTGCACAGATTTTTCTGGCCAGCAGTTTACATCCACCTGACTAAAAAAAACACAGACATCGTCTCAAACACAGTATACAGCGTGGCCAGGCATCGAAGACCTCCTTAGGACTTGTTCTTCCTGGAAACCATTCCTTGGGGTTTTTTCTCCAGGGCTGTGATTCTCTGCTTGACTCCAATTTTGGCAGAGTCTTTCCTTAAGCCTGTGGTGTTGGAATTAAGCTCAGGGCTGTGATGTCTGCCTTCTAAGAAGCCCCTGGCAAACACCCCCCTCTTGGTCTGTTTTCAGATTTGCTGCCTGCCAAGTTAGTGAATCAGCCAGAAAGCATGTATCCTGCAGTTTATAACTGGGGCCCATCTCTGGATCAAAGTTGGGCTACCAGTTTTAGAAGATTAAAGCATGTTTCACTCAGGAATGACATTTAGTTGTGCAGAATTTGTGTTTTATTTTTCATGATTCTTGAGTGTTAAGTCATAAATGTGAGCTAATGACAGAAAATGTGTATAAGATTAACAGGTTAGGTGGATAGTACACATGAAAATATCCTTTCCAGGGGACTTCCCAAGTGGTCCGGCGGTTGAATCCGCTTTCCAATGCACGGGCTGAGGGTTCAATACCTGGTCAATTAACTAAGTTCCCACAGGGTGCAGGACAGTGGGCCCACGTACTGCAACTCGAGAAAGCCTGCATGCTGCAGTGAAGGCCCGGCACAGCCAAAATTGAAGGGGAAAAAAAGGATCAGTTCAGTTCAGTCGTGTCCGATTCTTTTTGACCCCATGGACGGCAGCACATCAGGCTTCCCTGCCCATCACCAACTCCCAGAGCTTGCTCAAACTCATGTCCATCGAGTCGGTGATGCCTTCTAACCATCTCATTCTCTGCCGTCCCCTTCTCTTCCTGCCTCCAATCTTTCCCAGCATCAGGGTCTTTTCCAATGAGTCAGCTCTTTGCATCAGGTGGCCAAAGGATTGGAGCTTCAGCTTCAGCATCAGTCCTTCCAATGAGTATTCAGGACTGATTTCCTTTACGATTAACTGGTTAAAAAAAATTTTTTTTTAAATTTGCTATTGCAGTGCATAATAAATCAGCACTATCTCTTCTGGGCCTCTTCATGGATCACCGCCTGGTCATGGCAAAGCTTGTATGACTCAGCGAAGCTATGAGCCATGCCGTGTGGGACCAGCCAAGATGGACAAGTCATAGTGGAGAGTTCTGACAAACTGTGATCCCCTGGAGGATGGAATGGCAAACCACTCCAGTATTGCCTGCTAATTCGCTTCAGTCGTGTCCGACTCTGTGCGACCCCATAGACAGCAGCCTACCAGGCTCCCCCATCCCTGGGATTCTCCAGGCAAGAACACTGGAGTGGGTTGCCATTGCCTTCTCCAATGCATGAAAGTGAAAAGTGAAAGTGAAGTCGCTCAGTTGTGTCCGACCCTCAGCGCCCCCATGGACTGCAGCCTTCCAGGCTCCTCCGTCCATGGGATTTTCCAGGCAAGAGTACTGGAGTGGGGTGCCATTGCCTTCTCAGGGTGAAGAGGGGAAAAGAGATGACGCTGGAAGATGAGCCCCTCAGGTTGGAAGGTGTCCAATGGAAAAAAAAAAAATCACCTGACATTTTCTTAGCTCCTGTCTTTCTGTCATGGTGCTCAGATGCATTCTGCAAGGGTCTGCAGGTAGTTCTTTCTATAAAGGAATCCTGGGAAGAATCTGTGTATCTTTATTTTCACTCAGTAGTTCAAAACACATCTGCTCTATCAGTTCAGTTCAGTTCAGTCACTCGGTTGTGTCCGACTCTTGGCGACCCTATGGACTGCAGCACGCCAGGCCTCCCTGTCCATCACCAACTCCCAGAGCTTGCTCAGACTCATGTCCGTCAAGTCGGTGATGCCATCCAACCATCTCATCCTCTGACATCCCCTTCTCCCCCTGCCTTCAATCTTTCCTAGCATCAGGGTCTTTTCCAATGAGTCAATTCCTTGAATCAGGTTGGCCAAAAGATTGGAGTTTCAGCTTCAGCATCCGTCCTTCCAATGAATATTCATAACCAATTTCCTTTGATGGACTGGTTGGATCTCCTTGCAGTCCAAGGGACTCTCAAGAGTCTTCTCCAACACCAACAAATTGAGGTAGACTACACTGCCCGTGATTTCCTATTTTATGTGGTCGCAATCATGACCGCTTATGGACTCATTTTCGTTCCTTTGAGATTCCCTATTGAGGATTGCGTATCTTTTTACACTGTGTTCCACTCTGTGGCCTTCTCCCTGCAGTGGCTTCTCTCGTGGCTTCTGAGCACAGGCTCGGTAGTTTTGGTGCACGGGGCTCAGTTGCTCTGAGGCATGTGGGATCTTCCTGGACCAGGGACGGAAGCTGTGTCCCTGGCATTGGCAGGCAGGTTTCTTACCCAGTGAGCCCCCAGGGAAGCCCCTGGGAATTGCGTATCTTGGAGAGTTCATTGCAGTGCTGTTTATCAAGTGCGCGTGTGCCTGCTCAGCTGCTCGAGTCGTGTCCGACTCTCTGAGACCCCATCGACTTGCTCCCCAGGCTCCTCTGCCCACGGGATTTCCCAGGCAGGAATACTGGAAGGGGCTGCCATGCCCTTCCTCCAGGGGATCTTCCCAACACAGGGATTGAAGCCATGTCTGAGTGGGTAGCCTTTCCCTTCTCCAGGGGAATCTTCCCAACCCAGGGGTCGAACCCAGGTCTCCCGCATTGCAGGCAGTTGTTTACCAGCTGAGCCACAAGGGAAGCCCAAGAATACTGGAGTGGGTAGCCTGTCCCTTCTCCAGGGCATCTTCTGGAGCCAGGAATCAAACCGGGGGTCTCCTGCATTGCAGGCGGACTCTTTACCAGCTCAGACACTGGGGAAGCCCTAAGTGGGAATTAGAGGGGGCTGCCAAAAAACAAAAAAACAAAAACCCTCAAACCGAAGTGTTAAAGACACAAGGGTTCACAGAGCACCTAGCTCGGAAAAAGCAGAGTGGGGAAAACGAGACAGGAAGAGGCTGTCCCGATGCTCGTGTTGCCCTTTCCCCCAGCCCTCTCTTCATGGTCCTTCTCGTTTGTGTTTGTCCTTGCGTTCATGAGATAGGGTATCATTAAGGTGTATAGGGTGTCATTCAGTTGCATATGTTTCCTGAGTTTCTCTCACTTGCTGCCTGCAGGCAGTTAAATCTGAGCACCTTGGTTGCAAGACTTTTCGCATCCCCTTTAGCACTTGGACAGAATGTATCTGGAGTGATTGCAACATTGATTCATCTGCTTCAGAACATGAGGGAAGAGTAATCACTTGCCTTTAAAAATTTTTTTTCAAACACCTGCAAAAATGTACACTCACCATGACCTGTAACAGCTGGGAGGAACAGTGCTTGCTATCAACCTTTACCACTGATGAGTTCATCAAGGTTCTGTGAATTTGGAATGATTTTTTTGTTTAACCGCTTGCCTTTTTAAGGGGTCGGTGTGTTTTGATCCTTCGCGGGATCTCCTAGTCTGCAGATAGCATCCAGCTCCTGGAGGAACAACAGGAGCTTCACTCCTCACCCCCGCCTCTCGGTTCTGAGACTTTTGCTTCCATTATTCTGGGTGGGGGGAAGCTACACCCTTCCCTCCTGTGTCCCCTCCCCCCTGCCATCCTCCTCAGCCCTATGGGGTCTTGTTCAGCCCTCATTTGTTCCCGTCTCCTTAAGCCCCACAGCCCCTGCCCTGTTGACTGTTATACTCCTCCCTGCCCTCCACGGTATCATTTGTGTTTGCACTGAAGGTGATAGTTTATTTCGCGTTTGCACTGAAGGTGATGGTTGATGAAAAATAGCCCTGTTGCTCTTGCTTGTCCTTGGGCTCAGCCTCCCCACCCCCCAACCCCCTGCGGGGAGCCATAATCATTCATTATCTAAAATAAATCCGATAAGGATTTCTAAAGCAGGAGTGGAAAGAAGAAATAATGAGGTCATCGTTCACCTCCACCCCAAAAGCCCAACTATCTTTTTGAGAGCCTGAGGTGAAGCTGGTGATCCTGAAAGGCAGGCTTTCTCGAGAAAGGGGATTTGCGGCCTGCTTTGCACACCAAAAGGAAAGCTGGGCGGCCAGCCGGTCAAGTCTTAACTTAAGTCCTGGAATAGAGAGAGTGGAGGGTTACCTTTGAGGCTGGGATCGGCAGGGTTTTCCTGTTCTGTGTAGACAGTGAATACTTTAGTCTTTGCAAGCACTCCGCTCTGCACTGCGCTGCAGAAGCTTGTACCGATAGCGCCTGACCCATGAGGGTGTCCGTGTGCTCGTAAAAAGGCTGTTGACTGAAATTTCAGTGTCAATAATTTGCATGTGCCACCAAGTGTGCTTTTGATTTTCTTCAATGATTAAAAAAAAGATTTAAAAAATATTCTTTATCTCTTGGGCCGTAAAATAAATAGCAGGGCCTGCATCTGGTCCTCCTTGGGCTAGTTTGCAGACCCCGTGATTTCAGTGAAGAGTCTCTCTGCGTAAAAACTTTAGGCAGGTACAGGAGGCAAGGAAGGAAAGAGCTGTTTATTCTATTTTTGATTTTTTCTGTTTCTAAATATTTTATTTCACTGTTTTTTTGTTTTTTTTTTTTTTACAATTTTCTTTCTTTATCGGTGGCCGTGCTGCGTCTGCGTCGCTGCTGAGGCTTCTCTCTAGTTGCTGCAAGCGGTGGCTCATTTCTAGTTTCCGTGCGCACGCTTCTCATCACAGGGGTCCTCTGGTCATGGATCACAGGCCCTACGGCTCCTGGGCTTCGGTAGTTGCAGTTGCCAGGCTCCAAAGACAGGCTCACAAGTTGTGGCACACAGGCTTAGTTGCTTCGAGGCATGTGGGATCTTCCCTGGACCAGGAGTTGAACCCCTATCTCCTGCTTGGGCAGGTGGATTCTTTACCACTGAGCCACCAGAGAACCCGCAGTTCATTTTATTTTAAGTTGGCATGTAATTGGAAGAAATGATGCTGAAGTTTCGATCCTTTGGCCACCTGATGCAAAAAGACCCTGATGGTGGGAAAGATGGAAGGCGGGAGGAGAAGGGGACGACACAGGATGAGGTGGTTGAATGGCCTCACTGACTCCACAGACATGAGTTTGAGGAAACTGACGGAGCTTGTGAAGGACAGAGGAGCCTGGCGTGCTGCCGTCCGTGGGGTCATGGACGTCATGTCGGACATGACTCACCAGCTGAACAGCAATAACTGCCCTATAATGTCGTGTTAGTTTCCGCTGCACACCTGGGAACCAGCCACAAGGATACATCCATGCCCTCCCTCTTGAGCTTCCCTCCCAGCCCGCACCCCAGTCCACCGCTCTAGGTCATCACAGAGCGCGAAGCTCAGCTTCCTGTGCAATACAGCGGCTTCCCACTACCTCTGTTTCACACATTTGTTCTTGTTGTTCACTCGCTCAGTCGTGTCCGACTCTTTGGGACCGCATGGACTGCAGCACGCCAGGCCTCCCTGTCCACCACCAACTCCCAGAGCTTACTCAAACTCACGTCCATTGAGTCGGCGATGCCATCCAACCGTCTCCTCCTCTGTCGTCCCCTTCTCCTCCCGCCTTCAGTCTTTCCCAGCATCAGGGTCTTTTCCAATGAGTCAGTTCTTCACATCAGGTGGCCAGACTATTGGAGCTTCAGCTTCAGCATCAGTCCTTCCAATGAGTATTCAGTATTGATCTCCTTTAGGGTGGACTGGCCGGATCTCCTTGCAGGCCAAGGGACTCTCAAGAGTCTTCTCGAACACCGCAGTTCAAAAACATCGATTCTTTGGCGCTCAGCTTTCTTTATGGTCCAGCTCTCACATCCATACGTGACCACTGGAACCTGTTAAAGTGATGCGGAGCCTGATTCTCGTTGGAAGTGGCCTGTGGCGGGAAAGGGCGCAGGAAGGCTGATAGCAAGGGAAGCCACAGGCAGAGGGGCGCTTGCCCTTCTTGCCGTGGAGATCTTGGAGCAGAGCAGTGTGGGAGGTTGGTCCCTGTGAACAGGAGGAAGCGGGAATGCCCAGCTGAGTTGAACTGCTGGAGAGGAGGCGGGCTGCCCTTCCCCCTCGAGAGCTTCCATTAGGAGCCACCTTGGCACAGAGGAGACCCAGTTCACTGCAGGGATTCTCTGTGGGGGACGGTGGGGCTTCCCTGGTGGCTTAGTGCCAACGCAGGAGGTGCGGGTTCGATTCCTGGGTGGGGAAGATGCCCCAGAGGAGGAAATGGCAACCCACTCCATTATTCTTGCCTGGAATCCCTGGCGGGGCTACAGTCCATGGGGTCGCAGTCAGACTGAGCAACTCAGCACATACAGGCACAGGGGACACAGAAAGTGGCTCCTGGGGGTGACTCAGTGTGGTGTTGTGTGGCAATGGGCAAGGTGAGGCCTCAGCAGAGGCAGTGGGCTGGACACGGGAGCACGTTCGGGACAGGAGGAACAGGACGGGAGGAAGCAATCCTTCCAGGAGCTGACTTGTGGAAGAGATGGGGGTATATTTCATGCATTTTCTCCCGAATTACCTCAGTATGGATATTCATTATTTTTATCTCCTCTCACTCACAACTGGGAGTTATTTGCAAATATAGTCCTTTTTTTTCCCCCCTGGCTGCTAAACCAACTTGTGTCATTTCAAGGGGCTCCGAGGAGCTCTGGTAACCCCGGTCCTTCATGTCAGAGCAGAGGAGAATTCAGCGAGAGCAAAGTGGTAGGTAAGAATGATTTCATGGAATAGGATGCTTCTGAGGCTTCCAAGCGGGTGGGCAAGAAATGCCACCCTGAGAACTCGGTGGGCTGCAGTTTTATACTCAGAGGAAGGGGTTGGGGGAGAAGACCTTTGACTCTCTTGAATATATGTGGTTTCCATCATCAGTTCCTCCCCCAGGTAGGGCAGGGAAATTTGTCCCCGTGTGCTCAGGCCGGGACTGTCGTAAAGCACTTTGGAGAAATAATTTCAGGTCCGAGTACAACGAGGGTCTTTTCATTTTGAGAAGTCACCTTCCCTTAAATGATTTTTTCTTATGTGCACAGAGCCTGTTTTGAGAGTCGTTAACTTACTGAGTCGGTGATGGACAGGGAGGCCTGGCGTGCTGCAGTCCATGGGTTGTAAAGGGTCGGACACGACTGAGCAACTGAACTGAGCTGAACTCACTGAGCTCCCGGGACAAGATGTGGGGCTCCTGCCGCCATTGTTTCGTAGTTTGGGGGTGCGTCCCGTGCTTCTGTAGCATGCTTTTGTTGCTAAGCAAGCCAGCTTGGTTTTGGGGTTAAGCCAGCCTGCTTTCTTGAGGAATCATTAACGTACAGGAGTTTCCCATAGTTTTCCGTGTATAATCCCCTCGTGGGATTAACCATTTAATTGCCTCTTTTGTCCTTTCATTCTGTTCCTATCAGCTGTGCTGCATGGCTTGTGAGATCTTAGTTCCGTGACCAGGTTTATGAGATCTTAGTTCTGTGACCAGGTTTATAAGATCTTAGTTCCCTGACCAGGGATTGAACCTGGGCCCTTGGCAGTGAAAGCGCCAAGTCCTAACCACTGGACCACCAGGGAAGTCCGAGCAATATAGTCCATTTCTTCACCTCCTTTTATCACCCAAACTCTAGCCTCCCTGCCAAAAATCAGGTGGCCACACATCCTTTGTCTTGCTGAGTATCTCTGAGCTCTTGATTAAGATGGGCACACATCTGGTGACCATCCAGGCACACAGGTCAGCAGGTGTCAGTCGGGCTGGCTTGGATGATATTTGGGTGTCAGCCATCACCAGGGTGGGGGTGTCCAGCATGTAGGTCCCCCAGAGGCCTCTGGAGTACAGCTGACTTCTCTGAGTCCCAGAAGTCCAGGGTTTCCTCCTCTGCTCTGAAGTCTCAGAAACGCGATCCCATCAGAGGCCAGCGGGGGCTGGGTTCTCTTTAGGTTTGACCCAGCAGTCGGACCATAAGATGAGTGAAAGGATGGGTCAGACTTCAGCCCTCTCATCTGCCTTTAAGCATCGTCGTTCTTTCTTTACTGACTTACGCAGGCTGCGGTGGGTCTTCCTCGCTGTGCGTGGGCTTTCTCTAGTTGCGGCAAGTCGGGGCGATTCTCTAGCTGAGGTTGGCAGGCTCCTCCTTGCGGTGACTTCTCTGGTTGTGGAGCGTGGGCTCTAGACGCTCAGGCTTCAGTAATCGTGGTGCACGGGTTTACTTACGCTGCAGCTTGTAGGATCTTCCTGGACTGGGGTTTGAATTCGTGTCTCCTGCATTGGCAGGCGGATTCTTAACTATTGGGCCCCCAGGGAAGCCCTGAACATCATTATTCTAAACACGATGTTCAACATTCAGGAGACTTTGACCACCTGATGCAAAGAGCTGACTCCTTGGAAAAGACGCTGATATTGGGAAAGATTGAGGGCGGGAGGAGAAGGGCACGACAGAGGATGAGATGGCTGGATGGCATCACCGGCTCGATGGACATGAGTTTGAGGAAACTCCGGGAGTTGGTGGTGGACAGGGAAGCCTGGTGTGCTGCAGTCCACGAGGTTGAAAAGAGCCTGACACCGCTGAGCGACTGAACAGCAAAAGACACTCAAGCCCTTTAATAGACACCCTCACAAGGGTGTCTTCCTGCCCTGAGGACTGCTACGCATGCGTGTTAGTCAATCAGTGTTAGCGTTACTCGGGTGCTGTTCTTGATGTTACGGAGACCCACAGCTCAGGTTACCTGCCTGTCTCCTCAAGGCCGGTTGGTCAGCACCATGCTTGGCAAATTCTGCTGTTGCTGCTGATTTTCCTTCTTTCTCTTCTCCCCTTCCTCCTCACTTTTCTCCCTTCCTCCTCTCCTCCTCCTTTGCAAGAGAAATACTGTAAATAAAAGAAAGTTGATAAAAATTAGTTGACAAAGAAGTTGTATCCCAATAGTCTATTTAGATATTAATTTGAAGTTGTGCGGTGCCTTGGAATCCAAATTATAAGTGGAAGTCGTGTTCCTGGTCCGTTTGCAGGCATCTGTTGTGAGCCACAGTAGCTTTGAAAGTAGTAAATAACTCAGCTGCATTTGTTTGATTTCACTATTGTGTATTTGGAAGTCAAACTATGATTTATAATTGTGCAGTGTTTATGATCTGCAATAAAAGTGTGTGTGTTTTGCACACTGGCCAAGGAGCAAGGCAGCGTGCACATCACCCCTTTCCACTCACCCAGTATCACCTGCAAAGCCACTTTCGCTGGCTTCGGGGCTTGGCTCCCTGCACTCACGTGACAGCTGGTTATTTAGCTGTGGGAGGAGGGAGAATGCTCAGCGCTTCTAGAAACATTTTGAAAGTTGGGGTGAACAGTGTTGTTGTTACTCAGAAGAAAATCTCACTGTTTCAGCTTTACCTGTTGAAAAAAAAAAGGTTAATTACGTGTGTCTGCGCTGGGTCCTTGGCACTGCGTTTGGGCTTTCTCTATGTGCAGCGAGCGGGGGCTCCTTTCTAGTGGTGGTGGTTGGGCTTGCCATTCCAGTGACTTCTCTTGTTGCAAAGCTAGGGTTCTAGGGCAGGCACATGGGGTCAGTACCCGTGGGGCTCGGGTTTCCTTGCTCTGTGCCATGTGCGGTCTTCCCGAATCAGGGATGCAACCCGTGTCTCCTGCACCAGCAGGCAGATTCTTTACCCGTGAGCCACCAGGGAAGCCCTCAACCTGCATGCGTGCGTGCTACGTCTCTTCAGTCCTGTCCGACTCTGCAACCCTGCTGTAGCCCCGTGCTCTGGGAGAAAAACTCACTCAGAAGGACAGTGCAGATGGTGGAGTACAGCTGATTACACCGGCGGGTCCAAGGCAGAGTCTCCTCTTAGCCAAGGACGTCGATCAGTTTTTGTGAAAACCTGATATACCCTAAGTGTACATGCCCAAATCTGCTTCCCCAAATTCCCTGAAACTAGTCTGATCAAAGGAAAAGCAAGATACAAAGTTAACCCACGATTCATGTGTCATAAGCCTAGATAGTTAAACAGTGGACATTTATCAATAGGCCTGTGGTCATATCCCAATAAACATAACGGAATTTACGACTTTGTTCTGTTACAGAGATAATTAGCATAGTCTTTTAGGCGACTGAGAGTCCAAGTACTGAGGCTCTTTTATCGGGGGAGTGTGGTTTTCCATTGGTATGCCATTTCCATAGACACCAGGATGCAATGTTCAGCGTCCATTGGGAGGGTGACCTTGCATGTAGCCTTATCTTCTAAGCCTGGCCTAAGACGGAGTCCAGCTCTGTCTGTTTCCTTCTTCAACCCCATGGACTGTAGCCCACCAGGCCCCTCTGTCCATGGGAGTCTCCAGGTAAGAATCCTGGAATGCGTTGCCATGTCCTCCCCCAGGGCATCTTCCTGACCCAGGGATCGGACCTGTGTTTACAAAGACGGAAACCGGAGCATGGGGGACGCGTGCCCTTTCTTCCCATTTCCTGTCTTCCTTGTCGGTCCCTAAAGGAACCAGCAGGAGTCCTCTCTTTCCTGCCTTTGCTGCAGCCCCGCAGTGATCCTTTTACAGCTGGGAACCAGAAAGCCTGTGTAAGTTGGGTAAGAATCTGTGTACAAACTCCTGTCTGTGCTGGCTTCCTCAGGGCCGAGGGGGCAGGGGCTTATTCCCAGGTTCCCCAGGGCAGGAAGGGCGTCCCTCAGCTGCTGTGGTCCTCTCGCCCCAGAATTTCCTTGGGGGGCCTCTGAGGGTGAAGGGTGTGCAGAAATGGAGTCCCGGCACGGCTTCTGAGGCCAGGGGTCCAGGCTGGGAGAGTGGGAGGGGGTTCGTTGGGAAAAGCTGGTTCGGTGGGGGGGGGGGGGGGGTGGTCCTGGCAGCGCTGACTAGGGTGGCCTGGGAGTTGTTAGTAGGAAGAGAAGGGAGTGGAACCCACCTACCGCTGCGGGGTAGGGAGAGGCTCCCAGAGCAGAGATCCCCTCAGATGAGCCCCAGTGCGAGGGTGGGAAGGCAGGTTGCTCGCACTGCAAAGCACACCACTTGAAAATATCCTTGGATCCAATCCTTTGGCCACCCGATACGAAGAGCCGACTCTTTGGAAAATATCCTGACATTCCCACCAGAAAAATGACAAAAAAACCTCTCGACTCCCGGGTTCTGACTCATTATTCAGTTGACATCATTTTGGTGAAAATAAGTCGGTCATTGGAAAAGACCCTGATGCTGGGAGAGATTGAACGCGGGAGGAGAAGAGGATGACGTAGGAGGAGATGGTTGGATGGCATCACCGACTCAATGGACATGCGTTTGGGTAGGTTCCGGGAGTTGGTGATGGGCAGGAAGGCCTGGTGTGCTGAGGTTCATGGGGTCGCAAAGAGTCGGACACGACTGAGTGACTGAAGAAGCACTTTGTGCAAGATGTCGGGGGCGCTGTGACAAGCTCAGCGTGTCATGGGTGGCATGCATGCATGCTGGGGGCTGTGACTAAGGATGGGCAGTGACTCGCAGGGGGAAGACTCTGGCGGCAGGGGAGGGGCTTCCCGGCTGGTCTACTAGTGAAGACTTCGCCTTCCAATGCGGGAGATGCAGCTTCCATCCCTGATGGGGGAGCCAGGATTAAACATGCCGCGGGGCCAAAAATCCAAACAAGAACACAAAAGCAGTATTGGAACAGACTCATAAAGACTTTAAAAGTGGTCCACGTCAAAAAAAAATATCTTAAAGAGATGGGAGAAAAGAATGGCAGTCGGTTTTATTGGGATTCCAGTAGATCTCAGTCACCAGAACAATGGACTTGTGGAGACTGCACTCACCAGAAGATCTCCAGTGCACCTCTAGGTATGAGGGGGAGAGACAGAGGGGCGAGGGGACCCCCACCCGGAGGATGAGAAGGGGAGAGACAGAGGGGCAAGGGGACACCCCCCAACACCCAGAGAGGGAGAGACAGAGGGGCGAGGGGACCCCCACCCAGAGGGAGAGACAGAGGGGCTGGGGGATACCCCAGGGGACTCCCACCCAGAGGGAGAGACAGAGGGGCGGGGGGACCCCCACCTGGAGGGGGAGAGAGAGGGGTGGGGGGACCCCCACCCGGAGGGGGAGAGACAGAGGGGCGGGGCCAGGGGGACCCCCCCCCACCCAGAGGGGGAGAGACAGAAGGGGAGAGGACCCCCACCGGAGGGGGAGAGACAGAGAAGCAGGGGGACCCCCACCCAGGTGATGAGACAGAGGGGCAGGGGACCCCCACCCGGAGTGGGAGAGACAGAGGGCTGGGGAGACCCCCACCTGGAGGGAGAGACAGAGGGGTGAGGAGACACCCACCCGGAGAGAGAGACAGGGGCGGGGGGACCCCCCACCCAGAGGGAGAGAGAGGGGAGAGGGGACCCCCAGCTGGAGAGGCAGAGGGGTGAGGGGACCCCCACCCAGAGGGTGAGAGACAGAGTGCCAGGGGGGACCCCCACCTGAAGGGGAGAGACAGAGGGGTGGGGGACCCCCACTTGGGGGAGAGACAGAGGGGCGAGGGGACCCTCCCAACCAGAGGGGGAGAGACAGAGGGGTCAGGGGATCCCCACCCAGAGGGAGAGAGAGGGGAGAGGGGACCCCCACCTGGAGAGGCAGAGGGGCGAGGGGACCCCACCCAGAGGGTGAGAGACAGAGGGGCAGGGGGACCCCCACCTGGAGGGGGAGAGACAGAGTGGCAGGGGGACCCCCACCTGAAGGGGAGAGACAGAGGGGTGGGGGACCCCCACTCAGGGGAGAGACAGAGGGGCGAGGGGACCCTCCCAACCAGAGGGGGAGAGACAGAGGGGTCGGGGGACCCCCACCCAGAGGGAGAGACAGAGGGGAGGGGGAGAGACAGAGGGGCAAGGGGACCCTCCCAACTGGAGGGGGAGAGACAGAGGGGTAGGGGGACCCCCACCCAGAGGGAGAGACAGAGGGGCGAGGGGACCCCCACCCGGAGGGACAGAGGGGGATAGACACAGGGGCAAGGGGACCTCCACCCGGAGGGACAGAGGGGGAGAGACAGAGGGGCGAGGGGACCCCCACCTGGAGGGGGAGACAGAGTGGCGAGGGGACCCCCACCTGGAGGGAGAGACAGGCAGTGGGGGGACCCCACCCGGAGGGAGAGACAGAGGGCAGGGGGACTGCACCCGGAGCTCCCGCCCTCCCCAGCACGCGTGTGGGAAGAACACCTGCAGAGCAAGGAGGGGAGCCCCCTGAGAAAGTGCTCTGTTCAAGGAGGGGAGCCCCCTGAGCAAGTGCTCTGTTCCCTCAGAGGGTGTGAACGGCATCTGAAATGAGGACACCGTGGCCACGATGACAGGGCCTCCGCTGGCGTGTTCACAGAGGGACCCCCTGTCAGGTCCGCTGCGGTAAACCCTCCCGCAGTGCAGGAGACCTGGCTTCCACCCCTGGGTCGGGGAGATCCCCTGGAGAAGAGCGTGTCAGCCCACTCTGGCATTCTTGCCTGGAGACTCTCCTGGACAGAGGAGCCTGGCGGGCTGCAGTCCACAGGGTGGCAAAGAGCCGCACGGGACGGAGGGACTCACACTTCTGTGGCTTCACGGAGCTCTCCTGTGCGCTGGGGCCTCTCTGGGGAGCTTTCAGGAGGTGGCCTGCGGCCAGTTTCCGAGGGAACCCACAGAGATGTGGGGGACCGCTTGTTCTCAGCAGTCCCCCCTCTCCCGGACTTCTGCTGCTGCCTGCCAGGTGTCTGCCCTGGACACCTGCAAGGCTCCCTGTTGCTGAGCTGGGATGGAGCTGGAGCGGACAGGCCACACTCACTTCTCGGCTGCCCTGAGGTTCCTGGGGTGCTGTTCGTTGTTTAGCTGCTCAGTCGTGTCCAACTCTTTTGCAACCCCACGGACTATAGGCCGCCGGGAGCCTTAGCCTATGGGCGTTCCCCCAGACGAGAACACTGCAGTGGGTTGCCGTCTCCTTCTCCAGGGGATCTTCCCCACCCAGGGATTGAACCCACATCTCCTGCATGGGCAGGTGGATTCTTTACCACTGAGCCACCTGGGAGGCCCTGCTCACTTAAATACCTAGTATTTAATATTTTCCTCCCCCAAACCTTGACTGGAAGCAATGTTTTAGGGGGAAGAAAATGGAGTTGATGTTGCTGCCTCTTAAATAAAATGTCTGTTTTGAGAGACAGTATTCTGGGCTTGCTGCTCACTGTTCATAGTCAAGGAAAAAGCAACTTGTGTTCAATTTTTCATTCCCAGTTAACCAACTCACTTGTTACGGATGTTGAAATCCATTCCTGGGCAGACTTCCCTGATAGCTCAGACAGTAAAGAATCTGCCTGCAATGTAGGTGACCGGAGTTCTATCCCTGAGTCAGGATGATCCCCTGGAGAAGGGAATGGCAACCCACTCCAGCACTCTTGCCTGGAAAACCCCAGGGACACAGGAGCCTGACGGGCTACGGTCCATGGTGTCACAAAGACTTGGGCACGACTCAGTGACTAACAGTTTGAGTTTTCCCTGTAAGTAACACACTTAGACTTTTCAAAAACTGTTCTAGAGCTAGCAAAGCTCTGAGCTGGTGGAAGCCATCTGTTTGTAACTGAGAAGGGCTGAACCACACCTGCCTGAATCTTTGGGTACTTGCAGCTTATGAACCATTGATTAGAAGCTCTTTTAAGAGATAGACGAACGCACACACACACACACACACACACAGACACACACACACACACACACACACACACACACACTCAGAGAGAGATGGCTACATGCAAGGACTTTTTGCAAACATCCTTTCAAATACAGAGACTGTAGATGCTCCATTGGGGAGGTGACAGATAGACTCACATTATACTGAAGCGAGATAATTGAGTATGTGAAATTGGTCGTGGCAAGGGTTTAATAGGCAAAACGTTCCTTCCAGGGTTCTTCTTAACCTCTTCTATTATGTTCAAGCTTTTTTAAACTTAAGATCAGGAGAAAAAAGATCCCAGACCCTCTAACCCATCTTTCTCTTTGCCCCGCCAGGGACAGTCTCTCCCACACCCTCTCAAAGTCCGGGTGCCCCAGAGAACCTTCACTAAAAGGGTGGTCTGCTGCCCCTCACCTTCGCTTGGGACTCTTCCCCGAAAGCGGTGGTTGACGGTGACGTAGTGACAGTGATGCAAAGCTGAAAACAGGCGTCTGGAGCTTGGAACGCCTTCTCTGCAATGCAGGTCACTTTTCTTCCTGTGACAGAACTCTCCCCTGTGCATCAGAAGACTGACTTCAGGGCCTGAGACGTCACGGATGCCAAGCCCAGCTTCTCAAGTCGTGTCTTAAATCATGAAACGCAGCTTGAGGACTTGAATGTAGATGACCTCTCTCAGCAGAGCGAGGTTTGGCAAACAGGGGATCGCTCAAGAGTCAATAAGTGCTCAAGTGCCTTCTCCTGACTCCGGAGGCTCTCAGATCCTGGCGTTAATGTGAAACCTCTGTTTCTCTCTCTCTCGCCCTGATACCATGTATGCTTTTTTCACGTGGTCTCTCTGTCTCACTCTCTCTCTCTTCTATTGCATGTAGATTTGCAGAGTTCTCTGCTAAGTCACCTCAGTCGTGTCCGACTCTGTGTGACCCCATAGACGGCAGCCCACCAGGCTCCCCCATCCCTGGGATTCTCCAGGCAAGAACACTGGAGTGGGTGGCCATTTCCTTCTCCAGTGCATGAAAGTGAAAAGTGAAAGTGAAGTCGCTCAGTCGTGCCCGACTCTTAGGGACCCCGTGGACTGCAGCCCACCAGGCTCCCACGTCCATGGGATTTTCCAGGCAAGAGTACTGGAGTGTTGTTGCCATTGCCTTCTCCGGCAGAGTTCTCTAAACGACTGCAAATCCTGTTTCATTAATCGTATTTCCGTCAGTCCAACAGAGTAAAGCATGCAAAGGCACCTTACTTCCATCGAGATTAGAGACAGTCCAGAGAGGTTTCAGAGTGAGATTGAGGTAATTTGGCGCGGGCGTGCTGGAGCACACCCGGGGTTGATGTCCTCAGCCTTCCGCAGGACGATCCTGCTGTTCCCGCTGTCGAAAACACAGCAAGACCAGAGGAGGGGCGTAAGAAGCACAGCGTACTGTGTACAAAATAATAAGCTACAAGGAGATATTGTCCAGCGTAAGAAATATAGCTAGTATTTTTTTAATAGCTATACATGGAGTATGGGTTTCCGTGGTGGCTCAGATGGTAAAGAATCTGCCTGCGACGGAGGAGACCTAGGTTCGATCTCTAGGTTGGGAAGATTTCCTGGAGGGGAGGGCATCACTACCCACTCCAGTATTCTTGCCTGAAAAGTCCCATGGACAGAGGAGCCTGGCAGGCCACAGTCCATGGGGTCACAAAGAGTCGGGCACGACAGAAGTGACTTAGCACACACATAGCCCTGACATGGCCCATCAAGGCTACGCAATCAACTTTTCTGTATTTTTAGGCACACAAGTGCCTAAATACAATGTGAATGGTTATTAGAGTTTTTAAACCAAGTTTTAATGGGGAAAAATCTTTCGGGTAAACACTTCACTGGTTTTATGAGAAAGAAATAACTGTTTTGGGAATTGATTGATCGAGTCAAGAAGCACAGGAGAGTTGGAGAAAGGCAACAATCTGTAGAAAGCCACAGTGAGAACAACATTATTGTTAGTCTGAGTCTTTTTTAAAAAAAGTAGCCGAGCTCTGTGCAGAGGTTTCCCTTCTTGGTGTTATCATGCGATGCCCATAAACCCTGTGTAAAGTACAGTTCCATAAAATAATTATATTCATGCTAGAGCTGACAGAGTGTCCCTGAGGGTGCGACTTTGCATAAAGACATGCCGGTAGTGAGTAGTCACCGCCCAGGCTTTGAACCCAGACGTAATGCGTGTTCTACTTCACGCTGGCTACCAAATTCTAAAACCCATGGAAATCTTCCCAAATCTATGCATGGTCTTTAGGGAGGTCATGAGCATCCGCAAACCGCACGTGCCTGTCCCATAGCTGCATTTTTCTCAGGGAAGACACCTCAATATTTCAAATTTCTCGAAGGTTTTATAAGCCGTACACGCCACCTAAGAGAAAAAGCAGAGGAAATGGAAGACTTATAAAACGTAGCAGAGAGGCAGTTTCCCATCTTTCCCATTTAAAAAATATGCTCCCAGAGAATGACCTTCAGAAAGCTTTTTTTTTTTTTTCCCCACACTAGTAGCCTATTGATTTTTTTTTTTTTTTATGATGGCTGTGGAGATAACGGTAATTAAATGTGGTGGTGTTTCTTTATCATATGAATGATTTCTTTATCTTGTACAATCATGTGAATGATTTATAAGTTGTATAGCATTCCCAGCAGTCAAATATTAGATAGCAATTTGTCCTGATGGAGATCACTGGTGATGTTACCTTTCTTTCTCTCCAAGACCAACCCTCAATACTAAAGAGCGTCTCTGAGCCTCTGATGGACTTAGCTTGTGAGCACGTGTCTGACTTTCTGTAACCCCAGAGACTGTAGCCCAGGAGGCTCCTCTGTCCATGGGAGTCTCCAGGCAAGGATACTGGAGTGGGTTGCCATGCCCTCCTCCAGGGGATCTTCCCCACCCAGGGATCGAACCTAGGTCTGTTACATCTCCTGCATTGGCAGGATGGTTCTTCACTACTAGTGGCCCCTGGGAAGCCCGTGATGGACTTGGGGATGTTTTTATTCAGGAGAGATGCTACTGGGCTGTGTTCTGAAAAAAATGGCACCGAAGGTTCACGTAGATAATCCTTTACTGAGAGCGCCCCCTGGTGCTGGACACCGTGGAATTGCGTGTCTTTCTGCCATGTCCCCGTTTCTATGAGCAAAAATGGAACACGGTGTCAGGGCCAGAATCTAAGAATAGACAGACCCGGGAAAAAGAAGCTAAAGCCTGGCCCCGTATCAGATGGAAGCTGGGCGATACATCGGTGCCAGAGAAGAAGCTAAATTAATGACTGAGAATTAAGGAGCACGGAGGCTGGGAAGATTTGCTGCTGTGCTTCAGGGTGTGGCTTGTCATTCGGTCGCTCAGTCGTGTCCGACTCTTTGTGACCCCATGGACTGCAGCACAGCAGGGCCCCCTGTCCATCACCAACTCCCAGAGTTCACCCAAACACAGGTCCATCGAGTCGTTGATGCCATCCAACCATCTCATCCTCTGTCGTCCCCTTCTCCTCCTGCCTTCGATCTTTCCCAGCATCAGGGTCTTTTCCAATGAATCAGGTCTTCGCATCAGGTGGCCAAAGTATTGCAGCTTCAGCATCAGTCCTTTCAGTGAATATTCAGGGTTGATTTCCTTTATGGGGTCGCACAGAGTCGGACACGACTGAAGCGACTTAGCAGCAGCAGCAGGGAATCAGGATGTGGTAGACAGGGTCAGAGATTGAATGTGGGAACGCGTGTCTGAGGAGACGGTTACCGGATCCAAGCTCACTCTGCTCGGTGAATCACAGACGAGGTGTTGAGGTGAGGAATCCGGCTTTACTCAGCAGACTGACCAAGGAGACGGCAGGGTAGTGTCTCAGAGTAACCATCTTATCGGGGTCCTGGGTGCCAGGTTCTTTCATGGATGAGAAGAAACGGGGAGCTGAGGAAACCAAGGAAAAAGGCCATTCATCTTGCAAATGTCTCCTGCAATAGCAAGCCTCGGGGCAGGGGTGTGTGTTAATTCCTTCCTTCCTGCCGCCCCCAGGTGGACAGGGCTCTGAACAAAGGTGCTTGCGTTAGTTCAAGGGCCAGAATGCTCTGAGGCAGGCCATTTATGTACGATTATAATAACAAAAAGCAACGAAAAGCAAGTCAAGGAAACAGTTCCAACCGAGACTCAGAACTCGCCTTTCCCTTGCAGCAAGATGACCTGGGTCTCGAAAGCCCGACTCAAGGAGGGAACGTCTTGTTGGAGGAAGAGGGAACCCCCGCCCCTCAGGACCCGCCGAGAGTGGGCTCTTGTCTAACCCTCGGAAATGAATTGTCCGAGGAGACACACACATGCTGACAGTCGTTGTTTAATAATGTGGGCAATAAAGGCCCCCCCCCCCCTGCCCAAGGAATGGACTTGGGAGACACGGGGTGCAGCGAGAAGTGAGGCTTTCGTGATGGTCTTTGCAAGATCAGCTGCATGGTGGGAGGCTCACCCAGAGTCGTCACATTGGGGGTTTTTATCTACATGGCACGCAAGTCCCTCCCGAATTGTTTTATTGGGATGTCACAGGGTTAGCAATCTTCCCGAGAGGTTCACCTGGATTGTTTTTTTACTTTCCCCAAGCCCTTCTTCTCGTTTTTTTTTATGTTTTGAATTTACCAACAGAATGAAAATCCTCGGCATTTCATTCTCTCCCTTTGTCTGGCTTTTCCTGCGCTGATGCTACTGCTGCTAAGTCGCTTCAGTCGTATCCAACTCTGTGTGACCCCGTAGACGGCAGCCCACCAGGCTCCCCGTGCCTGGGATTCTCCAGGCAAGAACACTGGAGTGGGTTGCTATTTTTCCTGCGCAAGGATCCTGAAAGGCTGTTCCATCAGCAGGCTGTCCCTCTAGGCTGGTTGTCCCTGAAAACAGACCCCTTGGTGTTTTTTTGGTTTCACTTGATAACGGTGGCTGACACTGCGTTCTCCAAGGAAGAAGTGCCTCGAGGCTGCACCCACGAGAGGGTAGCATTCTGTACTCTGGCCTCGGTGAGGAGGACGTGTGTGGCTTCATCAGGGAAGCCAACTGGCCAGGACAGGTGACCCATGAGGTTCAGAGGTCAGGCGGGGGGTGGTGGGGGGTGTCTAGCGTGAGATGCACTGCTGGGAGCCAAGGTTTCTCCCCCTGACTTAGCACTGAATTCCCCTCCTGGAGCAGAAGCCAGGGTCTAGGAGAGATGGACAGGATCCCTAAACAAGGACAGAAAACAGAGGTGGACTGGGCTGCCCCCTCCAGGTGCCCAGCATGGGTGGGTGGGTGTATGCGTGGGGCACGGTTAGTGTAAGGTATAGTTCAGGCCGAGACAGAAAAGGAGAGACGACCTCGACGGAGATGAGTGAGTGAGTGAGTGAAGTTGCTCAGTCTGACTCTTTGCGACCCCGTGGACTGTAGCCCACCAGGCCCCTCTGTCCATGGGATTCTCCAGGCAAGAATACTGGAGTGGGTTGCCATTTCCTTCTCGAGGGAATCTTCCTGACCCAGGGATCGAACCCAGGTCTCCTGCATTGCAGGCAGATGCTTTAACCTCTGAGCCACCGAGGTAGGTGGCCATTATTCAGGCAACGAGGGGCGACAGTGGAGGCTGAGCGGGAGAGGGATCAGGGAGGCTTCATGTTTAAAGGGAGGTCTGTGGAAGCAATAAGGGAAATGGTAGTCAGGCGGGGCGTTTGGGGTACTCTTTAGTTGAGACGGCATTTGTCGTTGAACAGGGGGTGGGAGGGTTCTGAGCAGGGGGTGGTAAGTCTCAGATGCAACTGGCCGGGACATCAGGGTGGAACTTAAAGTTGGGTTTGGTTTTCCCCAAAGTGCGGTGACTCAGCACGGGCCTTTGAGACCCTTGTTTTCTCCTCTAGGCCCGAGGACTCAAGTCACTGAGGAGTTGCTTCAGCTGCAGGGCGTCCCTCTGTTCAAGGCTTTGTCTCCGCCGGGGTGATCCGCGTCTAAAGAGCGCTTGAGGTGGGAGGAGACACAGCGCTGCCAGCCAGCATGACACAGGACGACTGTCAAAGGCTCCCTGCTCCCCAGTTCGCGCCCCGATTCCCTCGGGCTGGGCCAGAGCTCGAGCTGTTCAGCCCTTCCCGTCGACCGCTCCTCCTGGGGCTTCTCCCGCCCTTCCACCTGTGTTGATGGGAGAAGTCATTTGGATGCTCATCAACTTTTTTTAAATTGTCAATTGGATAGACAAACTATCTATATTTACATTTAATATCTTGAAATTTTAATTCTTAATTTCTTATCCCCCCCCCTTTCGTAATTGAACTACGCTTACTCAGAATACACTAGATTTGTGGAATTATTTTAGGTACCATAAAGAGAATGTTGGGATAAACCTGTAACCTTAGATAAACCGATATCCTGGTGGCTCAGATAGTTAAGAATCTGCCTGCAACCCAGGGTTCGATCCCTGGGTTAGGAAGATCCCCTGGAGGAGGAAATGGCAACTCACTCCAGTATTCTTGCCTGGAGACTCCCATAGACAGAGGAGCCTGGTGGGCTACAGTTCCATAGCGTCGCAAAGAGTGGGATACGACTGAGCGACTAACACTTTCACGTTCTTTTCAACCTGACATTTTAAAGCAAAAGCAAATATGCAGAAATAAACTCTGATGAGTACACTATGATGTGTTTTAATTTATTCTCTGACTGTGGGATTCATTTCATCATTGCGAAATGAAGAGACGTGGCATGTACTGGTGAACTTTAGTTTAGTTTTTTTTTTTTTGCTTTAAAGGAGATTTATATCTGTCTATTATATATGGTTGGCAAACAGCTTTGTGGAAATTGTTTATCATGTGGTTTACCATTTCCTTCTGGAGAAGAAACTAAAGGTTTGTTTTTGCCCATTGTTTGTGATGTGAACTAATGTTCCAAGCATAGTATGATTTCACAATGAAATATCCTAGCAGACTTTACCTATCTCTTACTTTACTAAGTAGCAAATGTAACACAGAGAATTGAGATGGCTGAAAATGTTGACTCTGAAATAAATGACCTGCAGGGGGCACTGTGCTACAATATAAAAGACCCATCTCTGCTTGGCTAGCTAGCCTTTGCCCTTCCCTCTGGTTGTGTTAAGTTTAATACCAGGCGTCTTAACTTAATTAAAAAATGTGATTTTCCATACTGTGGCAACAGGCACGTTTGTTTGTGGAAATTATACTAGCAACTGATCTCAATTCTTATATATATATATATGTATGGCCGAGTCCCTTCTCTGTATTCACCTTGAAACACTCACAAAATTTTTAACTGGCTGTCTACCCCAATACAAAAGAAAACATTTATGATAAAAGTAAAAAGCAAATTTCTCTGGGAAAAAAATATAGGAATAGCATGATTGTCACAAATGTGATGGTTAGATGGAGTTTTGATTTTCTATAATGTTGCTTGTCTCCATTTATTAAATGTCTTAGTTCAGTTCGGAGAAGGCAATGGCAACCCACTCCAGTGTTCTTGCCTGGAGAATCCCAGGGATAGGGGAGCCTGGTGGGCTGCCGTCTGTGGGGTCGCACAGAGTCGGACACGACTGAAGCGACTTAGCAGCAGCAGCAGCAGCAGCTCAGTAGTGTCTGACTCTTTGCGACCCCATGGACTGCAGCACCCCAGGCCTCCCTGTCCATCACCAACTCCCGGAGCTTACTCAAACTCATGTCCATTGAGTTGATGATGCCATCCAACCATCTCATCCTCTGTCCTCCCCTTCTCCTCCTGCCTTCCATCTTTCCCAGCATCAGGCTCTTTTCAAATTAACCACTTATACTTTGAAAAAATATATATATATAAATATAGTTTGAAGTTAGAATATTGGTTTCTTAGTTTTAGTGTATATTTTTTAAAAAGGCATCCAGATGGCAAAATACTGTTTCAGCTTTCTGGGATTCGTTTATTATGATTGTTACAAAATTGACAAGTCAAAAGTGTTAGTGAGTGACTCTCAGCGTCGGTAAATTGCTGGTGCCTAGGGATGGCGGAGCCTGGTGGGCTGCCATCTATGGGGTCGCACAGAGTTGGGCACGACTGAAGCGACTTAGCAGCAGCAGCAGCAGAAGTAGAAGAAGACGCTGGAGAGGGCGCCTTGGTGCTGCTGTGATTCTGAGGCAGTGGCTCCAGTCCCCCCTGTGTCAGGCATTAGGGCTTTTCTCCCGTCCGCTGGAAGACTCCACGTCTTGGCAACTGGTTCGCTCTGCAGCACCTCACAGGACTGAAGAACTTAATCCTCCGCCTGAAGCCTTGGAGTCTGTCCCTTTGGCAAGACCAAAGTGGGAATATTGTTAACGGCTTGAATTTCCACTTCAAGAGAAAAAAAGAATGCTTTTCGTTTCAGTCTCCTGTGCTGAGATTCAAATTCAGATCTGACTTGGCCTGCCCGACCACAGTGGAGGGATGAACAGTTAGGACGCTGAGGTTCCGAGAACTGGGCGGAGGCCCTCATTTTATCTCCTTTTTTCATTTTTTCCCCATTTAATCTCCTCTCTCTCTCTCTCTCTTTTTTTTTTTTTCAGACCTGCCTCAATATATAGGACTCACGGTTCCCTGGTGGCTCAGCAGTAAAAGAATCTGCCTGCAGTGCAGGAGACCTGGCTTTCGATCCCTGGGTTGGGAAAACCCCTGGAGGAGGGCATGGCAACCCACTCCAGTATTCTTGCCTGGAGACTCCCACGGACAGAGGAGCTGAGCGTGCTGCAGACCACGGGGTCGTAAAAAGTCGGACATGACTGAGCGATTTAACACAACAGGAGACAAGGATCCCCTGAGCCTTGTTAGGGCCAGATCTTTTTTGTTTCTTTTACTTACTTACTTTTTTATTTCGGCTGGGTCTTGGGTGCCGTGCACAGGCTTCCTCTAGTTACAGCGAGTAGGGGCTATCCTCTGCTTGTGCAGAGCAGGCTTCTGATTGCAGAGGCTTCTCCCGTTGCGGAGCACGGGTTTCCGCAGTTGTGTTTCTCGGGCCCTAGAGTGTGGGTCTCACTATCTGTGGCTCGGCACGGCCTTAGTAGCCCCGAGGCATGTGGGATCTTCCCAGACCAGGGATCGAACCAGTGTCCCCTGCATTCCGAGGCAGACTGCCAACCACTGGAGCACCAGGGAAGCCCGCTTTGACGTTCCTAATCTTGGCACAGTAGAAGTCTACAAGCCAGTCGTTGTGTGGAATGCCCCTCAGTTTACCTGGTGTTTTCTCGTGAACATGTGTGGGCTGCCCGGCTTTGCCGGAAGGGCAGCACAGAAGTAACTCTCTGTCCTTGTCATTGTATTTATTCGTAGACCACAGTGTTTTGAGCGTTCCCGTAGCTGCTGACGATTTGACTGAAGTGAAAGTCGCTCAGTCAGGTCTGACTCTTTGCATATGGTCCATGGGATTCTCCAGGCCAGAATACTGGAGTGGGTAGCCTTTCCCTTCTCCAGGGGATCTTCCCCACCCAGGGATCAAACCCTGGCCTCCCGCATTGCCATCGGATTCTTTACCAGCTGAGCCATCAGGGAAGCCCAAAAATGCTGGAATGGGTAGCTTATCCCTCCTCCAGCGGATCTTCCCACCCCAGGAATCGAACTGGAGTCTCCTGCATTGCAGGCGGATTCTTTACCAGCTCTGCTAAAGTGGTCCTCAATTTTAACACTTTAGTTTTTTAAAGAAGGTGAGCTTTTCCCTTGAAGTTAGCTCAGCCGGCAACCAAGATTAGAGTCTGTAATGAAATCATGCTCTCAGAGTTTCGGAGATGAGAAACATCAGTTCCTTCCTTTGACAAGCACCCTAACATCTAGAAGGCAGAATGACTGCTTACTCATCTGCCACGCACACTTCACCTTTAATCTTGTCCATGCGGCTTATTAAAAGAAGCGCAACAGAAATTGAATGTTTCTGATTTAATTTCACTTAAGGTTTGAATCTTTTTTTTTTTTTTTTCTGGAAAATTCATCAAACTGAGATGTTTTTGGAGTAAGAGCTTCCTAAGTGCTCCTTTAGGAAAATAGGAAATCATAATTTGGAAAAGGGGATTTAAGGAATTCTACTTTCCAGAAGCCTATTTCCTATCCCATGTCTAGTTTGCTTGTATTTCTGTACAGACCCTCAGAATACATAATATTTCATTTAAAGAGTATCTTTTCTTGGGTCTTAGGTTGTATTCATCGAGAAAAGTGCTGAAAGTAGACCGCGGTTTCTCACCTAAAGCATTACGATCGTTTTGGCTAGATAACTGTGTTGTTTTTTTTTTATTGGATTTTAGTTGCTTTCCAACGTCGTGTTAGTCTCTGCTGTCCAGCAGAGTGAATCCGCTATATGTACACAGATATCCGCTCTTTTTTTTTTTTATTTCCTTCCCGCTCAGGTCACCCCAGGGCACTGAGTAGAGGTGCCCGAGCTATGCAGTGGGTTCTCATCAGTTACCGATTTTATGTGTGTGTGTCTGAGTCTGCAGCCCCATGGACTGTAGCCCACCAGGCTCCTCGGCCCGTGGATTTCCCAGGCAGGAATACTGAAGGGAGTTGCCCTTTCCTCCTCCAGTGGATCTTCCTGGACCAGGGAACTCTTTTACACATAGTATCAGTAGCATGTATATGTCAGTCCCATCTCCCATTTCATCCTGTCACCGTCCCGCCCCACCTTGGTATCCAAACGTTTGTTCACTACAGTCTGCGTCTCTCAGTTCTTTGGCTGTGTGGCTATAGTGGGTCCAGTCTCTGAATTACAGGCCATTTAGCAGCTTCCCTGGCCCCTGCCCACTAGATCCAGAGGCTCCTCCCAGTTCTGACACCCAGAAATATCTCCAAATACTGCAGCTGTCCCTTAGAATTGTTACGTGATTTCTAAACTTTGTCGTTTAGGACCTATAGGTGGGGTTATAGACTTGTAATTCAAACTTTTCCTCAAGTAGAATTTTCAGCATTTCCATTATTAAGTGTAGGGAATTTTAAGCATAAGTTTCCAGAAGAAAGTAGACCAGATAAGGTTACCTTTTAAGTATTTCTAGAGATATATCTTTGCAATATAATATCAATATATAAAATATTAAAATGAATACATATTAAAATTAATGTGTGTTCTCAAATTGTGCTCAGTTGCTCAGTTGTGTCTGACTCTCTGTGACCCCATGGACTGTAGCCCACAAGGCTCCTCTGTCCATGGGATTCTTTAGGCAAGAATACCGAGTGGGTTGCTGGGCCCTCCTCCAGGGGATCTTCCTGATCCAGGGATTGAACTCATGTCTGCCTCCGTTTCCTGTATTGTAGGCAGATTCCCCGCACACAGCCACAGCAAGGTCTGCAGCGTTAAAATTAATATATGTGAAAGTATCAACATATATTAACACAGTACAGTTTTAAGTATTTCTGGAGATATGTTTTTGCCCCATTATATAGATATATAATGAATATATATATATATATATATAATTTATATATGTATATAAATAGGTGTTATGGGGATGACGTTTATTATTTGCTAAATTTCATCAGAATTTAGACAACAAATCCACCTTTTTCACATCAGTTATGGTTCCCCTGAGTAGACTTTGATAGAATTTCTTGTCGCACAGAAGGATGAATTCTCTGATACTGCGTTCACCAGACTGACTCTGTGCTGCTGGAGACCGCCGAGGGAGCACAGTGCCCGTTCCTGATGAGCACTCCGGTGGGAATGTCTTTTCCCAGGGCGCTTCACCGTCAAATCGAGACCTGTTGTAATTGCTTTTCAGTGGTGCCAAGTTTTACTTCTTTTTCAGTCCTTTCCTGTCCGATTGCCACTGGGAGGACTGAATTGCAAGGAACTGCACATAATTTGAAATGGGTGTGTGTGCGCTACAAAAATCCTCTTGGCAGACGAAATAATTTTTACTACGTTCACTGTGTGTGGTAGGAAGGAATGAACAAATACTTTCCCATGGTATCTCCTGAGTCCTTGGACAGGTCAGAAATGAAGCTTGAGTAACCACAGGTGCTCAGGAAAGGAATGCAAAAATGTTTCTGATGTGTTGATCACCCATTATGCAAGTATTTGCTTTATTACAGCTATTGAAATACCTTCACAAATATTTTCTGGCAAACCGAGCATTTATTTTGGAAACACTTGGCTTTGAAGGTTGCTCTTACTCAATTGTTTGCTCAGTAGAGGCAGAAAAAAATGGGAAATGCTTTTCAAGTTAGTTGTCACATGTGGGTCCTCTAGTACCCTCATGGAGAAATCTTTGGGGTTAGACTAGTGTTAAAATGGTTCAGGAATTAAGAAACATGCAAGAAAGTGAGAAAAAGGCAATCTGATGGCTACAGGAAGATGACAACTTGGTAGAGACTTAAGAATTAAAAGAGAAAGCAGAAGAGCCCCGAAGATGAAAACGGGAGGAAAACCGCTGGCAGATGTGAGAGTAATGGAAATTAGCAACAGGGGCGACAAGGAATTTCGCTTTCTTCTAAGGTTCCTGGTGTTCAGGGTTCCTTGCCCAGATGTCAGAGGCGATCACGGAAACGGAGTAGATAAGAGTATGAGGCTGGCTTTGGGTGGATTGAATGTAACTTTCCGCTAAACTGGATTTATGAACGAGGGGGAATATATGCGTCGACTGGAAAAAAAATGCACGACGTGAGAGTTAAGTTTTATTGGAGACAAAATGAGGACTGTGGCCTGGGATACAGCCTCTCAGGTAGCTCTGAGGAGCTGCTCCCGAGAGGGCGGGCGGAGGTCACTGTGTGTCTTGGCAGAACGTGGTTTTACTGAAGGGGGATTTGTGCAATGAAGCACACACGTTTGGCAGAAGGTGGTCACCGGTCACAGACGGTTGCTGGTAGTCACAAGGAGCTGCTAACTCCATCAGTGATTTTAGGGCCTTTCTAGATATGAGACGATGCAAGAAACTGGGCACCTTGAGCCTTTTCCCAGGGAGGTCCCTGGTGGTACAGCAGTTAAGACTCTGCACTTCCGCAGCAGGGGACATGCGTTCTGTTCCTGGTTGGGAAACTAAGGTCCCATATGCCACATGGTCAAAAGAAATAAATCAGTAAATACTAGAAACAAAGCTTCATTATAGAAGCTATGTAGCCACTGAAAAATCTGTTGGTCAAACGTCAGTGGACACAGATGCACGTAGAGGAGAACTGTTAGTCGCTAAGTCGTGTCTGACTCTCTGCGACCCCATGGACTGTAGCCCACCAGGCTCCTCTGTCCACAGGATTCTCCAGGCAAGAACACTGGCGTGGGTTGCCACTTCCTAAAGCAGGAGAGGGTGAGATAAATAGAGAAGCATGGAAGCATATGCGCTAATATATGTAAATAGATAGCCAGTGGGTATTTGCTGTCTGACTCACGGACTCAAACTGGGGCTCTGTAATAATTCTAATTCTAATTAGAATTCTAATTCTCTGTGCGTCCTAAGTCGCTTCAGTCATGTCTGACTCTCTGCGACCCCACGGACTGTGGCCCTCCAGGCTCCTCTGTCCCTGGGATTCTCCAGGCAGGAATACTGGAGTGGGTTGCCCTTTCCTTCTCCACTAATTCTCTGTAATAATCTGTAATAATTCCCACGCTAGAGGGGTGGTAATAGGCGGGAGGTGGGAGGGAGATTCAAGAGGGAGGGGACATATGTAAACCTCTGTTTAGTTCATGTTGATGTATGACCAAAATCAAACCAATATTGTAAAGCAATCATCAATCAATTAGAAATAAATGCATTTTAAAAAATATTAATAAAACAAATACTTAACAGGACAAAGGTTAAAAAAAAAAAAAGAAAGAAATTAGGTAGTCCGGCCCAGTCCTCAACATGTTTAAAAATATATATATTATTTCCTGAAAATACCTAACTATCTGCAGACCTGGTCTGCTAGCCTTTCCAGAGCACAGATGGCACAATTCCTCACCTCCACCCTGAACTCCTTTCAGGGGAGCATGGAGGGTCAGTGAGTGCAGTGGCCAGGGACCTCATCCTAAAAGAAGCAGACGACAAGGGCCCGTTTTCAGTCCTAAAGACAAGAACACAATCAGTTTGTTTGTTTTTCACATTTATTTATTTCCTTGGCCATGCGAGGTCTTTGCTGTACGTGCAGGGTATTTCGTTACAGCACGTGGGGTCTAGTTCCCTGACCAGGGATCAAACCCAGGCCACCTGCATTGGGAGCTTGGGGTGTTAGCCACGGGACTGCCAGGAAGGTCCCTCAAATCAGTTTAATCATGGGATCCCATGGGATGTCTTGGGTAAAGGAAAGGAAAGGAAATGGTGATTCAGCAGATGCTATCAGTCAAGGCTAGGTGAGCTGAGGTGAGCCCACTCATTAGAAAAGACCCTGATGCTGGGAAAGATTGAGGGCAGGAGGAGAAGGGGGCAACCGAGGATGAGATGGGTGGATGGCATCGTCGACTCGATGGACATGAGTTTGAGCAACTCTGGGAGACAGTGAAGGACAAGGAGGCCTGGCGTGCTGCAGTCCATGGTGTTGTAGGGAGTCGGGACACGACAGAGCTCACGCTGGATAGGACTCTTCTTTCTTTGATCCCGACGAGGGAAAATCCTTTGATGGGTAATAAGCAACTAGCACCTTATAAGCAACAACGGGCACTATCCTTTTATGTCTTCTTGTGCATTTCCAGAAACTTTGCGCATGAAAAGTGCTCAATAAACGTACACCAAAATGAACTGATTTAAGTTGAAAATGCTGTCTCTAACGCTCCTGGTAGAGCGACAGTTTGGGCTACGAGAGCCCCAGGCGGCATCTGTCATCATGCAGATAAGTATTCCTAATCAAGTTTAAACGCTGGAGGCATTTGCCTTCATTCCAAGCCTTCTGTGAGGGCTCATTTGAGGGTCCGGAGAAGCTGAGAAGTCTTGTCAGCACCACATCAATGGGGACACACATGAGTTCCTTCCGCCCTGAAATGTTATCCGTGGCCACGACCGCCCCTGAATAGGAGCTTCTGAAACCCAGGCTTCAGGCTACCCAGTACAGCATCGATACCATCAGAGCTTATTATCGAATTTCCAGCCCCCCCAGAACTGACACCCCCAGGCCAGTCGTAATAGCAGCAGCCTGTTCCTTGGATGAATGGGAACACGCTCGTTCATCGGAGGTGCTGAAGGCCCTCTGCAAGGAGAGCACGAAACGCCAGTGCTTTCAATTGCATTCAGCTTCTCTAATGTGATGATTGAGTGTTCTGGCCATTCTGACGTATAGAAATATTCACTTGTGTGTTGGGACACTGAAGATGTGAAACATGTATCTTTGTTTAACGCCATTTCACATTAAATAAGTGAAATAGATCAGCGTAACAGTTGATTCTAAGTTTTCTTTGGCTGAATTTCCTTGAATTCTCACGAAACATTTCCCACTAAATTTGTTTTGTTGTTCAGTTGCTCACTCGTGTGTGACTCTTTGCGACCCCATGGACTGCAGCACGCCAGGCCTCCTCCCTGTCCTTCACCATCTCCTGGAGTTAATTCCTATTAACTTGGATAATAAGAATACAACCTATAGGGACTTCCCTGGAAGTGCACTGGTTAAGGTTTTGCCCTCCAATGCAGCGGTTGGGGGTTCGATCCCTGGTCAGGAGCTGAGATCCCACATTCGTCACGGCCAAAAAACCAAAATGGAAAACAGAGATGATATTGTAGCAGATTCAACAAGAGTTTAAAAAATGGTCTACATGAAAAAAAAATCTTAAAAAAAAAATCACCTGTATTTCTTGCTGAGGAAATGTACCTATGTGTGTTACTAAAAACAGAGTCCCTTGGCAAATGTTATTAAATATCCGTACAAAGGTAAACACAGGGGTGGATGAAGGACTTAAAGAGAGGGGGGAAAAGTGAAGAATGTGAGCAGGTTGTGTTTCAAAAAGGTACAGATACACAGAATGGTCAGAAAAAGAAGCAGCATTCTGAACTAGTGCTCAAAGGTGATGCTCAGAGAGACTTTTGATGGGTGGAAAGAGAATCAGGGGTTTTCATGTGGGAGACCACTGCTTTCCAAGGTGGGGGTGAAATTTGGAGGGTAGGGGTCATGCTTTTGGAGAAGAGCATGGCAACCCACTCCAGTATTCTTGCCTGGAGAGTCCCCATGGACAGAGGAGCCTGGTGGTCCACAGTCCATGGGGTTGCAAAGAGTCGGACATGACTGAAGCGACTTAGCACACATTACGTCAAGGTTTAGTTGCCACAGTCCTTGGGGAAATTCCACAGCCACTGAGATGCCCCATAGACAAGGGCCTCAGGCCTCTACAACTTCTGAATGACCCACAGGGTCCACTTGTATGTGACTCTCCAAAGCCCACAGCTGACTATGGTATGTAGATACCCAAGGCTTGCTGTTTGTGGTTCGGCTATGTATTGAGGATTGCAGGCACGCAGCCTGCAGGGGGTTCAAAGAAATATTTTACTTTCTTTTGCTGAGACTATCCCTGGGCGTCCTTGGTCAGTGCTTGAGAAAAAGCTCTTCATTTTTGAAGAACCTTTATAAGTTTCTAAAATCTTCTGACCTAATTTACACGGTTGTTATTGTTCAGTCGCTCAGTGCTGTCTGACTCTTTGCAACACCATGGACTGCAGCATTCCAGGCCTCCCTCTCCATCGCCAACTCCCGGAGCTTGCTCAGACTCACATGCATCGAGTCAGTGATGCCATCCAACCATCTCATCCTCTGTTGTCCCCTTCTCCTCCTGCCCTCAATCTTTCCCAGCATCACGTTCTTTTCCAATGCATCAGTTCTTTGCATTGTGTGGCCAAAGGATTTGGCCAGATTTATATATAATTATACATATATGTGTGCTTCCCTGGTGGCTCAGCTAGTAGAGAATCTAGCTGCAATGCGGGAGACCTTGGTTAGATCCCTGGGTTGGGAAGATCCCCTGGAGAAGGGAAAGTATTCTGGCCCAGTATTCTGGCCTCGAGAATCCCACTGACAGAGGAGCCTGGCGGGCTGCCGTCCATGGGGTCGCAAAGAGTTAGACTCGACTGAGCAACTAAGCACACACACGGACACATATATTTACAATTACTGTGTATCATTGTAATAGGAAACGAATCTTTTCCTCCACTAGTTGAAAGATGAAGACTCCGTCACCGTGAAGACATCAGACACCCACCTGTGCTTTCTCCTTGACATTTTGTATTTTTAATTAAATTCTCCAAGGCGTTCAGGATTCAAGTTAGTGTTTGATAGTCTGTAAACCTCTGAATCTTTTATTTTACTGAGATAGCTATCCATTTGTCCTGATAACATTTATTGCACAGTTCTTTCTCTCTTAATAAGATAGTTCTGGATCATTAATCTTCCGCTCCCTCTCCAGCCAACTAGTTATGTTTTCTGCATTTTACCAGTTTCAACTAAAGAACGTACTAATGAAAGCCTGACTCGAGTCCTGACTATGGAATACGTATGGGCTTGTTTGCCTGGTCTCCCTCACTGCCTGGTTAATCAGTTTTATTAATGCTTCTTGAGTCTGATAGATGAGAAATACCTCATTATTTTGGTTAATGACATTGAGATTAAATTGTTTTAAATTCAGCTACGGAACCTTTTTAAAAGCTATTATTATTTTGTTTTACTTTCTTATTTTTGGCTGCTCTGGATCTTCAATGCCACGTGGCCGTGTTTTTTTTTTTTCCTCCAGTTTCGGTGAGTCGTGGCTGCTCTGTAGTTGCAGCGTGCAGGATTCTCTCTGCGGTAGCTTCTCTTACCGTGGAGCGCATTCTGGAGCACAGGCTCGGTAGCTGTGGCACACGGCCTTAGCCGATCTGCAGCACGTGGGATCTTCCTGGACTGGGGATTGAACCCGTGGCTTCTTCACTGGCAGGCAGATTTTGAGCCTCCCAGAATTGTGAGCCAGCCACCAAGGAAGCCTAGGCATCTTTTTTTGGTGTACAAAATTTGACAGCACATTCCTGTCAAATATTCTTAGCTTATTTAAAGGTATTTGAACACATCTAGCTTAGCTTGGGCTGCCATAAGAAGACACTGTAGCCTGGGTGGTCTTAACAACGAATTTATTTCTCACAGTTCTGGACTCTGGAAGCTCTTGTTCAGGTTCTTGGTGGGTGAACTCTTCTTGGCTCAAATTTTATTCTTCCAAAAGGTATCATTGAATACTATGGTTTCCCTTCGCTCATTATCTTTAGTGGGATGCTTGAAGCTTGACCCTTTGTAAGGAGATTAGCACTTTGTGCCATTAATATTGAAAATATTCCTATGAATCTGTGTATTTTATTATCATTAGTTTTGTGTTAATTTGCCTTTTAGGTGAAATAGGAAATTATATATGTATTTTCTTATCTGTGACTTTTAAATAGATGAACTTCAGAGTTTTTAAGCCTAATGTAGTAGTTTATCTGGGCTTCCCTAGTGGCTCAGATGGTAAAGAATCTGCTTGCAGATTCAGGAGACCTGAGTTCAATTCCTGGCTTGGGAAGATCCCCTGGAGAAGGGAACGGCTACCCACTCCAGTATTGTGGCCTGCACAGTTCCATGGACGGAAGAGCCTGGTGGGCTGCAGTCCGTGGGGTCACAAAGAGTCAGCACACAACTGAGGTACTAACACACACGCAATAGCTTATGTATGTATACAGTTGTAATTCTGCCGTGTTCTTGCACGTATTACTTTCATTGTTACAGTCTCTGGTGTGTGTGTTTATGTTCCCGTTCTCCCACGTATGCTGTTTGGTGGGTTTTTTTTTTTTTTTTTAAATGTTGTTCTTTCCGTAGAATTCTAGAACGCTTATGATCCTTGTGGTCTTTCTCCTGAAGGTTCCCTTCATATTTTAAAGACTACACTTCTGTCGTCACCATCATTAACAAAGCTTTTCTTTTCAGCGTTTTTGTATTTCCTCAGAGTTTTCCCAAGGCTCAGGGGTCATGTGCGTTCTGTAGAATTTTGCATCTGAATTCTTACTACATGGTCGTGTGTTATGTTGATTTTCCACAATTATTTTTATATTTCTGTGAAGGCTTCAGTTGAGTTCAGTCGCTCAGTCGTGTCCGACTCTTTGCAACCCCATGAATCGCAGCACGCCAGGCCTCCCTGTCCATCACCAACTCCCGGAGTTCACTCAGACTCGTGTCCATTGAGTCAGTGATGCCATCCAGCCATCTCATCCTCTGTTGTCCCCTTCTCCTCCTGCCCCCGATCCCTCCCAGCATCAGAGTCTTTTCCAGTGAGTCAACTCTTGGCATGAGGTGGCCAAAGTACTGGAGTTTCAGCTTTAGCATCATTCCTTCCAAAGAAATCCCAGGGTTGATCTCCTTCAGAATGGACTGGTTGGATCTCCTTGCAGTCCAAGGGACTCTCAAGAGCCTTCTCCAACATATGACCATGTAAATAACACGTGCGTGGCGCTTGTTCAGTTACAAGGTTTTTGGCTTGGCACAACTCTTCATTTCTACTTTTCCTTTCTTGAATTCAGGTTTATTGGTACGTGGGTGGTTAGTGTGGTTTAGTTTCCATGGACAGTGTGCTCCCAATCTCCTTCATGTCCTGAAATGATCTCTCCCTGTTCCTTTCCCTGAATGACAAGTGAAAATATTCTCGGATCGTGGGGCAGAAAATTCTCGGATCGTGAGCTGTTTCCTTAAGAGCTTAGTAACTTGGCTTGAAAGTCTTTGATACTTAATATGTGGGGAGAGAGTTTTGAGTCAGTCTGAGTTGGTTCTTTTGATATACTTTTTTTTTTCTTTACCATTTTTAAATTTTTTAAATGTTGATGAGGTCTGCCAGCTTTGGAACACATGCATATTATCGGGTTGGGTTGGAGTCTGGGTCGAACAGTAATTGTGTTCTGCAGGAAACGATCTCCACACCATTCTGAATTCCAGCTCAAGAAAATCCCCCATTCCCACCTCAACTCTCGTCTCTTCTCTGTGTATTCTTTCTTTTTGGAGACGTTCTGTATACCTGTCATATCCCCTCTTTCCTGTGTGGGCGTGCGTGCACGCGTGCATGCTAAGTCACTTCAGTCGTGTCTGACTCTGCGACCCCATGGACCGTAGCCCGCCAGGTTCCTCTGTCCATGGGATTTCCCAGTCAAGAGTACGGGAGTGGTGTTGCCATGCCCTCCTCCAGGGGATCTTGCAGACCCAGGGATCGAACCTGCGTCTCTTCAGTCTCCTGCATTGGCAGGCGGGTTCTCTACCATGGGGGCCGCCTGGGAAGCCCTCTCTCTTTCCTAGAGGGTGCTAAGGTTTGCCTTCTCTCTCAGTATCTTGTCTCTTTGCACAGGTTTTCTTTGTGTGCTTTGTTTTCCTGTCTTTTTTATTTTCCTCATCCTGTTTTTTGGCACTGTTGTTAATAATTCTGCTTTGTATTTGGGTGTCACAGTCCCTGGTGGATATAGAAGGACTTGGCAGGGGGAGGGGAATGAACCAGCACCCTGATATCTCACAACTTGCTTCCTCGAAGTATTTCTTCCTCGAGGAATGGTAGCAGTGGACTCTGAACTACACATAATACAGCCAGTCTGCAGGGTTTTTTGATTTATGACTTGTCTCCAGGAATTCTGAGAATTGAATGAAGCTAAAGACCAGCCAGCAAACTCCCTAGAATACCAGCTCCTGAGCCAAAGAAAATTAGATTGGAGGAAGGTACTCAGTTAATGCCCGTTTTTTACACAACCTTCTGAAGTGCCTGAAGAAGTGTAATTGGTCTCTCCCTTGAAGCAGAAGCAGTGTCTTCAAGTGGAGAGATAGTGAAAAAGAAAACACTCTTACTGTTAAACAAAAAGACTTCTGGCTAACCCTCAAGCTCTGCTGCAGTTGACAGTCAGCTGAAATATTCTCTTTCAGTCATGTGAAATCCTGCAGATTCATAATGCATGGGATAGCTCGGCAAATTCGAGACAGACTTTGTAATTCTATCCACAAGGCTAAAACTCTGTCCTTACCAAGGATGAGTGGTTACTTAACCTAGTACGACTCTACCCAATCAGCTAGGATATTATGTTACATGTGGGGAATACATTTCCTACATCAAACATAGAAGAATATGCACGAGGCTGTTTGTACTAACATACTTTTCCTTCATGTCAGAAAGAAAAAAATAAGAAAATATAACATAGGTAGCTTCTCCATTGTATATTAATGTCGTTCAATCAATAATATGCCCTGGTACTGATTCTAAGCCTGTTTAGAGAGAGCTTCCTTTTTGTTTTTCATTGATAACAGAGGGATAAGGTTTTTTGTGTATTTGTAGCATAGTTTATGCAGCCACTTTGCTAGGTATGGGCATCTAAGTTTCAGATATTTTGCAGTGACAGATGATGGTGCGATGAATGACTTTGTTCAATCTATATTTTTGTTTCCTGGGAAGAATCTTCAGGGTAGATTCCTAGAAGTAGGATTAATGAGATATCCTTTTATCTGTTTATTTGGCTGCATCCAGTCTTGGTTGTAACATGCAGGATCCAGTTCCCCAACCAGGGATCAAACCCAGGCCCCCTGCATTGGGAGGTGGAGTCTTAACCACTGGCCCACCAGCGAAGTCCCGTAATGGGCTACCTTTACTGTATTGCTGTTGTTCAGTCGCAGAGTCATGTCTGACTCTTTTTGACCCCATGAACTGTGGTCCACCAGGCTCTTGTGTCCTTCAGCACGTCACGGAGTTTGCTCAGATTCATGTCTGTTGAGTCGGAGATGCTATCTAACTGTCTCTTCCTCTCTATGGTTTCTTTCAAGGTCTATTTTTAAAAGTGATATATATATATTTCTCCTCCAGTTAATAAATAGTGCACAGACATAGATATTTAGGGAATAACTTTTTTGCACACATTTGTGCTAAGTCGCTTCAGTTGTGTCCGAATTCTGCAACCCCATGGACTGCAGCCCGCCAGGCTCTTCTGTCCCTGGGATTCTCCAGGCAAGAGTACTAGAGTGGGTTGCCATGCCCTCCTCCAGGGATCTTCCCGACCCAGGCATTGAACCTGCATCTCATTATGTCTCCTGCAGTGACAGACAGGCTCTTTACCACTAGTGCCAACTGGCAGGTCCTGAATATGTTATAGATACACCTTATTATCAGATTACGAGTAGTGGCCATATAGCTTGATTTGGCTTTAGGTAGCTACTTACTCAGAGAAGGTAATGGCATCCGACTCCAGTACTCTTGCCTGGAAAATCCGACCAACGGAGGAACCTGGTAGGCTGCAGTCCATGGGGTCGCTACGAGTCGGACACGACTGAGCGACTTCTCTTTCACTTTTCACTTTCATGCATTGGAGAAGGAAGTGGCAACCCACTCCAGTGTTCTTGCTGGAGCATCCCAGGGATGGGGGAGCCTGATGGGCTGCCATCTGTGGGGTCACACAGAGTCGGACATGACTGAAGCGACTTAGCAGCAGCAACAGCTACTTACTGTTTTATGTTGCTTACCTGTGGAGATTCTTCTTGCCTCATCTAAGAACAGTTTGGTGAGAGAGCTTTCAGCGGTAGTGAGACAAATTTTATTTTATTTTATTTCTTTGCTCAAAGATATTTCAGTGAGAAGTTACAAATTCCAGGAGTCATGTTTGCAGGCCCGGCTGCCATCTCTTAAGCGCTCTGTGATCTGGGGCTCGCTCATTTCTTAACCTTGTTTCTGTGAGTGTGTTTAGGAAGTCTGCCTCCTCTGGTCATTTGCCCTGGCTGCAGCGCTTGTGAGCGTTTGGTGACTAGCAACCACCATTGGCATTTGCCGACTAGGGAAAGGCGTTTCAGACGACAAGGCAGCTGACGGCTTGTGCAGGAGCGCTTCAGTAAACAGTGTGGAAGAGTGATGCGTGGATGCTGAGGGGTCTTGTTGCCAAGGAAACCTAGTAGAGTGTGGCGAGGCATAGACGTGGCTGGATTACAACTCCCCGCTTCCGCCCGGCCGTCACTCACCTCTCCTATCGGTCTTGCAGCTTCTTACCCATAAAGCTGAAGTTCAAATGTGCAGGCTTCCAAAAGCCACTTAGTCTGGGTGGCTCCTCCTCAGCACCAGTGGCTTTCCTCTGGACTTTTCTCCACTGCATCCTGGCCCCACTCTGGCCCCCAAATTTTCTGCCTTGTTTGCACCCACGTTGAGCCTTCAGATGTTGGATTTTTGCAGGCCTGTGTCAGTCTTCTCAATCCGGTTTTCCCCTGAGATCCTTGACTTGGGTTCAACCCCCGTGGTTCTCCGTGATCTGAAGCACAGTGTTCGTTTCCACTGAAACATCTGAGATCTGATCTGTTTCAGGGGAGCAATGATTCCAAGGTACAGACCGTGACTTTCGATATATAGGTGCTGATATGTAAATATAAGAATGGTAGTATATAAGAAAAATGCATTTTATTGGTAGTGATGGGTTAAAAACCTGTTTCATACAAATGTAAGGTAGAATCAGGAGGTGGTTTAGTCACTAAGTCGTGTCCGGCTCTTGTGACCCCGTGGACTGTGGCCCGCCAGGCTCCTCCATCCATGCAGCTCTCCAGGCAAGAATACTGGAGTGAGTTGCCATTTAAGCATAATACATCAGTTTGCCTCGAGGAAAAAGAGCTGAGGTTGCCTGAAAATGGGAAAAACTAATACATTTTTTAAAAATGATGCTTATTGATAGATATGTAAATGAACTTGCTTGTTGTTTTAAAACTTGATCACAGATAAGCCCCGCTTTAAAGAAACTTATTAATCAGAACCCCACTCACTATCACAGATAGGAGTTATCCTAGACCATTATACGGCCCCAACATACCTCCCTTTTTATTTTTTTTTAAATTTATTTTTAAATTAAAAAACTTTAAAGTCATCATTGGATTAAATTTGTAAGCAAAGCAGTAGCACTGGGCTTTAAGCAGCAGTTATCGGAACACCCTGAAGATGAAAGGGAATACCGGCACACCTTTGTTCTGAGATGGTAAATTAACCTTTTGAGACTGACATGGTGAAGATCAGTAAATAGTTACAAGGCCTCGTAGGTGGCCCAGTGGCTAAGACGCTGCGCTTCCAATGCAGGGCGCCCACGTTTGATCCCTGGTCAGGGAACTAGATCCTACATGCCTCAGCTAAGACCCTGCATGCCTTAACTAAAGATCCCAGAGGCTGCCACCAAGATCCCAGGTCCTGCCTGCTTCGACTGAGACCCATGCACCCAAATAAACAAACAAACATTTAAAATAGATAGCTGTACAAGTGCTATTCCAAGTTAAAGAGAAATCTACCTTATTCCGAATTTTCATTTTCACAAAGTTGAGAGTCTGACTTGAAGAGCAGAGAACTTCTCTGTATCACTGAACCAAAAAAATGTTTTTTTCATAGCTCCAAAGATCAGTGACCTATAACCTGTAGTCTAGAATATGTTTCTTATCGACAGACACTTTTCAGACTATTTGCTTCAGAATATTTTTTGTTTGCCTAAGTTTTTAAAACACGTTTGGTAAAAGAGGTTGGCCACTAGCTTTGGAGACAGGTCTATCTCGATGACCTCACTAATGTAGTTAAGATAACTAATTTTTTTTTTTTTTTTGGTAAAAATATGTGTTCAATGTAGTTTTATTGAAAGTTTATAAGGCAACTTGCACATGTAATCAAATGCAGAATCTCAGTTTTTCGTGTTAAGTCCCAGTAACACATCTTTTTGTTGAGTCACAAAGTTGGGTCTGGCTCATTGTGACCCCATGGACTGTAGCTGCCAGGCTTCTCTGTCCGTGGGATTTTGCAGGCAGGGATACTGGAGTGCGTTGCCATGCCCTCCTCCAGGGGATCTTCCCGACCCAGGGATCGAACCCGTGTCTCTCACGTCTCCTGCATGGGCAGGCGGGTTCTTTACAACTAGTGGTACCTGGGAAGCCCAGGCTTCATGGTAAAGTCTCCTTTTAAGATTAAAAATATATATGCCTGTAATACGTTTCTCTTCCTTTTCAAGCCATCAGTAAAGTTACGGGATGCCCTATGTCTCCCGAGCACAATAGCAAACAAATCCTAGGAGTCGAGTCATTCAGTTATTTAACACATGATCAAAAATTTGGTTTTCAGAGTCAAGCTTTCAGGGGTCTGTGAAAATGTCTTGTTGAGTAGTGTCCGTTCTCAGACTGGCGTTTAGGAAATGCCATTTCCGATTTTGTGATAGGTATTTGCGGAGATGCCTGGGATGAGTTATAAACTTATTCAAACCATGATTTTGGGAAACTCTTGTGATGATTGCTGTCAAGTGTTATTTCAAGAAAATATTTCGTGTTTATATATATTTATATATATATGATGTATATAACAATATATTATCTATATTACATTATACAATGTAATATAGATAATTATGTATTGGTGTCATACTATATAATTATATATTATACTATAATATATAATATATATTTCATATTTATATATAATTATATATGTAATTTAATTAACAGTCATTACTTCACCACATCTGCCAGACTTTCTGTGCCCAGAATGATTTTTGGCTGCGTATCATAAAATAAAATCCATCGTAAAAGATTATGCCACTGATAATATTCTAAAAATCTTCTATATAAGGACACAATAAAAGAGGGGAGAATCCAAAAATGTTTGAGGGAGGGGGAGTGTGTTCAGCTAAGTGAACTGTTAAAGAGGACTGCTCCCAAGGATGTGGGTGAATTTGGTGTCTATTCAGTGTGTTTGCCAGAAACATGCTGGCTTGGAGGCCCAGCCTGCAAGTGGTTTAATATCTTGGATCTTCCTCATGCAGTCCAGGGGGCCTCAGTCTCCGAGTTTAAAGGCAGAAGTGCTGTTGGCCGTTTGCCTAGATTGCAGTCTCCCCATCCGGGTCTTGGGTGCCAGCCCTGCTCTCTGGAGGAGCACCCACTCGGCTCCATGCACCCACTCGGTCGTTGCCAGGCAGGAAGACCCTTCAATGAGTACTTGCAGGAAACACGCAAACGTTTGTTAGGTTGGAGAAGTGTCTACTTAAATAATTTTCAAGTAAGTTAACTTTGGAACGTTCTCGCTGTGCGGTGTAGAGATTCCCTACCTCAGCGTTACAAACATAAAAATTACAGTGTGTTTCATATGGTGCCTTTCAGTCAGGTGTTTAGAACTTGCATTTGGCGTCATGAAATTTGGACTCTTTATGATCGTCGTTACAGTAGGAAATTTCAAGGGAATCGCTTTACGATATGTATTTTACTTCTTAGAGCTTGGCTGCTAAGCCTGTAACGTCCACTTACGTTTAACCCTATGAATTAAGTTAGAATATTTTCAAAACCCTCTTTGTGTTCTAATTGTTCTTGGCTTCCACCGCTTCCACCAAAGCCAAGTAGAATAGAAAAAGGAGTCTCAAAGAAAAATCAGAAAATACTCGATTAGCCAAATGGTTTCTCCTTCGTTTAGCTGAGAAATACTCTTATGTTTTGCCAAAAATTGAGACAAAATTCCGTTGTCCTTTAATACCTCTCTTTTTGGTCACTTGATTAAACGGTAAACGTTCTTCCTATGCATTAGAAGACAGGGAAGTGTTTCCATGAGAAAAGCAGGGATCCATGCCCCAGTTTCCACATTTTCAGAGAGCTATAGCAACAAATTCTGGGGAAAGGGCATGGCAACCCACTCCAGTATTCTTGCCTGGGAAATCCTCTGGACAAGGGAGCCTGGCGGGCTACAGTCCGCAAGGTTGCAGAGTCGGGCATGACTGAGCAACTAAACCAGCCCCACCGGCACCAGCACCGCAGCAGCAAATTCTAGAATTATGTAAGGAGGAAAGTCATAGATGCCCCTGGCTCGTGAAGCCCTGGTACTCATTTCTGCAGACTTCAGTGGGAGAGTAGGCGGAAGAGAGAAGGAGAATAGCACGTAGATGTAATTTTTAATTTCTGGAAATGTGTCTCTCATCGGAGTAGAGATGACAGAATGTTGTATTTGGAAGGAATTTAATTTTTCCAATCCAGCTGTCTACGCAATTCATAGATCGTCTCATCAGAAACCCGTGAGAGGCCTTCATTAAAGATTCAGGGACTCATTGCCTTCTGAGACAGTCCCTTCTATCTGTGCATAGATTGGAAGTTCCTGCTTGTTCTGAAACAAAAGATCTTTCTGAAGGGTCTCTGCCTGACTTCTCAGGGAGTCTTTGCCAGCAATGCTGAACAGCTTTTAATGAAGCAACTTGTGTGATTTGGGTCTTCCCTGGTGGCTCAGACGGTAAACAATCTGCCTGCAACGCAGGAGACTCGAGTTCAGTCCCTGGGCTGGGGAGATCCCCTGGACGAGGGCGTGGCTACCCACTGCAGTGTTCTTGCCTGGAGAATCCCAGGGATGGGGGAGCCAGGTGGGCTGCCGTCTGTGGGGTTGCACAGAGTCGGACACAACTGAAGCGACTTAGCAGCTGCAGTGTGTCTGTCCACTCCAGGTCTGGGCTCCATGTTTCCAAGCTCTCTTTTCCCATGGAGGACTTCCTGTAACTCCCTCTGTGAAGGTCACCCTTTCGAACATCTGTCCACATTCTTAATAACCGTGTTGAATGCGTCAGATGGCTCAGAACCGAGAACACCGCCCTCGGGGTAGTCTCACCGTGAGGAGTGGAGCTATTCCTTATTTATTGTCCTCATGGTCATGGATTCATTAATAAAGTCAGAATTGTACTAGCGTTTGATGTATTTACACTGTTGATTTATACTGAACTCATAGTGAACTAACTTTTAAAAATAATTTTTATATACTACTCTCCCACACATAATATTTATGGATTTGTTTTTCTTTTTTAATCATGAATTTGAGGCTTTATATAAATATTTCATCGTTAGGTTAAAGTACTATCCGTGAGTGAAATAATGTTTAGGAAAACAGAGTCAAAAATATATACAAGGGTGCAGGATTGATGGTAGAGTTTTTTTTTAATCTTTGTTGTTATTTTTTAAACTAATTAATTTTAATTGGAGAATAATTACAATATGGTGATTTATTTTTTGCCATACAGCAACTTAAATTGGCCATAGGTATACATGGGTACCCCCATCCTTTTTTATTGTTACTTTTAAAAGTAATTAATTTATTTTAATTGGAAGATTATTACTTTATAGTATTGTGACGGTTTTTGCCATACATCAATATAAATATTCATTGGAAGGACTTAGCTGAAGCTGAAACGTCAATACTTTGGCAATCTGATGCAAAGAACTGACTCACTGGGAAAGACCCTGATGCCGGGAAAGATTGAAGGTGGGAGGAGAAGGGGATGACAGAGGATGAGATGGTTGGATGGTATCACCGGACTCAGTGGACATGAGTTTGCGTGAACTCTGGGAGTTGGTGATGGACAGGGAGGCCTGGCGCGCTGCGGTCCATGGGGTCGCAGAGAGTCGGACAGGACTGAGCGACTGAACTGACTGGCGTACATGTGTCCCTCCCCATCCTGAACCCCGCCCCCACCAAGACTTCCCTCCCATCCCAGCCCTCCAGGGTGGCACAGAGCAGCAGCTTTGGGTTCCCTGCATCATAGAGCACACTCGCCCTGGCTCTCTGTTTTCCGTTGGGCAATGTGTATGTCCCAGTGCTATTTGTTAGTTTTGAGTCTCTGTTAATGTCGATATAATATTTGTGCCCTCTCAAAAAAGTAAACGTCTTGCTCCTCTTACGGGCTTGTTCCGAAGGGTTGAGATATGGACCCTCTTTTTTTTTTTTTTTTTTTAAATTTATTTATTTATAGCAGTGTCCTGTCTTGGTTGCAGCCCTCAGGATCTTTATTGCAGCTATCGGGCTCAGTAGCTGAAGGTTGTGGGTTCCAGAGGGCAGGCTCAGTAGCTGAAGTGCGAGAGCTCAGTTGCCCCACTGCATGTAGGATCTTAGTTCCCCGAACAGGGATCAAACCTGGACGCCTGGCATTGGAAGGTGGATTCTTAACCACCGGAGCACCAGGGAAATCCCTGGATCCTCTTTGCTAACTCATTGTCTGTTCTTTCCAAATAACATCCTCTGGAACACCAATATCGTCACCCAGGTAACCAAAGGTGCTGTCAGACAAGTTGGAGTTGAGAAATGTGTTCATGGCCTCCAAGCCCCGTATCTCTACAAGTTCAGCATCGGCTGTAACACTGGCCTGTTAAACAGCCATCCGTTTGTGGAGTCATTTACACATCTACCAAGGGTTTCCCTAGTGGCTCAGCTGGTAAAGAATCCACCTGCAATGCAGGAGACCCCAGTTCGATCACTGGGTCGGGAAGATCCTACTCCAGGATTCTTGGGCTCCCCTGGCGGCTCAGCTGGTAAAAAAAAAAAAAAAGAAAAAGAAAAAAAAATCTGCCTGCAATGCGGGAAACCTGGGTTGGATTGTTGGGAAGATGCCCTGGAGAAGGGAACGGCCACCCACTCCAGTATTCTGGCCTGGAGGATTTCATGGACTGTATAGTCCACAGGGTTGCAAAGAGTCGGACGCGACTGAGTGACTTTCACGTTCACGTACTGTCGATGGGAATGGAAACTGGCGCAGCCACTGCAGAAAACGGTACAGAGGGTCCTCAGAAAACATTTACAAATGGAACTCCTGCGGGATCCAGCAATTGCACTTCTGGGTGTGGATCCACAGGCATTGAAATCCGGATTTCAGAGCAGTCACTGCATCCCCGTGGGCCCGGATTCCACCCCTGCTCATGTAACGAGATCACACACGCTGCAGCCAAGAGCTTGCTTGCGGAAACTCAGAGATTCCATGTGTCTCAGCTAAGACCCGGCACGCCAATAAACAGATAAACAAAGAGAGACTTCCCCGATGGTTCAGTGGTTAAGCATCTGCCTGCCCACACAGGGGACGCAGGTTTGATCCCCGCTGTGGGAAGACTCCTTCTCCATCACTACCCAAATTCTTGTTACCTGAATGCTCGCCCTCCAGATTCATGAACAGAGTGGATTCAGAGCTGCTTTGGAAGACAGAAAGACCGTCTGTTTCTGTCCTTTAGAAATGGACTCTGGTGGGTTTTTAAATTTTTTTTTTTTTTCCAGAAGCAGTGAACAGTTAAGAGATAAGCCTTGCAACACAGGAGTGTATCAAATAAAAGAGAACCTCAAATACAAAAAAAAAAAAAAAGGGAAAGAAATGTACTTTGGGCAAAAGCAGTCATTTCAGAATATAGCTTTTTAATTTTTTTAATATAAATTTATTTATTTTGATTGGAGGCTAATTACTTTACAATATAGCTTTTTAAAACGTCAGAATTTCTATGGCTGATTCAGGTTGGTGTTTGGTAGAAACCAACACTCTAACCTAAAGCAGTCATTGTTCAATTAAAAGTAAATAAACATTTAAAAATAAAGCTGTCAGAATTTATTAAAATCACCTGCGTACAAGCAGTTTACTACATAATACTGTGGTGAACCGAAGGATTAGCTGTAAAATGTTAGCCTGCAGGTTCTTCACATGGACAGGTCTGTACTGCGCACTAGCAGAGTCTAGTTCACTAAACCTAAGTTCAACACCAAAGGCCGCTGCTGCTGCTGCTGAGTCGCTTCAGTCGTGTCCAACTCTGTGCGACCCCATAGACGGCAGCCCACCAGGCTCCCCCGTCCCTGGAGTGGGTTGCCATTGCCTTCTCCAGTGCATGAAAGTGAAAATTGAAAGCGAAGTCACTCAGTCGTGTCCAACTCTTAGCGACCCCATGGACTGCAGCCCACCAGGCTCCTCCATCCATGGGATTTTCCAGGCAAGAGTACTGGAGTGGGCTGCCATTGCCTTCTCTGCAAAGGCTCCTAGTGTCTGTGAAATAAACCAACCCCTGTCTAATAGGGTGGTATAGTCACACTCCATAAAAGGCGTTTCTGAGATTTCAGGATCTGGAGAAGTGTTACTCTTGATTTTCACGCACGCTAGTAGGAGAGATTGTGCCAGACAATGTTTCAAGAAGAGATTTCAGCATATGATCGGTGTTGGTTTTGGCACAAGCTTTGGTACGTCAAGTGTCTTTCAAGTGTCCTTTCTTGGACGTTCTCCTTCTTCGTTTTCAAGTCTGTCTTGGTTTTGGGTAAGTAGCGAAGGATTGTATTAATGAGGTTATAACAGTCATCGTCGAGAGGTCCTGTACCCTGAAAGCTTGCACTGGGCAAAGATTTCATTCATCTTCCTGCCCGCATCTCTTGTTATTCCTGATGGCACTGTTGGTATGCTCTCTGTGGCTTTGGTTTTACTACCACCAACTAGGATAACAGAAGCATTTCTGGGAAGGCTTTACTCAGTGAAGAGTGCAGTAGCTAGGATATCCTGTTAATCCCGTGAAATTATGGGAATTTGATTTTCTAAAAGAAGTTTGTTATCAGGACCACTGTACCAGGGGCTCTTGAAGTGAAACCAAAATATTGATGCCGTCGGTGTGACTTTGGACTCAAGTGGTGTAGTGTGTGCCTTTGAAGTCTGTTGCTGTCGAGATATGTGAGTAACATATTGTTCTTTAGTCGCTTCAGTCTTGTCCGACTCTTTGCGACCCCGCAGACGGTAGCCTGCCAGGCTCCTCTGTCCATGGGATTTCCCAGGCGAGAATACTGGAGGGGGTTGCCATCTCCTTCTCCTGCAGGTAACATAAGAAGCCTCTAGAAACATTACAGTGATCCTGCTCCTGAGGAAAGCAAGCTGACAGTGTTCATCATGTGTGGGTCCATGATGAACACAAGGTGAGTCAGAACTGGCTGAGCACTGCTCCTCTATCTGAGCCACACCTCAACAACATTTTTGTTTCATCTCAGAGGTAAATGGCTAGGTTTTTTTTTTTCCCCCAGATACAAACGGTTCAGATTTTTGAAACGACATGTCAGAAAACATCCCTGCAATGTTCCAATGGAGGCATGTAAATGCATGTAAAACCGTATTCTTCTTTTTTCTTGTAATTAAAGTAGGCACCTGGGAAAGCATATAAGACTTTATATTATTACAAAACTCTTTATACTGCAATTAAAAATAAAGCAAAAAAAAAAAATAACAAGCGTCTTTGATGCAGGCTTCCCATATGTGTGAATTTCATTAAAAACAGAAGCCTCTTAAAACAGGTGTGTTTTTAAAAGCATGTTATCCATTTTTGCAGAAGAAAAAATACTTACAAAATATTTCTAGTTTAGAGGACAGCCTAAAATATTTCTGTTTTAGAGGACAGCCTGGACATTGAGGTGTCCAGAGCTCCAGCATCCCGGCTGTGAGCCCTTGGTCCTGTTTGAGCCTGTGGTTCAGAGGGCATCTTCCTGGTAGACGTGGCTGCCTCAGACTGCTGGCCTTCGTGTCCCGTGGCCTTCCGATGCCTCGTGTGTTGGGTTATGGCTCTCAATTTACAGTTCTCCTGCTTCCTTCTTCTCTTTCACTCCAACATCGGCTGTGTTTTTGCAGCTGATGGAAACTGCAAGCCCATGTGACGTCTTTTTTTCTTTTTTCTTTTTTTTTTCGCTGTTTATCTGAAATGCACGTGTAACTGTGGGCCCTATAGTTTACCTGGCACTTTTATCACACCCTTTTGCAGGAAACCCTAAACATAGGAAGCCTGCTTCCTGCATAGGTCCCAAGGGAGACAGCAGGCAGCATAGGGCCCTAGGGACTCCCACAGAAGAGTCCCATGCCCAGCACAGACAACACATACAGTTCCTGTGATTTTCTTCCTCTTCTTCTTTTAATAAAAAAAAAATTTTTTTTTGAGCGGAGCATGGCTACAACTCTTATTTTTTGGCAAAGAGTTTGGCAAATTTCCTTTCTCCCTCCCTGTCTCGTTCCCCCTCTTCCTTCTTCTCTTAAGTCATGTTACATCCTTGAAGAGAAAGGCTGGTCAAGGGCAGAAATCCTTAAGTAAGTCTGGGAGCAGAGATACTTAACAAAGTCTGGGAGCAGAGATACTTACAAAGCCCAGTGCTTTGTGTTTTGAAGTTTGAGGTTGTACTTTATTTTTTTCTGTAGAGAATTCGCCAGTGCAGATGCTAGATTAGGGTGGTGGTGTTTACTTGCTTCATTGTCTCTGACTGTTTGCAACCCTGTAGACCCTCCAGGCTCCTGCTGAGCCACCAGGGAAGCCCAGACTCGGATGCCTTCTATCACACTCTCAAGCTTTTTCCTGTATTGCATCAGTAACAAGGTACAGCAGCTATCACTTGCTACAGGACATCCATTAGACAGAGAAGTTGATTATTTAAAGTAGGGCAGTTTACCAGGAAATATGTGGAGAAGAAAAATAGAATCTCTGGGTACCAAATTTGTCTTAGAGAAGGTGAACTAATGTAGTGAATGTAGTCTTTCAAAATATGGGGTTTAATCTCCCGCTTTAAAGTACAGGTCCCAGGACTTTGCTGGTGGTGTAGTGGTTAAGAGTCCACCTGCCAGTGCAGAGGACGTGTAGGTCCGGAAAGATGCCACGTGCCACAGGGCAGCGAAGCCCGTGCGCCACAACTATGGAGCCTGTGCCCCGAAACTAGAGAAATCACCCCAGGGAGACGCACGCACACCACGAGAGCAGGGCAGCCCCGACTCGGTGCAGCTCGAGAAAGCCGGCACGCCGCAGCCAGACCCAGCACAGCCGAAACCAGCAGACGAAGCAGCAGACGAAGAGCACAGGCCCCAAAGTTATTTACAGATTGGTAAATATACTCCGTTTTTAAAAGTGAGCTGAGGTCTATACGCAGTGTGTACGTAGTAGATGGCATTTGTGATTTAATTCTGATACCTGCTATGAACAGCTGCCGGTGGAAAAGGCCCCGATGCTGGGAAAGACTGCAGGCAGGAGGAGAAGGGGACGACAGAGGATGAGATGGTTGGATGGCATCACCGACTCAATGGACAGGAACTTGGACTCCGGGAGCTGGTGAAGAACAGGGAAGCCTGGCGTGCTGCCGTCCACAGGGTCACGAAGAGGCAGACGCAACTTGGCAACTGAGCAACATCTACCATGAAAATGGCTTTTGAATACCAGCCCCCTAAGCACCCTAGAAGACCCTTGCTAAAGTGAAAATTTGAGTCCCAGACAGATTTAGCGTGGACCAACCAGGATGCATCATGAATGCAGGAAAAGACTTCTAATAATCAGCTTCAGTGCCTTACTTTTTTTTTTTTTTTAACATAGATCCAAGAGTTCTGATCACTTCAGTTCAGTTGCTCAGTGGTGTCTGACTCTTTTCAACCCCATGGACTGCAGCAAGCTTCCCTGTCCATCACCAGCTCCCGGAGTCTACCCAAACCCATGTCCATCGAGTTGGTAATGCCATCCAACCATCTCATCCTATGTTGTCCCTTTCTCCTCCTGCCCTCAATCTTTCCCTACATCAGGGTCTTTTCAAATGAGTCAGCTCTTTGCATCAGGTGGCCAAAGTATTGGAGTTTCAGCTTCAGCATCAGTCTTTCCAATGAATACCCAGGACTGATCTCCTTTAGGATGGACTGGTTGGATCTCCTTGTAGTCCAAGGGACTCTCAAGAGTCTTTTCCAACACCACAGTTCAAAAGCATCAATTCTTCGGTGCTCAGCTTTCTTTATGGTCCAACTCTCACATCCAGGCATGACTACTGGAAAAACCACAGCTTTGACTAGATGGATCTTTGTCGGCAAAGTCATATCTCTGCTTTTTAATATGCTGTCTAGGTTTAATGTGCTGTCTAGGTTTATGTATATAGGCATTTATTTACTTGGCTGCCTCAGGTCTTAGCTGTGGCAGGCAGGGCCTTCTTTGTGTCATGCAGAATCTTTCTTTCCGGCACTCAGCCTGTCTAGCTGTGGTGTGTGGGCTCTGTAGGTACAGAATATGGTCTGTCTACTTGTAGCGCTGGAGGGCTTAGTTGCCCCCAGGCATGGGGGATCTTCATTCTCCAACCAGGGGTCAAACCTGCCTCCCCTGCACTGCAAGATAGATTCTTAACCTCTGGACCACCAGGGAAGTCCCAATACCTCATGTTTTGAGGGCAAACCAAAACTATGTCTCAGATGTTCCCACGTGGGAATTGTCCAGGAAAAGGGAGTTTCTCTGCTTCTGTTTGGAACTTATCTTGCAATGCATAACACATGTGTACACCATAAGATTTATAAAATCTGCTTGGAGCTCTGGGGAATTATGGCTAATTGTGCACTATTTGGAAGAATAATGCATGAAAGTTAATTCCCTTACTTCCTAGTTAATTGTTTTTGTTTAGTTGCTAAGTCGTGTCCACCTCTCCTGCGACCCCATGGACTGTAGCCCTCCAGGCTCCTCTGTCCATGGGATTCTCTAGGCAAGAATCCTGGAGTGGGTTGTCATTTCTTCCTCCAGGGGATCTTCCCTACCCAGGAATCTAAGCTGCATCTCCTTTTTGGCAGGCGGGTTCTTTACCGCTGAGCCAGCAGGGAAGCCCACTAGTTAATTAATCCAGGGTTGAATAGGCACTCTGCTTGTGTATTTGGGCTTCCTAGGTGGCGCTAGTGGTCAAGAACCTGCCTGCCCATGTAGGAGACGTAAGAGATTCAGGTTTGATCCCTGGGTTGGAAAGATCCCTTGGAGGAGGTCATGGCAACCCACTCCAGTATTCTTGCTGGAGAATCCCATAGACAGAGGAGCCTGGTGGGCTACAGTCCATGGGGTCGCAAAGAGGCGAACATGACTGAAGCGACTTAGCACTACAATGTGTATTCTTTTTTACGTTTATAGTTGTAAGGAATAGCTTGGGTTTTACCCCTCTCTGCAAAAAGAAGCAGATCATTTGAATACAAATATCTTTTTTTTTTTTTTTTTGTATTATTACCTGGGCAGTTTGAATGCAGTTTAACATAATTTGAAAAGAGTAAATGTGTATGATGAAATTAGCGTTATTCCCTTTGTGGCTACATGAACTGCAGATTTACATCTCCACTAAGGGCTTCCCTGGTGGGTTCAGGCTGTCAAGAGTCTGCCTGCAGCGTGGGAGAACTGGCTTCAGTCCCTGCGTCGGGAAGGTCCCCTGGAGGAGGGCATGGCAACCCAGTCTAGTATTCTTGCCCAGAGAATCCCATGGACAGAGGACCATGGTGGACTATAGTCCATGGGGACACCAAGAGTGGGACACGACTGAGCGACTACCACACCGAGCATTATTTGCCTTTACAAGCCGCAGGCCCCGTGGTTTGTGATCATTCTGTCATTTTCAGAGCAGGCTGATGGTGTCTGGGGAGGGTGCAGAGAGCAGGGGTTCCCCACTGCGGGGTGGATGTGTGCATCTGAGTTTCTCTTGTTGGCTCCTCGGTGCCTGCTCTGGTTCTGTGGCATGCCAGCTTGCTCCCCCCGAGTCTCAGAAGTTCCCTGCACGGCTGGCAGCCGCAGACTGAGGCTGACACGGGCCGCTGCGCCCACTGAGCGGGTCGTGCTTCCTGGGCAGGGACCGCTGCTGATGGGTGCGTGGCCGAGACCCCAGCTTCCTCAGCAGGGCCCCCCACGAACAGGGGTCTTTTCTTAATGGCCCTTATCGCTGAACCATCAGTAACAGGGCGGATTCCACGGGCTAAGCCAGACACATTAAAGGTTCCGTTTGAAGGTGACCGATGACACTCACCCTCAAAGAGTCCTCCTTTGAAAGATGACACAAGGGTTACGTTTCAGAGGTCGGGATCCCCTAGGGCTGCCTTTCATCTCTCCCAGGGGGTCCCCTCTGTGACACTCAGCACTTGTTGACCGCTGAGAAAGAAACTGCTGGATACGATCAGACCAGAGAGCCCGAGGCCCTCCCGTTCCATCCTGCCTTGCCCGTGGGGCCACCCAAAAACTCCCCGTCTGCATCTCATTCGTGGTGCCTTTCTCCGTAGGGAGCTGCCTGGAGGTTATGTCACAGCCCCGTGAAGAACAACACTCGTGGTTGTTGCTGTTGTTGTCCAGTCGCTAAGTCGTGTCTGACTCTTTGCCCGCCAGGCTCCACTGTCCGTGGGATTTCCCAGGTAAGAATCCTGGAGTGGGTTGGCATTTCCTTCTCCAAGGGAACTTCCCTACCCAGGAACGGATCAAACCTGCGTCTCCTGCATTGGCAGGTGGATTCTTTGTGACTGTGCCACCTGGGAAGGCCACAGAACAGCAGAGCCACCTACAAACACCTAGCTGCTCAGACACCTGCTCTGACTTGATACCTGGTCGGCACGGTGTCTTGTCCAAAGCCCGAGTCAGAGAGGAACCACGTGGAGCCACGTGCTTTCAGCAAAATGGGCTGAACCGGAGAAGCTGCACTCGATGGCCCAAAGTATTGCATTCCTCACTGTCCGGTAATGGCTATTGCATTCCTCACTGTCCAGTAATGGCCCGTGAGGTTAACTCGGGCATTTCCCCACATAACCCGGCAAAAGTTTGCGGTTTCTAAAGTCGGGCAGCGGGAGATGCTTAATGTAATGGCTCCTGCGGTTTGTGGAAGTCATTCATGGCCTCTGAACTCCGAGATGTTGGGGATCTAATTGGAAAAGCAAGCTCGACAGCTCATGGGTGAAACTGGGCTAGAAGGAACTAGCTAGCCATTTGGGTTTAGGAAGAGTATACATTTTTTGCTTCTTTTTACTTGCAAAGTTCTTATAACATTGGGCTTCCCTTATGGCTCAGGTGGTAAAGAATCTGCCTTCAATTCTGGAGACCTGCGTTCAATCTCTGGGTTGGGAAGGTCCCATGGAGAAGGGAAAGGCTACCCACTCCAGTATTCTGGCCCAGAGAATTCCTATAGTCCATGGGGTTGCAAAGAGTCAGACACTGAGCGACTTTCACTTCACTTCACTTGTTATAACGTAGTTGGGAATGCAGTATATAAAATATATGATGTTGGCAGTGATATGCACGATTGTTCTGCAGTGCCAGAATGTACCAGCTGTAACAGCAAATGAGGTCAAAGAGATATCACGAAGTAGGAAATATTAAATATTATTTAATTTTTAATAATATTTGAATTGATATTTAAATAAAAATATTAATTTTCCCCCCTAAGAACAAGAACATAGGTAGCCCAGGAATGCTTTGCAGACGAATGACTTGGGAATTTAGACTCTGGGAAATTTCCTGCTCTGAAATGAGGAGTCTTTCATGTTGACTAAGGAGAAAAGAATTGGCTGTTGAGATAAAGAGAGGATGGAATAAATCAAGAGAAAAATAAATAAATTTAAAAAAAAGAGAATATTCCACAAAAAATCTTGCTCGACACTTTATGTTAATAGGTATGCAGCAAACTGGTGCCAACAGAAATAAAAGGGAATAGAACCATCGAAGATAACCGTACGTTCTAAGTGTCCTAGTAACTGGCAGAGCTGTGGTGTGACCAGCAAGAAAGTTGGGAAGAAGAAACACAGAGTGGAGGAGGAACAGGGAAACACGTTTGGGGCCAGCTGATCATGACTGATTGGACACAGATGACCAACATGCTCAAGCTGATAAATACTCAAGCAGACACCAAGACTGTAAGAGCAGAGGTGAGAGCTGGGGTCCGGGACGATCAGATGAGATTTAGCAGCAGAAGCAGCAAGACCAAACTTGAGTCGCTGTTTGTTTATTTTTTTCAAATTTATATATATATTTTATTTGGCTGTGTGGATCTTCGTTGCTGCACGGTGACTTTCTTTGGTTGTGGCGAGTGGTGACTGATGTCTAGTTGAGGTGCGGGGGCTTCTCACTGGGGGGGCTTCTCCTGGTGCAGAGCAGAGGTTCTAAGGCACGTAAGCTTTAAAAGTCGTGGGGCGCAGGCTTAGTTGCTCCACGGCATGTGAAATCTTCCCTGAGCGGGGATCGAACCCGCGTCTCCTGCACTGGAAGGCGGATTCTTAACCACTGGACCACCAGGGAAGCCCCTGTTTTGCATCCCTGAGGGATATTTGGGCTTTTAATACCAAAACATACTAAAGAACGAAGGGAAAGATCTTGTCACAAAATACACGTGCTTTTTGAACATAGTTGGTTACCACGGAGAGGGAAAATAGATTCATTTCGTAAACAACGCAAGTGCCATGTGGTTCGTTTCTCTCTCAGCTTCTCAGGTCCTCAGTAATGCTGGACAGTTTGCTTGCTGGAAATTCTAGTTTAATGTGACCCGGACATTTGACTCTGAAGGTTGACCTCTGCACCTTCACGAAGAATGTATGTTTCTGTGGGACCTGGAGAAAAATAATGACAATAATAGAAGTTTTAATTGATTGATTGATGCTTTTAAATTGTGGTGCTGGAAAAGACTCCTGAGAGTCCCTTGGACCGCAAGGAGATCAAACCAGTCAATTCTAAGTGAGATCAACCTTGAATATTCATTGGATGCTGAAGCTGAAGCTCCAATACTTTGGACACTTGATGCGAAGAGCTGACTCATTTGAAAACATCCTGATGCTGGGAAAGATTGAGGGCAGGAGGAGAAGGGGACGACAGAGGATAGGATGGTTGGATGGCATCACCGGCTCGATGGACATGGATTTGAGCAAACTCCAGGAATAGTGAAGGACAAGAGAGCCTGGTGTGGTGCAGCCCTTGGGGTTGACGAGTTTGACACGACTTAGCAACTGAACAACAGCAAGATAAAGCTTAGAAAGTCTTAGCAGAGTTGCTCGTTGGCCAACCAGCGGCTTCTGTTACATTCGGAACTGACATTAGAGCTGATTATAAATGCTTGCAACACACACACATCTCCCCAGCTGCAAGGCTGATTGAAAGGACTAATTAGGTCAGCTTCTAATGTAGCAGCTAAAGCTAGCAGATCAGAGTGATACATGTAGACAAATTCAGAAGAGAGTGTCCCGTATCCATCTGACTGTGCTTGTCCGCCCTCTGCAGATACAGATGCACTGCTGACTCACTGAAAAGACTGGGAAAGTGGCCAGGAACATTCTTATCTTGACATTTAAAAAGGTGATGGATTGAGAGAGGAAAGAGGAGAAAAAGTCATCTGCACTGAATGTGGGTAGGGGCCAGGCCTAGAGGCGCAGAGGCACGTTGAAGCAACAGAGGCAGGCGAGGATGGGGGTGTGGGCAGTACCTTAGGGCTCCTCCCGAGAACCACCTCGTTTAAATTCATCAGGAGGGTGTCCTTGGTGGCAGTAAAGAATCCCCCTGCCAGGGCAGGAGACACGGGCTCCGTCCCTGGACTGGAAAGATCCCCACTTGCCTCAAGGCAGCTCAGCCACAACTGCTCAGCGTGTGCTCTGGAGCCTGGGACCTTCCACTATGGAAGCCCTTGCACCCTGGAGCCTGTGCTATGAAACAAGATAGGCCACAGCAATGAGAAGACCAAGCATTGCAGCAAAGAGTAGCCCCCCCCCACCCCACCCCCCAGCTCTCTGCCGCAGCAGTGAAGACCCAGCACAGCCAAAACGGAATCAATATAAAATAAACTCATCAGGCGTAGCGAGGGGTGAGTCCCGGCTGACCCAGGATTCCCAACCACCTGCATTTCTATTCCTTTTCTCCAACATGTTTGCACGTAAGACTTCTCCTGAGCCTCTCCTGAAGATGTAAAGACAAGATCGACCTATACCTACTCTAAATCAATCAATGAAACTTTTGAAAGACAGCTCTTTCCATGCTGGATCTGGTAAAGATCTTTCCCATTCCTGATTCATCTTGAATTGTAAGAGCATCTGACTTCGACTTTATGTGAAATGAAGGAAGTCTTTGACAGAAAATGAGTATGTGTGTGTATGTATTCACACATACTTATGCACACACATAAATGTGTGTATATATATATATATACACACACATATATGTATTATGGTGTGTGCAGGCATACTCAGTCACTTCCGTTGTGTCTGACTCTCCGATTCCACTGACTGTAGCCCACAAGGCTCCTCTGTCCGTGGGATTCTCCAGGCAAGAATACTGGAGTAGGTTATCATGCCGTCCTCCAGAGGATTTTCCCAACACAGGGATCAAACCAGCGTCTTGTGCATCTCGGGCGTTGCAGGCAGATTCTTTACCGCTGAGCTGCCTGTGAAGTCCCATGTATTATGGCGGCAGCTTTAAAAAAAAATTTGTCTTAGTTGCAGCATGTGGGAATCTAGCTGCCTGACTGAGGATGAAACCCAGGCCCTCTGCATTGGGAACTTGGAGTCTTAGCTACTGGACCAGCAGGGAAGTCTCATCAAGGTAGCAGTTTTTATGCAGAAGCAATTCATAGCCCTAAGCTATCTCATCTAAATATAATATATCCTATAAGAATTGATAATTGTACATAAGTTCCAAGCAAGTCAAGGGTTAGATATACAAGCCATTTACTTCCTAGCTGCGTGATCTGATTCTATTTTAACTTCTGTGAGCTTCAATTTCTTTATCTGGACAATTGAAAAATAGATTATATACAGAGACTTTGAGGCTTTGCAGCGTTCAATAGGGGCTTCCGTGGTGGCTGTAAAGAATCTGCCTGCCAATGGAGGAGACATGGGTTTGACCCCTGGATTAGGAATATCCCTTGCAGGAGGAAATGGCAACCCACTCCAGTATCCTTGCCTGGAGAATCCCATGGATAGAGTAGCCTGGTGGGCTACAGTCCATGGGGTCACAGAGAGTCAGACATGACTGAGCGACTAAACAACAACAACCGTGTTCAATAAATGCTAATTTATTCTATTCCTATCTATCATGTATGTACATGTGTGTCTCAATCATGTCTATAGTATTTACATGTGTATTTGTCATCTATCTGTGTGTGTATATATATATACACATATATATAGAGAGAGAGTATTTTGGGGCTTTCCGAAAATTGCAGGTGGGTAAAGAATCCACCTGCAATGCAGGAGACCTGGGTTCAATCCCTGGGTTGCGAAGATCCCCTGGAGAAGGGAAAGGCTACCCACTCCAGGATTCTGGCCTGGAGAATTCCAGGGACTGTATAGTCCATGGGGTCGCAAAGAGTTGGATACAACTGAGCGGCTTTCTCATAGATATGTATAATGTATATATGTTTGTATTTAAGGCATTTCTGAGGATTCAGTATGTGGTTAAGAGACACCCGGTAACAGAGGCGCAGTCAGATGGCAGTGTCAGCAGGAAGGTTATTTATGTCTTCAGCAGCTATAACTTTGCACAAAGCTCATAGCAGAGGTTACTAAATACTGCCCCCAATTTTTGACCAGTTTTAATGCACGTTTCCTAAATGTGCAGCCCAGATGTTGTCATTGTTGCCCTTGGCTTTTCTCTGCACACATAGATTTTTTTCTTCATTAACGAGCAGTTGGGAAAACTGATGTACGTGGCGGTGGGTGTAGCAGGTATGGTGAAGATGGTGTCACAGGCTTTCCTGTTGGCTCAGTGATTAAAAAAGAAAAAAACCCACCTGCCAATGCAGGAGACGCTGGTTGGATCCTGATTTGGGGAGATCCCACACTCTGCGGAGCAACTAAGCCTGTGGTCTAGAGCCTGGGAGCCAAATTACTGAGCCTCAGAGCTGCAAATACTGAAGCTTGTGAACCCTTACCCACAGTAAGGGAAGCCCCTCAAGGAGAAGCCCAGACACCACAACGAAGAATAGCACTGGCCCTCGGCAACTCGAGAAATGTCTGCGTGCAGCGACAGACACAGGGCAGCCAAAAATAAATAAAATTTAAAAAAAAAAAAAAACCAGTTTCATGCTGGTTTTATAGGGAAACCCATGCCTGACACCTGGCCCTACATGTAAATGAAATCCCCGTGGTTCAGAATTTTTTTCTCAGTAAACGTGAGCTTTGTCTGTGTCGTTTTGTTGTGTTCACGTTTGCTGAGTAGTTTTCCATTCATGTACCTGCAAGCCCTGCTGTTGGTAGAGGGTCCAGAGCCTCAAGTGTTTCTATCTCTAGGTGGGGGGGCGGCCCCAAGGGTTCTGCTAAATTAATCTCTTCGAGGCTGGCCTGGGGAGATCGGGGGAGGCTTGTGAAATCTGTACGCCCTGAGCTCTGAGTTAAAGCCTTTCCAGACAGTGTCTTTGTGCCAGTCTAGAGGGAAGAGAGCTTTTATTTCTCGCTGGAGTGAGGCACACGTGGAGAACACAGGACCAGTGACCGCAGGAGGCTCGTGACGAGGCGCGGAAGGCAGACGTCAAGACGGGGGAGGCAGACGTCAAGGGTTTCTGCCTAACAAGCTGCTGACGCGTTTCCAGCAGGGCTCCCCAGTGGCAGCCTCCCATCACCGCTGCTCGCCTCGGGAGCCCCGTTCCGACTGAAAAACATTTGTGTGTTTAAGGGATGTGACCTTCCCCAGGTAGCTTCGATTTCAAGCCAGCCCGGTGCATTCTTTAGTGGAGTCTGTGAACTGTGGTACCGGGGAAAGAGATGATAAACATCAGAGCTGGCTTTACTCACATTTAGAGGACAGGACAGCTTTTGTGGGAGAGACAGAGAGAAAAAAAAGGTCCTGGTCTGATTTTTTTTTTCTTTTTTGTTGAATATGTTGTGTTTTGGCAAGTACTATGGGGAAAGTGAAAGTGAAGTAGCTCAGTCGTGTCTGACTCTGTGACCCCATGGACTGTAGCCTACCAGGCTCCTCTGTCTGTGGGAGTTTTCTAGGCAAGAGTACTGGAGTGGGTTGCCATTTCCTTCTCCAGGGGATCTTCCCAACCCAGGGATTGAACCCGAGTCTCCTGTATTATAGGTAGACGCTTTACCATCTGAGCCACCAGGGAAGTACTATGGGGGGTGGAGAATAAAATATTAATTTACTGTCATGCAGTCATTTTCTCCTGTTAGCAGAAGAGCAGTCCGAGGAAATGAGAAAGCACTCTGCTCATTGAATGGCCATCCCGCTATTGTGGGCGTTGGCACACTACAGCCTCTGGGATGAGTCTGGCCCCTTGCCTGTACTGTCAATAAAGTTTTATTGGAAGACAGTCATGGACACTCCTGGGTGAGCAGTCTGTGGCGACTTTTGTAAGACAAAAGACCTAAAAAAAGACGTTTCTTAGACAGCAGTGTTGAGCTGTGAAAAAAAGATTCTTTGGCCTACAGAGCCTACAATACTGAGTCTCTAACTCTGTCCAGAAAAGTTTGCTGACCTCCTGAAAGACCCTTATGCTACTCAGGGACTCCGTTTGACTGTCTCACCTGTGAATTTCTCCGTGATGGATTCTAGTCCAGCATCTGTTTCCCAAAATACCTTTTACCAGCTGCGTGTGGAAAGGAGAGTATTTGAACTGTGCCTACCATGACTCAAGAAGTGAGCTTTAAGTTTTATTGAATTGTAAGTAATGAATTAAGAATCTTTTTTCTTAATTGTTTCGGTTTTCGCCGCGCTGGGTCTTCATTGCTGCATGCTGGGTCTTTCTCTAGTTTTGCTGTGAGGGAGGGGCTGGTCTCTAGTTGTTGTGTGTGGGCTGCTCGTTACGGTGGCTTCTCTTGTGACTCACGGGCTTCTCTTGCTGTGACTCACTGGCTTCAGTCATTGCCAAGCACTGGCTTTGTTGCCCCCAGGCACGTGGGATCTTCCCGGACCAGGGATGGAACCCATGTCCCCTGCATTGGAAGGTGAATTCTTAACCACTGGCCCACCAGGGAAGCCCAGTTTTAATGAATATAAGTGCCTCTATGGGACTTCCTGTGGCTCACTCAGATTCTGGTAAACAATCTGCCCGCAATACTGGAGACCCAGGTTTGAGTCCTGGGTCAAGAAGATTCCCTGGAGAAGGAATTGGTTAACCCGCAGCAGTATTCTTGCCTAGAGAATCACAGGGACAGAGGAGCCCTGGTGGGCTACAGTCCATGGGGTCACAAAGAGTTGGACATGACTGAGAAAGATTGAAGGCAAGAGGAGAAGGGGATGGCAGAGAATGAGATGGTTGGATGGCATCACCCACTCGGTGGGCGTGAGTTTGAGCAAGCTCCAGGGGATGGTAAAGGACAGGGAAGCCTGGGGTGCTGCAGTCCACGGCATCACAAAGAGTCAGACACGACTGAGCAGCTGAACAGCAAGAACAGAAAGGGCCTATATATGGCTATTGGCTCCTCTCTTGGCTGCATGGAAGAGTTTTTTGATTGCATCACAAACCAAGGAAAGAAGGAACCTAGCAAGCTCTGGTCACATTGTGACATTTCTTTTCTGCGTATTTTATTTGTTGGTGCAATTCTAAAATGCATCATTTTTTTCTGCATTCCCTTACGTTTCATTATTAAAGAAATTAGTTGATTTCTGTATGTTAATCTTGTATCCTTCTACCTTGCTGTAATATTTATTTTCTGGTTTTTTTTTCCTTGTGAAATATAACACATGCACACTTTATACAGAAACGTAGTGATACCATTTTTATTTAATGTGTATCTGATAATGTAGGATTTTAGTTTTTTTTTTTAGTTTTTCTTAGTGCTCTTGATGAAAGTGAAAGTGGAGAGTGAAAAAGTTGGCATAAAGCTCAACATTCAGAAAACGAAGATCATGGCATCTGGTGCCATCACTTCATGGGAAATAGATGGGGAAACAGTGGAAACAGTGTCAGACTTTATTTTTCGGGGGCTCCAAAATCACTGCAGATGGTGATTGCAGTCATGAAATTAAAAGACGCTTACTCCTTGGAAGGAAAGTTATGACCTACCTAGATAGCATATTCAAAGGCAGAGACATTACTTTGCCGACTAAGGTCTGTGTAGTCAAGGCTATGGTTTTTCCTGTGGTCATGTATGGATGAGAGTTGGGCTGTGAAGAAGGCTGAGCGCCAAAGAATTGATGCTTTTGAACTGTGGTGTTGGAGAAGACTCTTGAGAGTCCCTTGGACTGCAAGGAGACCCAACCAGTCCATTCTGAAGGAGGTCAGTCCTGGGATTTCTTTGGAAGGAATGATGCTGAAACTCCAGTACTTCGGCCACCTCATGCGAAGAGTTGACTCATTGGAAAAGACTCTGATGCTGGGAGGGACTGGGGGCAGGAGGAGAAGGGGGCGACCGAGGATGAGATGGCTGGATGGCATCATGGACTCGATGGACGTGAGTCTGAGTGAGCTCCGGGAGTTGGTGATGGACAGGGAGGCCTGGCATGCTGCGATTCATGGGGTTGCAAAGAGTCGGACACGCCTGAGCGACTGAACTGAACTGAATGCTTTTAAGGGAATGTGTACGACTGAGATTTTGAAATATTGACTATAACGTAGTCATCTTCCCAGTTCATTTCCATCATCAGTTATGTGTGCTTCATTTTTTTTTTCCTGGGACAGTTTTCCAGATGATTCTTAATTTTACCCTTCTGTTAAAAAACTGAACACTCAGCTCTGTTCTAGCTCTGTTTCATGTCTTTTTCTCCGTCAGTTGGTGCTATCTTTATTATCACCATCTTTTCACTTTCTTTGAATAGTTTTCTTGAGTTGATTTTATGTCTTCAACTGCTTTGAGTTCATAGCACAGGAATCATGAACTACATATATATTTTTCTATTACCTGCATTTTACCGTCAAAATTTCTGTCTCCTTGTGTTTGATATTACCAATTTGGCTAGAACATGATTCGACTTTCTTTTTAATCTTGCAGCTTGAAACTGATTGGTCTTTGATTCTAAATATCTTTGTCTTTCACCAAAGCTGCAGAGTTCTCCACTATTTTCTTTTAATGTTGCCTCTTTTGCATTTAAAAAAATCCGTTTAAATATATTTTGGATCTTTTTATATATTTAGTTAGTGGAATCTAAAACTTTCACTTAATTTTTCGACTTCATTTTTCTGTAGTTCACTCTGCATTGTTTGTATACATCTATATTATAATCTAACCCACTCCCGTGTTCTTCCCTGGAGAATCCCAGGGACGGGGAAGCCTGGTGCGCTGCCGTCTATAGGCACGCACAGAGTCGGACACGACTGAAGTGACTTAGCAGCAGCATATTATAATCTATTAGCATTCTCTTCAGCTATCTTAGTCTCTAATTCTTCCATTTAGTTTTAGTTTAGTTTTTTTTTTTTTTACTTTGAACTATCTCTTTTTTTCCCTTAAAAATTTTGCTTGCTAATCTCTCAAAAATCTTCCTGGCTATTTTTATGATATTTTGTTTCTTATGTTGTTAATTCTTTTTTTTTTTTTAGATATTTAATGCATATTTATTTTACATCCTGCATTGACAGTTGTAATGCCTGATGTCTTTGGAGGTGATAGCCTACTGTTTTATGCTAATGACTATCACTCTTGGTAGGGGGGGACATCATATATTTTGTGCTTTTTTCATTGTAATATTTTGGATCTATCTCTATGAGGTAGAGACACTTTATGAAGGTGTCTCTGAACCTTCAAACCGTGGAATCTATAAACTATATACATGGTTGGTGCAAGGAGTCAGAGGTGGAGGCTACAAGAAAAGCTTGTGCTCTTGAGCTTTTGAGGGTAGCCTAGTATCCAGAATAGTTTAAATGTTGATAATGTTAGTCTGAAACACATTCAGCATCTTGTACCCTGACAGTTTTTCTCTAATTGAATGGCATTGTCTTCATAGAATAAAGAAGGTGATTTTGCTTTTCTGACAAAAGCAAATTTTCTTAAAGGTAATTCTTGGGCAGTGAAAAAAAAATTTTTTTTAAATTTTTAATTGAAGGATAATTACTTGACAATGTTGTGTTGGCTTCTGCTGTACAGCAAGGTGAATCAGCCGTAAGTATAACTATATCCCCTCCCTCCAATGGGAACTTCTTATCATCTTCAAACTTAGGAAGGTTTCACAGAGTAACCTTTTCACTTACATAGTTGATATCAAGATCTGGATGGAAATTTTTACAAAACCATCTATATGCCTGGGGGATTTTTTCCCCTCCTATGAAGCAGTCAAGTTGACAAATTAATATATTTGGTCTTTGGAAATTTGCTAAATTGCAGATGCAATATATCGATGGACAGATGTCTGTTTCTCTCTCTCTCTGTTTTTTAATGTTTTTGGTGAAAGCAACTGAGGGACCAGAGACAGTGTTTTGTTGTTGTTGTTATTTTTGTCTTTGTTTTTGTGTGTGCCTTTCTCTGCTTGTCCTGAATCAACAGGGATTAGTCAACTGATAGACTAAGCAAAGCAGGAAAGTGATTCTTACCTTTGCTGTTCCCAGGCTTGATATTCCAAGGATCAGTACTTTTTACAAGTGCCCCAGACTGCTTCTTATCATCAGACAAGTCAGGGAAGCACTAATTCAGGGAATTCACTCTCCATTAACCACACACTCAATTTACAAAATGACCCAAATGCTTGTGAAATGATTTTTTTTTTTTCCTATTAAGCACCAACATCAAGATACAAGATATGATAGCTTAGGATGAACGGTGTCGGATTCTTGATCTCTGAAGAAGATTCAGCTTTGGGACCAGAGACCAGGCTTGACCACTCGGGGCTCTTGTGTGGCAGACGCTTTTACTACAGTGGAAAGGGTCAGAGAAAGCTTCTGACATAGACATCAGAAGGAGGTGGGACGTGCCCCACTTCCTAGTCTTTGGCAAGGGAATTACATACTTTTTAATTAGCTATTACAAGTCAAAAGAATGTCTCAAGGTTGTAAAAATTTTACCAGACCCACTCCCATAATACACATTCTAAGATATCAGGATTAGGCAGAAGGTTCTCAGGAAGGAGAAACTGTCCTCAAGCAGGATATATTGTTGTTATATAATCCCTGCTACTGCTGCTGAGTCGCGTCAGTCGTGTCTGACTGTGTGCAACCCCATAGACGGCAGCCTACAAGGCTCCGCCATCCCTGGGATTCTCCAGGCAAGAACACTGGAGTGGGTTGCCATTTCCTTCTCCATATAATCCCTAGTACAGAGTTTAAACTGAGTTGTTTGTTGGGTAACCATCAGTTCCCGGCTTAAAGGAAAAAAAAGAAACCAGCGGTTTTATGTGATTAAGACTAAGGAATGTAGAGGGGGGAAAAAAAAGTTTCTTCTTTCCTTCTCTTTGAGAATTCCAGACCCCTAGCTCCTCTGGGCTTCCCTGGTGATTCAGATGGCAAAGCGTCTGCTTGCAATGCTGGAGACCCAGGTTCGATCTCTGGGTCAGGAAGAGCCCCTGGAGAAGGAAATGGCAATCCACTCCAGTACTCTTGCCTGGGAAATGCCATGGAAAGAGGAGCCTGGTAGGCTACAGTCCATGGGGTTGCAAAGAGTCAGGCATGCCTGAGTGACTACTTTACTTTACTATCCCCTCCTCGAGACCCCCAGATCCCTCTCTCCTCGGGGACCCCCGCACTTCTTATCAACCTGCCTAGGAATTGACTGTCAGATGAATACATTTCAGCGCCAGAAATTTGCAAAATTCTCATAGACTATGAATTCATCAATACCTTCATTTGTGCATATCATGTCGAACCTTTTGTCTTCCGCTGATTCTCAGTCACTCTTTTTTATTGTTTTGGCTTGTGGTGGGTCTTCACTGCTGTGTGTGGGCTTTCTCTAGTTGCCACAAAGGGCCTATTCTCTGCTTACCTTGTGCAGGCTTCTCATTGTGGGGGCCTCTCTCTTGTTGGGGAGCACAGGCCCTCGGGTGCACACACTTCAGCACTCGCAGCCTCTGGGCTCAGTACTTCTGGCATGTGGGCTCACCTGTTCCACGGCACGTAGGATCTTCCTGGACCAGGTAGAGAGCACCACGTATAAGTGTCCGGTTGCCCTGCAAGGTAGAGTCTTAAGCACTGGGCCACCAGCGAAGACCTCAATCCCTGTTCTTAAGCTCTGAGGCCTATGGGAGCAGGAAAGCACCTTACCAATTAGAATTTCGTTATCATGAAACGTTATTATCTTTGTGTGCATGTCACCTGCTGGCTTAAAGATGGTTGTGTACCTGTTGTGTTCCTGACATAGACATAGTGGGCACACGATGGGAAGGTTATGATAGCCCAGCTCTCGAGCTGCAGGTTCATCAGCTTCTCGTCACCCGTGGCCCCTGCTGGATGGGTTGTTGGTAGTTGTTCAGTCCCTAAAAGTCATGTTTGACTCTCTGTAACCCCATGGACTGCGGCACACCAGGCTCCTCTCTCCTCCACTATCTCGAGGAGCTTGCTCAAGCTCACGTCTGTCAAGTCGCTGATGCCATCCAACCATCTCATCCTCTGTTGCTGCCTTCTCCTCCTGCTCTCAACCTCTCCCAGCATCAGGGTCTTTTCCAGTGAGTTGGCTCTTTGCATCAGGTGACCAGAGGTATTGGAGCTTCAGCTTCACCGTCAGTCCTTCCAATGAATGTTCAGGGTTGATTTCCTTTCGGATTGACTGCTTATCTCCTTGCTGTTCAAGGGGCTCTCCAGAGTCTTCTCCAGCACCGCAATCTGAAAACCTCAGTTCTCTGGTGCTCAGGCCTCTTTATGGTCCAACTGTCACGTCCGTACATGACTGCTTGAAAAACCATAGCTGTAACTATACAGACCTTGGTTGGCAAAGAGATGTCTCTCCTTTTTAATACACCGTCTGGACGGGTACCTTGGGGCAACCTGTATAAACTCTGGGAGTCTCATTTTCCTTTACCGTGAAATAGGCAAAATAATTCCTGTGATCGTAAGGGGTGGATCCTAAAGTCCTAAAGTTTACATAAATTGCTTTCAGAGGGTTCAGTGTTCAAGAAACGAGGCTATCTGCTAGTGCTGTTGTGAGGAGTGGCGATTTTTTGGTAATAATTGTGCTTGTTTGTTTTTGGCTCTGCTTCGTCTTCCTTGCTACGTGGGCTCGTGTTTAGTCGCAGGGAGTGGGAGGCTGCTCCGTAGTTGCTGTGCTCCAGGCTCCTCATTGCGGGGGCTTCTCTTGTGGCAGAGCACAAGCTCTAGGGTGTGCTGGCTCCAGTAGTGGGGGCTCCGGGCTGAGCTGCTGGGCGGCCTGTGGGGTCCTCCTGGTTCAGGGTGGAACCCGCGCCTCCTGCATCAGCCGGTGGATTCTTTACCGCTGAGCCGCCAGGGAAGTGCAAAATTCTTATGTTATTATCAGACGTCGTGGCAACTGCCCGTGAGGAGGACAGAATGCCGATACCAGACGGTGCAGCAGGGCGTCCTCGTCTGTTTACTGTACTTTATGCCCTGCGATGCACCACAGTTCGCGTGCAGTCAGAAAATAATGGAGCGTCTGGGAATACAACTTGCCATCACTGTTCATAATTAACCTCTACTTGGGACTTTCAAGGAGAAGTCTGCAGTGTCCTTTTGATACAAAATATCTGGCGAGAAGCCAGAATTGAAAGAGACACGGGTACCCCAGTGTTCACTGCAACACTGCTTACAATAGCCAGGACATGGAAGCAACGTAGATGTCCATCAGCAGACGAATGGATGAGAAAGCAGTGGTACCTATACACAATGGAATATTTCTCAGCCATTAAAAAGAATACACTTGAATTAGTTCTAATGAGGTGGATGAAACTGGAGCCTATTATACAGAGTGAAGTAAGTCAGAAAGAAAAACACCAATACAGTATACTAACACATATATATGGAATTTAGAAAAATGGTAATGATGACCCTGTGTGCAAGACAGCAAAAGAGACACAGATGTACAGAATAGACTTTTGGACTCTCTTGGAGAAGGCGAGGGTGGGATGATTTGAGAGAATAACCTTGAAACATGTATATTACCTTATGTGAAACAGATCGCCAGTGCAGGTTCGATGCATGAGACAGGGTGCTTGGGGTTGGTGCACTGGGACGACCCAGAGGGATGGGATGGGGAGGGAGGTGGGAGGGGGGTTCAGGATGGGGAACACATGTACACCCGTGGTGGATTCCTGTCAAGTATGGCAAAAACCACTACAGCATTGCAAACTAATTAGCCTCCAATTAAAATAAACAATTTATTAAAAAAAAATCTTGTATCAAAAGTTCTAAGTTATTCAGAGCAGTAAACATTGACTATCAAGAAAGGAAGGGCAGGACTTTTAACAAAATCAAGAAAGTGAAGAATTTAAGGAGAAGAAGAAATGTTTCTAATTAACTCTGTTTTGAGATACTGCAGATTATTAATGTGATGATGGCCTTGTGCCTACGATAATTCTTCAGTTTTCTTGATCCTTTTTTTTAATAGGTAGAATGATGAATGCCAGTTCATAGCATCCAAAATAGACAACATTTCCTAGGTCACTTATAGTTGTTTCCTGTAGACTTATAGGCTTCCCTGGTGGTTCAGATGGGAAAGCGTCCATCTGCAGTGCAGGAGACCCAGGTTCTATCCCTGAGTCGGGAAGATCCCCTGGAGAAGGAAATGGCAACCCACTCCAGTATTCTTGCCTGGAGGATCCCATGGACGGAAGAGCCTGGTAGGCTCCAGTCTGTGGGGTTGCAAAGAGTCAGACACGACTGAGCGACTTCACTTTTGCTTTCCACTTTCATAGACTTATAGTCGACATCTGCTTACAGACGTAAGTGACATCTCTCGACCCTTGGTCTAGAATCTCCATCCAGCTAGAATGATGTCACTAGATACCTACTTACGCAGATGTCACGTCCCCTCTACTGAGTTCTCACACCCCACTCCACCCCTAGTTACAAAGCACCATGACCCTGTCATGGACTGCAAGCCAAGCACACTTGACACCCGCTCACACCTGCCCACTTGTGTGCACACCTGCCTACCTGTGAGAACCTGCACAGCTGTGAGCTGTTTGTGGGCTCAAGTTGTGTCCTATCGGTTATTCTAGACACAGTTTTTACGACAGTAACTAACCCATGACAGGTAATCATTGTGCAAATGTGAAACGATTCAACAATACTTCAGTGTTTTAGAAAGAGCCAGAAAGCAGAAACGGAAATCACCAATACGCCAAGCTCAAGTCAGCTGACTCAAGACAGGAACACATGTTGAGTTTAGGTATAAGAGCTGTAAAGGGCTTCCCTGGTGGCTCAGACCAGGAAGCATCTATCTGCAATGCAGGTGACCCAGGTTCCATCCCTGGGTCAGGAAGATCCCCTGGAGAAGGGAACAGCAACCCACTCCAGTATTCTCGCCTGGGGCAGCCCGCGGACAGAGGAGCCTGCTGGAGTACAGTCCATAGGGTCACGAGGAGTCGGACACAACTGTGTAAATAACACACACAAGGCTGACTCAAGTCAGGAAGACGTGATTGAATTTGGGTATAAGAGCAATAAAGGCATAGTGTGAAGCATATTTACCTTTTTTTAAAAAAAATTTTATCATGAAACATTTTAGATAAATACAAAAGTTAAGAAAATAGTATCATGACGTTGTTGTCCAGCCGCCCTTACACATCCAGGCCAGCACACAGCTTCAAGCTACACACACACAGAAATAGCCATTTGTGGGGACACCCCCGGTAGTCCAGTGGTTCATAATCCGCCACCCAGTGCAGGGGCTGTGGGCTCGATTCCTGGCAGGGGAACTGAGATGGCACGTGCCAGGGAGCAGCTAAGCCCATGTGCCACAGCTGCTAAGCCCGCACGCAGTAGAGTTGGTGCACTGCAACAAAAGCTTCCACAACGCCACTAAGACCAGACTCGGCCAGATAAATAAATATTTGTTTAAATCAAAGAGTATAATAAACTTCCCATCCCTCAGCTACAACACACGTGCTCCCAGCCCCCTCTCGTTTCACTATACCCTCCCCTCCAGTTTGGATGGTCTCGAAGCCAAGCCTTCAGTAAACATTTCTTCTGTTCTCCTCCAGCACGTGGGACTCCTCTGTTACGAGCGAGGTGAGCGTGTGAATTTGGAGTGCACATGTGAGCCGTGGAGCCTGTTTTGTGTACAAAAAAGAGCTTCACAACCAAGATAATCACGATGGTGTGATCACTCACCTAGAGCCAGACATCCTGGAATGTGAAGTCAAGTGAGCCTTAGAAAGCATCACTACGAACAAAGCTAGTGGAGGTGATGGAATTCCAGTTGAACTATTTCAAATCCTGAAAGATGATGCTGTAAAAGTGCTGCACTCAATATGCCAGCAAATTTGGAAAACTCAGCAGTGGCCACAGGACTGGAAAAGGTCAGTTTTCATTCCAATCCCAAAGAAAAGCAATGCCAAAGAATGCTCAAACTACCGCACAATTGCACTCATCTCACACGCTAGTAAAGTAATGCTCAAAATTCTCCAGGCCAGGCTTCAGCAGTACGTGAACAGTGAAACTTCCAGATGTTCAAGCTGGTTTTAGAAAAGGCAGAGGAACCAGAGATCAAATTGCCAACATCTGCTGGATCATGGAAAAAGCAAGAGAGTTCCAGAAAAACATCTCTTTCTGCTTCATTAACTATGCCAAAGCCTTTGACTGTGTGGATCACAATAAACTGTGGAAAATTCTGAAAGAGATGGGAATATCAGACCACCTGACCTGCCTCTTAAGAAACCTGTATGCAGGTCAGGAAGCAACAGTTAGAACTGGACATGGAACAACAGACTGGTTCCAGATAGGAAAAGGAGTACGTCAAGGCTGTATATTGTCACCCTGCTTATTTAACTTATGTGCAGAATACATCATGAGAAATATTGGGCTGGAAGAATCACAAGCTGGAATCAAGACTGCCAGGAGAAATATCAATAACCTCAGATATGCAGATGACACCACCCTTATGGCAGAAAGTGAAGAGGAACTCAAAAGCCTCTTGATGAAAGTGAAAGAGGAGAGTGAAACAGTTGGCTTAAAGCTCAACATTCAGAAAACGAAGATCATGGCATCTGGTCCCATCACGTCATGGGAAATAGATGGGGAAACAGTGGAAACAATGTCAGACTTTATTTTGGGGGGCTCCAAAATCACTGCAGATGGTGATTGCAGCCATGAAATTAAAAGACGCTTACTCCTTGGAAGGAAAGTTATGACCAAGCTAGATAGCATTTTAAAAAGCAGAGACATTAGTTTGCCAACAAAGGTCTGTCTAGTCAAGGCTATGGTTTTTCTAGTGGTCATGTATTGATGTGAGAGTTGGACTGTGAAGAAGGCTGAGTGCTGAAGAATTGATGCTTTTGAACTGTGGTGTTGGAGAAGACTCTTGAGAGTCCCTTGGACTGCAAGGAGATCCAACCAGTCCATTCTAAAGGAGATCAGTCCTGGGGGTTCATTGGAAGAACTGATGCTGAAGCTGAAACTCCAGTACTTTGGCCACCTCATGTGAAGAGTTGACGCCTTGGAAAAGACTCTGATGCTGGGAGGGATTGGGGGCAGGAGGAGAAGGGGACGACACAGGATGAGATGGCTGGATGGCATCACTGACTCAATGGACGTGAGTCTGAGTGAACTCCGGGAGATGTTGATGGACAGGGAGGCGTGGCGTGCTGGGATTCAATGGGTTGCAAAGAGTGGGACATGACTGAGCGACTGACCTGAAGTGAACTGAATGTATATGTGTAGCTGTGAGAGAGTCAATTCCTAGGCAGATTGATAAAAGAAGTCCAGGATCCCAGAGGAGGAGTTAGGGGTCTGGGATTCTCAAGGAGGAGGAAAGGACAAACATCTTTTTTTTTTTTTTCCTCTGCATTCCTTAGTGTTAGTCATATAAAGGGTTTCTTTTTTTTTCTCTTTAAGCCTGAACTGATGACTACACAACAAACCGCTCAGTTTAAACTCTGTACTAAGGATTATGGAACAACAGTGTATCCTGCTTGAGGACAGTTTCTCCTTCCTGAAAACCTTCTGATTAATCCTGATATCTCAAAATGCATCTTATGGGAGAGGGTCTGGCAGGATCTTTCTATTGATAAGTCTAGTCCTGTTATCCTAAAATGTGAATTGTCGGAGTGGGTCTGGTAAAAGTTTCACAAACGCCCAAAATGTGCATTCCAGGAACACAGGAAAGGAAAAGGACCAGCCACTTCAGTGCTGTTGCAGGAAATAGGAGATCATTTTAATGTAGAACTTTATCGTGTGAGTTTTTTAACCAAATATTTTCTGCCAGTATCCCTCTGCCGCCGCTGCTGCTGCTGCTAAGTCGCTTCAGTCGTGTCCGATTCTGTGCGACCCCAGAGACGGCAGCCCACCAGGCTCCCCCGTCCCTGGGATTCTTCAGGCAAGAACACTGGCGTGGGTTACCACCTCCTTCTCCAATGCATGAAAGTGAACAGTGAAAGTGAAGTGGCTCAGTTGTGTCCGACCCTCAGTGACCCCATGGACTGCAGCCCACCAGGCTCTTCCGTCCATGGGATTTTCCAGGCAAGAGTACCAACAGCTAACTAAAAACAGATGCCCAATGTAATAGTTGTGAGTTAAGTTTTATTTGGGACAATATGAAGACTGCAGCCTGGGAAAAAGCACCTCCATAGTTCTGAGAGCCTGCTCCAGAGAGGCAGTGAGGGGAGGTGCGTATATAAGAGTTTGGTGAAGGGGGGAGTTTATGCAAGTAAGAACTCATTTTATAAGAGGTTTCCTGCCAGTCAGAGGAGCTGATGTCAGCAGGAAGGGGTTTAATGCTGCTCTAAATGTGAAAAGATCCTGAAATCACCTCCTGAACATATCTAACTATCTAGAGCCCTGTCCCACCAGATTCCCTGGAGCACAGAGTGCCTCACTCCGCCCCTCAGGGCATTCAAGCTCAACAGCTGCAAAGCACAGGGTTCAGTCTCCACAGAAAAAGTGAAGGAAAGTGAAGCCGCTCAGTCATGTCTGACTCTTTGCAGCCCCATGGACTGTAGCCCAACCAGGCTCCTCTGTCCGTGGGATTCTCCAGGCAAGAATACTGGAGTGGTTTGCTGTTTCCTCCTCCAGGGGATCCTCCCGACCCAGGGATCAAACCTGGGTCTCCTGCATTGCAGGTGGATTCTTTACCATCTGAGACACCAGGGAGGTCCTGGCAAATGCTCTTGGCAAGCGCCAATTTATAGTTGAGACAACAGTCATCCAAAACAATAAAATAACTCTAAACAAAGTTCTGCTTATATGGAAAATATGATGAAGATCGTCTAACTCAGTAAGGCTGTATTTCTGTTCTTCTGTGCTGGGTACATTCTACGAACTTGCTTTGTATTCACAGCATCCTTTGCCTGGATGTTTTTTTCTTGTTGAGTTAGGTCTGGGAAGACAATGGCTGGTAGATTGGGCGGTCGGGGTGGGGTGGCGGTTGATGAATTTTCTACTTAATAAAACAACAGGTGATTGAAATATATTTGAATTCACCAGAAGGAATCAATGAGATCTGGAAAACTGTTAGTATTCACCCCTGGATCAGAAAGTCATGCAATTCAAATCTTCTCCCTCCTAACTTTGGCTGCAGTGATAGAGCAGGGTAGATGGGGTGTGTAAAGATTTAAGAAAAGAAAACAGTCTGGGATCATGCTAAGCTGCCCTATCACTTAAACTGTGGCCATATAAAACGGCAGAAAATCAGGGCCATAGAATAGTTCAGCTGGCTGTCTGTGTGGGGCCATTCGGGTGAAAGGCTGACGGACTGATTGTGGTCAGACAGGAGCAGTGAATCTTCGTCAACCAGGAGTGTGAGTCTGTGAAGCCAGGGGGTGACGGGATCAGGCAGATTGTGGACATCCATCAAGTGAGGCTGGGTGATGCCAAAAGAAAAAATCCATAGTGAAAACCACGGAATGTGTTTGCAGTGTTTCATTATGATACACACTCTAAGGTGAAAGTGATCTAAGATGCTGAGAAGACACACTTGTTATTCTAAGTATAGGAGATAGTGCTCTAGGGAGAGTATAATGCATGACCAAGGTCACGTTGACAGTTCATGAAAAAACAAGGATGAGAGATCCTTTTTTTCCTCCCCAGATTCTTGAGAATATTCTATATACCACATTACCTCCTGTTTTTCTTTCTAAAAATCATGGAGTAATTGTTAAAGAAAGCTGTGACAACCCTGCTGCTGCTGCTAAGTCGCTTCAGTCGTGTCCAACTCTGTGCGACCCCATAGACGGCAGCCCACCAGGCTCCCCCGTCCCTGGGATTCTTCAGGCAAGAACACTGGAGGGGGTTGCCATTTCCTTCTCCAATGCAGGAAAGTGAAAAGTGAAAGTGAAGTCGCTCAGTGGTGTCTGACTCTTAGCGACCCCATAGACGGCAGCCCACCAGGCTCCCCCGTTCCTGGGATTCTCCAGGCAAGAACACTGGAGTGGGTTGCCATTTCCTTCTCCAATGCAGGAAAGTGAAAATTGAAAGTGAAGTCGCTCAGTGGTGTCCGACTCTTAGCGACCCCATGGACTGCAGCCTTCCAGGCTCCTCTGTCCTTGGGATTTTCCAGGCAAGAGTACTGGAGTGGGGTGGCAAGCCTAGACAGCATATTAAAAAGCAGAGACATCCCTTTGCTGACAGAGGTCCATCTAGTCAAAGCTAGGGTTTTGCCGGTAGTCATGTACCCATGTGAGAGCTGGACTATAAAGAAGGCTGAGCGCCAAAGAATTGATGCTTTCACATTATGGTGCTTGAGAGTCCCTTGGACTGCAAGGAGATCAAACCAGTCCCTCCTAAAGGAAATCAGTCCTGAATATTCACTGGAAGGACGGATGCTGAAGTTGAAGCTCCAGTACTTTGGCCACTTGATGCAAAGAGCCGACTCATTGGAAAAGCCCCTGATGCTGGAAAAGATTGAAGGTGGGAGGAGAAGGGGATGACAGAGGATGAGATGGTTGGGTGGCATCTTGGACTCAATGGACACGAGTCTGAGCAAACTCTGGGAGATGGTGATGGACAGGGAGGCCTGGCGTGCTGCAGTCCATGGGGTGGCCAAGAATCGGACACGAGCGAGCGATTGACACCAACAGCTAAACTTTAAAGCAACCGAAGGAATAGCCATCTAGTGTTTGTTTAATTTTCCCCATTGATTTTCAGCATTCAAGGAGATGTAATGTATACGTGGAAAGACCCACTCAGTGTGGGCTTCCTCACGCACGTCGCCGTGACAACTGGTATGCCCCACCCAGTTCTGCGTCATGTAACAATCCCTTTAAACATCTGGCCCTGCTCTGCAGGGTAATGAATTCAGATCCGTTGAAAACGTAGAGCTTACGTGCTTGGTACTCGCCCTCTTCACATTATTGTTTGAAGCAATGAAAGCTTTACCAAATGCATGGGTTTTTCCTCCTCTTCTTCCACAGTTTATTCATCTGATCTGGCTGCTCTGGGGCTTCATGACATGACTTCATTGCACTTTCTCAGTGTTTTTGGCTCCTACCATTCATTCCCACCCGTGTTCAGGTGAAAAGATGGTCTGGGAGTGAGTTTCATCGGTCAGCAATCTCTTATTGTACACCTATACTAGTTTTCATTTCAGCGTTAGGCCCTTTAAGTCACCGGTCCCCAGGCTTCTCAGCACCAGGGACCAGTTTCATGTCGGGTATAAACTAAGTCACGCTACCCAGAAAGCCTCAAAACCTGTAACCCCCTTGCCTGTATGAAAGAGAGGTACGGATTTGAACCTTATATATATATGTATTTTTTGAGACATCATTAAAGTGTACACACTTTAAGTTTTTTGTCTTAACCTTGTTTGTGATCCAACTCTCACATGTGTACGTGACTCCTGGAAAAACCATAGCTTTGACTATACAGACCTTTTTTGGCAAAGTGATGTCTCTGCTTTTTAATATGCTGCCTAGGTTTGTCATAGCTTTCCTCCCAAGGAGCAAGCGTCTGTTAATTTCATGGCTGAAGTCACCCTCTGCATTGATTTTGGAGCCCAAGAAAAACAAAAGTCTGTAACCGTTTCCACTTTACCCCTTTCTATTTGTCATGAAGTTACAGGACCGGATGCCATGCTCTTGGTTTTTTTGATGTTGAATTTCAAGTCAGCATCTCCACTCTCCTGAACAGGGGAGAATAGAACTCTTTATTGATTGTACATTGCCCAGTCACAGTGCTGGACACTTATACATTATCTCTTAAACATATTTATTTGACAGAAGCTCAATACACACATAGGGAATAGAAGAGACTACCCGTTTGTCCTATGCTTTTCATGATTGTTGAACTATCTTTGATTTTATATAATGAGTTTATAGTTACATATGGAGTCAAAATATGTTAACTTTTTACAATGTAACATTGAAAGAATAAGCGTAAAAAATTGCAAATAAAAGTTCTAAACAATAGCGTAACATTAAGGGGAAACATTTTTAGTTGTGTAAGGAAGAGAAAGTATTGGGTAAACAAGAGTAAATCACTTCATCTGTGCAAATGATACTCCATGACAAACATTTCAAGTGTAGGAGAAGCAAGCAAAAGTTAATTTAGAAGCTCATCGTATGAGCGTGTACAGAGGTTCGCCAAGATGCCAGTTCAACCGAGTCAGTCTCATTTGCTGTCCCCCTGGATGAAATGTTTATATGTCCTGGCTCACTGCGGGGTGATTTATCTGGCTACGTCATCCTTACCCTCTCTTGCCAGTGTCCTGCCTCAGATTAAAATATAAACACTCCCTCATGCCTGCCCCCTGCTTTTGAAGCATCATTAGCCTCGTCTGAGGGCACATTTGGTTATGAGCTAGTAAAATCCTTACGCGTGATATTTAAACAAGATGGCAGTGATATATGACGTTCAGTTCACTCCCTTTTATCTCACTGTCAAGTTGGACAAGCTCAACTCTTAATAAGAGTCAGAGGCTTGGCCAGATCAAAGCTGGGTCTCCTATAAATTAAAAGGGTGTATCTCTTCCCTGTATCCTTCCCTTTAAGTAGGAACCTTAAGTTCATTCTTTAAGTTTGTGAATCTGTTTCTGAATTTGTTTGTACATAAGTTCATTTGTACCATTGCTTTTTAGATTCTGCTTATAAGGGTTGCCATACTATAGTTAGGGAGTCTGGGATGGACATGTACACATCGCTGTATTTAACATGGAGAACCAGCAAGGACCTGCTGGACAGCACAGGGAACTCTGCTCAATACTCTGTGATAACCTTATGGTTCCCAGGGGGAATGGATGGGGGAAGGGATAGTCAGGGAATCTGGGATGGACATGGACACACGGCTGTATTTAACATGGAGAACCAGCAAGGACCTGCTGGACAGCACAGGGAACTCTGCTCAGTGTCATGTGGCAGCCTGGATGGGACGGGAATTTGGATCCATGTCCATGTATGGCTGAGTCCCTTTGCTGTCTGTCTGAAATTATGACAAGACTGTTAATCAGCTATGAAGGTGAAGGTGAAGTCACTCAGTCGTGTCTGACTCTTTGCGACCCCGTGGACTGTAACCTACTAGGTTTCTCCATCCATGGGATTCTCCAGACAAGAATACTGGAGTGGATTGCCATTTCCTTCTCCAGGGGATCTTCCCAACCCAGGAATTGAACCCGGGTCTCCTGCATTGGAGGCAGATGCTTTAACCTCTGAGCCACCAGGGAAGCCCATTAATCAGCTATACCTCAATACAAAATAAAAAGTTTAACATGAGGGAAAATAGAGTATTTTGGGAGGCAATAAAGAAAGCAAAAAAAAAAAAAAAAAGGTGTGTCTCTGCTATAAGCACTCGCATCTCAGCAGCTAACCTCGCTTTCAAACCTCCCTCTTCTCCAGTCCTCCCCTTAAGCTCTGTGAGTCTTCCAGTGGCCACCTGGCTGGTCAGTGTCTCCCCAGAGCTCTACTTCCTCTTTTTTCCAGTTTGAATTGCTTACTTCGCCACTGGCCCATCTCAAAACCTCAGAACTATGTCCACTCTCCTCTCCCATTTCTTAGGGTCTCGTATGATCCGCTCCTAGTTGGTTCACCACGTCCCAGCTCAGACTTAGGGCCTCTCTCCAGAAGCGCCTCACTGACTCTCTGACAGCCGTCTCTGCCCTGTCTCCTACTGAAATCCTTCCTGAATAGGCCAGAAGATTTACCTTTGTCATTCTGCTTACTTGCTTCAGTCGTGTCTGACTCTCTGTGACCCTGTGAACTGTAGCCCAACAGGCTCCTCTGTCCATGGGACTTCCCAGGCAAGAATACTGAAGTGGGTTTCCTTCTCCAGGGGATCTTCCCAAACCAGGGATCCAAACCGTGTCTCCTGCCTGGGCAGGTGGATTCTTTCCTGCTGAGCTATCAGGGAAGCCCTGTGTGTGTGTGTGTGTGTGTGTGTGTGTGTTGTGTGTGTTCTGTGTGTCTGTGTGTAGACTGCATCTTAAAAAGAGTATTATCAAATTAACTGAATATTTTAAGACTTAATGAAAGGGAGATGAAAACAAACTTAGAGAATGACCAAAGATTACTCTCCAAAGTCATGCTAACACAAACTACCACTAACGTGGTCCTTCCATGATAAATTTTTTTTTGTTAGAGTTAAGAAGGGTTGATCATTCATCATTAGATACAGACACTTCACAGGACTGCACCGCATTAATGTAAATGAAACCACCAAGGCGATTTTTTTTTTTAAATTTCAAGTTCACTGCATCCAGCCATAACAATCCATGGAAAATTCTTACTTAGAATAGCTCTCTTCAGTCTGACACTCCATTTATGGGTAGAGGGTTTCAGACGAGATTCAAACGTGGACAGAAATATGAAATCATGTATATATGTTTGCCATGTTTTATACAATGTACATTATCCAGCAGAAATAGCAATGTTTTGTATGTCTTTGCTGTGGTCAGAATTAAGCCCGTTACCTCTGGGGCTGTTTGTACACTATTCCAACATGTCAAGAGTTTCTCAGGCATAGCTTAATGTCCAGTCAGAGACCTTTGCTCGCACCTTTCCCCTCACCCATGTCTTACTTTTGCGATCCTCTTCAGGATGCCTTTTCTCCTCCACCTGCTTTTTCTTTCTTTTCTTCACAGACATGTCTTCTTCTCCACCCTGAAGATTCATCCCTGAGACACTTCTCAGGCCCTTTCATTGTGTTGAAAATCCCCAGCTTCATGTTCTGGCCTTTGCGCTGTGGAGCGTCAAATCCGATGTCCAAGCACCACAGCTACCCCTTTCAGCCGTGTGTGACTCTTTGCCGCCCCCTGGACTGAGCTCACCAGGCTCCTCTGTCCATGGGATTCTTCAGGCCAGAATACTGGAGTGGGTTGCCATGCCCTTCTCCAGGGGATCTTCCCGAGTCAGGGATCGAACCCAAATCTCCCACCTTGCAGGCGGATTCATCACCGTCTGAGCCACCAGGGAAGCCAGCACAGAGAGGATGTAATAATAATGGAAATAAAGAAATAAAATGTAATATGCTTGATTCATCCTCAAACCATCCCCCTGACACCTGCCGCAGGTCTGTGGAAAAATTATCTTTCATGAAACCCATCCCAGGTGCCAAAAAGGTTGGGGACCACTGCTGTAGAAGGCGGGCTGCCCCGGTGGCGCTCGTGGTAAAGAACCCACCTGGCAATGCAGGAGACGTAAGAGACGCAGGTTCGATCCCTGGGTCCGGAAGATCCCCTGAAGGAGGAGGGCATGGTAACCCGGTCCAGTATTCTTGCCTGGAGAATTCCCATGGACAGAGGAGCCTGGAGGGCTACAGTCCATAGCATTGCAAAAGAGTCGGACACGACCAAAGGGACTTAGCCTGCACGCACACTGTAGAAGGCAGAATAAGAAGCCTACTCCTCATAGATGCCTCCATTGTAGTTCCTGGAGTCTCTGAACTTGTGGCTTTCCGTGGCAACGCTGCAGATGGAATTAAGGCTCCCCATCTACTGACACAAAGTAGATTATTCAGACTGATCCAGTGTCATCCCAGGGGTTCTGACAGGTGGAGGAGGTGGGCAGGGGGGTAGTGTGAGAAGCTCTGGACCAGCCCAGGCTGGCTTTGAAGGTGGCGGAAGGGGCTGGGAGTCAAGGACTGTGGGCTCCTCCAGGGTTCTTACCTGAGCTTCGGGAAGGTACTGGATTCTTGCAGACATCTTCACGTTGGCCTAGTGAAACCCGTCTTGGACTTTTAGCCTTCAGAACTGTAAGATAATAAATTTGGCTTGTGTGAAGCCACTGAGTTAGTGATGACTTCCTGCCACAGCCCTGGAGAAGAGTGCATAGGCGAGATTTCTGATGAACACAAGTTTACTTGAATACGTTGCAAGGCAGTCCAATGCCTTGTGTGCCTAATTAGGAAATACAATTCTCCTTTTCCTGTCCTCCGAATCCAGTCATTTATTCCAGATCTGAATCTGGTTCAGTTCCCTCTCGGCACTGCTTTACCTCAAGCCTTTGTCATTTCCCACGTGCATGAGGCTATTTTTGTAGTAACTGGTATCACTGAATATACTTTCTTCTAAAGTCGCTCAGTTGTGTCTGACTCTTTGCAACCCCATGGACTGTACAGTCCATGGAATTCTCCAGGCCAGAATACTGGAGTGGGTAGCCTTTCCCTTCTCCAGGGGATCTTCCCAACCCAGGGATCTAACCCAGGTCTCCCACACTGTGGGTGGATTCTTTACCAGCTGAGCCAGCAGGGAAGCCCAAGAATACTGGAGTGAGGTAGCCTATCCCTTCTCCAGGGAAACTTCCTGACCCAGGAATCGAACTGGGGTCTCCTGCATTGCAGGCAGATTCTTTACCAACTGAGCTATCAGGGAAGCCCAATATATACTTTGGACCTCCCTTTGAAAGAAAGTGAAAGTGAAACTGAAGTCACTCAGTCATGTCCGACTCTTCGTGACCCCGTAGACTGTAGCCTACCAGGCTCCTCTGTCCATGGGATTTTCCAGGCAAGAGTACTGGAGTGGGTTGCCATTTTCTTCTCCAAGAGGATCTTCCCGACCCAGGGATCGAACCTGAGTCTCCCGCATAGTAGGCGGACACTTTACCGTCTGAGCCACCAGGGAAGCCTATGGAACTCCCTTTGGACCTCCCTAAACCCATGTTCCAGAGAAGGCAATGGCACCCCACTCCAGTACTCTTGCCTGGAAGATCCCATGGACAGAGGAGCCTGGTAGGCTCCGGTCCATAGGGTTGCGAAGAGTCAGACACGACTGAGCGACTTCCCTTTCACTTTTTCACTTTCATGCATTGGAGAAGGAAATGGCAACCCACTCCAGTGTTCTTGCCTGGAGAATCCCAGGGACGGTGGAGCCTGGTGGGCTGCCGTCTATGGGGTCACACAGAGTTGGACATGACTGAAGTGACTTAGCAGCAGCAGCAAACCCATGTTCTACTTGTGAGCAGTCGGTGGTGGCTTAGTTGCTCAGTTGTGTCTGACTCTGTGATCTTGTGGATTATAAGCCCGCTAGGCTCCTCTGTCCATGGGATTCTCCAGGCCAGAATACTGGAGTGGGGTGCCATTTCCTTCTCCAGAGGATCTTCCCCACTCAGGGACTGAACATGCATCTTCTGTATTGGAGGCAGATTCTTTGCCACTGAATCAACCTTTGTTTCTTCATTCTCTTTTTTAGAACTTAGAATACATTTTATTATTAATTTCAATAGTATTTTGCATTAAAGTAAATGAAAGTCAGTAATATTCTAAAAATCTTTTAGACTGACTACATCAAAAATCTTTGGTTTTCTGTTTGATCCTGGAAAATGTTGTGAGGCAGTTCTGTTTTTTAGTGTTTTTTTTAGTGCTGTGATTATTTCCAGATTAGTGCTTTTTGTCACAATAAACCACTGTGTTTCAACTGCTGGCATACTTTTATCCCAGAATCGGGAATTATGGATTTTAAAATAGTATCCAGGTATTTAGGGGTTCCCAGGTGGCTCAGTGGTAAAGAATCTGCCTGCCAATGCAGGAAGCATGGGTTCAGTCCCTGTGTTGGGAGATCCCCTGGAGGAGGAAATGGCACCCTACTCCAGTATTCTTGCCTGGGACATCCCACGGACAGAGGAGCCTGGCAGGCTACAGTCCATGGGGTCACAAAAGAGTCAGGCATGAGTGAGTGACCGAGCATGCATGTACTGATCCATGTGTTTATCTACAAAAAAACTCCGTAAAATTGTTTGCCAGAACTGTAACTGTTTTTATGATCCAAATTTATAAATCTTGGAAGAACTAAATGCTTGAAATAAAATACACACAAGTCAAGTATTGGCCCATTAAAATATTTTTTTAAATAAAATATTTATTCCTGCAAAGGATAAGTGAACCATAATTTACTATGGGTTATATACTGCTTTTATCCTTAGAGTTGTCACAATAGATAGGTGGGATCATTATATATTATAAACATAACATATATATACATGCAGCCATAATTCACAGAAGTGTATGTTCATACAGATTTTATAGATACTAAATTATACATTTATACACATAAAATCTAATTTGGAAACAGTATGCTCAGGCCAAAACAGCTTTGCTTACTTTAGTTTTCAATATTCCTGTCACTAGCATGGATTTTATTTAAAACCTACTGGAAAGACTGAAGCTGAATCTCCAATACATTGGCCACCTTATGTGAAGAACCAACTCATTTGAAAAGACCCTGATGCTGGGAAAAGTTGAAGGCGGGAGGAAAAGGGCACAACAGAGGATGAGATGGCTGGATGGCATCACCGACTCGATGGACATGAGTTTGGGTAAACTTTGGGACTTGGTGATGGACAGGGAGGCCTGGCGTGCTGCAGTCCATGGGTCACAAAGAGTCAGACACGAGTGAGGGACTGAACTGGGTTGACTGAAAGCATTTAATTTGCAGATGAATATTTATTTAACAGAGCCAAATTAATACTAATCCAAAATAGCCATCTTTCTTTTAGAACAGGCTGTAAACCTTTCAACTTCAGACTTAGAAGCAAGAAACAAATGAAAGGGCAGGAGGGGAGAGGAGAGAAAACCTTTTGTTTTTTAAAAAAAATTATTTATTTTAATTGGAGGCTAATTACAATATTGTACCTTTCAACGTCTAGATGTACAGGAAGGGATCATGAAAAACACTTCAGATATGGCCTGTTTATTAGCGTGAAAAACTTCTTTCTGCTTCTCTGGGAACAAAAACATCCACTTTGCAAAGATAACAGCTTCACAGTCTTGTGACCAGGGGGAGAAACACCCCACGCGACCAGGGGGAGAAACACCCCACCCTCCCTCTCCAGTTTTATGAAGCGTTTGTTAATAGCTGGTCTTAGGACCCTCACCCCATTCTCACGTTTGACAGTTTCTAATTCAAAGATGATGGTAGTTTTTATTTTACTATTTATTTATTTCTAATGGGAGGATCATCGCGTTATGACATTGTGCTGGTTTCTGCCATACGTTGACATGAATCGGCCACAGGTGTATGTACGTCTGCTGTCGTGAAGCTCCTTTCCACCTCCCAGCCCACCTCCCTGTAGGTTGTCACAGAGTTCCCTGTGTCATCCGTCAAATTTCCACTGGCTATCTTACCCTGGAGGCTCAGATAATAAACAACGTGGGAGACCCGGATTCAGTTGCTGGGTCAGGAAGATCCCCTGGAGAAGGGAGAGGCTACCTAATCCAGTATTCTTGCCTGGACAATCCCATGGACAGGGGAGCCTGGTGGGCTATAGTCCATGGGGTCGCAGAGCGTCGGACATGAGTGAGCAGCTGAGCACACATCTATTTTACATATGGTAATGTGTCTGTTTCAATGCGTCTCTTCCCCTTTGTTCCAACCTCTCCTCCCCGCTCTGTGTCCACAATGGCCTGTTCTGGAAGAAATCCTTCTCTTGGCTTTCAAGCAGCCAATCAGCGCACCCGTAGACCTCACTTTGATCGTTGTTGCTACTGGTACTGCTAAGTCACTTCAGTCGTGTCCGACTCTGTGTGACCCCAGAGACGGCAGCCTACCAGGCTCCTCCGTCCATGGGATTTTCCAGGCAGGAGTACTGGAATGGGTTGCCATTTCCTTCTCCAGAGCGTGAAAGTGAAAAGTGAAAGTGAACTGGCTCAGTCGTGTCCGACCCTCAGCGACCCCATGGACTGCAGCCTACCAGGCTCCTCCGTCCATGGGATTTTCCAGGCAGGAGTACTGGAGTGGGGTGCCATTGCCTTCTCCCACTTTGATCGTTACTGTAGAGAAAAGGAGTCCTAGACTTGATTGTTCAGGCCTCGTGTCTCTCGTACACACACCCTCCTAGTGTCTTTTCAGGTGGATAGTGAAAGTGAAGTCACTCAGTCGTGTCCGACTCTTTGCTGCCCCGTGGACTGTAGCCTTCCAGGCTCCTCTGTTCATGGGATTTCCCAGGCAAGAATACTGGCATGGGTTGCCATTTCTTCCTCCAGGGGATCTTCGTGACCCAGGGACTGATAAATGTAACATGCTTGAATCATCCCAAACCCATCTGCACACCCTGGTCCGTGGAAGAACTGTCTTCCACGAAACTGGTGTCTGGTGCCCAGAATGTTGGAAACCGCTGCCCTTGATGACCTCCTGATGCCTTAGAACAGGAGTGACCGCCCTTGGTTATGAGTGTGTCTCAGGATGAAAACTGTCTGTCACGCCTAGTTCTCATGAATGAGGGAGTTTTGTGTGAGAACGGATGTTCCTTTTGGTCTGGTCCTGAGAGCAGCGATGAGCAGCTCTGAATATCTGTCTGATTCACTGGTCTTCCCTCCTCACACCCGAGTGTCTATATTCTTGTTGTTATTCAGTCGCTAAGTCATGTTAGACTCTCTGTGACCCCTTGGACTGCAGCATGCCAGGCTCCTCTGTCCTGAACTATCTCCCAGAGTTTGCTCAAATCCAAGCCCACTGAGTCGGTGATGCCATCTAACCGTCCCATCCTCTGTCATCCCCTTCTCCTCCCGCCCTCAATCTTTCCCAGCATCAGGGTCTTTCCAGTGAGTCACCTCTTCACATCAGGTGGCCAAAGGATTGGAGCTTCATTTTCAGCATCAGTCTTTCCAATGAATACTCAGGGTTGATTTTCTTTAGGATGGACTGGTTTAATGTCCTTACTGTCCAACGGACTCTCAAGAGTCTTCTCCCACACCACAGTTTGAATGCATCAATTGTTTGGCGGTCAGTTTTCTTTTTCTTTTATTTTTTTTAAACACTATCAATGAAAAGGCAAAAAAAAAAAAATCGATATAAGTAGCGTCTTTTTTCGTGTCTAGGCTGATTTGGGATTGAGTTTGCATGTCCTGCGAATCCGTTACTATCATGAAGAATAATCCTTTGGGCCGAATATGCACCAAATTCTGGAAAGCTGGGATTTTCTTGTTGTGACTTTGCTGGTATGTCAAAGACACAAATTAATATAATTAGAAAGTGAAAGTGAAAGTTGCTCAGTCGTGTCCGACTCCCGCAACCCCGTGGACTATACATTCCATGGAATTCTCCAGGCCAGAATACTGGAGTGGGTAGCCTTTCCCTTCTCCAGGGGATCTTCCCCACCCAGGGATTGAACGCAGGTCTCCCACATTACAGGCAGATTCTTTACCAGCTGAGCCACAAGGGAAGCCCAAGACATCCTTATGTACCCAGGCCAGGTGGGTTCATGTCTCAAGTCATTGGAGGTCCGATTGGACAAATCTCAACTATTATCATAGTCAGCAAACATTTAAAAATAAGTCTGCCCTTTCTGTGGCCTTGGTTTTCTTTGAGAACATTATCATGGTTTAATTCAAGTATGAGTAACTAATGAGATAGAACCTGCAGGGTTGTTTTGTTTTTTTTTTTTCCCTCCAAACTCCAGAAGATTTGCCAGAAGTTAATCTTCTCAAGAGGAAATCAAGAATGGCTCCCTGCAGGTAATTCAGTGTGTGGAGCAGAAGTGAAAAGATGAGTTGAAATGAAGCACAAAATAAGAAACCGTGGATTCCTGAAAACCAAGCCTCAGGTGAGACCCTCAGGACACCCCGTGTCCCCAGGCTTGCTAGCGTTTTCTGCTTAATTTATTTCTGGGGTCTAGTTTTGTAGCAGCAGCCCACCAGACTCTGCATGAATTCGGCCTCTGAAGTCTGATTACCAAGATGTGAAAAATGATGGAAGTCACTGAAATGATCAGATAGCATCTGTCAGATAACTTTTTGGCAAGGTTCCCAGCTTTTCATTACTTAAGAGAAAACAAATGATGTGTTCCCAGCTTTTCATTACTTAAGAGAAGGAATGAAGAAAATCTCAGAAAATGTTAATCACGACTGAGGTGTAACACCATCATGTACCTCTGAGAATATCCCATGATTAATTTTTTTGGCCTTTACAGCTATTTCTCTTCCCTTTGAGATACAACTTTACAGTGGGGAAAAATACTTTTTTTTAACCTATCAAGGACTTATTAGCCAGTAAGTTTCCTTTATGGTTGATTCTGTATCATGTAAGGATACAGTTCATTGAGGGAGTAAATAAAAAGAAAGAAAACTTGGCTAAATGATGCAGTTTTTTTTTTTAATGTGGACCATTTTAAAGTCTTTATTGAGTTTGTAACAATGTTGTTTCTGGCTTCTGGTTTGCTTTTTGTTACAGTATTGTTTCTGTTTTCTGGTTTGGTTTTTGGCTAAGAGGCATCTGGGATCTTAACTCCCAGATCAGGGACTGAACGCACACCCTCTCCATGGGAAGGTGAAGTGTTAACCACTGGACAACCAGGGAAGTCTCTCAGAATAGTGTACAACGTATACCTGAGGGATGGCTTTCCAGGCGGTGCTACTGGTGAAGAATTTACCTGCCAATGCAGGAGACTCAAGCGACGTAGGTTCAATCCCTGGAAGTTCCCTGCAGGAGGGCACGGCAACCCACTCCAGTACTCTTGCCTGGAGAATCCTGTAGACAGAGGAGCCTGGTGGGCTACAGTCCATGGGGTCTGAAAGAGTCGGACACGACTAAAGCTACTGAGCCCATACCTGAAGGATAGGGTGGAATGAAAGTTTGTGGCTGATAGTAGGTGGTTTCAGCTTTCAGAATATCATCAACATGTGGGAGTCTTCCGACACCAACTCAGGTTACGCTGTTCGCAGTCTCCTTACGAAATGCCAGAGCTCCGTCATCCTCGTCTTCTGTCCTATTTACCCCTGGCAGGTGAAACACACGGCAGCTGGTGAAACCTGAACTTCAGCGAAACAGGTTTTCATTTGAGCGTGAGGTATACATATGCTAAACAATTTACTCCTGTTTATCTGAATCTTGAATTTAATGTGATATCTTCTTTTTTTTTTTTTTTTTGGTGACAGACAACCCCTGAAGCGCAGTGCCTATTTTCATGTACGTGAAATTATTTGGTCAATAAAAACAAAGTTGATTAGCCAGCCTAGCATGGCGGCTGCTCCATATGAAGGAATGTAGAGCACCCAGTCCTTTCTCTTGGAGAGGAGGCCAACTCACTGCGGGAAGTGGAGCATACTGTCCTTCATCCTTTTTTAAAAAATTTTATTTTAATTCATTTCTGTGTGGCTGTGCTGAGCCTTCCTTGTTGCATGTGGGCTTTCCCTAGTTGCAGAGAGCGGGGGCTCCTCTCTACTTGAGATGTGCAGGCTTTATACTGCAATGGTTTCCCTTCTCGTGGAGCACCAGCTCCAGGGTGCACAGGCTTCAGTACTTGTGGCAGCATGTGGGATCCTAGTTCCCGGAGCTGGGACTGAACCCGTATCCCCTGCATTGTAAGACAGAGTCCTAATCACTGGACCTCCAGAGAAGCGCCCAGTTTCACTTTTTTTGACCTCAGTTCAGTCCAGTGGCTCAGTTGTGTCCGCCTCTTTGTGACCCTGTGAACTGCAACACCCCAGGCCTCCTTGTCCATCACCAACTCTCAGAGTTTACTCAGACTCATGTCCATCGAGTTGGTGATGCCATCCAACCATCTCATCCTCTACTGTCCCCTTCTCCTCCCGCCTTCAGTCTTTCCCAGCATCAGAGTCTTTTCCAATGAGTCAGTTCTTCGCATCAGGTGGCCAAAGGATTGGAGTTTCAGCTTCAACATCAGTCCTTCCAATGAACATTCAGGACTGATTTCCTTTAGGATAGACTGGTTTGATCTCCTTGCAGTCCAAGGGGGCAGGGGGTAGTTAGGTAATTAAAACAAAGCAAACATTTATATGTGAGGTATGTAAGTTAGTCATCAGAAGAACACCAACACTTTTGAAAAAGCCCTTGAAAAAGGACGGAAACAATTTTACACCTGTAGCAGCTTTGAGAAGTAAAATTGAGCCAAACAGGTTAAGGATGTTGAAGGGCATACACATTTGATACACAGACAGGACATAGTTGGTCCATTTCCGGGAAGTATGCCTTGTATAGTTGGACATCTCCCTTCTTGCTGGACACAGTTTCCTGATCTCTAAATCATCCCGTGCCCCTTGCTTGGGTAGGTCAGTTAATCCTCTGTGTTGAGCTCAGTCCCCTTCTAGCTGTAAGGACTGTTGTGGTACGTAGCGTCAGGCCCCCATCTGCTAGTCTAACCCTGGTTTGGCACAAAAGAAGTAATAACCAGGTTCCATTTCACTCCTCTCTTGTGACATGCCCCCTCTCCCGCCCTCTTCTGGTTCCGGTGACCAGATGCATGCTCTGTGATCTCACTGTCCTTCCTGGATCCCTGGTGGCTCAGATGGTAAAGAATCTGCCTGCAGTGCAGGAGGCCCGGGTGGGGAAGATGCCCTGGAGAAGGGAATGGCAGGCCACTGCGGGATTCTCGCCTAGAGAATCCCATGGACAGAGGAGCCTGGCGGGCTACAGTCCATGGGGTCTCAGAGAGTCGGGCACGACTGAATGGGCATGGGACTGCACACGGGTGCGGCTGTACACTCTCCGTCTCTGTTCGGCTTATCACACTTAGCCTAACTGTCCCTTTGGAGACTGTGCTGAGCGTGCGTGTGAGAAGGTCTGTGGCCTGTGAAACACGTTCACCTGGCCCCTCTCCCCACCTTCTGTCAGACACTCACAGCCAGACGTGATTGCCGGAGACAGAGGAGCGCATCGCAGCACACGGAGATGCTTTTTTATACGCCTCTGTGATTTTGTGGGAAGACAGTGGGGGACCAGCATCACCTGCTGTTTTATTAATTTAATTTAGCCCGAGAGACTTGGCTCCCAGCCGGGCTGGGCTGTCACGAGGTCTGATTGCACGCCCTGAGGTGCATTGTTCAGCCACGGCTGGGGTTGGCACCTGACTGTTGGTTGTTGGCAGATCGTCTACCTGCCTGGAGAATCCCAGAGACAGAGGAGCCTGGTGGGCTGCAGTCCACGGGGCCACAAAGAGTGGGACACGACTGAAGTGACTTAGCAGCAGCAGCCAGCAATGTATTGCTAAAGGGGTTGGAGAGCTGACAGAGGGCAGTGACTGCATCCCGAGGGCATCCTGTCTGGCTGGCTCCAGACTCGCATGTTTGCTGACCCTTGACCACAGACGATCGCGGAGATGGACACGTGGCAGTGATGGCTTCTGTTTTCTAGAAGCAGGGATTCCCCCGACCACAGACACACACTTTCCTCCGTGGACCACAAGAAGGCTTATCTCAGTGGTACTTCTGAAGTGATGGCAAGGAGAACTGGAACCATCTGGGGCCCTCTCCACTGATAACAGTGACCGGAGCCAGTAGAATCCAGGTAGAAATTAAGATGTGAAAGTAAGATGTTAGTCGCTCTGTCAAGTCTGATTCTTCTCGACCCCATGGACGGCAGCCTGCCAGGCTCCTTCGTCCATGGGATTCTCCAGACGAGAATACTGGAGCGGGTTGCTATTTCCTCCTCCAGGGGATCTTCCCGCGGCTCCTGAATTAGCAGGCAGGTTCTTTACCCGTGAGCTACCTGGGAAGCCTAATTGAAACCAAATCCTTGGAATGAGAAAGAATTAGTTTCGCAGTCTTGTCTGACTGTGCGACTGACTGTGTGACTCCATGGACTATAGCTCACCAGGCTCCTCTCCAGGCAAGAATACTGGGGTGGGTTGCCATTTCCTTCTCCAGTGGATCTTCCCACATCTCCTAAATTAGCAGGTGGGTTCTTTACCCATGAGCTACCTGGGAAACCTAAGTGAAACCAAATCCTTGGAATGGGAAAGAATTAGTTTCTCAGTCTTACCTGACCCTGTGACTTCATGGACTGTAGCCCACCAGGCTCCTCTGTCCATGGGTTTCTCCAGGCAAGGATACTGGACTGGGTTGCCATTGCTGTCTCCAGAAGATCTTCCCGACGCAGGGATCAAACTCAGGTCTCCTGCGTTGTAGGCAGAATCTTTACCATCTGAGCCACTAGGAAGGTTCACAGAAATTAAGACAGCTCTGTATGAATGTTTCCAGCTTACGGACTGTTCAGCATCCTTCCTGACTGTTACTGTGATGGTAAAAGCTAAGTAGCTGTAACAAAGAGACAAGATACATCACTGGATCAAAAAGGACAGATGCGCACTTCTCTCTCACCCGGAGCGTACAGGCAGACCCAGCTCCCACTGGGCATTCGAGGTCCCAGGAGAGCAGGAGCCCCTTCCCATCGTCACATGGCTCCCAGTGCCAGCTCTAGGTGCCGCACATTTCAGCCAGCCACAAGCGAAAGGGAGAGAGGCCCGCTGAAGCACTCATGAGGACCCAGACATTTTATGTGAGAGTTCTGTTCACACGCCACTTCCGAGGACCAACTACAGACTGCGTCTGTGCTTGGAGAGCAGGAATAAAGTGTGCTGTGCCCATTAGCACAGAACAGCAGCAGATCACAGGGGGAAGGTTAGGGACACATGCAGAAATCAGCCGAAGTCCAGTCTAAAAGACGTGGGGGCATACTTCCTGTTGGTGCAAGCAGCAACGAATCTGCCTGCGATGGAAGAGACACAGGAGACCTGGGTTCCATCCTTGGGTGGCGAAGACCCCCTGGAGGAGGAAGTGGCACCCCACTCCAGTCTTCTTGTCTGGGAAATCCGATGGGCCTGGCGGGCTACAGTCCATGGAGGTCACAAAGAGTCTGACATGACTGAGCACGTGTGCACACAGAGAGCAGCTTCCTGGACTCCATTCTCAGGGGAGTCCCAAGAAAAGAATCCCCACGTCCCATGCGGTGAGAGAGCATCCAGCTCAAAGTATGGTCTAGAGAGAGGTGTAGTTTTCTTCTTCTTCTTCTTCTTCAGGTGACTCCCCATCACCCTCTTTTTTTGATTTAAAGAGAGTAAAACCAGGGACTTTCCTGGTTGGCCCAGTGGCTAAAACTCTGGAGCTCCCAGAGCAGGAAACCCCAGTTCCATCCTTAGTTGGGAAACTGGATCCCACATGCTATAGAAGCAAGAGTTCACCTGCTGTAGAGATTGACTATCCTGTGTGCCACAGCTAAGATCTGGCATAGGCAAATAAAAACAAATATTAAAAAAAAAAATTGCCTGCCCTCTTGCATATAAAGTGTCAGTGTGGTAACAGTGTGCGTGTGAATATCTTTGATCAGAAAATGAGAGAATAAGAAGCAAGTATAACAGGTGGCAACTGTGCCATCTTAGCGGACAGCAGTCTTTCTGGTTCTGGCTTTGTTGCTTGGGTCTCCAGGGGGCGTATCCTTGCTCCCTAACTCTTTTTGGCCACGTGTTAAGTTGAACATTGGGCAACATGCCCTGCCTGGCTTATCCTGGAGACCTTTAGAAACCTCCTCTTTATTTCATATCTGTACGGGAGCTTCTGAAGGAGCTTCTGAGCTTATCCTGGAGACCTTTAGAAACCTCCTCTTTTTTTCATATCTGTGCAGGAGCTTCTGGTCCTTTCCAGGCCAGGCTTGTCGTTTCCCTGAGAATATAAATTCCTGAGATATGTTGTAGGTTTCCGTTTTAGTTGCTACCCAGGAGGTTCCTGTGTCCTGTTCCCTTTTTCCCAGAGTTCTTTCCTGGAAAATGGTCTCCATAGGAAACGGACCTGTGGACACAGGGCGGGTGAGGGGAGGGGAGGGTGAATCGAGACAATGGCATTGACATATGTAGACGACAATGTGTAAAGTAGACAGGGAGCCCAGCTTGGTGCCCAGTGATGGCTGGGATGGGATGGGGAGGCAAGCTCCAGACGGAGGGGGTCTGTATTTACGTATGGCTGATTCAGGCTGTGTGTAGCAGAGACCAGCACAGCATTATGACGCAATTATATTTCAGTTTAAAATAAATTTTTAAAAGCTTTATTTTATATATGTGAAAAAAAGGTCTCGAATCTGCCTTACATATTTGACTTCTTAGTTGAACCCCAGGTCTTTCTCTCTTGTCTTAACTCTTTCTACCATGAGGTCATCTGATATATTAGATGACACTGTGAATCACATCATCATCTTAGGGCTTGATTTTTTTTTTTTTTTTTTTTTGCCTGAAATGACTAAATATGGCATTTGAGAAAGCTTTTGCTCAACATTTGAAACTTCTGTGATGGACGGAAAGAGTTTTCTTTTTCTTAATGTTCTGAATGGCTCACCTCCCCGTTTTCCTTGCATCTCTGCTTATACTGCAAGTTAGCCGATTATTGCCTCTGTTAATTTCCTTTTTTTTTTTTTTAATGCCTTAGTAAAAGCAATAAAGGATGGCAAACAAAAGAACTTTCTGGCTTTTTCCATTCATGCCATGCAAAAATCACATACTGCACCTTTTTAAACTTATCATCTGTTACACATTTACCAAATATTTTAAAGGTTTGTTCAAGGTCATCAGCTTTCTCTTCTAAAACGTGAGTTTCCTTGCTACTGAAACAATAACCCAATGCCATTTTGTGGGAATAATTTTTGTCCTTCGGTGCTGTGCTTGATGTACCAGTTTCCACGTGGGATAGTTTTATCAGCTTGTCTTAGCATCGCATGCTCAGTAGACACTGTGGAATCTAAGCATTTTAAAGAAAGTTCCCAGGTGCTTCAGTTGGTGAAGAATCTGCCTGCCAACTGCAGGAGATGGTGGAGACTTGGGTTCAATCCCTGGGTGGGGGAAACCCCGTGGAATAGTAGGCAATGGTAATCCGCTCCAGAATTCTTGCCTGGAGAATCCCACGGACAAAGGAGCCTGGCAGGATGCCGTCCAGGGGGTTGCAAAGAGTCAGGCACAACTGAGCAACTGAGCTTACAAAAATGACGATGCTGGAATAGTTGCTGAGGAAAATTGGGAAACTCTTGCCAGTCCCATCAAATGCGATTGACCTTTAGCAAGTAACTGAATCCATTTATATTTGAACCATCCTGCTGAGGCTGCTTTCTCTTGAAACAAGCCAGTACTTCTGGCCAAAGTATCAGAGGCCACTAGTAAATCAGAAATGGAATGCAGAGTCCAAGAGGTAGTTCCAAATGGTCAGCATCAGTGCTACCCAAATTGTAGGATTCATGCAAAGTTGGCCAGACAGTCACCATCTTGATCTGATGAGTATTTTATTTGGTGTGTCAAGGCATGAGGACCACTTTTTTGGTGTCGGGGAACGTATGTATACAGTGTCTGTTTACAAATTCCCTGTTCCCATGTACTGAGATCCTGGGATTACTTGGGGAAAAGTGGATAATTCCTCTATACATGACTGTGGGAAGACCCACCCTTTGTGAATGTCACTTCTGTGAAATCTTTCCTGTTGAGATTCCATGGAAGATTTTTCACTTCTGGCTGTTGACAGAGAAAGTAATAGCGGGTAAATGGTTTGCAATGTGAATTTAAACTAATTCTCAAGATGACTCACAAAAGGAATTTATCATCATTATATTACTTTGCGGTAACTGGCATTATCCAAAAAAAAGGCACATATTTTCTAAATGAAAAAATGCAACTCTTTACAGTTTTTCCAAAGGCAGTAATTTATTTATACTTTAAGAAAGGGTACTGCTTTTCTTCTTTTTTTACTTGTAATATTGAGCTCATTTTTTTTTCTCATATTGAAAGTTCTTAAGAATTGACTGTAATATATTTTTAAAATTTTTATTTATTTATTATAGTTGGAGGTTAATTCCTTTACAATATTGTGGTGGCTTTTTGCCATACGTTGACGTGTCCCCCTGTCCCCAACCCCCCTCCCACCTCCCTCTCCATCCCATCCCTCTGGGTTGTCCCAGAGCAGTGGCTTTGACTGCCCTGTTTCACACGTCGAACTTGCACTGGCCATCTATTTCACATATGGTAATATACATGTTTCAGTGCCATTCTCTCAAATCATCCCACCCTCGCCTTCTCCCACAGAGTCCAAAAGTCTGTTCTGTACATCTGTGTCTCTTTTGCTGTCTTGCATATAGGGTCATCGTTACCATCTTTCTAAATTCCATATATATGTGTTAGTATACTATATTGGTGTTTTTCTTTCCGGCTTACTTCACTCTGTATAATAGGCTCCAGTTTCATCCACCTCATTAGAACTGATTCAAATGCATTCTTTCTAATTGCTGAATAATATTCCATTGTGCGTATGTACCACAGCTTTCTTATCCATTCGTCTGCTGATGGACATCTGGGTTGCTTCTATGTCCTGGCTATTGTAAACAGTGCTGCGATGAACATTGGGGTACACGTGTCTCTTTCAATTCTGGTTTCCTCGGTGCATATGCCCAGCAGTGGGATTGCTGGGTCATATGGCAGCTCTATGTCCAGTTTTTTAAGGAATCTCCACACCCTCTCCAGCATTTACTGTTTGTAGATTTTCTGATAGCAACCACTCTGACCAGCCTGAGATGGTACCTCATTGTGGTTTTGATTTGCATTTCTCTGATAATGAGTGATGTTGAGCATCTATTCGTGTGTTTGTTAACCATCTGTTTGTTAGCCATCTGGAGAAATGTCTGTTTAGTTCTTTGGCCCATTTTTTCACTGGGTCGTTTATTTTTCTGGAATTGAGCTGCATGAGCTGCTTGTGTATTTTTGAGATGAATTCTCTGTCAGTTGCTTCATTTGCTATTACTTTCTCCCGTTCTGAAGGCTGTCTTTTCACCTTGCTTATAGTTTCCTTCGTTGTGCGACAGCTTTTAAGTTTAATTAAGTCCCATTTGTTTATTTTTGCTTTTATTTCCATGACTCTCTGAGGTGGGAAGAACTGACCGTAATATTTATTTCAAAGGTTGCTGTGGCAGCTGTCCAGGCTGTCTCACTGGTCTTCTTTCTTGGATGTTCCCAGTTGACTCTATGATGCGAATTTATGGGTTGGTTTGTTTCGGACACAGTTTTATAGCAACAGGAACACAAGCTTATTTTAAAGTATGATTTTTGATTTGGGGATTTTCCATTCTCTCTTGACATTTAGAGATGGATATTAATAACTTACATGTATAAACAGAAAATATATATATACACACACACACACATATACATACATATATATATATAAACCCAGGTCTCCTGCATTGCAGGGTGTTTCTTTACCAGCTGAGCCACCAGGGAAGCCATATATATACATACATGTACATACACATACATATACATACATATACATATACATATGGCTTCCTTGGTGGCTCAGCTGGTAAAGAAACAGCCTGTAGTGCAGGAGACCTGGGTTCGATTCCTGGGTCTGGAAGATCCCCTTGAGAAGGAAATGGCAACCCACTCTAGTGTTCTTGCCTGGAGAACTTCATGGACAGAGGAGCCTGGTGGGCTACAGTCCATGGGGTTGCAAAGAGTTGGACATGACTGAGCAATTAACATGCTATATATATATATATATATATATATATATATATATATAAAACATATAAATATATATTCTTCAATCCTGAAGGAAATCAACCCTGAATATTCACTGGAAGGACTGATGCTGAAGCTGAAGCTCCAATCCTTTGGCCAGTTGGCACTAAGAGTCGACTTACTGAAAAAGACCCTGATGCTGGGAAAGACTGAGGGCAGGAGCAGAAGGGGACGACAGAGGATGAGACGGTTGGCTGGCATCACCGACTCGAGGGACGTGAGTTTGGACAAACTGTGGGAGATGGTGGAGGACAGGGAAGCCCGGCGTGCTGCAGTCCACGGGGGGGGCAAAGAGGCGGACAGGACTTGGCGACTGAAGAGCAAGGACGCTGTAGAGTAAGTGCAGGCAGAGAGGAGGTGCGGAAGGGAGGATGCCCTCCCTTTCTACCGTCTCGCTCTCTCTCTGCACTTCCACCAGGTTAGCACAAGATTCACGGTCTCTCTGCGCCCCACTGTCTTTTCCCACGGGGGAACGGGACCACGTACCCGTTGTGACTTCAGGACGAGGATCGGCGTAAATAGCTCTGCTTTTTCTCTGTCTGTGCTTCTCACCCAGCCTGCCCGGTGGGTGAGACCACATGTTCCGGTCTCAGCCTCTGTGGTCTCAGCTCCCATACGCTCATACATGGCTGGGGTGTGGCTGCGATCGCTTGCAACTGTCCTTCCTCAAGTGGGAAAATGGAATCTTCTGGGACTCGATTTTATTTATTTATTTTAAAAAATAAATTTGTTAATTTTAACTGGAGGCTAATGACTTTACAATATTGTAGTGGTTTTTGCCTGGAGAAGGTAATGGCAAGCCACTCCAGTACTCTTGCCTGGAAAATCCTATGGACAGAGGAGCCTGGTAGGCTGCAGTCCATGGGGTCGCTAGGAGTCGGACATGACTGAGCGATTTCACTTTCACTTTTCACTTTCATGCATTGGAGAAGGAAATGGCAACCCACACAGTGTTCTTGCCTGGAGAATCCCAGGGACGGGGGAGCCTGGTGGGGTGCCGTCTATGAGGTCACACAGAGTCAGACACGACTGAAGCGACTTAGCAGTAGCAGCAGCAGCAGTGGTTTTTGCCATACACTGACCTGAATCAGCCATCGGTGTACATGTGTCCCCCATCCTGACCCTCCCTCCCACCTCCCTCCCCAAGGGATTTGATTTTAGCCCATTGTTGATAAACATAAGATACATATCTTCTAATCTAGCTCTTCTCAGTAATAAAGGTGCAAGTTAGCTACCTACCAGGGAAGTTAGCTTCCCCGGTGGCTCAGATAGTAAAGAATCTACCTACAATGCAAGAGACCTGGGTTTGATCTTTGAGTTGGGAAGATCCCCTGGAGAAGGGAATGGCAGCCCACTCCAGTATTCTTGCCAGGAGAATTCCACTGACCAGAGGAGGCTGGTGGGCTCTAGTCCATGGGGTTGCAGAGAGTCAGACACAACTGAGAAACTAACACTTTCCACTTTTCAACCATCCACCTGGCAGACGACTTTGCAGAAGGAAAGGTGAAATGATCTGAGAATACCGAAGTACTAAGCCCAGGGCCTTGGTTGGGAACCTTGAGAACTAGACATAGATTTAGAATTCGGGAATGACTCCAGTAGCAAGTTGACTGAAGCTTCAGATAGGGCTTGGGCTCAAAGCTTCTGGCCTTGGCCTAACCAACTGGCTCTGCTCAAGTTGGAATTTTCCCTTCAGTGAGTCATTCCAGCTTGGGCCATATTGATAACAGACTCAAAAATGTTTTCAGGGGATAGGTTATCTTAAGTCAAAAGCCGCCCCAGGAAGCACGCTGGCTGAGCATGCCTGTGTGGGACTGAACAAAATGTGGGCCTGAAGGTACAGGGTGATGTGACTTGACCTTGAATCATAGAGGCCCTGGACGTATGAAGATCCTCACGGCTACCGCACAGCTTACATACAGACTCGTAAGGCATCACAAGAGAGGAAGGGACTTGTCTGAAGGAAAATGTGTTATTTTCATTGTCGTATTTATGGTTGGTAGACATTATGGAGGCAGGTATTAACAATCATCTGCTTTTGGTTTTTTTATAGTCTATGACAATGTATTAACAAGTATTATTTTTATTTTTTTAATATAAATACAAGTATTATTTTTAAATGTACTTACATGAACCTTGAAATTCACAAAGTCTGAAAAATATCAAAACAGTTGGAAGAAAAGTAGACGCGTGTAAGGTAATTTGATAGCCAGAATTTCATGAGTTCATGTCAGGATTTTACTTCTTTATTAATATTTTTTGGCAGAGAGGCATGTGGGATCTTAGTTCCCTAACCAGGGATCGAACTGGCACCCCCTGTATTTGAAGCATGGAGTCTTAACCGCTGGACCACCAGTGAAGTCCTCAGTTCAGTTCAGTCACTCAGTCGTGTCCAGCTCTTTGCAACCCCGTGGACTGTAGCATGCCAGGCTTAGCTGTCCATCACCAATTCCTGGAGCTTGCTCAGTGGGGTCCTGAGTGCCAGGATTTTAAGTTGCATCTAAGCTCCCTGCTTGTAGGGGAGCATTAGAATGTGAAGTTGGAGATTTTAAAAAGCCATTGAAACTATGTTGACCCCCCTACCCTGCTGCCTCCACCCCCAGTGGCTTAGACAGTAAAGAATATGCCTGCAATGCAGGGCGGTTTGATCCCTGGATTGGGAAGATCCCCTGGAAAAGGGAATGGCAACCTACTCCAGTATTTTTGCCTGGAGAATCCCATGAACAGAGGAGCCTGGTAGGACATGGCTGAGCGACTAACACTTCATACTGTGCTGAGGTTGCCACAGGGAAAAAATTGCCTGCAGCCAATTGTGTTACATTTAAAGTTGTTCTTAAGCTCGGTCACCTGAGTAAAGTGTGGAAGCAGTTCTCTTGGATTCAAGCCTTAGGTTATGAAGAATCACTTAGCATCAAGTGGACTAGGTTGGCTTTGAATTGGAACGTTGTTTAATGTCATCAAATGGCCCCAGGTGTCAGAACTCAGTGGGATTGGATTTAAATTCCTGAAGTGTGGAAGTGTTAGGCACTTAGTTGTGTTTGACTCTTCGTTGCTCCGCGGACTGTAGCCCACCAGGTTCCTCTGTCCATGGCATTCTCCAGGCAGGAATATTGGAATGGGTTGCTATTTCCTACTCCAGGGGGTTTTCCCCACCCGAGGATTGACCTCACGTCTCTCTCGCGCGTCTCCTGCATTGGCAGGCAGAGTCTTCACAGAGCACTTGCGTCACCGGGGAAGCCCACAGAGACCGTAACGGATGGCAGAAAAACTGTGTATCTACTGCACACGTCACAGTTACAGACTGTCCTGTGAACTGCATTTGTTGTCAGGGCCGGGATCCCCGTGAGCCACTCAAGTCCAGGGTCCAATCCGTCCTCACTGAATATCTCAACATTTTGTTCCTTGTGGGATTTTTTCCCCCTCTTTAGATTAAAAAAATACTTTTAAAATTTATTGATTTTAATTGGAGGATGGAGAATTGATGCTTTTGAACTGTGGTGTTGGAGAAGATTCTTGAGAGTCCCTTGGACTGCCAGGAGATCCAACCAGTCCATTCTGGAGGAGACCAGCCCTGGGTGTTCTTTGGAAGGAATGATGCTAAAGCTGAAACTCCAGTACTTTGGCCACCTCATGCGAAGAGTTGACTCCTTGGAAAAGACTCTGATGCAGGGAGGGATTGGGGGCAGGAGAAGAAGGGGACGACAGAGGATGAGATGGCTGGATGGCATCACTGACTTGGTGGACATGAGTTTGGGTGAACTCCGGGAGTTGGTAATGGACAGGGAGGCCTGGCGTGCTGCAATTCATGGGGTCGCAAAGAGTCAGACACGACTGAGCGACTGAACTGAACTGAATTACAGTCTTGTGATTTTTTTTTTTTCCATACATCAATTTGATTTAGATTTTTAAAAATAATGTATTAAAATATCGTTTAAGCTGATTAGTTTTATTTGGCCGTCAAGTCCCTTCGATTGTGGGCCCAGAATGCCTTGTTGCCCTTGTTTTAGGCACGAAGGTGGAGTTCCAGACTCGCCTTGCAGGAGGCCGCACCTGCAGTACCGGCAGGCCTCCGGGGCTGAGTGGTTTGCAGACCCCAGTGGTTCCGCTTTCAGAGGTCATGACCGCAGCCACTGGGACCAAAGGCTGCACGGGGTGGACTCCACTGAAGGCAGCCTTGGCTTGGCTCCAGAAACACAGGGCTCTGACGAATCAGAGAGTTGGGGAGGGTGTTGGCTGGGAAGAGTTTGCATCCGGCTTGGCACTTCCGTTTCTTTTCCAAGATTTTACAAGAGGCGGCTAGAGAAAAGACAAGGCCACTCTCCCAAGGTTTGGAATGTGATGAGAAGATCTGAGAGGGGGAGGCATCAGGCAGTCTAGACCAGGAGTGGTGCTGTTTCATGCACCTCCCGTGTGTGTGGGTGCCTCCGTCTCCCACAGCGTCAGCCCTGGCTCTGAACTGCACGTGGGGGTTGATCCCTTCTGCCCAGGGGACCGCTGTGCGCATGTCGCTCCCGCGTGAGCTGATGGGTCCTGTGCGTTCCGGCAAGGCAGGCCCCAGACCCACTGGCTCCACCCGCAGACCCACTGGCTCCATCGCCCAGACCCACTGGCTCCAGCCCCCAGACCCACTGGCTCCATCGCCCAGACCCACTGGCTCCATCCCCCAGACCCACTGGCTCCATCCCCCAGACCCACTGGCTCCATCCCCCAGACCCACTGGCTCCATCGCCCAGACCCACTGGCTCCAGCCCCCAGACCCACTGGCTCCATTGCCCAGACCCACTGCCTCCATCCCCCAGACCCACTGCCTCCATCCCCCAGACCCACTGGCTCCATCCCCCAGACCCACTGGCTCCATCCCCCAGATCCACTGGCTCCATCCCCCAGATCCACTGGCTCCATCGCCCAGACCCACTGGCTCCACCCCCAGACCCACTGGCTCCACCCCCAGACCCACTGGCTCCATCGCCCACACCCACTGGCTCCACCCCCAGACCCACTGGCTCCATCACCAGCCTCAGTCTGGTGCCTGGTGATCTCTGCTCAGATGGTAGCACGGTCTCTGGCCCGATGAGCGGCCTGGCCCCGTCTCCCCAGCACAGAGGAAAGGGTGGCTGTGCCCCTGGTGGGCCTGGAATGAAGTGGGTATGCCCGGCCTTCGCCCCGCAACCCACTTCCCTCCTGGTTGGAGCAGCCTCCCCAGGAGAGCAGGTGGGCATCTGGTCTACCCACCCCAGCCACCGGCACACAGGGTCACACCTGCCCAGGCAGGTGGGGATGGAAGGCTACCTGTGGAGGCTGACCCAGACCCGGAGGGTCTCTCGCGCTTCTAACCTACACCTTCCTCGTCGGCTTTCATCAAGCACAGAAGCTGCTTTTTATTTATTGATTGATGTTTGACTGCACTGCGTCTTACTTGTGGCCCATGGGCTCAGAAGTTTCTTGAGGCAGCTTGAGGGCTTTGTTGCTTCTTATATTCCCTGACGAGGGATGGAATCCACGTCCCCTGCGTTGGAAAGTGGCGTCTTACTGGACCACCAGAGAAGTCCCACAAATGATACTTTTTAATTCCAGTGCTCTTGATTTCCCTTAGCTCACTTGTTTCCAAATTCAGCTTAAGAAAAAGCTGTTGTTAATTTAGCAGGTCCTCTTAATCCGCACATAGTAGATAATCGGCAAATCTTTGCCGAATGAGTAAGCATCCTCAGTTTTATGAATTGGTCTCAAGTTTATGTGTTTGCAGAATTTCAGGAAAATATGAATCATTTAGCCAAGGTTACCACAGGGGATAAAAGATAGTCTCTGTGTATATTGCTTGTCTCAACTATATTTTGCATCCAAATTTGATTAACCTTATTTTTGGTGAATACAATGAAATGACTTACACACGCTATCCCTTTTCTTAAGAAATATAGTAACTTTTTCATGCATCCTATGGTGATTTTTGAGAGTGTGTACAAGTGTTTGTGTCTGTTGGGGGAGGCAGAAGCTGAATTGTATATGAATATGTAATTAAGGCTTTTAGCATGCTCTTTATTTGGTTTGATTTGATCTGTTTTCAGTTCAGGGTGAAAAGTAAAATCCAACTTTGACAAAACCAAAAGCGTCATGAAGATGATATAGTTTCAAACACATCAGTCATTTGGACACAAACTCACGCCCAGCAGTGATTCAAGCAGGCAGGTCTCCGCTGGTTGGTCTGGTTTTAGATTCCACCAGATCTTCCCGACTTGGAGTCCTGTGTTTATCAGGCGGCCTGTATGCTAGTTGGTCAGGATATCAGGATATCAGATATCCAAAACCAGAAATCTTTTCACACTGCCTGGTTCAATCAGTGTAGCAAACCTCTCTTCCACACATTCAGGTCAACAGTTTTAACCTAGCCTCTGTGGCTGAAATTGGAGCCCAAGACCCAAGTGTTTCTTAGGAATGCATTTCTCCTTTGTATCTTGACCGTTCTCTTTTTTGAGGCAGTCCACTGCAGTGCCTCCAGCCACTCAGAGCCCTTTCCCAAACCATATGTAAAGATCGTATGTGGCGTCCGTTTGTCACTCTCAATTCGGAGTCCTAAAGAAGGAGTCTCCCCTTCAGAACATTCAGAAACTTGAAATGGGTTGTGTACCATCTAGGATAAAACTAGACAACATATCAAAAAGCAGAGACATCACTTTACCAACAAAGGTGCATATAGTCAAAGCTGTGGGTTTTCCAGTAGTCATGTGTGGATATGATAGTTTGATCATAAAGAAGGCTGAGTGCCAAAGAATTGATGCTTCTGAACTGTGGTGCTGGAGAAGACTCTCGAGAGTCCCTTGGACTGCAAGGAGATCAACCCTGAAGATTCATCAGAAGGACTGATGCTGAAGCTGAAGCTCCAGCACTTTGGGCACCTGATGCGAAGACCTGCCTCACTGGAGAAGACCCTGGGAAAGGTTGAGGGCAGGAGGAAAAGGGGTGACAGAGAGTGAGATGGTTGGATGGCATCATCGACTCAATGGGCATGAACTGGAGCAAACTCTGGGAGATAGCGGAGGACAGGGAAGCCTGGTGTCCATGGGGTTGCAAAGAGTTGGACATGACTTAGCGACTGATCAACAATGACAATAAAACCATCTAAATAACATCATCATTCCTTTGAAAAGGTGCAGTTAGACAATATTGAACACCACTGTAAAATTTGTGTGTGTTGTTGCTGCTGCTGCTGCTAAGTCACTTCAGTCGTGTCTGACTCTGTGCAACCCCATAGACGACAGCCCCCCAGGCTCCCCCGTCCCTGGGATTCTACAGGCAAGAACACTGGAGTGGGTTGCCGTTTCCTTCTCCAATGCGTGGAAGTGAAAAGTCTCTCAGTCGTGTCCAACTCTTTACGACCCAATGGACTGCAGCCCACCAGTGGCTCCTCTGTCCATGGGATTTTCCAGGCAAGAGTATTGGAGTGGGTAGCCAATCCCTTCTCCGGGGGTTCATCCTGATCCAGGGATTGAACCCTGGTCTCCTGGAGTTGTGGGCAGATTTCCTAGCATCTGAGTCGTTAGGGAAACTCAAAAGTGGTACTTGTTTAGTTTTTATGTAGCATCTCATTCTACCCCACTGCCTTGGGAGACGTGCAGACGTTTTTAGCAAGGAGAAGATAGAGGTTTGCAGTGTGTATCCCACTGTGTGCAGGTTTGCAGTTTGTATCCCACTGTGTGCAGAAGTCAGACTTCTGAGCAGCCTGGATTCACACCACACTCCGGCTCCACGCTCCTCCAGAATCCCAGTGCCAGCCTCTTTTAGTCGATACCAAAGCTTCCAGAGAACAAGTAAGACTAGACTGTCCACGCACACACACCAAAAACATCAGGGACACAAGATAAAAGCCAGCAGAGAGGGCTGCTGGGTGGTGTTAGAGATGTGTTTGCCTCTGATGTATTAATACCTGATGCCCGGTGAGTCTCACAGTCCCCACTGGTGTGTGTGTGGCTTCTTGTCCCCAGTCCACATCTACCCTCAGGAGCAGGATGACTCTTTTGAGTTGCTACAGCTGCCTTCCAGGTCTTCCCGCACCAGGTCTTAAAAAAAATTTTTTTTTAATTAAGTTTTATTGGAGTACAGTTGTTCTATAGTGTTGTGTTACTTTCTGCTGTACAGCAAAGTGAGTCAGTTATACACATAAATCTATCCTCTCCGTTTTGATGTCGAGGTTACCACAGAGCATCGCATTCCCTGGGCTGTCCAGGAGGTTGTCGTTGCTTATCTATTTTGTGCTTAGTATCAGTAGTGTATGTATGTGAATCCCAGTCTCCCAGTTCTTCCCACCTTCTCACTCGCCCCTTAGCATCCACACATTTGTTCTCTATACTGGGCATATACCCAGAAAAAAACGTAATTCAGAGATACGTGCATCCCAGTGTTCCCTGCAGCAGTCTTTAGAATAGCCAGGACAGGTAAACAACCTTAATGTCAATCAGCAGAAGAATGAATCAAGAAATTGGGGGAAGAGCTGACTCATTTGAAAAGACCCTGATGCTGGGGAAGATTGAGGGCGGGAGCAGAAGGGGACAACAGAGGATGAGATGGTTGGATGGCATCACCGGCTCAACGGACATGAGTTTGAGCAAGCTCTGGGAGTTGGTGATGGACAGGGAGGCCTGGCGTGCTGCAGTCCACGGGGTCACAAAGAATCAGACATGACTGAGCGACTGAACTGACCTGAACTGGTACATATATACAATGGAATATGACTCAGCCATAAAAAGGAACCCAACTGGGTCGTTTGCAGAGACGTGGATGGATCTAGAGATGATCACACGGAGTGAATTAAGTCAGAAAGAGAAAAGCAAATATGGGATCCTAAGAGCAGTCTTGCATAACGTCTTCCTCTTTCTCTGTGCTGTGTGAGTTGTGTGCCTCATCTCAGAGGGTCAGGCACATGACCTCCAGAGAATCTGAGAACAGTCCAGAGAATCTGAGAACCATAACTTTCTTCAGACAGAAGGAGGATGTGTAGCCTGCTGCTGTGTTTTCACTCTTGTCCTCTTGCCAGGGACACAGGCAGTTCATATTACGTCCCAGCATGTTCTTGATGCCCCCCTGGGTCACCTTTCCCTGTATTGATTAAAAAGATGTACAGTGTGAGAGGTGCTAGTTCAGTTTTATTTGGGGCAAACTGAGGACTCTAGCCCAGGAGACAGTACCTCCGTGAGCTCCAAGAGACTGCTCCAAAGAAGCAGTGGGGGAAGATGGATATTATATATGATTTTGATGGGGATCATGCAAAGAAGCGCTTACTTTGCAAAACGTTTTCTGCCAGTCACGAGGAGCTGACATCACCACGAAGGGATTTAGTGCTTTTCTAGATATGAGGAGATGCCAAGGATTGGGCAGGAAGAGAAGGGGATGACAGAGGACGAGATGGTTGGATGGCATCACTTACTCGATGGACTTGAGTTTGAGCGAGAAGGGGAGGACAGAGGACGAGATGGTTGGATGGCATCACCGACTCCATGGACATGAGTTTGGATCAACTCTGGGAGTTGGTGATGGACTGGGAAGCTTGGCAGGCTGCAGTCCATCAGGTTGCAAAGAGTTGGACACGACTGAGCGACTGAACTGAACTGAACCCCACTTAAGGATTGAGATCATGAAGTCAGTTCCTGAGATAACTATCAAAATGATCTCTTCCATCAATTTCCCTGGAGCACAGAGTGCCTCCCTTTCCACCCTTACCTTCTTCACTGGGTGTCAAAGGTCAGCAGCTGCAGCAGCGCGGGGTTCAGTCTCCGCAGAGGCGGATGGCAAATGGCCTTTTCGCTGTTGTTGAAAGAAAGAAAGTGAAATAGCTCAGTCATGTCCGACTCTCTGCGACCCCACAGACCGTAGCCCGCCAGGATCCTTCATCCATGGAACGTTCCAGGCAAGAGTGCTGGAGCGGGTTGCCATTTCCTTCTCCAGCGGATCTTCCTGACCCAGGGATTGAAGCTGGGTCTCCTGCCCTGCAGGCAGACTCTTTACCATCTGAGCCACCAGGGATGCCTCATGTTGTGGTTCAGTTGCCGGCAAATGCCCTTGGCCGGTGCCTGTTTGCAGTTGATAGGCAAGCGCCGGTGTGGAGCTGACACCTTGTCAGTTGGGAAACTGCCTCTTTTCTATGTCCCCTCTGGACCTGGGTTTCGTCATACACTGTACCTCACCTCACCCAAGTCCTGGCTACTTTACTCACTCGGCAGGGGCTGGGAGGAGCTTCCACTATACGTGTTAACCTTGAGGCCACCTCCCCTCTTCTCTGAGCTTCTTCTGAGCCTCCTACCCCTTTGTAAACTGTTCATTTTCAGTAAATTCCCACGGACTGCTAGCAGCTAGCCCTCACATACTGGCAAACACAGCAAGTGAAATGTAACTTTCTTCCCATCCCAGGACAAAGAATCCAATTACTAAGGGAAATTTTAGGCAGACAGGTGGTTTTAAGAGCCTTTGTGTGTTTAGTCTCCGAGTCGTGTCCGAGTCTTCAGCACAACCCCATGGACAGTAGCCCTCCAGGCTCTTCTTTCTGTCCATGGGATTCTCCAGGCAAGAATACTGGAGTGGGTTGCTGTTTCCTACTACAGGCGACCTTCACAACACAGGGGTGGAACCCTCATCTCCTACATTGGCAGGTGGGTTCTTTACCACTGAGCCACCAGAAGGGAAAAGTGAAAGTGAAAGTCGCTCAGTTGTATCCGATCGTTTAGCACAACCCCATGGCCTATAGCCCGCCAGGCTCCTCTGTCCATGGGATTGTCCAGGCAAGAATACCAGAATGGGTTGCCATCTCTTTCTCCTGGGGATCTTCCCAGACCAGGGATTGAACCCTTGTCTCCTGCATTGCATTCTGTACTGCTGAACCACTTGGGAAACCCCAAGACCCTTTACTATGGTTTAAACAATTCCTAAAATAATTTTCTTCTCTTTAAGGAAGTTCTTTGAGCCGAGAACCAAACACAGCAAGAATTATACTCCCCTAAGTGACTCTAGTTTTCCTGAGAATTTTCAGGTGAAGGCATTTTTATGTTCCCAAATGCTGAAACATTTTCTAATCTTCACTGATCGAACCTTCTAACAACCTGGTGAATTATATCTACATCTGAAGTGGAACGTAGGGGATGCCCCAAAGCTTCTCAGAGACGTTTCGTAATGATTTAAGGGTAAGAACCGTGTCTGATGGAAATGACAGGCATGGTTCATCTATGAAAGCCGAAATGAGATTCAACCTTGACTGCACACGGGTGTTTTTCCACCGTGCCGTGGAACTCTACTGCTTGTGATGTAGATAAAATTGTGGGTTTTGACTTGTTCAAAAACACCGTGTGTGTGTGTCTGTGTGCCCACTCAGTCACGTCCGACTCTTCGTGAACCCAAGAACTGTAACCCGCCAGGCTCCTGTGTCCGTGACATTTCCCAGGCAAGAATAGTGGAGTGGGTTGACATCTCCTACTGCCGGGGATCTTCCCGACCCAGGGATGGAACCCATGTCTCCTGCATTGCAGGCAGATTCTGTACTGCTGAGCCACCAGAGTAGAACCTCTTTATGTGACTTTATTCAACATCAAACCCTGACTGTCAAAGAGGATGACCAAAAAGCCAGTAATAGGATTATGTATTTTGCTAGATGATTTTAGCTCTACGTTCTGGTTGACAGTTTTCTCTGAAAAGCAGAGCAGATACTGACTTTTTTTTTTTCTTTTTACTTTTTGGCCATGCTGCACAGCATGTGGGATCTTAGTTCCTCAACCAGGGATCACCGTTGCACTCCCTGGAGTGAAAGCTTGGAGCCCTAACTGCTAGACCACCAGGGAGTCCCCGCAAGCATACATTACTAATATTATTCCATTTCATGGTTTGTTTTTTTGGTTACTTTTATAAAAAAATTAAATTTATGTATTTTTAATTGAAGGAGAAATATCAATAACCTCAGATATGCAGATGACACCACCCTTATGGCAGAAAGTGAAGCGGAACTAAAAACCCTCTTGATGAAAGTGAAAGAGGAGAGTGAAAAAGTTGGCTTAAAACTCAACATTCAGAAAGCGAAGATCATGGCATCTGGTCCCATCACTTCATGGGAAATAGATGGGGAAACAGAGGAAACAGTGTCAGACTTTATTTTGGGGGGGGCTCCAAAATCACTGCAGATGGTGACTGCAGCCATGAAATTAAAAGACGCTTACTCCTTGGAAGGAAAGTTATGACCAACCTAGATAGCATATTCAAAAGCAGAAACATTATTTTGCCAACAAAGGTCCATCTAGTCAAGGCTGTGGTTTTTCCAGTGGTCGCGTATGGATGTGAGAGTTGGACTGTGAAGAAAGCTAAGCGCCGAAGAATTGATGATTTTGAAGTGTGGTGTTGGAGAAGACTCTTGAGAGTCCCTTAGACTGCAAGGAAATCCAACCAGTCCATTCTGAAGGAAATCAGCCCTGGGATTTCTTTGGAAGGAATGATGCTAAAGCTGAAACTCCAGTACTTTGGCCACCCCATGCGAAGAGTTGACTCCTTGGAAAAGACTCTGATGCAGGGAGGGATTGGGGGTGGGAGGAGAAGGGGACGACTGAGGATGAGATGGCTGGATGGCATCACTGACTCGATGGACATGAGTTTGTGTGAACTCCGGGAGTTGGTGATAGACAGGGAGGCCTGGCGTGCTGTGATTCATGGGGTCGCAAAGAGTTGGACACGACTGAGCGACTGAACTGAACTGAACTGAACGGCTTTATAATATTGTGTTTGTTTCTGCCAAACATCAGCATGAGTCAGCCATAGGGATACATGTGTCCCCTTCCTTTTAAGCTTCCCTCATACCTCCCTCCCCATCCCAGCCCTCTAAGGCACCACAGGGCGCTGGTTTGAGCTCCTTGAGTCATACACCAAATTCACACTGGCTACCTATTTTATGTATGGTAATGTATATGTTGGGGCTTCCCTAAGTAGCTCAGCTGGTAAAGAATCTGCCTGCAATGGAGGAGACCCCAGTTCGATTCCTGGGTCAGGAAGATCCCCTGGAGAAGGGATAGGGGACTCAATCCAGTGTTCTGGGCTTCCCTGGTGGCTCAGATGGTGGAAAATCTGCATGCGATGAGGGAGACCTGGGTTTGATCCCTGGGTTGGGAAAGATCCCGTGGAGGAGGGCATGGTGACCCACTCCAGTATTCTTCCCTGGAGAATCCCGTGGACAGAAGAGCTTGGTGGGCTGCAGTCCATGGGGTCGCACAGAGTCAGACACGACTGAAGCGACTTAGCAGCAACAGCAGTGCTGTGCAAACAGAGGTCAGCGTTAGAAGGGGAGGCTGTGGTCAGCGGAATTCTAACCTGGCCCCAGGATTCCTGCCCTCCCTCCAGCGACCACACCCTGTCCCATCCCACCCCTTGAATGGGACCCACTCCTGTGCTTACCTCAAGGATGTGGGGAAGGCAGAGGTGAATGAAGACAGCGGACTGCGAGCTCATGGAAGAGACGGAATGCTGAGTGGGCTGGAACTTTTTTTAAAAATTATTTTAATTGGAGGCTCATTCCGTTACAGTATTGTAGTGGTTTTTACCATACATCGACATGAATCAGCCATGGGTGTGCATGTGTTCCCCAACTTGAAGCCCCCCTCCCACCTTTTATAGAGGGGCCCAGGGCTTGGTTCCCTGGTGGCTCAGCGGTAGAGAATCTGACTGCTGATGCAGGAGGCACGGGTTAGACCCCTGACCCAGGAAGAGGCCACGTGCGGGGAGCAGCTAAGCCCGAGTTGCACAGCTATGGAGCCTGGAGCCTGGAGTCTGGGAGTGGTAACTGTTGAGCCCACGCGCTGAAACTCCGGAAGCCCTAGAGCCTGTACAAGAGCAGCCACCAGGATGAGAAGCCCAAGGACCATGACACAGAGTAGCCCCTGCTCGCCACAACTGGACAAGGCCAACACAGCAACGAAGACCCATCGCCGCCGGAAATAAAACATTAAAAAATTATTTTTTTAAAAAAAAGGGCCCAGGACTTTCCTGAAGGGAATGAATGTATTGCAAGAAACATAGGTTCTTGGTCTGCTGACCTCGAAGAGGCAAAACAGCACGTTACCGCCACGTGGAAGGAGCTGAGGGCAACTGTGGGCAGCTGAGAGTCAGCGAGGACATGGGGTCCTCCAGGCTGGGAACTGAAGTCCATCCGTAAGCTGAGTGAAGCTGGAAATGGAGTGTAGTTTGATAGTGAGACCTCAGATGAGAAGACAGCCTGGTCAACAGCCTGATTTCAGCCTGGGGAAGACGGTGCGCACAGAGAGGGTTAACCCCTTCCTAGACTGGTGCCCTACAGGGTGAATGATCCCATGTGTACATGTTGCTCTTAGAAGCTGAGATCTTGGGGTGCAGGGGGTTGTTATGCAGCGTGGAAAAGAGTCCACATCCATCACATACACAGAAGCATCCAAATACTGAGTAAGAGACACGGTGTCACAAATGCTCTGTGTGTTCTTTCAGGGAGTAAAGAGCCTGAATTACTGAACGTGCTTCAGTGGGACACTCTAAGCCAAGAGCTCCCGGTCATGGGTGCCATCCAGCTGGGAACCACCCACTGCTGTTCTGCTTGCCCTTCACCGGTCACGGGTGCCATCCAGCTGGGAACCACCCACTTCTGTTCCACTCCATCTGCATCTAATGACTTCTGCCCCTCTTGCCCTTCATTTCACTCCCAAGATATCTCTCTCTCTCTTTTTAATGTGGACCGTTTTCAAAGTCTTGATTGAATGTGTTACAATATTCTTTCTGTTTTGCACTTCAGGTTTTCTGGTTTGGGAGGGAGGGCACTTGGGATCTTAGCTCCGAAACCAGGGCTCTAACCTGCACCCCCCGCCCCCGAGGCTCCCCCAGACGTCGCTCTTTTATGAGCAGCTATTTGTGCACGCGTGTGCTTCTTGCCCCTGGATGTCTGGGAATTCTCCAGGCAACGGTACTGGAGTGGGTGTCCATTCCCCTTCTCCAGGGGATCGTCCCCACGCAGGGACTGATCCTGGGTCTGCCGCACTGCAGGCCGACTGTGTACCATCTGAGCCGCCAGGGAACTGTTCTTCGTCTATCACAAGCTTTCGCTGAACCTAGAGACTTTGATTTCTCTTTTATGATTTCCTCTGAGTTCATAGAATGAAAAAAAAAGAAGTGGTTTGTGTTAAAACAATTGTACTTTGGGGACAGAAGGATCAGTTCGGTTCAGTTGCTCAGTCTTTTTTTTCTTTCAGTTGCTCAGTCTTGTCCGACTCTTTGCGACCCCATGGACCGCAGCACGCCAGGACTCCCTGTCCATCACCATCTCCTACAGTTTCACCCAATTTCATGTCCATCGCGTCGGTGATGCCATCCAACCCTCTCATCCTCTGTCGTCCCCTGCTCCTGCCTTTGATCTTTCCCAGCATCGGGGTCTTTTCCAGTCATGTTGGGTCTTCACATCAGGTGGCTCAAGTATTGGAGCTTCAGCTTCATCTGAAAGTTTCGTTTTGTTTTAAGAAGACCCTGTATTAAAAGTGTTAGTGTTGATTTAGTACAAAAAAAATTCATCTTGTTTGGTTCCTGAAAATTGCAACTTAATATGAAGGTGTAAGTAGAGAAGGTTTTCCATTGGCCTGACCGAATCTTTTGGCAGCCTTTTGCTGGCTTTTTGTTGCACAAATATCTCATGTTTTAGTGTGACAAAGAGCAAGGGCCCTGAGTAGAACTTTCCCACTGCCGTGAGGAAGACTCGTAGCTGTGTGTGTGAGTGCCTCAGGCATTCTGACAGTTTGAGGGCGAGCCTGTGTGTGAACGAGATTCCACTAGCAGAGTTCTGCCCACCAGCAATTGTCTCAATATCCCTTATACATGCGTTCTGTCTTAAGAGCGAGTCAGTTCCATGAACACCTTAAGCATCATTGAAAAAAAGTGGTACCGTCTGCTGCTGCTGTTGCTGCTGCTAAGTCGCTTCAGTCTACATCATTACAAATCGTATCTTGTCCAAACTCAGGCATGTTATCCCCATAAGAACTCCTTATGTGAAAAGATTTAAAACCTAGAGAGGCAAGTACCCCAAATTCCCTACTCCTCCTCCAGACTCATAAATACTTAACTGATTCATAACTACAGTTCTAGCAATTGAAGGAATACTTTTTTTTTTTAATGTAATAACTGAGACAGAGGTTATTCTTCCTGGCACAGTTATTTGTTCTTTGTTTTAAAAAAGCCATTTATTTAAAAAAAATTGTTTACCTTTAATTGGAGGATAATTGGTTTACAATATGGTGTTGGTTTCTGCCGACATATGTCCCCTCCTCCCAATTAATTCTAAAATAAAATAAACCAGAGGGTTTAATTTTGTTGTTGTTGTTGTTTTTAGTATGAAGCCCTTTTTGGTTTTGGCTTTCCTTGTGGCTCAGCTGGTGAAGAATCTGCCTGCAATGGGGGAGACCCAGGTTTCATTCCTGGGTCAGGAAGATCCCCTGGAGCAGGGAAAGGCTACCCACTCCAGTATTCTGGCCTGGAGAATAGTCCATGGGGTCGCAAAGAGTCAGACGCAACTGAGCGACTTTCAGTTCACTTCACTTCCTTTTATGATGATACGGTTCTGGTATCTCTGAAGTCAGAGCTGGAGCCTGTGCCTTGCTGCACGGCCCGTGTCTCTTATGAACCTCTCTAAACCTTGAACTTCAAGACTGTACCAGACCTTGGTGTTTGCACGGAAGGGCTGAAATTTGCAAAAGTAGGCTTTACTGGGGAAAACATCAGGAAAACTCAAAGCGGAAAGATTTTGGAAAGTAGTATTCTCTTTTTTTGAATGAGGAGATGCGTGAGATATTGAAAACGTCAGGGATCATGCGTGAGGCAGTTAAGAAAACCTTCCTTCAGAGACTTTGCATTGAACCTGAGAGAGCCGTCCATGGGCCAGCAGGCGATCGAGGTGCTGTTTACCGCAGGAACCTTAATGCAGATTACTCTTTCCCGAGTCTGCTTGTTATCATTCAAATCAGAGAGCGCGGACCGCATTTTCCTGTCTCCGTAGAACCCCCTGGATCTTGATGCTCATACACGTTCCAGTAGTAGAAGTTGTTTGTGGCCTTGAATGATTCCACTGGCTGGGTCTGGAAGACGCTCCTGCCTCATGTTGGAATCTGCGACGCGCATTTGCTTATACTCATTAGCTTAAGTTCACGCCTCTCCTCTGAACAGTCCAAGGTGCTCTTGGTAGAGGCTGCCCGTAAACCCGAAGGAAGAGGCAGTCAAGGAGAAAGGCAAGGAAATGACCTTGAGATGAGAGTGAGTGAGGAAGGGTCAGGTGATGCTACGAACGTGGCGTGGCCCGTGCCCTCTTTTCGGAAACTGTAAACGTTTTTTTGATGTGGACACTGGTCATTTCAGGAAGCCGAGAAGGTGACGACGGGCAGAGAATACCAGGTTTCTGTGGCTTTTGTTTGTTTTTCTGGAGTTCGGGAGACACACTGCCTCCAACTGAAGGGAGTGTCATTGATGATGTCATCATTTTTTTCAAGTATTAAAACCTAGTGTTCACTCTTGGCTGTTGTAAGCTGTCTAGATAACCCCATTTTATTTTCAGCGCAGACAACCGTTCCTTTCATTCCACTTTCCCACGCAGGGCCCCAGCCTTGCGTGCAGCCTGGCACCCAGTTTGTGAGCCACGCTCTCTGCTGGCGAGCTTCTCTGTGGCTGGTCCCTGCTGATCCCTGCAGTATCTCCTACCCACACTCTCAGCGTGAGGTCCTTCTGGTCTCTTTCTTCCCCGAGTCCCTGCCCTCAGCGCTTTTCCGAGGCTGCCTTCTCCTCCCCTATCACACTTGTTCTCCCAAACAGCCAGCTGCTGCTTCCCCTCTGCTTTATGTGTGCTGCTGGCTGGTGACTGCAGCCGTGAAATTAAAAGGCGCTTGCTCCTTGGAAGAAAAGCTGTGACCCACCTAGACAGCATGTGAAAAAGCAGAGACATTACTTTGCCAACAACGGTCCATTTAGACAAAGCTATGGTTTTTCCAGTGGTTATGTATGGATGTGAGAGTGGGACTAAAGAAAGCTGAGCGCTGAAGAATTGATGCTTTTGAAGTGTGGTGTTGGAGAAGACTCTTGAGAGTCCCTTGGGCTGCAAGGAGATCCAATCAGTCCATCCTAAAGGAGATCAGTCCTGAATATTCATTGGAAGGACTGATGCTGAAGCTGAAGCTCCAGTCCTTTGGCCATCTGATGCAAAGAACTGACTCATTGGAAAAGACCCTGATGCTGGGAAAGATTGAAGGTGGGAGGAGAAGGGGAAAACAGAGAATGAGATGCTTGGATGGCATCACTGACTCGATGGACATGAGTTTGGGTGGACTCCAGGAGTTGGTGATGGACAGGGATGCCTGGCATGCTGCGATCCCTGGGGTTGCAAAGAGTCAGACACGACTGAGCGACTGAACTGAACTGAACTGAGCAGGCCTCTCATTGTCTGTGCACTCCACTGGAGCCCTTTCTTCAGTGTTTTCATCAGTTCAGTTTGCATCAGAAAGGGTATTATCACTGCCAGGCAGTCATTTCCTTCCTTTGCGCTTTAGTTACAAGTTCACAAGGGGTGGGGGCTACGGTGTTGCCAGGACTGAGCTGTGTCCCCCAAGTTTATATGTGGGGGCCCCAACCCCCAAGAGGGTGGGAGTTGGAGGTGGCTAGGGTTCGATTCTGTCATAGCATAACCCTTACGGTAGGGTCAGCCTTGTCCTAAGAAGAGGAAGACAGGGATGAGGGAGTCCGCCTTGGCCTCGTCAGCCTGCAGACCTGTGAGAGAGAAATTTCTGCTGTTTAAGGCCCTGTGCGTGCTAAGTCGCCTCAGTCGTGTCCAACTCTTTGCAACCCCATGGTCTGTGGTCCACCAGGCTCCTCTGTCCGTGAGGTTCTCCAGGCAAGAGTACTGGAGTGGGTTGCCATGCCCTCCTCCTGGGGATCTTCCCAACCCAGGGACTGAACCCGAGTCTCCTGCATTGGCTGGCAGATTCTTTACTGCTGAGCCACCGGGGACGGTCCCATTAATCCCCCTGGTCTGTGGTATTTCATTACAGCACCCTAAGCTCATGAAATCGGCACCTCGAAGCCTCTGAGCCCACCCACTTCCATGGCAACACAGCATCCCCGTTTCAGCTCCTAGTGACCATCCTTCCCAGGAAAACTCTCAGCTTCCCCAGTTGCTGTTTCTGAGTCTTTAAACTGCAGACCTATCTGGGCCATCTTACTTTTCAGAATGTTCTAAAGACTGTGTGGGGATGTTCTCAAATTATTTCTGGCTGAAAGGGAGGAAAAAAAAAAAATTAGGAGGTGGTGTGTATTCCAAAGGATAGGCATCCCACACTGGAGGTTTACAGAGTTAAGTTTTGGAAAGCATTTTGGTTGTTATTTCATAGATTTCTGTAAACTTGTAACTAAAGTAAATAGCAGAATAAGAACAGCGTCAGTGGCACATATTGACTGGTACTACAGGCTCCAAGAAAACAGATTTTGTTAAAATAGTTTCCCACATTTTCCAGTTCTGTCTTAAATTTGGTTAAACATGTAGAATTCTCTAATTAGCTTTTTGCTCATCTGATGAAATAGAGCGCCTCAGGCTTGGCGTTGCAGGCAATGGAACCTTTCCGTGGTAATAACTTGTTTTAAAAAAAAAAATGAGATTTGCTTTGCATTTAAACAACATACATACTTCAATTGTGTGGTTTTATGGTTGACTAGAGGTTGCAAAAAGGTGATTGTGATGTCTGCATCTGTTTTTTCAAAAATTAATTTTAATATGAGTTTAAAGTGAAATCAAGGATCTAGCTTTTCCCAAGCAGAATGATACTTTAGTTTTCATTAATTTCAATCCCCTTCAACCAGTTAAGCCTGGCAGACAGATGAGGCCAGGTCAGGAGTTACTGATTAAACAGGAGAACCCACAGAATGGAAAAGTTCAATGAATCCAGCCCATGTTACAGGCTACCAGGCTATAATCACATTTTTGTCCATAATCACTGAGACTCTCTTAGAAAGTTTGGCATTCCCGACTATCACTCAAAATATAAATTCATAAAACTTCTTATTGATTTTAGAACAGGAAGACTGAATCCCAAAGAATTCAGTCATTATAATTGTCTCCAAAATACAGAAGGATTTCCTTGACTTTTATTTCAGCTAAATGGGCATGAAACATAACTTAGTGTAATCCTTTGTTGTTATCAGTCTAAGTTTGGTTCAACTGTGAAAAGGTTAAGAAAAAAAGTAAGTCTTAAAGTTAAGACTTAAAAAAATGTTTCTATTTATCATTTTTATTTCAGTGTGAACAGGTTAAGGAAAAAAATAGGTCTTAAAATTAAAGAGGGGATTCTTTTTTTTTTTTAAATTTTTTTTCAAGAGATGTTTAATTTACATTTTTTTTCCTACTTTAAACTTTTTATTTTTCTATTGGGGTATAACTGATTAACAATATTGTGATAGTTTCAGGTAAACGGTGAACAGACTCAGCCATACATACACGTGTATCCATTCTCCCGCAAACTCCCCTCCCATCCTCGCTGCCACATAACACTGATCAGAGTAAGGAGGGGATTCTTTACTGAAAACTGTATTCACTTAGGATTTCTTTCTTTTGCTGTGCAGGGTTTTGACTTCTGCACACAGGCGTTGTCTGCTTGCTGAGAGCAGGGGCTACGCTTTGTTGTGTGGGCTTCTCAGTGTGCTCACTTCTCTTGTTGCTATTCTGGTGGCTCAGCTGGTAAAGAATCCGCCTGCAGTGCGGGAGACCTGGGTTCCATCCTTGGGTTGGGAAGATGCCCCGGAGAAGGGAAAGGCTACCCGCTCCTGTATTCTGGAGAATTCCATGGACGGTGCAGTCCGTGGGGTTGCAAAGAGTCAGACCCGACTGAGCGTCTTTTACTTTCTCTTGCTGCAGAGCATGGGGTCTTAAGCACACGGGCTTCAGTGGCTGTGGCAAGTGGGCTGGGTCGATGTGGTGCACGGGCTTAGGTGTTCTGAGCCACGCAGAATCCTCCCTGACCAGGGATCGAACCCGTGTCCTCTGCACTGGCAGGTGGATTCTTAACCACTGCCCCACCAGGGAGGCCCCACGAGGGCACTCTTAGTGGAACACCAAATGAGATCTGTCTGAAAGCCGTTTTAAAAGCTTGAGCAAGCATTGTGAAGGGCTCTTCAAAAAGAGCTTGTGGCACCCACTTTCCCTGAATTATAGGCATTGAGGAAAACCCCAGCAAGCTCTTACCGGTTCGTGACTCATGCTGTGTGAATGCAGAAGATTTCTGACTCACATCAGCCGGTGTCGAAGTGGCCTTTGAAGTCTCGAGTGCTTCGCCGATGCATAAGAAACTTTAAATAGAACATACCGGGCAGACCAAGTGTCTCGGTGAATCCACACACTTAGGAGAGGTCTCCGAGGTCCTAGCATCTGAGATGTTAAAACACACGCGTTTCTGCTGACGCCTCTGCTGTTGGCAGACAGCTAACCCTAATAACTTTCCAAAGAGGGCCCCTCTGTCCTCCCTGCAAACCTGACTGTGGAGGAGACTGTCAGTACGTTAGAGACAAAGTGCGGCTCACTTCCACGAGTCAGTGTCGCCCTGCTCCAGGAGAAGACAGGTGAGGCAGCAGATGAGGGCATCATATGGTTTTCTTTTTCCTTCTGTACTTGAAGGATAATTGCTTTACAATTTTGTGTTGGTTTCTGCCATACATCCACATCAGTCAGTCACAGGTATACATATGTCCCCTCCCTCCTTAACCCCCCTGCCACCCCGTCCCACCCCCCTAGGTTGTCACAGAGCAACAGGCTGAGTTCCCTACTTCATACAGCAAATTCTCCTCTATTTTACCTGGAGTTCCTTGGTGGCTCAGACAGTCAAGAATCGGCTATATGTTCCTCCTCCTCACTGAAGGAGGAAATAGACAGAACAAGCTCCATCTTGAAAGCAGGACTCCTATTTTCTTGGACTGGACTGTGGACTTTGAGCTCTATGCCCAGTGTCTATGGAAACAACTTACTAACTGGAAAACCAGACCGCCCCCCCCCACCCCAGAAGGAAGAGCCGCAGGGCTCGTACCTAGACTCTCTGTCAAGTAACACCCTAATTGTCTGTGTAACCGAATAGAATCATACATTCTATTCTGCTTATTGGGATATGACCACAGGCCTATTGATAATTGTCTATTGTTAACTACCTAGGTCTAAAGGCATATGAATCACGGGTTAACTTTGTATCTTTCTTTTCCTTTGTTCAGACTAGATTCTGGGAATTTGGGGAAGTAGGTTTGGACACGTACACTTAGGGTATATAAGGTTTTCACAAGACCTGGTCGGGGTCCTTGGCTAAGAGGAGACTCTGCCTGGGGCCCAGCGGTGTAATCAACTGCACTCCACAATCTACATCGTCCTTCGGAGTGAGTTTGTTTCCCGGAACGCGTGGCTGCAATACTACCTCATACCTCAAAGTCTCACAGGCTGGCTATTTTACGTGGGGTTCCCGGGTGGCTCAGATGGTCGAGAGTCCACTGTGTGTCTCACTGTTACTCTTACAGTTCATCCCTCTATCTCCAGATCTGTTTTTAAGAAAAACAGAAAGAAAAACTTAAGAAGTTGCTCTCGATGTATTTTTGGAGCACGTGGCCCCGTTTTGGGAGAGTAGTAACTGTCGTAGTAACCAGCTTCATTTGCCCTGACAGCCTTGTCCACAACCCTTCTTAAAAGGAATTGGGAAAAGAGGTCTCGTGGCTTTGGGACCGTGGTTGCCAGGGGCTGTGCTGGTGGCCAGTTGGGGTCTGTGCAGGTGGAATGGCCTCTGTGGCAGCGAGGGCCGTGGAAGCATGACCAGTCCAGCAGCCTGAACCCTGACTCGGCCCTTTCCTGCTTGGGCGTGAAAGGTTGCTGCTTAACCACAGAAGACGCCGGGATTCTTGGCCTCCAGAGGAGAAGAATTCAATCTGGGGCCAGGGACGAGGCTTGATTGCTCAGAGCTTTTGTGTCATAAGGTTTTATTAAAGCATAAAAGAGAGAGAGAAAGCTTCTGACACAGACACCAGAAGGGGGCGGAAAGAGAGCCCTCCGGCTAGTCTTTAGACGGATGTTGTATAGCTACTAGCGGTCAGCTAATCAGAGGAAGGAAATGTCTCAAAACTCAGAGACTGGCACCAGGTGAGCCATCCCGGGCCATAAAACGATCGACATGAGTCTTGAGGAAAGGCAGATTTCCACCCAAATATATAGTTTCGTTAGCACAGATTAAGACAACAATGTAGAACATACTGGTCTGTCAAGGCAAAGGCTCAGAACCAACTTGAAGACAGAGTCTGGGGTAAACGCATAGTACATTAACATAGCTTCAGACAAACATTTCCATACGAAAAATGCATTGGTTAGCTCAGTGAAATTCATAATGGCCTTTGTTTTACTAACCCATCAATATTCGATAGATAATTTATTAATAAAGGTCTAAGGGATCAAGGGTCTTCCCAGGTGGTGCTACTGGTAAGGAACCCATCTGCCAGTGCAGAAGATGTTAGAGATACGGGTTTGATCCCTGGGTTGGGAAGATCCCCTGGAGGAGGGCATGGCAACCCACTCCAGTGTTCTTGCCTGGAGAATCCCATGGACAGAGGAGCCTGGTGGGCTACAGTCCATCAGTTCAGTTCAGTTCAGTCACTCCGTCATGTCCGACTCTTTGCGACCCCATGAATCACAGCATGCCAGGCCTCCCTGTCCATCACCAGCTCCCGGAGTTCACTCAGACTCACGTCCATCGAGTCAGTGATGCCATCCAGCCATCTCATCCTCTGTCGTCCCCTTCTTCTCCTGCCCCCAATTCCTCCTAGCATCAGAGTCTTTTCCAGTGAGTCAACTCTTCGCATGAGGTGTCCAAAGTACTGGAGCTTCAGCTTTAGCATCATTCCCTTCAAAGATATCCCAGGATTGATCTCCTTCAGAATGGACTGGTTGGATCTCCTTGCAGTCCAAGGGACTCTCAAGAGTCTTCTCCAACACCACAGTTCAAAAGCATCAATTCTTCGGCACTCAGCCTTCTTCACAGTCCAACTCTCACATCCATACATGACCACAGGAAAAACCATAGCCTTGACTAGATGGACCTTAGTCGGCAAAGTAATGTCTCTGCTTTTGAATATACTGTCTAGGTTGGTCATAACTTTTCTTCCAAGGAGTAAGCGTCTTTTAATTTCATGGCTGCAGTCGCCATCTGCAGTGATTTTGGAGCCCAAAGAAATAAAGTCTGACACTGTTTCCACTGTTTCCCCATCTATTTCCCATGAAGTGATGGGACCGGATGCCATGATCTTCGTTTTCTGAATGTTGAGCTTTCGGCCTAGTTTTTCACTCTCCTCTTTCACTTTCATCAAGAGGCTTTTTAGTTGCTCTTCACTTTCTGCCATAAGGGTGGTGTCATCTGCATATCTGAGGTTATTGATATTTCTCCCGGCAATCTTGATTCCAGCTTGTGTTTCTTCCAGTCCAGCGTTTCTCATGATGTACTCTGCATATAAGTTAAATAAGCAGGGTGGCAATATACAGCCTTGATGCACTCCTGTTCCTATTTGGAACCGATCTTCATGGGGGGTTGCAAAGAGGGGAACACGGCTGAGTAACTAACACTTCACTTTATTAGAGGGGTTTCCTTGGTGGCTCAGAGGGTAAAGAATCTGCCTGCAATGTGAGAGACCTGGATTGGGTACCTGGCTCAGGACAGTCCACTGGAGAAGGAAATGACAACCCACTCCAGCATTCTGGCCTGGACAATCCCATGGACAGAAGAGCCTGGTGGGCTACAGGGCTACGGTCCACGGGGGTCCCAAAGAGTCTGACACAACTGTATGAGTAACACTTTCAGTTTTAAGGGATTAAGAATTGCTGTCATTTTCAATCAACAGAACAAAGGGAACAGGAGTAAAAAGAACTGCACATACTCTGTGTTTAAATGAAAAAATTAAAAACAAAGTATCCTAATGGTGGGTGTTAGGAATGGAAACACGGCCTTGCTTCAGGAGATGAGGGTGAGGTGTCTATCTTGTACTGAGGTCTGTGCTGTGAATCCCGGGGTCCCGAAGAACATGTGCTGCCTGAGGGAGCAGACCCTTACTTGGCGGGGGCGTCAGCACACTCATAAGATTGTGATGGGACTCACGGTAGGGCCGCATGCTGGCCCCTCAAGGGATGGCCCAGGCCATCCGTCATCTCTGCCTGCTCCCTGCTCCCCTGCAGACAGAAGACCCCGGGTGACCGTGATCACCACAAGGGCAGGGAGCATCTTGGGGGATCTTCTCTCTCCAGGAGATCATGCCCCCTGTTCTTTTCCATTTTCTTATCTTTCTTTAATTTTTGGCTGTCCAGGGTCTTCGTTTCTGTGTGTACTCTCCTTTCTGGTTGCAGGGCTTGGGATTCTCACGGGGTGGCTTCTCTTGTTGCAGAGAATGGACACAGGAGCCCAGGATCCAGTGCTTGTAGCACACAGCTCAGTTGCTCCAGGGCACGTGGGGTCTTCCCAGAGCAGGGAGCGAACGTGTGTCCCCCCTGCAGGCTGGTTCTTAACCACAAGTGGGCCAGGGAAGTCCCTCTGCCCTCTTTTCTAATGCAGGATTCTGCAACACTGTTACATCAAAGTGGATACAGGAGAGTTATTCCATGAAGCCAGATTCTACATGTAGAAACTGTGAGTGAGTGTCGTGGATACAACTCTGCAAAACTTTACAAAGAAAAGCTTTGAGTGCCAGCTTACAACCCAGTGGTGTTTCAAATGCAACAGTTCAAAATGCAGACACTGATTTATCAATAGGCCTCAAAGAGGCCAGATACCACTGATCTCTTTGCTGCCTGAGGAAATAACAAAGTCAGTGATATTTTTTTTCACCCTCATACTTTCCAGTGCTATCTGGGAACTATAGATGGAAAGTTACTGATACACTCAATTAAACAGATAGTATCTTGCAGTTACTAAATTTGGTTTTCTTTATAGGAGTCCTGTGCAGACACATGCAGGGATAATTACATGCAATTTGATATCACAATATAAGGCAGGACAAGTTGAAAGAAGCCAGTGGTTGTTCATGTCTCTAAACTACTATCCAAGGGCATTTTCCCTAATTAAACAGAAGGAGATGTGTGGACTTGTAACTTTCATGTTTTATTTCTGAAAGAGCTCAAAACCTGAAGGGAAAGGGAGAGGGAGGTCGCTCAGTCGTGTCCAACTCTTCGTGACCCCATGGACTGCAGCCCACCAGGCTCCTCCGTCCATGGCACTCTCCAGGCAAGGGTACTGGAGTGGGGTGCCATTGCCTTCTCCAATGCATGAGTCTGCTGTTGCTGCTGCTGCTGCTAAGTCATTTCAGTCATGTCCGACTCTGTGTGACCCCATAGACAGCAGCCCACCAGGCTCCCCCGTCCCTGGGATTCTCCAGCAAGAACACTGGAGTGGGTTGCCATTTCCTTCTCCTGAAGAGTTATCCTGAAAACCTTGAGTGAGTTTTGTATCAGTATCAGTGCCACCAGTGTCATGGTCTTTTGCACCAAGAAATTCATGCAAAACAGTCCCATTATTTCTTGTTCTCGTTGCCCCTATCTAGGAATTTTCTTCACAGATTAGGGGGAAAAAAAAAAAGAAAAAGATTTTCCCCCAAATCCTTTTTTAGGGACAGCAAGCATTCATGCATCATAAACGGAAACCATAGTCTTCACAAGGGTGTTTTCTTGGAGCAGCAAATTTTGGTTAGACACTGTGGTCATCTGGACCAATCATTTAGCACAGGTTCATGGCAGAAATTACAATAATCACCTCACAAGGCAGTAAGAGTACAGGATCAGTTCAGTCCAGTCCATTTCAGTTGCTCAGTCGTGTCCAACTCTTTGTGACCCCATGAACCGCAGCACGCCAGGCCTCCCTGTCTATCACCAACTCCCGGAGTTCACTCAAACTTACGTCCATTGAGTCGGTGATGCCATCCAGCCATCTCATCCTCTGTCGTCCCATTCTCCTCCTGCCCCCAATCCCTCCCAGCATCAGTCTTTTCCAATGAGTCAACTCTTCGCATGAGGTGGCCAAAGTACTGGAGTTTCATCTCTTAATAAGCCAATAAAAAGATACCACGCTCAGATACTAGGTGATCGTTCCAGGCAAGGGGGTTGATGAAAGGAATGGTTGAGGCGAACCTTTCTACGAGTTGATTCTCTGAAGAGTTGGCCTGGTGAATTGAGAGCCACACGTTGGTGCCGGTGATGGGGACGCATTGACAACAGCTTGTTGTTGGAAACCCTTCCCTGGGGAGTGAAGGTTCCAGTGTTTGTGGACTCCATTCTGAGTCTGTGTGTGCTAAGTCGCTTCAGTCGTGTCTGACTCTGAGACCCTGTTGACTGTAGCCCACCAGGCTCCTCTGTCCATGGGATTCTCCAGGCCGGAACACTGGAGTGGGTTGCCATTTCTTCCTCCAGGGGAATCTTCCCGACCTGGGGATCGAACCTGTGTCTCTTACATCTCCTGCGTCAACAGGCGGGTTCTTTAGCGCTAACTCGACCCGGGAAGCGTGGTTTTCCACCCACTGCTGGCAAAGCGGCACCTTGCCCAGTCTGGAGCTAAATGCCCCAGGGTTTGCAGCGGCCATTTAGATGCGCATAGAGGCACCTTGCCCAGATGGAACACTCTGGGACAGTCCTCTCAACCCCCCGGGTGTGTGTGCAGTCTCAAGCGCCCCTGCCAGACCCACTGGCACCTCCCTTAACTGTTGGCGTGCATGATGACGTCCCGACCACAGTTGCACTTGTCTGTCGAAACAGCTGTACGTGTAAACACAACTTTGTTACCGCCTCGTACAAGTGGGCTGGAAATCGTATCAGACCAATCCGCAGCAAAGGGGTTGATTCAGCATGCTGAGGGAGTGGTATTCTGATGAGGAAACCTCTGCTTTCAGGAGAGGGAAACCCAGCCCCAGCGACCTGCAGAAGTACGTGGCTTTGACTTCCGTCCTGTTGAGTGGCGCGGGTCCGTCGGAAGCTGCAAGGACACCCCTGAGGTAAGCGTTCCTCCCCGCTCTGGATGTGTGCCTGTGGACACGATGCGTTCGCGCCCTTTTTTGTTGTTGTTGTTTTGTTTAATCACAGTGTGCAGACTGCTTATTCGTGGGCACCTCCCCTCACAGCCTTGAGGGGTTCCACGTGAACTATCACCAGTTCCTCGGTCTCTCTGCTCAATCATTCCTGTGCCTCATTAGGCAGACTGTGCGTGTAATTCATCCACCTTGAACACTGACGTGGCATCTACTTGGCTAGCTGTGGTGGTGCAACTTTGTAATTCATCCACCTTGAACACTGACGTGGCATCTACTTGGCTAGCTGTGGTGGTGCAACTTTGTAATTCATCCACCTTGAACACTGACGTGGCATCTACTTGGCTAGCTGTGGTGGTGCAACTTTGTAATTACGAAGAAACAAATCTAAACAGTAGAACGGGGCACAAGTATAGTAATGAAATGCTTAACATTCTGCCCGAGTTGGAGTAGATCTTAAAGTCGGAGTAGATCTTAAAGCTAAACTGAACATCCGCATGCCACTCACATCGGGAAAGGAAGAGGTGGCATTTGATGATTTTGCCCTGTATGCACAGAGGACACACCGTTGTGACGTCGTTTAATAAAAACGGTGTTTCCTGTATGACAGAGGAAAGAAAACCCTCCTCATTTCTCATCGCGGAAAAAGAGTCAATCACGTTGTTTCTTTCTAATTAGGCTCAGAGTAAGGTGAAATGTTTTCAAGGTATCCAGAACATTGCTTCAGTAAATTCAGCAAATTATCAAGCCACGTGAGTTCATTTTGGACACCTTTGAAATTGAAGGCTGTGTTAACTTGTCCTGTGAAGAAGGCTGAGCACCAAAGAATTGATGTTTTCGAACTGTGGTGTTGGAGAAGACTCTTGAGAGTCCCTTGGACTGCAAGGAGATCCAACCAGTCCATTCTGAAGGAAATCAGCCCTGGGATTTCTTTGGAAGGAATGATGCTAAAGCTGAAACTCCAGTACTTTGGCCACCTCACGCAAAGAGTTGACTCATTGGAGAAGACTCTGATGCTGGGAGAGATTGGGGGCAGGTGGAGAAGGGGCCGACAGAGGATGAGATGGCTGGATGGCATCACTGACTCGATGGACGTGAGTCTGAGTGAACTCCGGGAGTTGGCGATGGACAGGGAGGCCCGGCGTGCTGCGATTCATGGGGTCGCAAAGAGTCGGACATGACTGAACGACTGAACTGAACTGAAGATTTATTTCAGTTGTAATCTTAGTTTTGAAATAAAGACGTTCGTCTTGGGTCTTGAAACGGTTGTCATTAATTTCACGTTGTCTGTAAGTCAGAAAATTATGAATTTGTTTTCCTGTATATTTTCCCCATTTCTCATTTAGATGAGTCAGTGACGAAACACTGAATTTATGTCATTTGACTGTGAATGCCTATAAAAAACCCCTCCAAACTGCTCAGAGAATGCCGAATTCGTGCTGGTATGTATGACTGCTGCTGCAGAAGTATTCCATGCTCATCCTTACTGCAGCAGGCTCAGGCATGACTTTCACTGGAATATACTATCAGGCTACTGTCAGCGATGGGTTCTTGAATTCAGTCCCTTGAGCTGGATCGCACAGAGCTGCTTTTGCTGAGCTTGCTGTAGACCGTCGACCGTGGTGGGTATAAAGGGCAAGGTCTTGGATCTTCCGCGTTCCTAGCTGTTGTCAGGCGCCCTTTCGGGTCCGTGCATTACTTAGCCTCCATCTCATCCTCTGTTTTCTCCGTGTTGGAGACTTCAGCAGTCTTGCTACTATTCTACCTGACCTGTGCCCAGGAAGCCCCAGTAGGAGTGGCAACCAGAAGCCAGCTTGAGGGTAGCAGTTGTCTCGGTTTCTCAGTGAACCCCGAGACCTCTGCATGATGAGAGGAGCCGTGCCGCGGAGACCAGGTAACCGAGACGATGCTCAGGTGTGAACTGCGGTCTCCCTCCTCCCTTCCTCCTGGGGGCTGTTGGCCCTCCCCTGCGTGTCAGAAACGGCGCAAGTATCGCCTGTCTTGCATCTTAGGTTGTGCCTGATACCGCCTCGGAGCTGATTCTGACACCACTGGGTCCCAGAGTCCGAATGATTCCCCTCAGTTAGAGTGGGAGATTCTGAGAGTCGGGTGAACATAGGATTGAGGGCAGCTGGGGGCAGTGAGCTTATTTCCCTGAGACCTGAGTGCACGGTTGGAAGAATCACAAGAGGCAACTGTGAGAAGCTCCACCTGTGTCTGCATGATCCGCAGAGCGAAGATTCGTAGGGTAGAAAGAATCGGAGCCTGGAGAGCTGGTCTCCTTATTACTGAAACACCGGAACCCAAAGCTGATGTTGCATTAGCAACAGAGACTAGGGCCACCATCCAAGCTGGAGAATTTCAGGCGCTTTGTTTTCTGTCTCAGCTCCATTGGACTGACTTGTTTGAGCGGACTTGGAGAAGCGTGTTGATGAGTCAACTGAACAGGACGCCTGTGGTATTTGCAGCTTTGCTGCAGATGCCATCTTTCTCTTTGAACAAATGGCAAGCCACCTGACTCCAGATATGGAGTTAAAGACCTGCTCCTTTTTTTTTTTTTTTAATAACTATTATTTTATTTACTCTTTATCACAACCCCATGGAATAAGTCCTCTCATTATCCTCACTTTTAAACTGAGGCACAGAGAAATTGTCTATCAAAGTTTTGATAGATAGCTTTTCAGTTTTTTTCTGTGCATGTATGTAGTTTTTCTTTTAAACCAAATTAGATTAACACAGTTGATGTTATTTTCTAATACACTTTGCTATGTTCTATTTACTCAGTAAAATATCAGGAACATTTTCCCATATTATTAACTATTCTTCTGCCATATAATTTAAGTACATATTATATAAATGAAGAATACAAATATCTCAGTGTGAGTCACTCAGTCGTGTCTGACTCTGTGACCCCCCCATAGACTATAGCCCGCCAGATTCCTCTGTCCATGGGATTCTCCAGGCAAGAATACTGCTGTGGGTTGCCATTTCCTTCTCCAGGAAGACCTGCTCCTTTTAAACCAGTTTATTCTCCCCTTATCCATTCTTTTCTAGGTACTTTATCCACATAAACCTCAGCTAGTCTTAGCGAGCAGACAGGCATCCAGTTAGATCCTGTTCATACACGGCCCACCTACCATGTAGCTTGGTATGCGGCCCAGCGTTAACTAACTTCAGGTCAGTGGAATAGAATGGTAACCACATTACCATTTCTGAACAGTTTCTGCCTCTGGTTTTTGAGAAAGGAGTTCAGATCCCTTCTATTCTTCTTTCCTTCCCGTTGACAAATGGTGGTCCAGATGACCTTCAGTTCAGTTCAGTTTGGTTGCTCAGTCGTGTCCGACTCTTTAGGCCTCCTTGTCCATCACCAACTCCTGGAGTTCACTCAAACTCACATCTATCGAGTCAGTGATGTCATCCAGCCATCTCATCCTCTGTCGTCCCCTTCTCCCGCCCCCAATCCCTCCCAGCATCAGAGTCTTTTCCAATGAGTCAACTCTTTGCACGAGGTGGCCAAAGTATTGGAGTTTCAGCTTTAGCATCATTCCTTTCAAAGAACACCCAGGACTGATCTCCTTTAGAATGGACTGGTTGGATCTCCTTGCAGTCCAAGGGACTCTCAAGAGTCTTCTCCAACAGCACACTTGAAAAGCATCAATTTTTCAGCACTCAGCTTTCTTCACAGTCCAACTCTCACATCCATACATGACCACTAGAAAAACCATAGCCTTGACTAGACGGGCCTTTATTGGCAAAGTAATGTCTCTGCTTTTTAATATGCCATCTAGGTTGCTCATAACTTTTCTTCCAAAGTGTAAGCGTCTTTTAATTTCATGGCTGCAATCACCATCTGCAGTGATTTTGGAGACCTTAACTCACAGATATTAAGACAGATACACCAGGGGACCATAACTCACAGGTATGGAGTCACATGTGGAGGATTGCAAAGTTAGCCCTCCAGCCCTTAACCACACAGCCATATCTCTGGGGTGTCCCAGGAGAGAGACTCAAACATCTAGCCTATCAGGTGTGTTTCGAGTCTTTGTGTGACAGCAACTGAACTTGCTTCCCAAATAATGAGCATATTGTCCTGTCTGTCTGCTCAGCTTCCTGTTTCCGCGTTCGGTGTAGGATACTTGTTCAACCTCAGATGCTTGTGTCCTCTGGGTCCCTCGAAAGACCCTGTTCTTTGGAGCACTGGGTCGTCTCTGTGTCCCTACCCCCCTCACCATGCCTGTCTGTCTCTGTACAGAATCGAGGTGATTTTCCTCAAAGGACCAGTCACAGTGCCTGTAGGTATGACCACATCTGATGGTGATGTAGATACTCTGAAGTTAATACTTGACTCTTTTATGCTTAAAAATATTCCTCAGACGTAAAAGATGATGGGTGATTTTGCAGTGGGGAAACCTGAAATGCTTGGTTAGCCCTGTGATCAAGGTCGGTATCAACTGGGTCATGTCTTATTGACAGCATGTGACCTTGACATGATGTGGGTGAGAAGGCCACTTTACCTCTGTGATCCTTCTCCAAAACGCCCATAACCTCAGCGTAATCATGAGAAAAATGCTGGGGAAAACGAAATGGAAAGATGTTTTACAAAATACCTGCCTAGCATCCTTCAAAGCTATCAAGGTCATCAAAGCCAGGGAACGTCTGGGAAACCGTCAGAGCCTCAAGGAGACCAAGAAGCTGTGACCCTTAAAAAGTTTATGTGATAGCCCAGTTAGGATCCCGGTGCAACGCAGGGACATTTAGGGGAAAGCTGCTGCTAAGTCGCCTCAGTCATGTCTGACTCTGTGCGACCCCATAGACGGCAGCCCACCAGGCTCCCCCGTCCCTGGGATTCTCCAGGCAAGAACACTGGAGTGGGTTGCCATCTCCTTCTCCAATGCATGAAAGTGAAACGTGAAAGTGAAGTCGCTCAGTTGTGTCTGACTCTTCGAGACCCCCTGGACTGCAGCCCACCAGGCTCTTCCGCCCATGGGATTTTCCAGGCAACAGTACTGGAGTGGGGTGCCAAGGAAAGGCAAATAAAGTACAGATGTCGGTGAATAATAGTGTGTCGGTCTCAGTTCATCGGTTATGACAAAGTTCCAGGTAAACGGAGCACCTTAAAATAGGAGGGAACTCTGTAACATTCTTGCAGCTTTCCTGTAAATCGAAAGCTACGCTATGACAAGAGGTTTACTAATTTTCTTTTTTGGCCAAAGTGAGTCTTTGTTGCTACTCTTGTGCTTTCTAGTCGTGGTGAGCAGCGGCTACTCTTCATCGCAGTGCGCAGGCTTCTCACGTCCGTCTCACACTCAGAAGTTCCAGTGTGAGGACTTGTGCTTCCTCTTCACGCTTGTGAACTCAGTCGTGTCTGACTCTTTGCGACCCCATGGACCCCATAGAGCCCGCCAGGCTCCTCTGTCAACCAGATTCTCCAGGCAAGATACCCGAGTGGGTTGCCATGCCCTTCTCCCGGGGATCTTTCCCGACCCAGTGATGAAACCCACGTCCCCTGCATCACAAACGGATTTCTTTACCACCCGAGTCACCACGGAAGCCCCTTAGATAAAGGAAAGGATATAATTTGGCTGAGAATGAGGGCTGTAGTCATGGGATCTAAGGTTTAAGAATTTAAAAAAAAAAAAAAAAGAAGAAGCAGAATCTTATCCAAAGACTCAGGAAAAAATTGCACGAGGTGTCAGGATGGAGTAGGCATCCAAGAAACTGGAAGCAAAGGCAAGTACCACGAGGGCTGACTCTCCCCAAGCTGGATGCTCCGTATTTTGTATCTTCCGCCCTGCTTGTTGGTTTCATGAGCTACACTGGCCACGGCCACTGCTTGGGAACCATGGCTAGCCAGACCCCCGAAACCCCGTTCACCCATTTACCAGCGTAGATGGGCTGATGTTTCTTCACTAGACAGTAACGGGAGCCCTCAGTGTGCGGATGAGCGCACTGGCCAGGGTACCCAGTTCCAGTCTCTGATGTAATTCTAGGCATATCCCTTTCTCAGATTTCTCATCTGTCGAATGGAGGTAGTACACATCCCCCAGAGAGATCTGTGACAGCTAAGGAGCAAATGCAGGCACAAGCTGATATCGGGGGACATAGATCAGCTTAGCGTTGGACCGCTCCTAGGAGGATGTGTGTAAAATGCCGGGACACAGGAACTGAAGCCATGGGCCGGGAACCTGAAGAAACAGAAAGCGACTGGACAATGTAGGGGAGAGGATAAAGAGACTAGAGGGCTGGAGATGGAAGATGTTTGCAGGACAAGGGCTACAGGAATAGAACCACCCGTGGCCAGAGAGAGGGATGTTTGATCAAAGATGCCTGAGATGAAGACATCCCAGACGATGACAGTTCAGTTCAGCTCAGTCACCCAGTCGCGTCTGACTCTCTGCGACCCCATGGACTGCAGCACACCAGGTTTCCCTGTCCATCACCCACTCCCAGAGCTTGCTCAAACTCATGTCCGTCGCGTCGGTGATGCCATCCAACCATCTCATCCTCTGTCGTACCTTTCTCCTCCTGCCTTCCATCTTTTCCCAGCAGACTGAAGCAAAGATGGGGGCTATTTGGAATGGGCGGTTTGGGGACATCCAGACGTCAGAGTTCCAGTGGCTTCTCGGTTCTGTAAAGGGAGATGTTCATAAAAGCAGGAAGATGGAAAAAAGGAGCAAAGCTCTGGGCATCACAGACAGGACCACAGACAGATGAACCAGGGCAGAAGGGGGAGGGTCAGCAGACTGACTGGTACCCAAAGAGGGCACGACATACCATCGAGGAACTGACGCTGCAATCGGCACCGTGTTCACAAATTTTCACAAGAGTTAAAGACAAATGAAATTTACTTACTGTGACCCCATAGTAAGTACTGGAGAAGGAAATGGCAACCCACTCCATATTCTTGCCTGGAGAATCCCATGGACAGAGGAGCCTGGTGGGCTACTGTCCATGGGGTGGCAAAGAGTCGGGCACGGCTCAGCGCCTACCATTCACTCACTCAGTACTAAGTACATTCCTTTATCTCTCCTGGTTTGGTTCCAGGTTGCCCATCACAGTGAGATATAAATCTATGTATTCCTCTTCAGGGATAACGTCCGGGCTTTGAACGGGCCTCCCTGGTGGCTCAGTAAATGGTATTAGTTTGTGTTTGCTGACGGGTCCTGTGAACAGTCAGCTGTGGGTTTCTGAAGGTCAGTGGGCTGCACGTGAAGGTCACCATTCTCATCGTCCTTTGGGTGGTGGATTTACACCCTCGAACCGCGTCCTGATTCGGAGGTGTCTTCCTGTCCTCATCTGTGCTGGGTTCTCTGTTGTTAAAGACGCCAGACTGTCAGGAAAAAGGTCGTGTTTTATAAGGCCAGAGGTAAGTTGCCAAAGCAAGATGATTGTAATCGAATTGTGGTTCTTTGTCTTGTAACTTGAGCAGCGCCGTTCTGCACGCAGAAGAAGATGAAATCTGAAACTTTCCTCAAGCGCTGGCTGGCTTCAAGGATCACATGTCCCATGACATTTTCAACCTTTCGTTGCATCCCTCGTTGTTTCCTCTAGCTAACTGGGAACTTGACCTCAGAACTACCGTTGCTTTCCTTTTCGTCCTTTTAAAATGACTAACCAAATGTGAATTTCCCTTAAGGGTTATCTGTGTCAAGAATTTTGAAAGTTACTAATCCAAGTGGTTCTGGAATTCGAATTGAGCTTGGAGTTTTGACTGGACGTGACCTTCATGAAGAGACCTCTTGTATTGTCCCAGATTGCAAACCTAGTACACGGTAGGATTGCTTCAAGATCGTGTCTTTAAAAAGCTAGCTCCTTACTGCTAATGTAAAATTCTGGATCACACTGGCATTGAAAATTCTTTTCCATCCAAAGGAATATAATCACAGAAAACAAAATCACCACTTGACTGCCAGAGAGTGGTTTTTTTTTTTTTTTTTTTTTCTCTTCCTCAAGGTCATTTTACCTTTGTTGAACTCTGTTGTAACTATGAGCAAATGGCACCCAGATTTTGCTGGGAGCTCTGACCTTGAACGTGGATGGCAAGTTACTGCCTTTTGTTTGTGGTTGGAGAGTGAAACTGAAGACCCCGAGTAGCTGGGAAATCCTGTATCTGCCTGGGGCTTAGAGGCAAGGCAACTGACAAGTTGACCTCTGGTTCTTCTTTCTGTCGTGTGAGTCTAGAATTTCTATACATACATCACATGACCTGGAGAGCCCAGTAAAATTGCTAAAGAAATGCAGGCTTTCTGTCACTTCCTACTACTTCACTTCAACTACTGTTGACTTTGGGTCTGTTCCAGGACCAGCCGTTTTACCCCTGTGATGATCTGAGGCCCTCATCTGTCCAGTGAGGGAGGCTGGGAAGAGAGTACGAATGCTTCTGAGCTACCGATGAGAATAATTTATGGTGGACGCTGTTCAGATGGAAGGTGTGGTGTGAAAGTGGCTGCTTCAAGCAGTGAATCTTCACAGCCCTTTAACAGTGTCATCATTTCAGCAGAAGCTACGGTGAATAATGTTCTGTCTTCATTAGGGGATCCTTTTTTTCCTTTTTAAGTGGCACTGGATCCTTTTATCTGTAAGAACTTAAGATATAATTGGCAGAAAATAAACTGCACGTGGAAGTGAAAGTCGCTCAGCCCTGTCCGACTCTTTGCGACCCCATGGGCTGTACAGTCCGTGGGATTCTCCAGGTCAGATTACTGGAGTGGGTAGCCTTTCCCTTCTCCAGGGAATCTTCCCAACCCAGGGATCAAACCCAGGTCTCCCTCGTTGGGGGCAGATTCTTTACCGGCTGAGCCACCAGGGAAGCCCTAAGCTGCACATGTTAAGAGTCTGTAACATGAACCGTTTTGACCCAGGATATGCCCTTCGAACTTTCACCTCAGTCAAAGCAATGAACATCCCTGTAACTTTCAAAGATTTGTCTAAGGCCCTTGTACACTAACTCATCTCTCCTGCTCCTCCCTCCACAGACTACTGATATATGGTAGTTTGTATTTTGATCCCTCACTATATAGTAGTTTGTATTTCCTTGGGTTTTACATAAGATCATGCAGTGTGTAATCTTTTGTCTAGTTTCTCCCCTTCAGCATGATGTTTTTTTTGAGATGCATCCATTTCACTGTGTGTATGAACAGTGCATTCCTTGTTTATTACTGCTGATTACTCTTCATTACTCTTTATACTGTTTATTACTCTGTGTTACTGTTTGTTACTATTTATTGCTATTGGTTAATGTTTATTACTGTTTATTGCTATTTACTACTATTTATTACTGTTTGTTACTATTACTACTATTTCTTTATTGCTGTTGATCAATGTTTGTTACTGTTTATTACTATTTATTACTCTGTGTTACTGTTTGCTACTATTTATTGCTATTGGGTAATGTTTCTTACTGTTTCTTACTCTTTGTTACTATTTGTTACTATTTACTATTGTTTATTACTGTTGATCAATGTTTATTATTTGTTACTATTAATTGCTGTTTGTTGCTATTTATTACTATTGTAAATTCCTGTTTATTACTGTGTAGTATTCTGTTGTATGGGTATAAGACTGTATTATCTGTTCACTTGTTGTTGAACCTCACTAGGGGCTTCCAAAGGGCTTCCAGGGCAGCTTAGCTGGTAAAGAATCCACCTGCAACGCAGGAGACACTGGTTCGATTCCTGGCTCAGGAGGATCCCCTGGAGAAGGGATGGGCTTGGGCTTCCCTGTTGACTCAGATGGTGAAGGATCACACATGGTGTGAGAATCTCTCGGTCCATCCATGGAGCTGTAGATGGCATTAGTTCCTTCTTTTTGATGGCTGAGTCATATCCCAGTAAATCAACACCCCTGGTGGCTCAGACAGTTAAGAATCTGTCTTCAGTGCAGGAGACATGGGTTCGATCCCTGGGTTGGGAAGATCCCCTGGAGAAGGGAATGGCAACCCACTCCAGTATTCTTGCCTGGAGAATCTCATGGACAGAGGAGCCTGGCGGGCTACAGCCCATGGGGTCGCAAAGAGTCAGATGCAACTCAAGTGACTTAGCAGGCAGGCAAGCTCAGTCAGGTAGCTAAGTGGTAAGGAATACTCTGCCAATGAAGCAGACATGGGCTCAGTCACTGGGTCGGGAAGACCCCCTGGAGGAGAGCATGGCAACCCACTCCTGTATTCTTGCCTGGAGAATCCCATGGACAGAGGAGCCTGGAGGGCTACAGTCCATGGGGTCGCAAAGAGTCAGAGACGACTGAGCGATTAAACAACCACAAAGACCACTATCTCATATCATACACAAAAATTAACTCAAAGTGACATAAAGACTTAAATGTAAAAGCTGAAGCCATGAAACTCCTCATAGGAAACATGGGCAGTGTGCTCTTTGACATCAATCTCAGCAGTAATTTTCTGGATCTGTCTCTTCAGGGAAGGGAAACAAAAGCAAAAATAAACAAAAGAGACTAGGTCAGGCTAAAACGCTTTTTCAGTGCTCGCTTTGGCAGCACGTATACAACACCAGTGTGATACAGAGAAGATTAGCATGGCCCCCGGGCAAGATGATATGCAAATTTGTGAAGCATTCCATATTTTTTTTTAAAAATTAAGAAACACTTTTGCACAGTTAAGGAAACCATCAGCAAAACAAAAAGGCAACCTACTGAATGGGAGAAGATATTTGCAAGTGTTACGCTTGAAAGGGTTAAGATTTGTGTGTGTGTGTGTGTGTGTGTAGAGAGAGAGAGAAGGGAGGGAGGGGAGGAAACTCATACAACTCAATATTAAAACAATAAAATAGTCCGGTGAAAAAATAGGCCGAAGGTATGATTACCACATGCCCATGGTCCATAGGCATCTGTAAAGGGGCTGGACATTACTAATTATCGGGAAAACGCAAGTCAAAATCCCAGTGAGGTATCCCCTCACACCACTCAGAATGGCCATCAAAAAGTGTTGGTGAGGATATGGAGAAAAGAGAACCCTCCGGCATTGCTGGTAGAAATTTTTTTTTTTTTTTTTTTTTTTGCTGGTAGAAACGTTAATTGGCACAGCCGCTGTGGAGCGCAGTTTGGAAGTTCCTCAGCAACATTAAAAGAAGGACTGTGTGATCTCGATTTTCACTCATGCGTTTTTATCTACAGAAAGTGAAAGCGCTAATTTCAGAAATTACATGCACCCCAGTGTTCTTAGCAGTGCTAGTTAACAGTAGCCTGGACATGGAGGCCGCCTACGTGTCCGTCAACAGATGCATGGATACAGAAGACGTGGTAGATATATTCAATGGAGTATTGCTTGGCCATAAAAAAGAATGGAATGTTCACATTTGAAACAACATGGGTGGACTCGGAAGGTGTTATACTTAGTGAGATAAAGGAGAGAAAAATTACTAGTGTAGTTTTTTTTCAGTTACATGTGGAATGTAAAAGATAGGACAAGTGGACCAGCGCAACAAAACAAGAAGAGACCCACAGATACAGAAAGCAATCTAATGCTTGCCAGAGGCGAGAGGTTGGCAGGATGGGGGAACTAGGTGAAGGGGAGTGAGAGGCTCAAAATGCCAGTTATAAAATAAATTAGGGAGACAATGTATAGTGGAGGGAACATAGTCAACAATATGGTAATAACCCCGGTCCATCAATATCCCTTATTGCTAATGAAGACACTGTAATTTCAGGTGCTTCCCTGGTGGCTCAGATGGTGAAGAATCTGCCTGCAATGCAGGAGACCTGGGTTCCATGCCTGGGTAGGGAAGAGTCCCCTGGAGAAGGGAATGGCAACCCACTCCAGTATTCTTGCCTGGAAAATTCCATGGTGGGCTGCAGTCCCATGGTGGGTCACAAAGAGTCGGACACGACTGAGCAACACACACACACACACACACACACACACACACACAATTTCAGGGGCTTCAGGAACAAGGTGCAAGTCCTGGATCAGTTTTGTGATAAGGTCGGAATCTGGAAATTTTCCTAAAGGACCACTACTGATAGACCTTCTTAGGCTTACATACGTAATGACATCCAGGAGGAAAAATAGTCAATGAATGAAGCTGGCCAAGAAAAGAGCAACAACAAATGTAAAAATAAATTTACTCATCCAAAGGCTCCCGTTTTTATCATGGATTGCTCTGTTCCATATACACATAGCGTTTGCTGCTTTTACGGGTTCACCAAGTGGAGTGATTCATTTCACTTTCCTCTGAGGGTTTTTCCCCCAAAAGAAGAAAAAAAAAAATGTAGGCCAGCACAGAATGAATTCTGATCATGAATGAAGATTAAACGATTCTTTGCAATGGATGTATGTACTATAGACATAGACTTACGGAGTTTCATTGATGCAGATACCATATATCCGGGCATAAACTATACATTAGCATCCACGCTTTTTCAGATGAAAAGGATAATTTTTATGTATGCGTCTGAAAATACAAAATTGCTTACGAAAGCATTGCCTGTTTCCATATTATGAATTTCTTATTCTATGGTTAGATGTCTAGATGAGTTGATAGATGGATGACGGATGGGGTGGAGGAAGGACTAGTGAAGACGGGACACAGAGCCATTCGTGCAGCATTGAAAGTCTTTGCCCACTGGGTGTCATGGTTTTCCCCACAATGCTTGACCCACCACAAGTATTTGAGGGGTTCCTGTATTCCCGGTGCAGGAGTTGGCAGTGTACGTGGCAAGTTTTATTAAACCACACCACCATCCTTTTTCAGATGGTTGTGCTGTCTTTCAAACACATCGTCAGTGTTATTTTTCTGCCTAAAACTGGCTGATGAGGATTAAATCTACAAGTATTATTTTTTAATGTCTGAATATTTAAATGTCTCGAAATTACATAATTGTGTTGGTCATATTTAGGTTTTATTGTATCAAAGTCAAATCTGAAGAATTTGTGTGGTGTACTTATGCACGTGCTTGGATATGTTTGTAATGAACTCTTTGCTCTACGGAAATTCTATAGTACAAGGACAAAGCAATTATTAGATATTGTCGTTGACTCTCTAAGTCGTGTCTGGCTCTTTGTGACCCCACGGACTGCAGCACGCCAGGCCTCCCTGTCCATCACCATCTCCCGGAGTTGGCTCAAACTCATGTCCATCGAGTCGGTGATGCCATCCAACCATCTCATCCTCTGTCGCCCCCTTCTCCTGCTGTCTTCAGTCTTTCCCAGCACCACGGACCGGAAAAGACCATCTTTTCCGCTGTTTACATCAGGTGTTCAGAGTATCGGAGCTTTGGCTTCACCATCAGTTCTGCGGATAATTATTAGAGGTGGTGATCACATTTGAGCGTCTGCTAGCTGTTACCAGTGTGGCGTGTCTGGATGCATGTGTCTTGGCCGACATATCACAAGAGTGAGTACACCATTAATTCGAACCAGACAGCCGTATTTCTCCCCTGTGGAAGTGATTCATCCTGCCAGGTCCGATGGCAGTGAATGGCTATGACAATTAAAAGCAGTTGTGCTCGTTGCCTCACAGAAATGCTACTGTGTTTGTTTTGGGAAAAAAACAACAAAACACCGTCAGGGTAGAATGTGCCAGATGGGAAGATTTGGCCATGTGCGCCAAGGACACCGTGGAAAGTGTTCTTGTGTTTTTTGACTTCTTGTATTTTTCTCACTCTGAAGACTAGTTCTCGCCAAAACTGCTAAGGTGAATCTGATGAAGAGGCCGCCTAGTTTAGAAGCCCCGGTATGATGGGATATGTGTGGGGGAATTGTTGGAAAGGTGACAAGGAGCTTGCCTGTCTGTTTTATTTTTCTTCTTTCTGTTTAACTCTCGAAAATGTGCAAGTTGTGCTTCAGTGGCCCAGCATTGAATCTTGGAAGAATCTTTAAATGACAGTGTTTGCATATTCTGGTTGTTGTGGATATATGTATATGTGTGTGTATATATATATATATATATATATATATATTTTTTTTTTTTAATGGCCTTTTGTGAATCGGGTTGACATCTTTAGTTTCCGCACAAAGAGTCTGATGGTGGCGTCATGATTCTCACTTAAAGTTCCTGGGAGAGATACAACAGTTAACAGTTTGCAAAACAGATGGGTTCATGGAAGGTCTGCTTTTGTTTGAATGAAAGGATCTTTTTTTCCCCCCATTCAAATGGAGAAGAACACAGCCAATGCCCAGTTCTTTCAAATCCATGTTGAAAATGGTTTATGGATGGTGCCAGAGGAGGAATCAAAAATCAGCAAGAAAACAGGGAGATGCTGTTCTCGGTTTCAGCTGTCAATAGGAAAAAAAAAATTTAAAGAGATAAAAATGAAGAAAAATTCAATAGGAAAGAAAAAAATTAATTGATAAAAATGAAGAAAAATTCAAAGGTTCTCATTAAACATCTTCAGGCACTTACTACTTGAATGAACCTGAAGTTCCCCTTCAACAAAACCCATGCCCTCAGGGAACTGTCAAACCATCCAGGAGTCAGACGCTAAACAAATATTCACAGAGATACCTCATTAAAAACATGGGAAGTTCTGTTGGTAGCCCTGTGTTGTTTTGGGTGTGCAGAGAAGGTTTCCCTGAGGAATTGACGTGTTGGTTCATCAGGCTGGTGGGGAACAAGGTTTGTGAATTATTTGAGCTCAGCAAGGGCATTCTGTTGAATCCTGAACTGGAATCATGGACTGAAGCTGAAGCTCCAATCCTTTGGCCACCTGATTCAAAGAACCAACCCATGGGAAAAGAAACCCTGATCCTGGGAAAGATTGAGGGCAGGAGGAGAAGGGGACGACACAGGATGAGATGGTTGGATGGCATCACCGACTCGATGGAAGTGAGTTTGAGCAAACTCTAGGAGTTGGTGATGGACAGAGAGGCCTGGCGTGCTGTGGTCCTTGGGGTTGCAAAGAGTCAGACACGACTGAGTGACTGAACTGAACTGCACAGATCTGTCTAGTGGAGGAAAGCTCGTACTAAGTACAGACTGAACAGATCTGGAAATTTCATGGGTCTCCATCTGTAGCTGAGTCGTGGGAGGAGGTTGGCAAGGGGGTTCCTCAGGGGCACACCTCAGGTCTGTGGTTGGATTGGTGGATGTTGGAAGGATCCCGGCCCCAGGAAAAAGGTGAGGAATCTTACCAGGTGGGCAGCTACAGTCACTATGGTCCTGCTCACGCTGCACATGAGTTCTGTCTGGAGTGGGTGAACTTGCCGTGTCCTTGAAACCTTGGTGGAGATGAGTATCCAGAGACGTTTGGTCACTGCTCTGAATCTCCAAAGAGAAACACGAGTTAGGGACGAGTAATGATAAATTTTGCTTGTCAGCTTTCCTGGCCCATGGTGTCTGGGAACATGTGCTGTTCTCACAAATACCTGCCTTCATCTCAGTCAGTTGCTTAGGACCTACCTACAGATGAACGACCAAAAGGGAAAAAAAAAAAAAAAAGACATCAGTAAAGGAATTATCCTCCAATTAAAGAGAAAATGACATCCCAGTGGAGCTCAGTTTTCACAGGCTGGCAGTGGGTTGATGTCAACCCTTCCCTGTGGGTTGACGTCATTGATGGCTTCAAGCTTGTGGACTCACACCTTGAACTAGGCCAAAACATGAATGTGGTGTCTTTGCTCACCAGGATGGTGGTAGAAGAGGCAGGGTTGATGCCAGAGGCCACGGTTGCACAGCTTGGCTCTGGTGCGTGATTTAATACAGCAGATCTTTTCCTTAGGTTTGTTTTGTTTTGTTTTGTTTTGTTTTGTTTTTCCTAACATCTATTTAGGCAAAATGAAACCCACAAAACCATTATATACAACCTGGCCGTGAGCATGGGGACTTAGAAACAATGAAAGCCCTTATGAATCATTTGAGCTGGTGAGGAAAGGGTGGGCACTTGGACTCAGTGAAAGGTCTTGTGAATTATTTGAGCTCAGCACAGGCATCTCGTTGAATCCCGATTTGGAATCACCCTCTGTCTAATGGAGGGAAAGTCGTCCTGAGTATAGACTGTGAACAGGTCTGCAGACGTCATAGAGGGTGTTCAGTCGTGGAGAGATGTGTCACTGACTGCCATTGTGATGGTGGCGAGTTCACCTCTTATGTTACGTCTCAGCTGTGGTTACCTACAAAGGGTGGGGGGTGGTGGGGTCTAGGTCAACACTCATTGATGGCGAAGTCACTGTCTTTACTTACCAAGTCTGCTGGCTGTGAACTCATACACCCCAGTTTGTGTGCACTCTGTGGCTTCAGTCATGTCTGACTCTTTGCGAGCCCATGGACTGCAGCCCGCCAGGCTCCTCTGCCCATGGGATTCTCCAGGCAAGCATACCAGAGTGGGTTGCCATTCCCTTCTCCAGGGGATCTTCCCGACCCAGGGATCGAACTCATGTCTCCTGTGTGTCCTCCATTCTGTGCTGATTGTTTACCGCTGAGCCACCATCGAAGACCATGCCCCGATTTATTTGGCCTTAATAAATAATTTGTCACATAAAATCTGCTTTCAAAATATATAATTTTAACATAAAACCTCATGTGTCTTTTAAAAACTTCTCTCCATAGGCTCAACTTCTCCAGGCAAAAATACTGGAGTGGGTAGTGGGTTGCCATTCCCTTCTCCAGGAGATCTTCCCAACCCAGGGATGGAACCTGGGTCTCCTGCACTGCAGGTGGGTTCTTTACCATCTGAGACACCAGGGAGCCCATTGCAAACACAAATATCAATCATTTTCTCCTTTTAAAAACTCTGCCCATTCCAACACTATGGGGCTGCCTAGGGCGAGACAGTGTCCTCCTGCTGGGTCCTGCAGGTGCGTTTGGAGTGTCTAGCTGAGAAGTAAGCTAAGCAGCCCGTTTCTCTAGACTTGTATCCTACAGATGGGTCAGAAGTAAAGACCCTGATGTCTTCTGAGTCCTGTCTGTGCTAAGGGTGTATGTCCCCTGTAGCAGGGCAAAGGTAGCAATCAGCCCAGAAATGACTGCAGCGACTCACTGATTCATGAGCTCCTTTACAGCAGTGTCTCACAGTGGATGGACATAAACGCTCAGTGGCATGTAGCATGGAGGTGGAAAGCTCTTTGGATCACCTCAAGGTCAAATTGAATTTGATTGTGTGTCAGCAGTGAGGGTCAGCTGGGTCACTGATTGTTATCACATGAATTTATAAAATTGTGAGCTTGACAGTATCAGTCTACATGATCAGCAGATGTTTTAGAGCTGAATACACTGCACTTCAGTTCAGTTCAGTTCAGTTGCTCAGTGGTGTCTGACTCTTTGCGGCCCCACGGGCTGCAGCACGCCAGGCCTCCCGGTCCATCACCAAGTCCCAGAGCTTACCCTAACTCATGTCCATTGAGTCGGTGATGCCATCCAAACATCTCATCCTCTGTCGTCCCCTTCTCCCCCTGCCCTCAATCTTTCCCAGCATCAGGGTCTTTTCCAGTGAGTCAGTTCTTCGCATCAGGTGACAAAAGTATTGGAGCTTCAGCTTCAGCATCAATCCTTCCAGTGAATATTCAGAACTGATTTCCTTTAGGATGGACTGGTTGGATCTTCTTGCAATCCAAGGGACTCTCAAGAGTCTTCTCCAACACCGCAGTTCCGAAGCATTAATTCTTCAGTGCTCAGCTTTCTTTATGGTCCAACTCTCACATCCATACATGACGACTGGAAAAACCATAGCTTTGACTAGATGGCCCTTTGTTGGCAAAGAGTGAGAAGGAGGAAAGGGTTTTGCCATTCTGAGACCTAAATATTCTTGATTCAAACAAGCAGGACTTCCATGGGAGATGTTAAAAAGTGGATATATCTACATGACATACTCTGCATTATGTCAGGATAGAATGACATCCAGTTATAAAAGCATGCTATTTGGGGACTTCCCTGGTGGTCCAGGGGTTAAGACTGTGCACTTCCCCTCTAGGGGGCCCAAGTTCAATGTTCCTTGGGGACGCAAGATCCTGCTGGCCACTTAAGTGATAGTTGCTCAATTGTTTCTGACTCTTTGTGATCCCATGTACTCTAGCCCACCAGTCTCCTCGGATCATAGAGTTTTCCAGGCAAGAATACTGGAATGACTTGCCGTTCCCTTCTCCAGGGGATCCTCCTGACGTAGGGATCGATCCCAGGTCTTCAGGTTGTTTACCATCTGAGCCACCAGGGATGCTCCAGTGCATGCTGCTTGGCATGGCCAAAAAAGAAAAAAAAAAAAGGACCAGGGGAATTTATTTCCATAAAGCTAAATAAAAAGGAATGTTTTAATAAATTTTAAAAAAATCTTTATCCTTCTGTGGTATTGTCCTGTGGAAACTGTAAGAGAGCAAAGTGAACGTTTTTGCTCATAAAATGTAGTTCTCAGTGCTCACGCTCTGTGTAGCCTGAAACAAGTCTCCAAAGAGTTAAGCCTGGTGTTTCAAGTCAGTCTGCAGTGAAATGCACAGATGGAACGCCATGCCTAATGCGTGTCAGGCATAGGTAGGCTGGCACAGGGGACACAGGGCCGCGCAGAAGTCGTCAGTAACGTCATCTACAAGGCCTGTCTGTCCATCACCACGCTGCCAGGAAGAATAAGACGTATGTTCCACAGTGAGAGCGTTTCATGACTCAGGATTCCCCATCTGGGGAAAGTGACTCTAGCTAACGGTAGGAAAATAGGTCAGTGGACTCCGCTGGAAGTAAAACACTGAGGCAGATGGTTAAAGAGCTGAGTTTTTGTGGGTCTCACAAATAGGGGAGGACTGAGCAGTCTCACCAAACAGAGCACAGGGTGAGTGTAGGGTGAGAGCGTGGGACTGGTGTTGGTGACAGGGGGCTGGGGAACCTCTGGGAGGCCAGGGAATGCCGGGGAGGGCGTATTGGTAGGTTACAGGGACCGCTGGTGGCTTACAGGTGAAGAAGCAGGTTAAATGGCACCGCTGGAAAACTGGGGTTTGCACACTGCTGACAAAGACTTACAGTAACTTTATTTACTCAGTCATGTCTGACTCTTTGCGACCCCATGGACTGCAGCACGCCAGGCCTCCCTGCCCATCACCAACTCCTGGAGCTTACTCAAACTCATGTCCATTGAGTCGGTGATGCCATCCAGCCAACCATCTCATCCTCTTTTGCCCCCTTCTCCTCCTGCCCTCAGTCTTTCCCAGAATCTGGGTCTTTTCCAGTAAGTCAGATCTTCTCATCAGGTGGCCAAAGGATTGGAACTTCAGCTTCAGCCTCAGTCCTTCCAATGAACACCCAGGACTGATCTCCTTTAGGATGGACTGGCAGAATCTCCTTGCGGTCCAAGGGACTCTCAAGAGTCTTCTCCAACACCACAGTTCAAAAGCATCCATTCTTCAGCACTCAGCTTTCTTTATGGTCCCACTCTCATATCCAGACACAACTGCTGGAAAAACCGTAACTGACTTGATCGGACACTAACTTGAGGGGGCATAATCAAGGCTCACCCCCCAGAGCAGACACACAAGCCTTGAGATTGATCTTTACAGACAGTATATCCTCGTAGCAAAGCCGTCCAGTGGAATTTCCATGCTGACCCAGAGTTCCTGGACCTGTACTGTCCAATATGGTGACCACTGGCCACATGTGACACTGACCCCTTGACATGTGCCCAAGATGACTGAGAAGCTATATTTTTTATTTTATTTTTCTCTGCGCTGGGTCTTCCTTGCCGGGCATGCTTTCTTTTGTTGTGGTGTGAAGTGAATGACTCTTTGCGACCCCATGGACTATGCAGTCCAGGGAATTCTCCAGGCCAGAATACTGGAGTGGGTAGCCTTTCCCTTCTCCAGGGGATCTTCCCAACCCAGGGATCGAACTAGGGTCTCCTGCACTGCAGACAGATTCTTTACCAGCTGAGGCACCAGGGAGGCCCTTTGTTGTGATGAGCGTGGGGCTGATCTTTGGTGTCGGTGTACACGCGTCTCATTGCAGTGGCTCATCTTAATTGCAAAGCATACGCTCTAGGGCTACTGGGCTTCAGTACTTCTAGCACACAGACTCAGTTGGTCCGTGCCATTTGGGATCTTCCTGGACCAGGGATCGAACCCATGTTTCCTACATAACCATTGGACCACCAGCAAAGTCCCTCATTTAATTTTAATGTCACTTAAAGATTAATGTAATAGCCAGATAGCTACTGGGCAATAGTATTAGCCTAGCTGTATAAGCCTATAGAGTGAAACAGAAAGCTTGTATGACATATTGAATGATACAAGACACATTTTGACCATTTGAGGTTAAGGAGAAGGCAATGGCACCCCACTCCAGTACTCTTTGACTGGAAAATCCCATGGACGGGAGAGGAGCCTGGTAGGCTGCAGTCCATGGGGTCGCTGAGAGTTGGACAGGACTGAGCAACTTCACTTTCACTTTCCACTTTCATGCATTGGAGAAGGAAATGGCAACCCACTCCAGTGTTCTTGCCTGGAGAATCCCAGGGATGGTGGAGCCTGGTGGGCTGCCGTGTATGGAGTCGCAGAGTCAGACACGACTGAAGCGACTTAGCAGCAGCAGCAGCAGGTTAAAGAATTTCTGCCGTTTCTGTTTCTGATACTCTTCTCAAGGTCACTATCGGTAGGTTCCTGCCCTATTATGATGCTTGCTGTTCAGAGCATCGCCAAGGACACCCTGGAGGGCGTAATGAACCGGCGGTCTAGGGCCTGATCTAATTTGGTGACTCACGCTTTCTCTTCTCTGTGTTACAGTGGCTTGACCAATTTTAATGGAACATTTTCACGTGGCGCTTATCAAAAGACCTCAACCTTTTAAAATGCGTTGCTTGGCGGCAGCTCATTTCTGAGAGTGGATTTCTTCCTCCAGCTGAGAGAAACGCTCCCCCTCCAGAAAGTCATTTCACGCTCAGAGACTCCCTGCTGTTGTGGATGTCGGTGTTGGGCAAAACAGTTAAGGCAGGTGAAACAGGCATAACAGGCAGGAAGGAAGGTCACCCCTGTGAGCAGAGAACAGTGACTCAGAGACTGCTGGCCAGAGCAGCAGTGGCTGGGAAGGTTTGGGTGGGAAAGGAAAACCCACCCCAACACAGGGATTGCAGGCCGCGGAATGAGAAGTGGTAGGTTACTAGTCATCACTGGGACGGCTCAGCGGTCTGCCTGCCAGTGCAGGAGGTGCATGTTGGGTCCCCGTTTGGGGAGGATCCCCTGGAGGAGGACAGGGCAACCCCCTCCAGTAGTCTTGCCTGGGAAATCGCCATGGACAGAGAAGCCTAGTGGGCTATAGTCCACAGGGTTGCAAAGAGCTGGACACGCCTGAGGGATGGAACAACAGCAGCAGTGTCTCAGGATGAGACTTCCTCTTCCTCTGAACGGGACACAGAGGAAGAGACACGTTTGACCCCAGGCCCACTTCAGGCATGTCCATGGGGGCTGCGGTCTACGGAGAGCAGATCTAGAGAAAATAGTGATCTAGGTTAGAAGAAATGAGCTCAGTGCTGTGCTGGAAGAAGTGATTCCTGCCCGCACCAGGGTTACCAAGAATAGTAAAGGACAGACAAGGGCCGGTGAAAGATGGTGAGACCAAGAAACCCAGAGGCTGAAAACCCAGCCCTCAGCTTGTGGAGGAGAATCCAGACGTATGCGGTCTGAGATAGTCATGGTTTAGATAAGCATTTGATATGGACTTCCCTGGTGGCACTAACTGGAAAAGAACCCGTCTGCCAGTATAGGAGATGCAAGACAGTTGGGTTCCACCCCTGGGTCTGGAAGATCCCCTGGAGAAGGAAATGGCAACCCACTCCAGTGTTCCTGCCTGGAAAATCCCATGGACAGGGGAGCTTGGCGGGCTACAGTCCATAGGGTCGCAGAGAGTCGGACACGACTGAGCATGCACGCACTGCATTTGATAGGAAAACTGGTCATTTGTTTCCGTGTACTGCATTTGCACGTGAAAAAACAAATTGAGATCTCATAGATGCCATGACAACGAGAATTTCTACGGGAATGACCTTGATCTGTCAACACAGAATTTTATGTCTTATGTCTTAGGAGTATGTAGTAGTTGCTCAATCGTGTCTGCCTGTCTGCAACCTCACGGACTGTAGGCCGCCAGGCCCCTCTGTCCATGGGATTCTCCAGGCTAGAATCCTGGAGAGGGTTGCCATTTCCTTCTCCAGAGGATCTTCCCAACCCAGGGATCAAACCTGGGTCTCTCCTGTGTGGCAGGCAGATGCTTTACCATTTGAGCTACAGGGAAGACCTTAGGAAGAGAAGAATTCACGAAAAAGCACACAACAGCCCGCCTCATTTCTAATCCCGTTTCCCGCATCCGAGTATCAGAGATAGGGCCTGAACTCAGACCTGTGGCATTTCTATTTGTGACGTGTGTCTCAGATTCCGAGACCCCCGCTGAAGGAACCTGTTATGACTTCTATTTTTAATCAATTTATTTATTTTAATTGGAGGCTAATTACATTATGATACTGCAGTGATCTTCCGCTGGTCGTATAGAGGCACACGGAGAATCAAAGGACCCTTCCTCCAGACACTTTGTAGTTTCCGTGCTGTGGTTTCTCAGAACAAGGGCAGATTTTCTTCGGAAGAGGTTTTCGGACATTGACTGCTATGGATGAGACCGAGAGCCCCGTCGGCCTTGGCCTGCTTGGTGGGAGAGTGTGCAGAGTGGCGGGACTTTGTGCCTAGCCGGGCAGAAAGGAGAAGGGCAGTCAGTGGCTGTCCCAGGGTGTCATTTAAGGGGCCTGCCTCAGCACACCCCCGGGGGATCTGTGTGCTTCAGCCTGAGTGGATCACAGGGGGTCCTGAGCCCAGTGCTTTCGCAGGCAGCGGGACTGCTTCCTGGTTTCCTGAGGCTTTGTCTCTCGTCTAGGGAACCCTGGAGCAACTAGCCGCTTGGTGCCCTTCCTGGTGGAAGTCCTAATTAAGACAAACTCATAAAGAAAGCTGAGCACCAAAGAATGCATGCTTTGGAGCTGTGGTGTTGGACAAGACTCTTGAGAGTCCCTTGGACTGCAAGGAGATCCAGCCAGTCTATCCTAAAGGAAATCAGTCCTGAAATGTTCACTGGAAGGACTGATGCTGAAGCTGAAACTCCAATCCTTTGGCCACCTGATGTGAAGAACTGACTCATTGGAAAAGACCCTGATGCTGGGAAAGATTGAGAGCAGAAGGGGACGACAGAGGAGGAGATGGTTGGATGGCATCACCAACTCAATGGACATGAGTCTGAGTAAGCTCTGGGAGTTGGTGATGGACAGGGAGGCCTGGCGTGTTGCAGTCCATGGGATCGAGAAGAGTCGGACAGGACTGAGCGACTGAGCTGAACTGAACATGCCTGAGGCAGGAGTTGTTCACTTCCTCGCGGAGTCCGGGGCTAAGTGTCTCTCGGGGAGACAGTTGAACACGAGGAGGAATGGGGAGACCTGCGGGCAGGACAGGGATGGGCTGATCGAGATGCTGGCTGAAGTCTTTTCCTCGGGTGCCTATCTGAGTCTCAGCACTATGTTCATTTCCGCATGAAATATAGCTGTGGTCAGATAGTGCCTCTTGCAGCGTTAATTAGCCGACTGTCCTCTTAGAATGCAGACATCGCGAAGCAGCACCGTTGTGTACACAAACTCCATGCTGCTGGCATGTATGAAAATGTTAGTGAGGGGGAAGGAGTAGGTGAATGAAGAAACTGCTGCTGTCTTTGGTAATTTAGCTGATGTGCCTGTTAGTCGCTCAGTCGTGTCTGACTCTTTGCAACCCCATCGACTGTAGCCCACCAGGCTCCTCTGTCCATAGGATTTTCTAGGCAAGGATACGGGAGTGGGTGGCCCTCCCTTTCTCCAGGGGAATCTTCCTGACCCAGGGATCGGACCCAGCTCTCCTGCACTGCAGATGGATTCTTTACCATCTGAGCCACCAGGAAAGCTGATAATTTAGCTGATAAACATTCACTGACATTGGATTTAAAATGTCACATGCTGTTTAAGGACATCTCGGGAAGGATCATTTTTAATACCTACGAATTGCTATCATGTAGGACTCTTTCAGTAATTTGAGGCATTTTTTTCTGTGAAACTGAGAATTTCTACTTTATTTAGTAAAATGTCTTAGTTTTATACCACAAAATGCTTGGTGGTCACAATTAACGTGGAATTAAGAATTTTTGCTTAAGGAGCCTGATGCTTATCTTTGCCTGAAGTCTTCCAGAAATCTTTTTATTTTATAAGGAAACATAATACCTCTACTGTTCTTAACTCACATAGTTATTAACATGTGTATGAAAACAGCCCAAGTGTTTTCTTAAGCTCCATTGGATAACAGCATAATTGTTCTACCTGGATACAGGATTATATCAGCACATGTTACAAACAGATCATTTTCTAGAAACACACAAAAAAAGAGCAGAGATGAATTTCAGGGCCCTTGCACTCATCGCCAGAGACCAAAATTGCTGTACCTCGTTTGAGGTACATTGACTCTCAGAGTCAAGTGAAAAATGTCTGCTCATGTGCTCAAAGAGTTATTTGTTCTAGATTTAATCTCACAGCTATTTAGGCGGGGAAGATTGAACTTCAAGGTAAAATGTTACTAGATGTATTTTCAGATCTTTCTCAAAGCTTGATTACTCTTGTTTATGGAGAATAAAGTTTTCATGCTTGCCTTGTGTTCGCTGAAACTCCTGGTGTATTTTTTTTTTTTTCTGAGATTAGTATCCTGGGAGGACGGAGGAACATCTCTGTATTGAAGCTGGAAGTTTAGCACTGGACGGGCGGAGAGCTGAGGTTGGGGCTTGACACTTGCTCCTTTGGACATCAGTTTGTGACGAATCAGTCATGTACTATGATGGCAAACCTTCTAGGAATCTGCAGTACCCTAGGTGTGGTAGGCTTGACTCAGGAGAGCCATAAATGTGAGGGAAAAAAAAAAAAAAAAAAACAGGCACAGACAGTAAGTAACTGCAGAAACATGACTGGCATAATTTAAACCAGCAAATCGGGGCTTTCCTGACCGTTGAGTGGTTAAGAATCTGCCTTTCAGTGCAGAGGACCTGGGTTCGATCCCTGGCCAGGGAAGGAAAATCCCACACGCCTTGTGGCTACTAAGACCGAGCGCCCCAGCTGGAGACCCTGCGGGCTGCAACCAAAGATCATGCCTGCCGCAACTAAGATCCAATGTGGCCTGGTAAATAATTTATGATCAAATTATTATTTTATTTAGTTAATGTAATTTTAAAAAAGAATGGGCTTCCCTGAGAGCTCAGTTGGTAAAGAATCTGCCTGCAATGTGGGAGACCCTGGTTTGATTCCTGAGTCGGGAAGATCCCTTGGAAAAGGGATAGGCTACCCACTCCAGTGTTCTTGGGGTTCCCTGGTGGCTCAGCTGGTGAAGAATCTGCCTGCAATTCAGGAGGACCTGGATTTGATTCCTGTGTTGGGAAGATCCCCTGGAGAAGGGAAAGGCTACCCACTCCAGTATTCTGGCCTGGAGAATCCCATGGACTGTGTAGTCCTTGGGGTCGCAAAGGATCGGACACAACTGAGCGACTTTCACTTTCTTTCACTTTCAATTTAAAAACGCTTTACAAAAATAAAGCAGTGCATATAGCTAACAAGACAAGGATATGGAGGTTGCTGGGAGATCCTTCCGGACAGAGTCCAGGTCATCTGTTTTGAAGGGGAGTTTGAGAAACAGTCTTCTCAACCGCTAATAAAACTGCATTCTGTGATTAACACAACGCTCCATATTATTTTCCCCTTTGAGTTGAGTTGGGTGTCTGCCTCCTGGCACGTTTCTGTGCAAGGATGATAAAATACCGACGGAACACATATGATCTTAAGGAGAATGCAGTTAGGAACACGCAGGTGGTATTCACGGGAGACAAGAGGTGGCTGCATGGGTGGCCTGCGATATCGCCAAACCAGTGGAGTCCTAAGCCCTCTGCACAGCCAGTCCCCTGCATACGCACCTCCAAGCTGTGAACCTTCAGAGATACGAATGTGCGTGCCCGAGTCCAGTTGCCTAATTTGGGTCACGTGCCTCTGTCCTCTACAAGTGGCTGTGTTTTTTGTGTACCTTGCTGTACAGCGCTGAGTAGAGTACCGCAGACAGTGTCTTTATTTCAAGCCCAGGATGTCTGGCAGCAGTGACGTCGTAGCCCGGTACTGCTCAAAAGCGCCAGCTGTTGCAGTGTGCTACTAGACTTTTCAGGGTATTATATTGTAACATTAATACCTGTTTGTAAGCTATATATATATATATATCTTTTTTTTTTTTTTTGGCAGTACAAGATCTTCACTGTTGCACACAGGCTTTCTCTAGTTGTGGCTCTTGAGCTCAGTTGCCCTGAGGCATATGGGATCTTCCCCAGCCAGGGGTTGAATCCGTGTCCCTGGCATTGCAAGGAAGATTCTAAGCCACTGACCACTGGAGAAGTCCCTGTTTGTTTGTTTGTTTGTTTTTTAATCTGTGTGGAAAGTATTATAAACCTATTACACTATACCATTCTAGGTGGCTCAGATGGTAAAGAATCTGCCTGCAATGCAGGAAGCCGCGTTCAATCCCTGGGTCGGCAAGACTCCCTTGGAGAAGGGAATGGCAACCCACTCCAGTGTTCTTGCCTGCAGAGTCCCACGGACAGAGGAGCCTGGCAGGCTGCAGTCCATGGGATCACAAAGAGTCAGACATGACTGAGTGGCTAACACACTCTGAAGCTTGACGGTATTAGTTGGGTGCCTAGGCCAAGTCTGTGGGACTTTTTCGACCAATTGGACTTACAAAGATGCTCTCTGAAGGGAATTTGTTTGTACGTCGGAGACTAACTGTTCTTGACAGACAGGAGGTACCACTTGGGGGGTGTAATTGAGTCTTCAAGAGAGCTGAGAGACAGGTGAGAGCTGAAAGAATCACTGCATGCATAGGAATAAAGGAGTTCATGGTTGGGGTTAAGGTGGGCATAGCTCAATGGTATTTCCCCCAGCTGTATTGCAGTATACTTGGCGTATGACATGGTATTAGTTTAAGGTGTAGGAAGTATTGATTTGATAACCAGTGTCAGCCGCAAAATGATCGCCACTGTAGGTGAGCTCACAATTCCGTCGTGTGACCTAATTCCACTTCTGTCTCTTGGTGGGAACATTGGCCATCAGCTCTGTTGGTGGCGTTCAAGTGTATGGTAGGGAGTTAACCATGTTCGTGGCGCTGTGTCTTACCGAGCAGAGGAGGGTAGTGCCGTTTCGTCTCCAAGGGGTTCTCATGGGAATTGGACTAGGATTATTATTATTTTTTTTTTTACCGAAGGGCTATTTCTGCCCTAGTTCTCCTCCTAGGGCAGACATCTAGGTACACAGAGCAGTAGTCTCTCTTCTTGGAGAAGGAAATGGCAACCCACTGCAGTACTCTTGCCTGGAAAATCCCACAGACGGAGGAGCGTGGTAAGCTATGGTCCATGGGGTCGCAGAGAGTCAGATGCGACCGAGCAACTTCATTTTCACTTTCTCTTCTCGGAACAGCAGCCTCTTCTGTGCTCTTCTGCAACTTAGTTTGTCTTTGCAACACCGTAGGTAGAACCTGCATGAAATCTTCCCATGTTAAGGAGAGAAGCTTCCCAAATCCATGGCATCTCCAAGGGCTTCCAGACAACTTGGGGGAGCGTGAGGGTGTCATTGAGAAACAAGAGTCGTTTTAAAGTAGGTTTGAAGCAGGTTTTCAGATGGAGATGTTGCTTAATGAGATGACCAGGAACACGAGGGTGTTGAGGTTTCAGAAGCGCTGGGACTGGGTGGTTACCCTTATGACCCATAAATATTATGATCATGAGACTGGTCTAGACAGGTGCTTTCTGCAGTTCCCTGGTGGCTCAGATGGCAGAGAATCTGCCCCCAAGTCGGGAGACCCGGGTTCTATCCCTGGGTCAGGAAGATGCCCTGGAGAAGCAAATGGCAAGCCACTCCAGTTTTCTTGCCTGGAAGTCCCACAGAGGAGCCTGGCGGGCCACAGTCCATGGGGTGGCAGAGAGTCAGACACGACTGAGTGACGAGCACTTGGACTTTGACATTGTCTTCTGCAACAGGAAGTCTGCCCTTGTTGCAGATTAAAATGGCGAGAATTGGAAATAACCACTGGTTGCAGGCATGCATAGCACCAACAGCAACAGATGCCCTTTGTCTGCAGCGTGTGGTTAAATGAGGCCGCTGCCATGAGCACAGTTAGGTTTCTGGGGCTCTGAATTCTTTGGTGTCTTCAGAATTAATCTCATAACCATCTTTTATCAGGTATTCATTTCTCCCAGCAATTATAAGATGCTGAGGAATAGCTTGAGGTCAGTCAGTTGAAGCAAATGCTTGAGTTTGTTTGATAAAATGATACAGTGAAACCAACTCCCCATCTCCCCCAAGGGGGGTAAAAAAATTCATTTTACAGCACTCTATTTGTACAGGTATTTTCAAAACCTGAACTTAGTGTGACCTTGGTACTTAGCAGATAATGTGAACCATTATGTAACTGAAAACATATTTTAAAAACACAGAGGACAGGCAAGTCATAACTGCTGCAAAGGCCAATTGTTTCATGAGGAGCGGCATTTTTCACTTTATTTGCTGGAGTAAATAAATGGGGAGTCCAAGAATAACGAACTTCTTTCAAATTAGTCAGATGGCCGACTCCCCCCAGCTAATGATGGCTCACAACGGGGAGTGAGGTTGAGAGCTCTGCATCAGGGAAGAAAGCTCACGTTTGCCCTCAGGTAAAGCTACTATGCATAGTAATTTTCTAAGTGTCTCCTGGTGGTTGCAGTGCCCCCGTTTCTCACGTGGAGATCACATCTTTGTGACCAGGGGCCTCGTTGCCTCTCTGTCCTTGGCAGACGGGTAAGTTCGATGGGTAAGAGGCTGAGGGATGTGCTGGGATTGTCTGTGGGGGTGAGTCAGGGGGAACACAGCAGCCCCCCACTCCCCCCAACCCGCCCAGCAGTTCTGCACAGGGTCACAGGGAGTCCTCCCTAGAACCAACTATGGTTACCTTCAGAAAATGCCGCTGTCCCTATCAGGGTTAGGCCTCCAGTCCGTGGGCGCTCATAGCTTTGGGGACCCAGGCTGGGTATTTAGGGGAGCCTTGGGGGTTTACCCTGCCTTTGGGGATTACTGGTTGGGAAAGTCCAGTGGTCTGCAAGGCAGGGTATCCTGACTTCAAGATGAAAAACCAAGTTTGTCTTGGAAGGAGAATGTGCATGCATTAAAAAAATTTTTATTCACCATGTATATTTTCAGTTCAGTGGTTCAGTTGTGTCTGACTAGGCCACCCCATGGACTGCAGCATGCCAAGCTTCCCTGTCCATCACCAACTCCTGGAGCTTGCTCAAAATCATGTCCATTGAGTCGGTGATGCCACCCAACCATCTCATCCTCTGTCATCCCCTTCTCCTCCCACCCTCAATCTTTCCCAGCATCAGGGTCTTTTTCCAGTGAGTCAGTTCTTTGCATCAGGTGGCCAAAGGATTGGTGATTCAGCTTCAGCATCAGGCCTTCCAGTGAATATTCAGAACTGATTTCCTTTAGGTTGCACTGGTTGGATCTCCTTGCAGTCCAAGGGACTCCCAAGAGTCTTCTCCAACACCCCAGTTCCAGAGCATCCATTCTTTGGCGCTCAGCTTTCTTTATGGTCCAACTCTCAACTTCCGTGTAGATTTCATTTAATTTGTTTCAGTTTTAAATGTATCTTTTTACTGAGGTAACTGGTTGTAATATTATAGGTCTCATGTGTGCGACACTGTATCTCTACTCTATACAATAGAGTGTGCTCACCACCGAAACTGTTTCCACCTGTCACTGTGCAGTTGATCCCCTACTAAAATTCACTGGCTCCCTACTGCAATTCACTGGCTCCCTACTACAATTCACCGGCTCCCTACTGCATTTCACCGGCTCCCTGCCCCTTTGCCTTCTTGTACCCACTGCTCTGTTCTCTGTATCAAAATGCTTTTGTTTGGTTTGTTCATCTGTCTCTCTTTCATATTCCATACATGACTTAAATCCAAGATACTTGTGTTTCTGTGTTTGACTCATTTCGCTAAGCATAAGAACCTAAAGGTCCATGCATGTTGTCACAAGTGGCAAAATTCCATCTCTTTTATGGGTGAGTAGGAGAAGGAAATGGCAACCCACTCCAGTGTTCTTGCCTGGAGAATCCCAGGGATGGCGGAGCCTGGTGGGCTGCCGTCTATGGGTTCGCACAGAGTCGGACACGACTGAAGCGACTTAGCAGCAGCCGCAGCGGTATATTCTAGTACGTTTGGGCTTCCCTGGTGGCTCAGATGGGAAAGAATCCACCTGCAGTGTGGGAGACCTGGGTTCAATCCCTGGGTGGGGAAGATCCCCTGGAGAAGGGAATGAACCCACTCCAGTATCCTTGCCTGGAGAACCCCATGGACAGAGGAGCCTGGTGGGCTCCAGTCCATGGGGTTGCAGAGAGTCGGACATGACCAAGTGGTTGAGCACAGCGCGGTCCCTTCCACTCTGTGTGTGCTACGGATACAGCACATCATCTTTGTCCATGCACCCCTCAGTGGGCACTGAGGTTGTCTCTGTATATTGACTGTTGACTGAATGTGCAATTCCTACAGAAAGGTGTCAGCATGAACACCGCTGGCTAACGTGCAGTTTAAACAGTGCTATCTTCTTTTAAGTAAGCAGTAGCTGTGCTTCTTTGCCGTCTCTACATGAAATGAGTCAGTCTTTGCGGTACTATGTACCCTAGTGTGTGTGTTTCTGAATGCATATATGCATATAGATATAAGTAGGTATACAGAGAGAGGAGATACAGAGAAGGGGACGACAGAGGGTGAGATGGCTGGCTGGCATCACCGACTCTATGGACATGGGTTTGGGTGGACTCTGGGAGTTGGTGATAGACAGGGAGGCCTGGCGTGCTCTGATTCATGGGGTCAGACACAACTGAGCAATCATCAGGGTATTAAACGGTGTATGCTAATGGAAGTGAGGAAAGGATGACTGGGTTTCTCTGAGTTGCTTATGTGACATGGTTCATATCAATGAAGCTTCTTAGAGTTGACTGTTAATGAGAGCTTGTGAGGGGACGCCAAGGTCAGATGCCACTGTGTAGAGCATCTCACAGGGGTTCGAGTTCATTTGTCAGAAAGAGCCTAGGAGGCAGGTACCACTAGTAACTCCCGAGGCCTGGGGATGGCTAAAGAACCAACCCAGAGAAGGTAAGTGAAGGAGAGAAACCGTGAGAGCAAGCTGGCCCTAGTACGTGTATTCTATAATCAAGAAACATTTCTTGGGCCTTCCCTGGGGGCGGGGGGAGGGGTCCAGTGGTTAAGACATTGCCTTCCAGTACATAGGGTGTATGTAGGTTTGATCTCTGGTTGGGGACCTAAGATCTCACATGTCTCCTGGCCAGAAAAAAAAAAAAAAAAAAAAAACACAAAAAACACAGAGGCAGTATTGTAAGAAATTAAATAGAAGACTTTAAAAAAAAATGGTCCATATCAGTTCCTCAGAGCTATCTGAGGTCCTGTCTCCCTGGATGCGGTCATCATTTTGCCCCAAATAAAACTTCACTCCAACTCTGAAAAAAAAAAAAAAAAAAGGTAAATGATTTCTTTTTAAAAAAGAAATAACTTCTTGAATCCAGAATAGAGTCTGACTACAGAAAGTGTCCATAAGATTCTTAAAATGGGTGCATGGGTGAGGCCGATGGCTTCCTGTTTTGCAGTTGAAGGAAGGTGGTGTGTTCAGTTGAGAATAGGTTTGGGGGAGTTTTGGAGACAGATCGTTCGAAGGGATTCCAAGAGCCTGTGAGAAAGAGATACACCATAGAGGGCAAAACAGGCGGGGGCAACCTTGAAAAGTCAAAGTTGATGTCCAAATGTCAGCGTGATCTCGTCAAGAAATACGGCTCTTAGACAGGTCCTGCAGGAGATATGAGATGTGAATTCGATCCCTGGGTCAGGATGATCCCCTGGAGAAGGCAACCCACCCCAGTATTCTTGTCTGGAGAATCCCACGAACAGAGGGGCCTGGTGGGCTACAGTCCATGCGGTTGCAAAGAGCCGGACCGACTGAGCGACTTAGCACACACACAGACAGATACAGTAAGGAGCTGCTGGCTTCTGTGTGTGTGCTGTATAACCCACCAGGCTTCTCTCCATGGGATTTCCCCGGCAAGGGGATTTCCTTGCAGTGGGTTGCCATTCCTTTCTCCAGGGGAATCTTCCCAACACAGGGCTCAAACCCACGTCTTACAGCCTTGGCAGGCAGATTCTCTGCTGCTGAGCCACGAGGGAAGCTGTAGGCTTAACTCAGCTGTAGGCTCAACTCACCTCTTCCTAATGGTGATAAAAACCAGTAGTATTATAAGCCCTCAGATTCAAACGGTGGCTCTAAATTTGGTGTTCTGTTTGTTTTCGCCTCTCCTTCGACGACGTGGCTGTTTGATTTTTGGATCATCCCGGAGCACTCTGCAACCGTATGCTTCTTCCCCCGAACGAGAGCATGATGGTGTCTGGTTTGCTGTGGCGTCCTTGGCCCCTGGCTCACGCCTGTGTTTCAGTCTCTCCTTCGTTTTGCAGGCCTGCCCGACGACTGAGCTGCATGGGGGGAGCATTGTTTCAGCTCCAGCCCCATGAATCAGGCCCTTGCCAACTTTTCACAGCTCGGGAAAGAATTTTTCACTCAACGCATTCAAAACCCAGCATTTCACGGAATTCGGCCGCGGTGAAACAATGGGCGGCCTTGTCAGTGGCGACCGCATTCAAAGTTAATGGGCTTGAAGGAGCCTTTCGGGGGTGGTGGTGGGGTGGGTGCCTGTTGGAAGGCCTGGGAGCTGAGGCACCCCCACCCCCGGCTGCCCAGTCTTCAGCGGCTGAGGGAGCAGTTGAGATTTCCCGGGGCTGGCTCACCAGCCTGCAGACAGGTCAGCAGTGTTTTCAGGGGTGGTTCCAAGGAGGCGAAGGCGTGTCCCCATAGACTGTGATAAAGCACCCCACCCCCGCCACTGCCCACCCCCTGATCAGATGCAGGGGTCAGCTAGGAAGTGGGTAATGGAGGACCCTGCCCCCGCCGTGCTTCATGCTGCCTTCTCGCCGAAGTCACCCTGGCCCCAATTTTCCGCCTGCCAGGGAACAGAGCCCTCCAACAAATTTATGAAGTCCCCAGTTATTTGCAATTCATGTGCCCCTTTGCAAGTCAGGAGGACATGATGAACACCACCCCCTCCTCACACAAAGGCCTCTGAGCACGGGGAATAGTCTAGACAGCCAGGGCGGGGGTCAGGGGGTGCAGGAAGCATCTCAAAATGGTCGGGTAACCTCTTCAGGTAGGCTTTTATGCAAACCATATGGAACTTTGGTCTTGAGACTTTGGATCACTTGGTTTTTTTTTTTTTGTTTTGTTTTGTTTTTTTAATCTTTTGGAAGTTTGTTTAATTCCGAATTATATTTCACATATTGTGACATACTGTGCCATGCGTTCAGACTGTCTCTGCAACTTACTGATGAAGACATCACCTCAAGGTCCTACCATCATAAACATTTCATTTTCTGAGCTCTGCAGATGGAGGGGTTTTTTTGTTTTTGTTTTGTTTTTTTTTTGCTTAAAAAGTTACAGATTTTATTTCTCAGAGCATTTTCAGGTTTCAGAAAAATTTAGCAGAAAGGGCAGAGTTCCTGTGTATCCTCGCTTCTCACTCCAGTCAGTCTTTCACTGACAGCTTGCCTTAGTTTCACCTGTTCTGTTCCAATTTTTGATAGCTCAGTTGGTAAGGAATCCGCCTGCAATGCAGGAGACTCCGGTTCGATTCCTGGATCAGGAAGATCCCCTGGAGAAAGGAGAGGCTACCCACTCCAGTCTTCTTGCGCTTCCCTGGTGGCTCAGCTGGCAAAGAATCCTCCTGCAATGTGGGAGGCCTGGGTTCAATCCCTGGCTTGGGAAGATCCCCTGGAGAAGGGAAAGGCTACCCAACGCCAGTATTCTGGCCTGGAGAATCCCATGGCGTGGACTGTATAGTCCAGGGGGTCGCGGAGAGTCAGACACGACTGAGCGACTTTCACTTCACTTATTGACATGTAATTGTGAACTGGAGTCTCTAGTTTACTCTAGGGCTTACTTGTTGTGCTGAGTGTGCTATGGATTTTACCCAACACACCACGTCCCGTCTTCATGATGCCGGTATCGTCCGGAGTAGTCCCACTGCCCCGGGAGCCCTCTGTTCACTCCTGCCTCCCTTCCAGCCCCCGGCAACCACTAATTTTCCTACCACATCTACCTTTTTTTTTTTTTTTTTTAGTTTTTAAATGTGTAAAATTTACATACCATCTGAATATTTTTCTTCCATCAGCTTTCCTGAAGTTGACCCAATACCAAGGGATTGCAACAGCAGTTTTACTTTCTAATCGTGTAAGAACATATCACGTGTTCTCTTTCTAAAGAAATCCAGCTTTCATCACATGTTCTTGGACTCATTTGTGTCTTTAATAATAATGAAAATCATTAAATATCTCTAGGCTAAAAATAAATGGCCAAATGATACAAAATGTGTACTAGAATGAAAATTAAGATTCGGTGTTTATCTGTGATCTTTAAAGAAAAATGTGTTCTGAAGGGCTTGGTAAAATATAGTTTAAAAATGTGTTATGAACCATTACCTAAGTGTTGTCCTTAGAAAAACTCGTAATTTTTTTTTAACTTTATTTTATTGGAGTATAGCTGAAATACAGTGCTGGGTTAGTTTATGCGGTACAGTAAAGTGATTCAGTTACGCATATATACACACACACACGTACATTTCTTTTTTCATATTCTTTTCCATTATGACGTGTCGCAGGATATTGCGTTTAGTTCCATGTCCTATATAGTACGACGTTGTTCTTTATCCCCTCTGTATGTCCGAGTTTGTGTCTGCTAATCCCAAGCTCCCAGTCCATCTATCCCCCGCCCTCACCCCCCTTGACACCCACAAGCCTATTGCCTGAGTGTGTGAGCCTGTTTCCGTTTTGTAAGGAGCCGACTGGTGTCCTGTCGTAGATTCCATGGACCGGTGACGTCAGGCGGTGCTAGCCTTCCTCTCTCTGACTCCCTGCACTCAAGTGTGGCCATCTCTGGGTCCACCGTGTCGCTGCAGAGGGCATAACTCCATTTGTGTTTAGGGCTGAGTAGTACTCCATTGTTCCCCTCTACCACGTCGTCTCCCTCCACTCTTGTGCTGACAGGCACTGGGCTTCTTTCCCTGCCTCCACTATACTGACTAGTGCTGCCGTGAATAGAGGGCCGCATGTGTCTGTGTGAGTTGGAGCTCTGTCTGGATGTATGCCCCAGGAATGGGGATGCTGGTCGTATTGTTCTCCATAGTAGCTGCACCAACTGAAATTCTTTCCAATGGTCTAGAGGGCTCCCTCTTCTGCACGCCCTCTCCAGCATTTATTATTTGTAGACTGGTTGGCGATGGCTATTCTAGTCCTGAATATTCATTGGAAGGACTGATGCTGAAGCTGCAATACTTTGGCTACCCGATGTGAAGAACTGACCCCCTGGAAAAGACCCTGATGCTGGGAAAGATTGAAGGTGGGAGGAGAAGGGGACGACAGAGGATGAGATGGTTGGATGGCATCACCAACTCGATGGACATGAGTTTGAGCAAACTCTGGGAGTTGGTGATGGACAAGCAAGCCTGGCGTGCTGCAGTCCATGGGGTCGCAAAGAGTCAGACACAGCTGAGCCACTGAACTGAACTGATTCTGAGAGTTGTGAGCTGATACCTCATTATGTCATTGGTTTGCATTTCGCTGATAGTCCGTGATGTTGACCATCTTTTGCTGTGTTTGGCCGTTTATGTGTGTCTTCTTCCTGGGGCTGGGGAAGAGACTGGCTGACGCTCCCTGAATTCTTGAGCTCCTCCTCTACCATAACCCCCCGCTTAGTGAGCAGGAATATACTCTGTGCCTGTTCCGACCAAACCCTCACACCCCTGCAGACATCCTCATCACAGATCACACTCTCCCAGTGTCCATTTCCCCAGAATCTGAGCATCTGGCCGGACCAGCAGACACGGCCCTCCTGTGTTGTTTGCCTCAGCCTGTGTTTGCTTCTACACCCAGGGGCCAGCTGCACATACTGCTTCAAGCCTTCCCAGCCGTGGGTCCTTCAGCATCGTCTTCCCTCGTTTTCACGTCGCTGAGATCCTGCAGTGCCTGTGCAGCGTGAGGACTGGGAGAGGGGGCAGTGTCTTGAAACGTGGCTTTTCTAATTATTCCAGTGTGGTCAGAGCACCAGATCAAGAGATAACGGCCACTGAAGAGTTTCCTTCTCGAGAGTTCTGAAGAATAGGGTCATACTGTGTGATACCAGACCACGTGGAGATGCCCCGGAGCCGGTTAGCAGGCAGAGAGGGGAAAGTGTCGAGAACAGCCTTTCCTTTGGAAAGGAGTGTGTCAGTTCGCTGTTGCAGCAACTTTAGCGTGGGTGGCGGTTGTTGCTGTGTAGCCGCTCAGTCGTGTCCAACTCTTTGCAACCCCTGTGGACTGTACAGCCCGCCAGGCTCCTCTGTCCATGGGGTTTCCCAGGCAGGAATACTGGAGTGGGTCGCCATTTCCTTCTCCAGGGGATCTTTCTGACCCAGGGATCGAACCCATGTCTCCTGCATTGCAAGGTGAATTTTTTTTTTTAACCACTGAGCCACCTGGGAAGCCCACTTTGTACATCATATATCGCAGGAATCGGCCTTTTCTCGGATCCTTGATGTTGAAAAGCCCAGTGCGAGGTCAGTGTCCTGCTGATCCGTGGTCGCTTCCCTGTGGTCCAGCGCACCCCTCGGGTGGGTCGAGGGAAGCCTGTGCCTCCTTCCGTGGGAACCCAGGCCGCCTGTATCCTGGAGGTGGGCTATGCCCAGCATCCACCGTGCTGCTTGTGAGGCCAGCACAGGTCATCCCCACCTCCCTCTGTAGTTAGAGGCAAGCATGAGACTGAGTTTTGACGGATGGCAGAAGAGGAAGGGAAGGGAAAGCTGCCCCCAGGACTCTGCTGGACCCACATCCTACAGGTAACATCCTGGGGCTGGTGAGGAGATGGTCCGATGCTCACTGAATTCTGGAGCTCCTCCTCTACCATAAGCTGTCTCCCCCACACCCCTCGGTGAGCAGGAATTGCCTGTTTGGGGATCCAGGTAGGGACTCACCTGCTTGGGGACCAGGTAGGGACCCGGGAGGCTACCTAGCTCTAGAAGTGACAGCTGGTGGATGAGGGGTCCACCTGAGGATAAGTGGGCCAGAGGTACATCTTTGTCGTGTGCAGTCAGTCAGACAGGCGCACGCGCTTGGTATCACAGTCTGCCCTGTCCTTGAGAATCATATAGTAACTGGTATTTTGTGCAGGCTTTTTCTTGGTATGTTTGGTTTTCTGCTGCTCTGCTCTGAGTAGCTGGAGGATAGATTTTGGATTACTGTTCCCAGGAGGCTCTAATGTTCTAGTTACTAAAGTCTCAGCGGTGAGTTAAGGAATAACCCTCAAGTGACAAGAATGTTTCCATGTGTGATTCAGAAATATGTATCATATATATAAACCGTGATCTGTGTATGTCACCTCGTAGCCATATGGTATATTTAGCACACATACACACGTGTACCTGTATATCTGCACTTGAGAAATGATAAAGTATACCTATATTTGGAATAAAAAGAGAGAATGGAATTACTGGATAGTTTGCTTGCTTATCTGTTGGCTTTTCCTTTTTCTGAGTTTGTCACTGATTTATTTCTAGCTTTTTATAGCTTTGATGAATTTAGCTATGTTTTCGATCCAGTTGTTAACTTTTTAAGGAAATGATGTTAGCTGTAAAACATGTCACAAAAGTGATGAATGGCAAATTGAAAATATATTGTCATGTGCATGGAAACTTGATCTGCAGCCTGGAGAAGGGCATGGCAACCCATTCCAGGATTCTTGTCTGGAGAATCCCATAGACAGAGGAGCCTGGCAGGCTGCAGTCCATGGGGTTGCAAAGAGTTGGACACAACTGACTGACTTAGCGTGCACGCACACAAATAGAAACTCTGTTAATACAGAAAGATACTCATTACAAATTAAAGGCAAGTGATAAACTGTCTACCAGAGACATACCTAAAACAAATGGAGCCACATATTTAGGAAAAATTTCAACAAGTATAAATTAACTAAGAAAGTTGATAGTTGCTCAGTCGTGTCTGACTCTTTGCGACCCCATGGATTGTAGCCCGCCAGGCTCCTCTGTCCATGGGATTTCTCCAGGCAAGGATACTTGAGTGGGTTGCCATTCCCTTCTCCAGGGGGATCTTCCCGACCCAGGGAAAATAAGCTATGAATGCGCTTAGTCATCTTGGGTAAAACAGTGAGTAATACAGGGAGAAGCTGAGGGTGAGACCTCCAGGGGCCTTGTAACCAAAGAAGCAAATACTGTAGTGAGGAGGCTGCAGCGTGTATGTCTGTCTATTTAATACCTGTGTTACGTAAAGCCCAGCCAGGCAGCCTGAGCCTTCCTCTCCTGGACCTGCAGACCATTTCCACATTTGGCTTCATATTGGGCCACAAGGACACCCCCCACCTCCCGCCAATAAATCAATAATTGGAGCAGTAGTCGACGCCGCACTTTATGACTCAGGAAGAATAAAATTAGAACTTAATAAGAAAACAGTGTAATAAACCCCTAAGTGGGTGTGTTCTTTTAAACATACCGCTCAAAGTAATGAGGGTAATTTAAGAGGGCATTTAGAGATTACGGACATAAAACAAGGGAACGTTTAAAATATAATTGCAAGCCATTTAAAAGCTAATGCTGCTGGGCAGCATTAGAATGAGAACACACTGGCGTGGTTAGTGGTGGGTTGGTAACTATTTAGGGTTTCCCTGGTGGTTCCAATGGTAAAGAATCTTATTTAGCTATTTAGCAGCTGCTTTTGTAGGCGTGTTTTAAGCATCAGTGGGTTGGTACATTCATTCGTATTAATCAATAAGACAAAAATAAAACAGGGAACATATACATCAGAACTTCACTGGTACATGAGTAGCTGAGCACTTTCTTTGCTGAGTTGGGTAGTGAAACAGCTTCAAATCCTAGGGATAGTTTCTGCTTTGTCGTGTATTGGTTAATTACAGTATAATGGCTGTCCACTGGATGTTAGCCGTAAAATGCTTACTGTTGCACTATTACCATTTTAACCAACATTTCCTTTACTCTGGGCTTCCCTGGTGGCTCAGATGGTAAAGAAATCCGCCTGCAATGCAGGAGACCTGGGTTCTATCCCTGGGTCGGGAAAGATGTCTTGGAGGAGGAATTGGCAACCCGCTCCAGTATTATTGACTGGAGAATCCCATGGACGGAGGAGCCTGGTGGGCTACGGTCTATAGGGTCACAAAGAGTTGGACATGGCTGAGCAACTTTCACATTCCTTAGCCTAGGAAATCGACAAAAGTTAAACTCAAGTCCCGAGTCATAGGCCTTGCCAGTTTCTGTGGTGGAAATGCTCCTACCATGTCCAATTTCAAGCTGCCGATGAGGGTTATTTGTCATGGAAATGTGAAGAAATGTGCGGTTTTCACCAGTTGTGTCCGACTCTTTGCGATCCCATGAGCTATAGCTCACCAGAATCCTCTGTCTATGGGGTTTCCCAGGCAAGAATACTGGAGTGATTTGCCATCTCCTCCTCCACAGATGTGAATACACAAATTAGCCATAATAAGTAGGGAGACGATGAGAGAATTACAGCTTTTATTTATTCGTATGGCTTTAATACAGTTTTGAATGAAAGTTTATATACATTCATTTTTAATAATGACAGTGTTGAACAGCAGGCCCCCCCCACCCCCCAAATTCCTGAACATTTAACGAATCAGAGTGAGCCAGCTGCAGATGTCGTTGGCAGACAGTTCAGTCCAAAATGTCCTTTGAAGAAAATTCAAAGGATATAATGTTTTCGTTTCTAATCCCATAAAATAAACCTTACAGTAATTTGACTGGATAGGCCGAAAAATAGGAGGAAGCAGAAATTTTTTTTTTAGGAGAAATTAATTTAAAAAAATAAGACTTAGGAAAACAGGGTAGGATTTATAAAGGAAGTTTCTTTCTACCAGTTTCTTTCCACTATTGTGGAGTGTGTGCAGTGTACGTCTGGCAGTGCTCTCCTTGTTCCTGTGGACCCCAGTCCTTTTAAGAGAGAAGGTGCCAGATGTTGAAAATGGAACACATAAGGGAAAAAAAGGAGGGGTGCGAATCTTTGTGGGAGGTTATGGGATGGATTCGGATGATTCTCTGCAGTTATCTGCCGTCCACCTGTTGTGGAACTCGAGTCAGCTTAAGCGACAAGTTGTTGTTCTGTTGCTAACTCGCGTCTGATTCTTTGTGACCCATCGGACTGCAGTGAGCCAGGCTCCCCTCTCCTCCACTGTTTGCTAGAGATTGCTTAAATTCATGTGCATTGAGTCACTGGTGCCATCTAATCATCTCATCCTCAGCCGCCCCCTTTTCCCGCTGTCCTCAGTCTTTCCCATCATCAGGGTCTTTTCCAGTGAGTCAGTTCTTCACATCAGGTGGCCAAAGGATTGGAGCTTCAGCATCAGTCCTTCCAATGAATATTCAGGGTTGATTTCCTTTAGGATGGACTGGTTGGATCTCCTTGCAGTCCAAGGGACTCTCAAGAGTCTTCTCCAACACCGCAGTTCAAAAGCATCAATTCTTTGGCGCTCAGCCTTTTTTAGTTTCCAACTCTCACATCCATGCATGACCACTGGAAAAACCATATCTTTGATTATATGAACATTTGTCAGCAAGGTGATGTCTCTGCTTTTTAATATACTGTCTAGGTTTGTTGTAGCTTTTCTTCCAAGGAGCACATGTCTTTTAATTTTATTTCAGTCACCCTCTGCAGTGATTCTGGAGCCCAAGAAAATAAAATCTGTCACGATTTCCATCAGTTCCCCATATATTTGCCATGAAGTGATGGGACCAGATGCCTTGATTCTAGTGTTTTGAATGTTGAGTTTCAAGCAACTATTTCACTCTCCTCTTTCATGCTCATCAAGAGGCTCTTTAGTTCATTTTCACTTACCTGCCATAAGGCTGGTGTCATCTGCATGTCTGAGGTTGTTGATACTTCTCCTAGCGAGTATTTGGCCTAGTTCTGAGAGCTTGGGAATGGCAGAGTTCCACTGTGATCACAGCATTAGGTGTGCCTTAATACAGCTTTATCTGGTCCATACTGGGGGGGCTTCTCACCAAATGTAAGTCCTGAGTCTTGTTCCAAGGATGTAGAAAGCCTTGACGACAGCAGTAGTGGGACCAGTTTATACCAATGTGGCTTGTCTGGCTCTCCAACCCAAGCTGACCTAGTTAAGTATTTTCAGAAACACAGACTCCTTCTCCAGGCTTGCTTAATTGGGTGCAATAGACAAAGGAGGCGCGAATGGACCCAGGGCCCAATCTGTAGCTCTTTGTCCCTGTCCTGGGCACCATCATGGTCTAGGGCTCTAGTGGGGATGGGTGGGGGGGTGGCTGACCACACATGCAAATACCTCATTCTCTCTTGGTCAGGCTGCAGCCAGGCCCCCCACCACAGATCCACGTGGTGGAGAGTTTCCAGAGCACAGTCCGGGCTCAGAGCATCCCCCAGTCAGGAGAGCATCAGTGACCACTGCAGCAGCCGTGGTTCTGGAAAAGAACCTGGCTGTTTTCTTGGTTCTGGTCCTTACATTTGGGAGCTGGCTCCTCATCATCTCATTGCAGGACAAGGTGACCGTGTTCCCTTTAAGTGGTTGCTTCATGCTGGTTACCATGCGTTTCTCTGTGCAACTTACGATAAGACAAGGATTAGCAGCTTGCAGATTTACCTGTGCTCTCCTTGAGCTGGTTTATCCTCTAGAAACAAACTTGGCCATTACTTGTAGAGTCTACTTTCCTGAGGCCTGGTGCACACTGCAGAAACTGTAGAAAAAAAAATCCTGTGTACACCTAGTCCAAGTGAGGTAAAGAAAGAGGTGGGAGAGATGGAGAGAGAAATATCAATGGTAAGTGAGAATATAAAGTTGGGATATATAGGGAAAGCAATAGAATGTTTATAAGTTACGAGGTACATCTTCTTCTTGCTGACATTTAGGAAAGTTTAAACAGACCCATCGTCATGGTCCCAGTTGAAAAAGGTTGTCAGAAGCTTCCTCCACTCTCTCTGCTCATTTACAAAGTGACAGATAAAGGTTATTTCATAGGTAATTTTCCCCATAATATGAGGCAAGTGAAATTACTATGCTATTGAACTTTAAAGGAACAATTAATCCCTGTGGTATTAAAACTGACCAAGGCCACATAAAAAGGAGTCATTCTATTAGATATTATAAAGGTAGATTAACTCTGGTATTAAAATCTGACAGCGATCAGAGAGTAAGAAAGTTATATGCATAATATGTGTCATCTGAATTGTATAAATATTAATGGAAACTCTTTAAGTGAACATTTGATCCAGCAGTATATTAAGAAGTAATACCCCATAATGAAATAACAGCTATTTTAGGAATACCAAAATGATTCAATATTACGAGATGTATTAACGTAATTCATGATGTTATTAAGTTAAATGAAAAAAAAAAAGCTTTGCTGTTTCAATAAGTGCCAAAAAAGAATCTGATAAAATTCAGCCACTCTTTCAGATAAAAGTCTAGGTAAAATAGCAATGAAAGTAATAAAAGTAACTACAACCAAGTGCCTAAATATATCTTGACGATGGAAGAAATATTCCACGAGTGAACAGGCAAGAAGGGCAGCTGCTGTCATTTTTTTTTATTATTATTATTATTAATGACATCGGTGTGCAAGTACTAGCCAATGCAATGATTTAAAATTTTGGAAATCTACATTAGCATCCTTTTACAAGGCAGAAAAGCCGTGGGCTTCCCTGGTGCTCCGATGGTTAAGACTTTGCCTTCCAGTGCAGAGGGTTTGGGTTTGATCCCTGGTAGGGGGAGCTAAGATCCCACATGCATCATGGCCAAAAGGCAAGACATGGAGCAGAAGCAATATTGTCACAAATGCAATAAAGACTTTAAAAACGGTCCACAGTAAAAAAAAAAAAAAAAAAAGAAAAGATAAGAACGCCAAAAGAATTCATACTACTAATGATAACGGAAGTATGTGAAATAAGGTGGCTAGTTACAAAACTGCTATACATAAGTAAATATGGCATGAAGAATAAGGAGAATGATAATAACGATAATTTTAATGGTATCTACTGTCCATTTAATGCTCAGTTGTCGCAGGACTTGTTCAGGGCATGTTAAAGGCACTGCATTTAAATAGCCTCCACAACCCCGTGAGATAAATATCATTCTCGTTATACCGGCCAGAAATGTTCCTCACCATATATACTGATTAAATCCTATTGATGATAGCACTCCATGGTGATTATCAGATAATCGTCTTGGGAAAATGGATAAATATTAGAGAATGCAAATGATAGGCTTGGGAGATGAAAATAATGGATTTTTTTTTTTTTTAATCACATCGTGTTTGCGGGATGGCCTGGTGGAGGTGCCTCAGAAGCATCAGCAAAGCAGTTGTGGGGCTTGCATGGGAAGTGAGAGGCGGGTCATAGATTTGGGATTCATCACCTTTCAGACAGTGAGGGGCTCAGCATTGAAATTTAATCACTTGTTTTTAACTTTGTGAAATATTTTAAAATTATGACATTTTATCTCATTGATTTGTTTGTATAGGTATTTAAGTTAGAAGTGTATGTGTACTAACACTGTTGTGTGGGTGGCAAGGTGTGTGTGTATATGTATGTATGTGTGTATGTATATGTGTGTGTATATAAACATTCAAATACTGGAATATCTGTGCATATTCAAATACTGAATATGTATGTATATATATATATATATATATATATATATGTAATGAAGAACTGGATTGTAGCTGCATTCACTAACAGATCATCCTTTTTTAACCGCTCATTATGATATTTAGAAACATAACTTGACGATGGTAAAATGCACCTAGGTCATTTTAATGACTAAAGAATATTTTTGTGTATATTCTTTGAAAAAAATCCAGTCTTCAACTTTGGGGCAATAAAATTGTTCATTTCCCCACCCCCTAAAATTAGCCATGTTATGGCAGCTATTTTTCATAAGCTTTCAATATCTGAAGTCTTTGAACAGAAGATCCTAGATTCAGAATTTCTCTTTCATGAGTTATGCTTTTTTAACGGTGACGTGAGTTTATTTTTTAATGTACAGAATTACAGTGAAAAGATAGTGATTCCTGATATCACCGTCCAGATGATGCCACTTATACTCTAAAAAGTAGACACGTCTTTAAAAATTGATGGAGCACTGAAAGTTGAAAATGACAAGAGTGACAGCGTGTTTATTTTCCTGTTGATGAAATACACAAATTGACAAGCTGTGCATATGGGCACGTGCAAGTCTAGCTCACTGTTTCCTTGGCTGTGATTTACTGAAGGGCCGGTCTCCAGGAGTGGGAAGTATTCCTAGATCAAGTCAGCTTCCTGGAAGTTGCTCCATAGTCTGCTATTCTCCAGTGCTTTGGGCTCCATCTTCTGGAATGTTCTTTGCCTTTCTAACGTGTTCTTTAGCGGCTCGATAACCAGAAAACACACGCTGTGAATAAATTTCTCAACCTGCTTCCTGCCCATGCATAGCTGTGAATGCTGAGGGTCACATTTACATTTTGAACTAAGCCACGCTCTTCTATTCCAGACGGGTCACACTTTGTCCAATACAATTTTGTCTCAAAATTTGGGAGGGTTCTCCTGTGAACTGGATTCTATGTTGCTGCTGGAATGGGATTAGCACTTCCCTTCGAGAGATACTTTCCTCTTAGACTCAGTCATGACTCGGAGTATGTGAGGCTGTGCTAAAACACATTCCTCACGTTCCTAGTGGCTGTTTTGCCCGGCCAGGAGGTTCTCCTAGGCCTGTCTTAAGCACCTCTGAAGTCTTATCATAGGTTTTACTGCAGTACTCCTGCTTTGGTGTGTGAAAGTGAAAGTCGCTGTTGTGTGTCCAGCTCTTTGTGACCCCATGAACTATACAGTCCATTGAATTCTCCAGGACAAAATACTGCAGTGGGTGGCCTTTCCTTTCTCCAGGGCATCTTCCCAATCCAGGGATCAAACCGGGTTCTCTTTCATTGCAGGTGGACTTTTTACCAACTGAACTGTCAGGGAAGCCCAGTTTGCTTTGGTGTGTACCCGAGGCTATAACTTCCTGGTAGCTTGCTGGATTGTCCGACACAGGCTTTTAACTTTTTTGGGGGAGTCTTTTTCTTACTAAACAGGGTGGCGTTAAGTCACATGTTTGTTCTCTTATTTTGCTGTTCCCAGAGTCTCGATTTGTCTGTAAATTCTGTCTGCAGTTAGCCTGCTCTTTCTGCATCTATTCCATGATATTGTGGTACCTTCTCAAATGCAGTTAGTAAGGACCAGATGACTCTTGTAGTGATTTGTGTTTAGATCTCTGTGCTGGTGTACCCATGGGTTAGGCACATTTTCTGTCTTCCAGAGTTACCAGTGACAACAGTGGTAACTATACATTGTGATCGCAAAACCTGGTCACAATTTTTTTCAGGCTCGTAGAGCAGTTTCCACGACACCTGTGTAGCCTCCTATGTTCTCAGAGATCCTTGGTTTATTGTTCCATTTTTACCGTGTTTGTCATGGGTAGCCCTGTCCAGAGATTCTACTTTTACTGATGTGAACAAATGCTTGTCAACATCCTTCCCCTGTGCCCCCCACCCCCCGCCATGGAATGGGTTTTATTAATAAATACTAAGTTATCGTGAGCCCTTGAATTCGAGGAGGGTGTGTCTGTGGTCTTCTGGGACATGCTGTGCTTTGCCTGGCATAATTTTACCGTGCTTTGCCTGGACATAATTCTACCGTGCTTTGCTTGGCATAATTTTACCATGCTTTTCCTGGCATAATTTTATCATGCTTTGCCTGGCATAATTCTACTCTTTTCTGTAGGGATGACTTCTCCCCCAGGAAGGGGCTACTCTAAGCCCCTTAGAGTTTGTTCTCTGAATTCATGTGAAAACCTTGCAGCCTTTCCTCCCACTGCACAATCAGCTTGGTTCTCCTTCAGGCCAGACCTGACTGTTTGACCTGAGGTGTTTCCGCACCCCCTCGCAGAAAGTGAAACAGTGAGGGCCTCTGATCTCAACGTCTCTTCTGCAAGGGTGGGCAGGGGAACGTCTCATGGGGCTCTCTGAGCGGTCAGCTCATTTGTGAGCTCTCAGGCGCCCTGGCTTCTCTTTGGTTTTCCTTTCTGCTCAGTTCCTGGGAGCCAGAGAAACAGGCGGAAGGGAAGAAGCAGAGCTGTGTCCCTCCCCTCTCTCCCCTCTCCGCTTGGGCTCCATTGGTCTTTTCATGTCTGTCTCTAGCACGCTGGCTTCACCAGGCAGCCTGTCTTCCCGGAGAACGTCCTCTCCTCTTACGATTGGCGGTTGTTTCCTCGCTCAGTCGTGTCCGACTCTTTGCCACCCCGTGGACTGTGGCCCGCCAGTCTCCTGTGTCCTGGGAATTCTCCAGGCAAGAATCCTGGAGTGGGTTGCCATGCCCTTCTCCAGGAGGTCTTCCCGACCCAGGGATCGAACCCATGTCTCCTCCGTGTTGCGCACTGGCAGGCAGCTTCTCTACCACTGATCACCGGGGAGGCCCGCCATTTGCTCTATGCTGGGTCGAACGTTCTGTCTATCCTAACACCGCTTTTACAAACTGAGGGGAATTTCTGATCATTGAACGGGATTAGACTAACTAAGATCTCTCCTTGTAGAGATGATTTTTTATTTTTTTGGCTGTGTTGGGTTCTGCATTGCAGCGCAGCGGTTTTTCTGGTTGTGGTGCATGAGAGGCTGAGTTCCTCACGCCATGTGGGATCTTAGTTCCCTGACCAGGGGTGGTACCCATGTCCCTTGCATTGAAATGTGGATTCTTAACCACTGGACCACCAAGGAGGTCCCCTAATCCGATCATCTAATTTATTCAGTTATCTAACTGCAGCGAAAATGTAAATCTCAGCTCACGTTCTGTTGCTTATGTGGGAAAAAGTAAGACACAAATTTAGATTTTCAAACTGAAAAATTGGCACCTCTCATCTTCACAGTATAATCAGCTAGTTAGATTTTTTAAATGTATGTAAAAATTCATGGATCTAAATAGAAACCTGTATGCAACTCAAGCAGCAACAGTTAGAACTGGACATGGAACAACAGACTGGTTCCACATCGGGAAGGAGTATGTCAAGGCTGTATATTGTCATCCTGCTTATTTAACTTATGCAGAGTACATCTTGAGAAATGCAGGGCTGGATGAAGCACAAGCTGCAATCAAGAATGCTGGGAGAAATATCAATAACCTCAGATGTGCAGATGATACCACCCTTATGGCAGAAAGTGAATAAGAACTAGAGAGCCTCTTGAAGAAAGTGAAAGAGGAGAGTGAAAAAGTTGGCTCAAAACTCAAAATTCAGAAAACTAGATCATGGCATCTGGTCCCATCACTTCATGGGAAATAGATGGGGAAACAGTGGAAACAGTGACAGACTATTTTCTTGGGCTCCAAAACCTCTGCAGATGGTGATTGCAGCCATGAAATTCAAAGACGCATGCTCCTTGGAAGAAAAGTTACGACCAACCTAGACAGCGTATTCAAAAGCAGAGACATTATTACTTACTAACAAAGGTCCGTCTAGTCAAGGCTATGGTTTTCCCACTAGTCATGTATGGATGTGAGAGTTGGACTGTGAAGAAGGCTGAGTGCCGAAGAATTGATGCTTTGGAACTGTGGTGTTGGAGAAGACTCTTGAGAGTCCCTTGGACTGCAAGGAGATTCAACCAGTCAGTCCTAAAGGAAATCAGTCTTGAATATTCATTGGAAGGACTGATGCTGAAGCTCCAATACTTTGACCACCCGATGCAAAGAGCTAACTCATTCGAAGACACCCTGATGCTGGGAAAGATTGAAGGCAGGAGGAGAAGGGGATGACAGAGGATGAGATGGTTGGATGGCATCACCAACTCAATGGACATGAGTTTGAGTAATCTCCAGGAGTATGTGATGGATAGGCAAGCCTGGCGTTCTGCAGTCCATGGGGTCACAAAGAGTCAGACAGGACTGAGCGACTGAACTGAAATATACTTGTGAGTTTTCACTCAGCTACAGATCTGTCCTTACTTACTGAAGCTGAAATTGGTTCATCATCAACATGTGCAGGTTCCTTCCGCTTGGCCACTGAGTGTTTCTGACGTAACCCTGCTTGTCTTTGATATCGTTATTTCTCTTGATTTGTGCAGATGGCCTGGTCTCATCTTGTTTATCTCCTGACCCTGAATGAGAACCAGTCATTTCTCCAAGAAGCTCTGGCCTCTTGAAAGAGGAAAAGGTACATGAGAACAAAAATCTGGGTGCTCGGAAGGGCACTGTTGACAGTCAGTTGTTCTAAGGGTCTTCACACGGTTGAAAAGTCTGTATGAAACTTGAGTGTTCATACTGAGGTGTCTGTGGCCATTCTCCGACTTCTGTCCCTGTCTCACGGTTGTGTGTTTAAACCCAAGAGGCAAATGACTCATCTTTTTGGTTCACGTGCCTTCAGATCAAAAGGAGCCGCGCCCAAGTAAATCCGTCTGCACCTGAAGGTTCTTAGGGGACGCACTTTTGCAAATTCATCCCACCCTTGACTCTGGAATGACATGACTTTGGTGTTTTGGAAGAGAACTGAGTATTTGGAAACCAGATATAGGTCCTGAAGATGGGCATCTCTAGTAGCTCAGTGGTAAAGGATCTGTCTGCCAGCATAAGAGATAGAGGTTCGATCGCTGGGTCGGGAAGATCCCCTGGAGAAAGAAATGGCAACCCCGCTCCAGTATGCTTGCCTGGGAAATCCCATGGACAGAGGAGCCTAGAGGGGCTACAGTCCATGGGGTGGCAACGTGACACCTGAGTGACCGAGCGTGCACGCACCCGGAGATGACTTCCAATGAACCACAGCATGTATGCCAGCCCTCACATAGCCTCTTCCCTCCTGGACCTGGGCTCTCTGTGACCTTACTTCACCCATGAAATCAGCCGCGTGATGCTGTTCCAGCCCACGCCTCAGTCTCAGGGAGGGTGACAGATGTCGTGTTTGTGATGCTGTAAATCCCTGAGCCTCTCATGGAAGAAATCCAGCTTCCATGCTGCAGAGAAAGCAGGGAGACTCTCAGGACGAGGCCCCAAGACTCTGTATTGGGTTGGCCACAAAAGCTCAAGCTCGGGTTTGTCCGTAAGATCTGAGACATCTCAGTAACATGTCATCTGCACGTTGAGTCAACCCCTAAGCTCTCCGTTCTGTATTTACTGGCTCCCTAGAAATAAAGGTGAGACCTTGTATTCCCCAAGGAGGATTTAAAATGTAAACCAGGCAAAGACACGGATCCTTAGATTCACAGAACCTTAGACTAGGTGAGCATTTGGTGGGATGTTAGATATATTTTCTGGGCTTCCTTGGTGGCTCAGCTGGTAAAGAATCTCCCTGCAATGTGGGAGAGCTGGGTTCGATCCCTGGGTGGGGAAGATTTCCTGGAGAAGGGAATGGCTATCCATTTCAGTATTCTGGCCTGGAGAATTCCATGGAATTCTTTTTTTTTTTTTTTTTAGAGAGATTTTGTAGACTCAAATTGGCCACCGTTTGGAAACTTGCTGTTCCATTTCCACTACTTGTAAATCCAGCCGTGTGTTAATAGTTCCAGGAACAGAGAACTTCCAGGTCCTCAAAAGGCATCATCTAAGTGCCTGAAAAATAAAACTGGATACTAGGTTATGAATATTGGCATTTGCGAAAGAGGGTCTTGCCCTCCAGATCCCTGTTCACTGAGATGGTAAAGCATCTGCTTGCCAGTTCAGGAGACACAGGTTCAATGCTGCAGTGTTTGGGCCAAAATACATCAGAACATAAATTACACAAGCTTCTTGTAAGTTCATTGAAGTTATTTAAAATTCACGATGGTTGCAAGAGGGTCAGTATTAATGCAACAGCCAGTAGTGAAATTTTTCTGAATTTTGAAAGAGTTCGAGACCTCTCAGATTCAAGCAATAAAATGACCAATAACTTGGTAAAGAAATCCTTTGTAGGCTAGTCCACATCAAGAAAATAGACTCTAAAAATGATAATGAGAAAAATCAAGGGGCTTACCTGGTGGCTCAGGGTTTCCCTGGTGGCCAAGTTTGGACGTAAGGATCTCTGCCAATTTGCCTCAAGTCGAAGCTAGGAAAATACAATACCTGTTTGGTTTTCCAATAACACTGGAGACATTTATAAATCATACTGTGCTGTTCTAATGGTTTATGTAAAACTTCTGTAACTTACCCACTTTTAAATTCATTTCTTGGTCTTACTTATTTCCTGTTATTTTAGTTTCTTGAGACAAGATGAAATTCAATCCCTTTAAAAGAAATTTATGTCTAGGCCGCTGCACAAACCCAGAATTCCGAAATTACTTTCCTTCTTGGCTTCCTTGGAAGAATGTATCAAGTTCATTCTCTCATGAGAGTCCAGAAGACCGGTCAGTATACTTGTTTTGGACCATTTCTTAGAACCTCCTGGGCCTCCCTTATGGCTCATCTGGTAAAGAATCTGCCTGCAATGCAGGAGATCTGGGTTCGATCCCTGGTTTGGGAAGATCCCGTTGGAGAAGGGAAAGACTACCCACTCCAGTATTGTGGCCTGGAGAATTCCATGGACTTTATGGTCCGTGGGATTGCAAAGAGTCAGACACGACTGAGCGACTTTCACTTAGACTTCCACTTCCACTTTCCTAATACTAGATGTGAGGTGTAGATGCCATCTAGACTGGGCACTTTGTAAACTAGTGAGACTTAAGTCTTATCCAAGACCAGAAAGAGCGTCTGTAATTATTCAAATAGGTCCGTGTTGATGATGACCCCTTAAGTCATACTCCTAAGATGCTGCGACTTTATCATCAAGCGTAGTCTGTGGCCACATGGAGTTGTATTAGATGTCACTTCCTATGTGAGTCGTGGCCTTCACAGCTGGGAAGAATATAAAGAGTATTTGGAAGAGAACACAGCTGCTTACCAGTAAGTTCAGTGCGTCAGGCGGTGTCATCGCTTGGTTTGAAGGTCCTGGAGTTGATTAGTGTCCTTCGTTAATGTTGAACACAGTGGTACTGGCTTCTGACCACCCCTCTTACAAAGGGTTTGAGTGTACAAATACAGGCAAGAAAGAGGTTTCAAGATAGCGAAGGGAGTCTTAAGCAGTTCATTCCACGTGACTGTATCTGCATCCTTCATGTCCTACCCGGCTTTTTTTGGCCATTGTCTGGGTTAACGTTTCAGTAGATTTTCCATTTGGATATTTGATTTCCAGCCCCTACATTGGAAACTTTCCAAGAATCCATCAATAGAGAAATGAATTATCTTTCCTCTTACACGTCTATACAGACCTATGTCATTTATCCTGAGCTGAAATGGTCCCAGTTCAATGTTTTTGATTATCTCACTGACTCTAAAACTGTTCTTTTGTTATACATTTTTCCATGCTGGTGAGTTTGTTTCTTCTTGTATATTTTCCTCCTCGGATTTATAAAATTCAGAGAATGTTACCACTGAAGGCAATTTAAGGACTGACTCCAAACCTACCCCTTTTCAGATAATGAAGCCTATTCAGAGAGGTTACACCAACAATTCCCAAAATGCAAAGGTCACTTATAGCGAAAAGACACTTCACACTTTCTCTGGAGTTTGTTAAATGGCAAAAAGGTACATTAATGGCATTATAATTTTTTTCTATTACAAGACTCTGGACTTAATGGGTCTCTGTTTTATTAATCACATCTAAATGGGTTTCTTTGGATATTTTCACTATGTTAAAATTACACACAACTAAAGCTAGTATTTTCAGTGTCAAAAGCTCAAAGCCTCTCAATAAAATGGTTTGATCCCTGCCAAAGCAAAAATAATAATCAGAATTCTCACATTCTACAAAATCACATTCTAAAACAGACTGGTTCCAAATAGGAAAAGGAGTACGTTGAGGCTGTATATTGTCACCCTGCTTATTTAACTTATATGCAGAGTACATCACGAGAAACACTGGGCTGGAGGAAGCACAAGCTGGAATCAAGATTGCCGATTGCCGGGAGAAATATCAATAACCTCAGATATGCAGATGACACCACCCTTATGGAAGAAAGTGAAGAAGAACTAAAGAGCCTCTGGATGAAAGTGAAAGAGGAGAGTGAAAAAGTTGGCTTAAAGCTCAACATTTAGAAAACAAAGATCATGGCATCTGGTCCCATCACTTCATGGCAGATAGATGGGGAAACAGTGGAAACAGTGTCAGACTTTATTTTGGGGGGCTCCAAAATCACTGCAGATGGCAATTGCAGCCATGAAATTAAAAGACACTTACTCCTTGGAAGGAAAGTTATGACCAACCTAGACAGCATATTAAAAAGCAGAGATACTAAGCGACTGAACTGAAAATCACATTCTAATGATTTTTAAAGGTTGCTTAAGTTATATGTCTAATTTTACAAATTATCATTCAGTTCAATTGCTCAGTTGTGTCTGACTGTTTGTGACCCCATGGACTGCAGCACGCCAGGCTTTGCTGTCCATCACCAACTCTTGGAGCTTGCTCAAACTCATGTCCATCAAGTCGGTGATGCCATCCAACCATCTCATCCTCTGTCTCCCCCTTCTCCTCCCACCTTCAATCTTTCCCAGCATCAGGGTCTTTTCCAATGCATCAGCTCTTTGCATCAGGTGGCCAAAGTATGGGAGCTTCACCATCAGTCCTTTCAATGAATATTTAGGACTGATTTCATTTAGGATGGACTGGTTGCATCTCCTTGCAGTCCAAGGGACTCTCAAGAGTCTTCTCCAACACCACAGTTCAAAAGCATCAATTCTTCAGCGCTCAGATTTCTTTATAGTCCAACTCTCACATCCATACATGACCACTGGAAAAACCAAAGCCTTGACTAGATGGACCTTGGTTGACAAAGTAATGTCTCTGCTTTTGAATATGCCGTCCAAGCTAAGCTAAGTCACTTAAGTCATGTCCGACTCTGTGCAACCACGTAGATGGCAGCCCACCAGGCTCCCCCTTCCCTGGGATTCTCCAGGCGAAACCCACTTGAGTGGGTTGCGATTTCCTTCTCCAATGCATGAAAGTGAAAAGTGAAAGGGAAGTCGCTCAGTCGTGTTCGACTCTCAGCAACCCCATGGACTACAGCCCACCAGGCTCCTCGTCCCATGGGATTTTCCAGGCAAGAGTACTGGAGTGGGGTGCAATTGCCTTCTCCGAATATGCTGTCTAGGTTGGTCATAACTTTCCTTCCAAAGAGTAAGCGTCTTTTAATTTCATGGTTTATCAGCATCATTTTCTATAATACCAAATGAATTTAATGATTATAAATTGTAAGTTAACTCTTGTGTTTTGATTAATATACCAAACTTTACTGACTCTTCCCTTCTGTGGGTATTTGACAGTTTTTACCGTTATGAATATTCCCATGCACTCAGCTTTCGATTTGTTAACAGTTTCTTTTCGATAAAGGTTTAGGTGGGAGGTTACTGGGATTATCATTTCAAGAGCATGAGTAAAACGTTATGATACAAGACACGAGAGCAGATACGTAAGGAAATGCCTCACACTTAGTCCCCCGTCATCCCTCCAGTAGTGTGATCTCAGCATTTCACATAGCCCGCCAAAATTCCCTTTCTTCTTGTTACAATGATCGTAGACACCCGTATTGAGCACAACCGTTATTAGTGCCAGTTATCAATAAAACGCTCTGTCAAGTGGCATAATACGGCAAGTGCTTTATCAATGATGTTGAACATTTCTTCGTGAGTCTTGAAATGCTCCTTTCCTAAAGTGTTGTGGCATTTTCCTTTCCTATAATCCCCTAGTCCATTCCTTTGTAAAACGTCTGGCTTATGTATTGAACCTCAAACTACAGATTCACTTGGCTCTGATTTTGATGTCTCTAATTGTCTCTGATTTTATCCTTCTTAAATTAATCCTGTAGGTATCATATAAGGAAAGAAAAAAGTAACCCATAAGGAGAATGTCCGTCCTGTTGATGAATTGACATTAGATAATATTTTAATGACTAATTTTCAGTCTTCAGAGACCCATTAGAGTCCCCAGGTAACATATCATTTCTCTAAACATAAGAAGTAAGCATATGATATTGATCCTAGACATATTCCAATCTAGGGAAAAGAAAAGCTTGGACATTTAATAATACTATAATCTCTCTCAGAAATCTGGGTTTAAATTCCTTCACCAGTGTCTTTGAAGAAGAAGCAAGTAATGAGAGGTGAGGCTAATCGGAAAGAAAAAAGATACTAAGCTCAAGCTAAGAGCTGTTGTTCAGTTGCTTACTTGTGTCTGACTCTTTGTGACCCGGTGGACTGCAGCACGCCAGGCCTCCCGGTCTCTCCTTCACTATCTCTCAGAGTTTGCTCAATTCACGTCCATTGAGTCGATCATGCCATCCAACCATCTCGTCCTCTGTCGTCCCCTTGTCCTCCTGCCTTCAATCTTTCCCACCATCAGGGTCTTTTCCAGTGAGTCAGCCCTTTGCATCAGGTGGCCGAAGTATTGGAGCTTCAGCATCAACCCTTCCAATGAATATTCAGGATTGGTTTCTTTTAGGGTTGAAGAGACATACATGAAAACACACACACACACACACACACACACACACACACACACACACATACATCAAGATATGGAAGAATGAATGTTGTATACATTTTCAGTTTCACTTTGGTTTTCTGTTTTTTAGACCATTACTTTTGTTGACTTTTCCAATTAACAAAGTAACTACCAGCATAGTAATACCCTCGAATCAATGTTTAATAAATATTCATTAAATTAAAAAGAAAAAACCCCAGAGAATCTGAAGAGATGTTCAGCAGTTCTCACTCTGTATTTGGAAAAAGTTGGAGCCTCCGTGACTCTGAGGAGACGTGCTGTATCCATCCCTGGAATCTGAGATCCACTGTTTGCAATGGCCATTTCAAGAGCCACAGCTCAGCGTTGTGAAGGAGCCAGTTTCACTGATTCTCAGAACAGTGGCCAGTGCTGACGTATCCACTTGTGACTGTACACTGCTTAAACCCAGAGTCATCCTCCCTGGTGTTCTGGGTTTTCTTTTAAAGTCATATTTTCTTTAATATCCAAATTACAAAAACTATGAAGCTGCATTCCGTAAGCTGCAAGAAAGCCATTCTTCCTTTGGGTTTCCCTCCCACAGACCTGTTACACTTTCCCCTACTGTATACAGCAGTTCTCCTGATCATGTAGACCGCTGCTGGAGTCTGGCAGGTCACTTGTGCTGTGGATAACCGGTTTCTCCAGAGCATCACTCTATGCAACCGGTTTCTGTCCTCAGTTCAGTTCAGTCGCTCAGTCGTGTCCGACTCTTTGCGACCCCATGGTTTCTCTCCTAGCAGGGACGCACATATTTTCCTTAATTCTCCAAGGCCCTAAAACAATGATTTTTAAAGTAACGAAATACACTGAAGATTCAGGAATAAAATAACAAGAATATAGAGGAATATGGCTAAATGGCACCCCACTCCAGTAGTCTTGCCTGGAAAATCCCATGGACGGAGGAGCCTGGTGGGCTGCAGTCCATGGGGTTGCTAAGAGTCGGACACGACTGAGCGACTTCACTTTCACTTTTTACTTTTCCCTTTCATGCATTAGAGAAGGAAATGGCAACCCACTTCAGTGTTCTTGCCTGGAGAATTCCAGGGACGGAGGAGCCTGATGGGCTGCAGTCCATGGGGTCGCTAAGAGTCGGACACGACTGAGCAACTTCACTTTCACTTTTCACTTTTCACTTTCATGCATTGGAGAAGGAAACGGCAGCCCACTCCAGTGTTCTTGCCTGGAGAATCCCAGGGACGGGGGAGCCTGGTGGGCTGCCGTCTACGGGGTCGCACAGAGTTGGACACGACTGAGGCGACTTAGCAGCAGCAGCAGCAGCAGCAGCAGCAGCAGCGTGGCTAGAAGCAGTTACTGTTAGAACACTCAGCGTAGCCATGTCCAGCTTACTACCACCACGAGAAGATCTCCAGTTGTCTCCACACTCTGGGATACTGGCCCTTAGAATCCCTACGGTAGAAGTATGAGTGGGATTGTGACCTGGTGTTTATTTTCTTTTAGACGCTATTTCTTATTCAACGTGTTAGGTTTACATCAAAGTCAAGAGGGCATCACAGAGGTACATGTATTTCCTGCCTTGTTATGTGTATGACTTCTCCCATTATCGACATCATGGAATGCTACTATTTTTTTTTTTAAACAAAAAATGGTGCATTTTTATAATATCAAAGATGACCCCTCATTTTGACACATCATAATCACTCAAAGTCCATTGTTTAACGTAGGGTTCACTCTTCAGATCTGTCCATTCAGTGGGCTTGGACGAATGTATAGTCACGTATCCGTCATTATAGACTCTCACAGGGTAGTTCCTCTGCCTGAAAAATCCTCTGTGCTCTGCTTCATCCATGGAAAATCACCCACGCCTTTTCCACCTTTCAGTTCAGTTCATTTGCTCGGTCGTGTCCGACTCTTTGCAGCCACGTGGACTGCAGTACGCCAGGCCTCCCTGTCCATCACCAACTCCCACAGTTTACCCAGACTCATGTCCATCAAGTGGGTGATGCCATCCAACCATCTCATCCTCTGTCGTCCCCTTCTCCTCCTGCCTTCAATCTTTCCCCGCATCAGGATCTTTCCCAGTGAGTCAGCTCTTCGCATCAGGTGGCCAAACTATTTGTGTCTGTTAATACATAGATGAAGTTCTCTCCTGTCTTTTATATACATGTAAATTTTCACAAAAGGACTTGTTTACTAAACTGTATGGTCATCGTTATTTGTGCTTGCTGGAAGCAGTAGAAAAATGACTTCCACATTAACCACTAGTTGAATCAGTGTCTTATAAATATAATGAGAAGCACTGTAATTCTTTTCCATTGTTGTTGTTACTCGATAGATTTTTTGTGGGACTATAAGGCAGTTCATACATTTAACTGGAGAATATATATACACACAGTATAGGGTTTCCATGGTGGCTCAGGCGATAAAGAATCTTTAGGGAATCTGCATCTGTGGGAGATGTGGCTTCGTTCCCTGGGTTGGAAGATCCCCTGGAGAAGGGCATGGCAATCCACTCCAGTATTCTTGCCTGGAGAATCCCCGTGGACAGAGGAGCCTGGCGGGCTACAGCCCATGGGGTCGCAAAGAGTCAGACACGCCTGAGCGACTAAGCATAGCACATACACAGTATAACACATACTTACTGATTTTAGTCTGAAAATAATTAAGTGTAGCTTGTAATCCTTTTCATGGTCCAAACTGAGAATAGTTTGTATTTTAATGTATTTAATGCACTGTATCCTTTTCACGGAGTCATTTTGTTTTACAAAAACACAGAAACTTTTGTTCTCCGTAGTCAGCGAAAGCAGAAAATCAGGTCAGCAGTCACATGCATAATTACATATCTTCCCCTTCTACCCAAATGTGTACAAAAATATTTATGATCTTAAACTTCCAGTGAGAAGACATATTCTGCCTCAAGATGCTGAGAAAAATGCTCATTTTTTTTTTCCTTTTTAACAATCCTTTTTGGATGGATACACTTTGGTGTCATCTCTTTAAAGAGTTACATGGAAATGGAGACTGCGTGCAGAGAAAGAGGATGCCATGGAAATCGCAGAGGAAGGTTTGTAACTTGAATTTTATGAACAGTGCTGCTGAAGCGTATGTTCTCAACGCTCGCCCGTCTATCCCTGGGCAGTACCACGATCTCAGGCGTGGAAGATGAGTGCTATTAAGATCGGCTAGTCAACCTCAGAAGAATCTCCTCCAGCGATCCTTGGATAAGGGAATGTGAATGGGGCACATTGACATTCCGTCCGTCACTCACTCAAAAATGTTTAAGTACTGCAAAATGACTTATCTTTTTTTTTTCCTATACAGTAACTCCTTGTTGGTTCTCTGTGTTAAATACAGCAGTGTGTCCATGTCCATCCCAAACTCCCTGACTATCCCTTCCCCCATCCTTCCCCCCTGGTGACCATAAGGTTATTACAGAGTATTGAGCAGAGTTCCGTGTGCTGGACAGCAGGTCCTTGCTGGTTCTCCATGTGAAATACAGCAGTGTGTCCATGTCCATCCCAGGCTCCCTGACTATCCCTTCCCCCATTCTTCCCTCTGAAAACCATAAGGTTATTACAGAGTATTGAGCAGAGTTCCCTGTGCTGACCAGCAGGTCCTTGTTAGTTCTGCATGTTAAATACAGCAGTGTGTCCATGTCCATCCAAAACTCCCTGACTATCCCTTCCCCCATCCTTCCCCCTGGGAACCATAAGGTTATTACAGAGTATTAAGCAGAGTTCCCTATGTTGTCTAGCAGAACCATGCTGGTTCTCCATATTAAATGCAGCAGTGTGTCCATGTCCCCAAGAATCCCTTCCCCCAGCAACTGTTACTTCACTCTTTCGGTGTGTGAATCTCTTTGTGTTTGTAAGTACATTCATTTCTATCATTCCTTTTTAGATTCCACGTATAAGGAATGTCATCTGATATTTCTCCATCTTTGTCCGACTGACCACTCTCAGTATGAGAATTTCTAGGTCCATCCGTGTTGCAGCAAATGGCATTATTTTGCAGAATAACTTTTCAGGAATCCTTTCCAGTGTGGAGGATGGAGTGGAGAAACTAGATACATGAACTGGAAAGGCAGTGGCCCCTTTGATCTTTTCAGGTGATGTGGGGATGCTCACTGTATTAGATTGCACCTGTACGACTACGATCAGGAGCTGACCAGATGTCTGAAAATATGGATAATTTGAAATTGTTCCAAAGATGAGAACCATGAGAGAGAGAGCTGGGGGAAATCATTCAATTAAATAAGCAACGCCTGCTGGAACTTCCACATAATTCAGCATTTAAGGTGAATTTACCATGGAGAAAAATGTTCTGACGTTCACAAGATAATTAGCTCTTTGGACAGATATGGTAAAAAAATAGAGGGAAAAAATAAAATTGGGGGGAAAATTAGAATAAGCTCTATTTTTACACAGTTCAATATTTTGGCATACTGCCATCCATGCAATTGCAGAGTCGGACACGACTTAGTGACTGAACAACAGCAACGTATTTTGAAATTTGTTGGCTTGGCCGTAAAGTTCATTTGTGTGTTTCCATAAGACGTCCCAAGACTCAGTACTTTCTTGTGTTACCTTTTTGCTTATATCTATTCAGAAGAAGGGCCAGTTGATTTGGAAAAGTGCTTTCAGAAAGCAATTCAGCTTCATGAATCTTTCAATGGAATGAAATATGTATATATCTGTTAGTGCATAAATTCTTTTTTTTAATATTTATTTGTCTTTGGAGGTGTTGCATCTCTGTTGCTATGTGGCCCTTTCTCTAGATGCACTGATCAGGGGCTTCTCTTAGTGGCTTCTCCTGTTGCTGAGCAGGGAGGGGCTCTATGGAGCTCAAGCTTCAGTGCTTGTGGCCCCCAGGCCTTATAGCACAGGCTCAGTACTTTTAGTGCTTGGACTTGGTGATGCCATGCCTGATTTCAGCCTGACTATTCTTAGGAAGAATAAGAAGCTTCTTGGAGCTGAAGCTCCAATCCTTTGGCCACCTGATGCGAAGAGCCAACTCATCAGAAAAGACCCTGATCCTGGGAAAGATTGAAGGCAGGAGGAGAAGGGCATGACAGAGGAGGAGATGGTTGGGTGGCATCAGCCACTCGATAGACATGAGTTCGAGCAAGTTCTGGGAGTTGGTGATGGACAGGGAGGCCTTGCGTGCTGCGGTCCATGGGGTCACAGAGTTGGCCACGACTGAGCGACTGAACTGAACAGATTCTTAGGAAAGTCCAGTCTTACAATTCATAAATAGGCCCAGTATCCCTATTCTATAATTATGAATCAATTTCAAGAGTAATTTTAGGGTCAGATTTAGTAATATCTGTGAGAACATTTATGGAGCATATGGCATGTTAAAGACGAGAAAGTATACGTTAGGGACAGCTTTCAGCAGAGAGGAAGAATGAGGTGTTAGTCACTGCTTGTGTTACAGGTGTGATAAAACATGGCTAGAAAATCTCCATATTCACTGGACCCGCACCACCTGTAGGGTCTCAATACCATAGTTGCTTGAAGTCATTTTTCCTTCAGCCTGGTTGCACATGTGCAACCACTAGAGTTGTTTGTACAAATGTTGTTGGTGGGGCACCACACCTAGAGAGTCTCACCCGGTGCTGGGGGGCGGAGGGTTGTGGAAGATGGCTCTCTGCTTTCTGAGGCCCCCACAGTTGACGTGAATATGCACCCAGAGTGGAAACTCCTGCCTGGAGTTAGAAGTAGAACTGAGGTTCTATCCTTACCTCTTTCTATTTCACTTCCATTGAGATAAGTAAGACCCGGCTTCAAATATATGATTTTTTTTTTTTTCAACGTATTTTACTTTATTTTTCAAGTATTAAAAAAAGGAATGTTTATTTATTTATGGCTGTGCGGGTAAGCTTTCCCTCGTGGTGGTGAGTGGGTTTCTCACTGTGGCGGCTTCTCTCGTTGTGGAACATGAGCTCCTGAGTTCAGGCTCAGTAGCTGTGGCTCCCAGGCCCCACAACACAGGCTCGGGAGCTGCTGTGCACGGGCTTCGTTGCTCTGCAGCACGTGGGGTCTTCCTGGATCGGGGATGGAGCCCACGTGTCCCACATTGGCCGACGGATTCTTAACCACTGCACCACCAGAGAAGCTCTCAGCACAGTTGAGAAGCATCGATGAATGAAGATATTCCCCGAGAAGTGGAACCTGCAGTCGTGGTCTGAAGAGAGAAGTTTTAGGCCACCCACAAGTTAAATTAATAAAACGGGGTTACAGTCTCACGAAAAGGCTTGGTACTCACTTCCAGCTAAGGATGCCAACTGGCTGGTTCTCGTTCCTTGTAAAGTGGCTGGCATGTGATTTGGGGCTGTGATGATGGGAAATTTGGGTAATACTAAGAAACCATCCTACTGCTCCCTATCAAGCCAGGAGCGTAGGAATACTCAGAAGTCAGAAACAATTTAATCAAGTGTGTTAAAGCAAATACTGAGGGGGACACCTCTCTGTTGCCTTCCCCTAGTTTAAATGAATGTATGCAGTGATGATGTTGATGGAGAGAGCTAAGACTTGCGGTATCAGCTGACAGTGTGTCCAGAAATGATGGCTGTACGCAACACGTAGTCATGGCAACCCCGGGACCTCGGTGGTGCTCCTCCAGGCTTAAGGAGGCACCTCATGCACATTTCTTTGTAAATTGATCTATAAACCTATATCTGTAAGTTTTACTGGTAATCTATAAGTTTTATTGATAGATGTGTCTATAAGATTTTTTGATGTGTCTATAAGATTTTTTTGATAGATGTGTCTAAGTTCTATTGATAGATCTATCTGTAAGTTTTATTGATGTATCTATTAGTTTTATGGAGAGATGTATCTGTAAGATTTTTTGATAGATGTATCTAAGTTTTACTGATAGATGTGTCTATAAGATTTTTTAATACATGTATCTGTAAGTTTTATTGATAGATGTATCTGTAAGTTCAATTAATAGATGTGTCTGTAAGTTTTATTGATGCATCTGTAAGTTCTATTGACAGATATGTCTATAAGTTCTATGGATAGATTTATCTATTGGTTTTCTTGGAGTATCTATAAGTTCTATTGACAGATGTATCTATAAGTTCTATTGATAGATGTATCTGTAAGTTTTATTGATGTATCTATAAGTTTTATTGATAGATGTCTCTGTAAGTTTTATTGATAGATGTATCTGAAAGTTCTATTGATAGATGTATCTATAAGTGCTATTGATAACATATCAGTAAGTTTTATCAATGTATCTATAAGTTTTATTGTTAGATGTATCTGTTTTATTGATAGATCTGAGTTTTATTGATAGATCTATCTGTAAGTTTTATTCATAGATGTATCTAAGTTTTACTGATAGATGTATCTATAAATGTGTACCCTGTACAAATTTAACTATCCATTTATTTATCCACCCATCCACTTATTCAGTCATGTATTCAGTTTAGTTCAGTTCAATCGCTCAGTGGTGTCCAACTCTTTGCGACCCCATGAATCGCAGCACGCCAGGCCTCCCTGTCCATCACCAACTCCCGGAGTTCACCCAGATTTGTGTCCATCGAGTCAGTGATGCCATACAGCCATCTCATCCTCTGTTGTCCCCTTCTTCTCCTGCCCCCAATCCCTCCCAGTATCAGGGTCTTTTCCAATGAGTCAACTCTTCACATGAGGTGGCCAGAGTACTGGAGTTTCAGCTTTAGCATCATTCCTTCCAAAGAAATCCCAGGGTTGATCTCCTTCAGAAGGGACTGGTTGGATCTCCTTGCAGTCCAAGGGACTCTCGGAGAGTCTTCTCCACTCATGTATTAGCTCATTCTCATATTGGAATTAGTTCCCTATTGTTGCTTGAGCAAATAAATACACATTTAGTGTATTTAACACAGCCCACAGGTGTCATCTTTCAGGTCTGGAGATCAGAAGTTTGCAGTGGGTCTCCTTGGGCTAAAATCCAGGTATCGGGGATGGGACAGCGTTCTTTCCAGAGACTCCAGGGGGAGGATCCAGTGCTTTGCCTTTTCCAGTTTCTAGAGGACACCCCCATTGCTAAGCTCATTGCGCCTCTCTCCACCTTTGAAGCACATCCTTTAATCTCTGCTTCTTACCTCACATCCCTTTCCCACCTTTGACCGTCCTGCATCCCTCTCATAAGGGTCCTCAGAATTCCACTGGGCCCACCAGATAAGCCAGGATAATTTTCTGTCTGAGGATCCTTAATTTCTTCACATCTTCAGAGTCACTGCATGGTACCATCTGCACAGGTTTCTGAGGTCAGAGCATGGGCATCCCAGAAGAGGCGGAGTTACTGTGTCTACTACGGTATTCTGTAGACACTTGCTAACCAGTTTCTATGTGACAACTGTAGTTTTTACTGATTGACTTTTGAACTTTCAATCGCACTCCTTGGTTAATAATCTGCATGGACTGCACGCCCCAGCATTTGTGGTTGATTTACTCAGTGAGAGTCTGGAATTATAGGAGGCCATGAGTTCTCTCTCATTCCTCCTACCTTGGACCTAAAACCATGTTTCCAGCTTTATATTTGTAAAAGTAACGTATCCCCTTCTATTTTGTCTTTCTGAAAAGTGTACTAGTGTTTTTAGAAAAAAAGAAAATAAAGCACTTGTTTGGACAACTAAATTGCTTTTATCTCAAATTATATATACAGGTTATCTTTTAGTTTTATATTCTAGGCATTTCCCTACTTTGTCTTCCATTGTTCCGATGAACTTTTCCCATCCTTCTATTTCTAATTTTCAAGTATTCTTTCTGGCTTTTTCGTTATTTTCCTTTGCACATAAATTTAATCTCTGTTAACGGATGTGGCATGATTAGAATACTGTTGAGCATCAAGTTGGTGTGTGTTTTACATTCTCGTCGCTAAACCGCTTCTTTTGTAAAAAATTCATTTATTTTAATTGGAGGCTAATTACAATCTTGTAGTGGTTTTGCCATACATTGAGCTAAGCCGCTTCTAAGCCACTAAACCCCTTCTCTGCTGAAACCGCGCGTGAGATCAGTGTTTAACTTATCCGGCGGTTGGTGTGCGTTCCTGTCACTGCGGTTTCGTGACATTCTGCTTCCATCCGTTTTCCCGAGTGAAAGTGAGAGCTGTCCAGGCGTTCAGTAGAGATGAGCAGGCTTTGTGACCTCTGAGGTTGGTTTGGATTGCCCCTCTGAGGGTTCCGTTCGATGTCACAGAGCCCCCGAATGGTACAGCAAGAATATTACTTCCTCTGGGACGTCAGGACTCTCACCCTAGTGCCTCCTCTTCTCCAGGTAGCCTTTCCGCTTATAAAGAGAAGAGCCCTCGGGGTTTTCCTTGTTTGCTTTCGTGCAGGCAGGTGGAAGGCATTTGCTTCACAAACCGAAACGCTAAATTACTAATGACAGCCCGTTCCTGTGAAATATTTACATATTATGTGACAGTTACACTAATCACTTAAAACTTGACCTTATATTCTTGGAATTAAGTTTCACAAGTAAGAATATAGCCTTCCATTTGAAAGAAGAGAACATAAGATATTTTTGTATAGATTTTAAGAAAAATTCTTCGATTCAGAAAATATGAAAGCACATCTCAAACACATCTCCTTTTCAACAATTTTATTTTAAATATCGATTGTTTTCACTGTTTTCTGAACTGATGGAAATGGAAGGTTCAATCCTGCCTAGTGACTCGAGGGCTGAAGAGCTATAGCCTGTGCCTTCTCTTTTCAAATGTAAGCGAAGAAAGCGCCTCCCGAGTAAGAACTCTTAAACTTTGGGTTTTGCATCCACCATATTTTAATCAGGTACAGTTTGCATCTGACCCCCTACCGTGTGCCTAAATTAGATTGGAAATTAAAGAGCAAAGGATGCCCGTAGCACTGAACTGCTCATAGTTGGAAGTCTGAGAAGATAGCAGACAAGAATCAGTTGGGCGTTTTGACCTGCGACTCATCACGGCATCCAGGGAATTGCTCATACCAGTAGGTGTAATATGTGAAATAAAACTACAGAAATAATGTGTGAAGTACATGCAGTATAGAAATAAGACATTTCACATTTCATTGCATCTTACTCACAGGCAGTCATCACTCTTAGCAGTTGTTTTCTTTCACAACTTGAGCCCAACTTTCTTTTTTTCCCATTTCTCCTTTCTTCCGAAAATGAATCGATGAAAGAAGAGAAACCACAGAAACAAAAGCACAAATCATCTCGCACAGGGTGTTCTGCAAACTGGCGGCTTTTCGACTTTACTTTATACTGTGGCTGTGTTCTGAGAAGACCCTCTCCCATCCTTCGGTACTCTTTACGTCCTGCACAAATCCGCCCTCTTGGGGACTCCTCATATCATACGGCATTAAACCGAGGGCTTGAAGGAAGACAGTGATGAATCCGGGGCAGATTTTTGCCTTTCACCTGCAGGGGCTGCCAGATGTCTTAGATCAGGAAGCATAGACTGTCCGGGCCGTGTCGCTGGGCGGTGCAAACTCACAATGGAAGAGACACTGAACGCCATGTGAGAGGTCCTCGCATGGCACGTCGCGTCTGCACTGAGCTGTCAAGCGTGGACTGCAGCTAGGCAGAAGGCAGGAGGAGAAGGGGACAACAGAGGGTGAGCTGGTTGGGTGGCATCACCGACTCGATGGACAGGAGTTTGAGTAGACTCCGGGAGTTGCTGATGGACAAGGAGCCCTGGCGTGCTGCAGTCCATGGGGTCGCAAAAGTTCAGACACGACTGAGCGACTGAACTGGAGGCATGTGTACCAGTGCGACGCCTGTGCCAAGGCACACGTTAGCATGTGCTGCAGAAACAGCACATTTCTGGTGCTGTTCGTTGGAAGCGGAACATCACGAAACTGCAGAGTCAGGAGCTCACCAGTCCAAGGCACCGGTTTGATTGGAGTCAACACTGTGTGATGTCACAAGAATTAATGACCGAGAGGAAGACTGGAGATGGGTCCTGGAGAACTTGACTTTTGGCAGGAGGGTTTCATGCTTCAAAAAGGGGGTAATGATGGTTCCTTTTGTAAAGCTGATTCTGTTTGTTTATTGGCTGTGCTGGGTCTTTGCTGCTGCACAGACTTTTCTCCAGCTGGGGTGAGCGGAAATTGTTCTCTGTTTATGGTTCGCAGGCTTCTCATTGCAGTAGCCTCTCTTGTCGTAGAGCGCAGTCTCTAGGGCTCACGGACGTCAGTAGTTGCGACACGTGGGCTCAGTGGTTGTGATTCCTGGGCTCCAGTACTCAGGCTCAGTACTTGTGATACACAGACTTAGTTGTTCTGAGGCATGTGGGATCTTCCTGGACTGGGGATCGAACCAGTATCTCCAGTGTTGGCAGGTGGATTCTTTACCACTGAGCCACCAGGGCAGTCCCCCATGATGATTCCTTATTTTATTTTATTTTTTTAAAGCAGCAGCATAGGCTGGTCAGTCCCAGCTCTGTTTTGAGAGGATGAATCTGGCTGTGGACAGTCAGAGGGAGCTCAGACCAGAGGCTGGAGATGAGATGAGAGAAGGAGGAGGTTCTTGCCAAAACCTAGGTGAAAGTCGTCCAGGAAGGATGAATTTAAGAAGCGTGTAGATGGTACAAGCAGTGTGACTTGTACACTGCAGGAGAAAGGAAACAGGATTAATCCCCAGATGGACCTTTATTGCCCATTTGCATTGTATGAAAGTGAAAGTCGCTCAGTCGTGTCCAACTCTTTGCAACCCCCATGGTCTATACAGTGCGTAGAATTCTCCAGACCAGAATACTGGAGTGGGGAGCCTTTCCCTTCTCCAGGGCATCTTCCCAACCCAGGGATCAAACCGGGGTCTCCCACATTGCAGGCGGATTCTTGACCAGCTGAGCCACCAGGGAAGCCCAAGAATACTGAAGTGGGTAGCCTATCCCTTCTCCAGGGGATCTTTGCAACCCAGGAATCGAACTGGGGTCTCCCGCATTGCAGGCGGATTCTTTACCAGCTGAACCACCAGGGAAGCCCTTTATTGCCCACGGTCATCTCAAAATAGCCAGTCCCAAGGTTTTTGGGCATTTTGTTTTGTGTTGCTCTCATTGAAATATAGTTAACTTGCTGCTGCTGCTGCTAAGTTACTTCAGTCGTGTCCGACTCTGTGCGACCCCATAGACGGCAGCCCACCAGGCTCCCCCGTCCCTAGGATTCTCCAGGCAAGAACGCTGGAGGGGGTTGCCATTTCCTTCTCCAATGGATGAAAATGAAAAGTGAAAGTGAAGTCGCTCAGTTAACTTTACAATATTATAGTAGTCTGCCTTACTTCACTCAGTATGATGATCAAGAAGTAGGCCCATCAGTGTTGCTGCCAAAATGGTATTATTTCATTCTACCTAATTGTGTACACACGCACGCATGCACACACACACACACACACACACACACACACACACACACACACCGTATCTTCTTCCTGCATTCCTCTGTCAGTGCACACTTCCACTGTTTCCTTGTCTTGACTATTGTAAACAGTACTGCAGGGAACGTAGGGGCGCCTAAGAAATGCTACAGATGAACCTATTTACAAAACAGAAGCAGGCTCACAGAACTTGCCAGCAGAAGAATGAGGGGAAGGGAAACTTAGGGAACTTGGGATGGACATGGACACACTGCTGTGTTCAACATGGAGAACCAGCAAGGACCTGCTGGACAGCACATGGAACTCTGCTCAGTACTCTGTAATAACCTGATGGTTCCCAGGGGGAAGGGTGGGGGAAGGGATAGTCAGGGAGTCTGGGATGGACATGGACACACTGCTGTGTTCAACATGGAGAACCAGCAAGGACCTGCTGGATAGCACAGGGAACTCTGCTCAATCCTCTGTAATAACCTTATGGTTCCCGGGGAGGAAGATAGGGGGAGGGATAATCAGGGAGTTTGGGATGGACATGGACACACTGCTGTATTTAACATGGAGAACCAGCAAGGCCCTGCTGGACAGCACAGGGAACTCTGCTCAATACTCTGTAATAACCTGATGGTTCCCAGGGGGAAGGGTGGGGGAAGGGATAGTCAGGGAGTCTGGGATGGACATGGACACACTGCTGTGTTCAACATGGAGAACCAGCAAGGACCTGCTGTCCAGCACAGGGAACTCTGCTCAATCCTCTGTAATAACCTTATGGTTCCCGGGGAGGAAGATAGGGGGAGGGATAATCAGGGAGTTTGGGATGGACATGGACACACTGCTGTATTTAACATGGAGAACCAGCAAGGCCCTGCTGGACAGCACAGGGAACTCTGCTCAATACTCTGTAATAACCTGATGGTTCCCAGGGGGAAGGATGGGGGAAGGGATAGTTAGGGATGGGATGGACATGGGCACACTGCTGTGTTTAACATGGAGAACCAGCAAGGACCTGCTGAACAGCACAGGGAACTTTGCTCAGTGTCATGTGGTAGCCTGGATGGGAGGGGAGTTTGGAGGACAAGCAATACATGCGTATATATGGCTGAGTCCCTTTGCTGTTCCCCTGAAATCATCACATTGTTTATCAGCTATACACCAGTGCAAAATTAAAAAGTTTTTAAAAATAGTACATTTGTTTCAAGTGGACAACAAGCTAATGGAATATTTTGATGGGTTTGCAAGATTGCCTCTTGCAAAATCTGTATGCAGGTCAGGAAGCAACACTTAGAACTGGGCATGGAACAACAGACTGGTTCCAAATAGGAAAAGGAGTATGTCAAGGCTGTGTATTGGCCGCCCTGCTTATTTAACTTCTATGCAGAGTGCATCATGAGAAACGCTGGGCTGGAGGAAGCACAAGGTGGAATCAAGATTGTGTGGAGAAATATCAATAACCTCAGATATTCAGATGACACCACCCTTATGGCAGAAAGTGAAGAAGACCTAAAGAGCCTCTTAATGAAAGTGAAAGAGGAGAGTGGAAAAGTTGGCTTAAAGCTCTCAACATTCAGAAAACTAAGATCATGACATTTGGTCCTATTACTTGATGGCAGATAGATGGGGAAACAGTGGCTGACTTTATTTTGGGGGCTCCAAAATCACCACAGATGGTGATTGACTGCCATGAAATGAAAGGACGCTTACTCCTTGGAAGGAAGGTTATGACCAACCTAGACAACATACTAAAAAGCAGAGACATTACTTTGCCAACAAAGGCCCATCTTGTCAAGGCTGTGGTTTTTCCAGTAGTCATGTGTGTATATGAGAGTTGGACTATTAAAAAAAGCTGAGCATCAAAGAATTGATGCTTTTGAACTGTGATGTTGGAGGAGACTCTTGAGACTCCCTTGAACTGCAAGGAGATTCAACAAGTCCATCCTAAAGGAGATCAGTCCTGATTGTTCATTGGAAGGCCTGATGATGAAGCTGAAACTCCAATCCTTTGGCCTCCTGATGCAAAGAGCTGACTCATTGGAAAAGATCCTGATGCTGGGAAAGATTGAGGGCAGGAGGAGAAGGGGACGGCAGAGGGTGAGGTGGCTGGATGGCATCACCAACTCAATGGACATGGGTTTGAGTGGACTCCGGGAGTTGGTGATGGACAGGGAGGCCTGGCGAGCTGTGGTCCATGGGGTCGCAAAGAGTCGGACATGACTGAGCAATCCATACTAAGTTATTAAATATTGACTGTATTCCTCATGTTGTGCACAGCATCCTTGTACCCAGCAGACTTGGAAGTTCTTGTGGAAGACATTGGGATTAGTTTTCCACCGCTGTGTAACAACTGACCAAAGGTGTGGGGACTTCAGACACAATCTGCTTATTAGCTCACAGTTCTTGTAGGTCAAGAACGCAGCAAGGCATTGCTGAATTCTTTGCTTAGGGTCTTGGAAGACCAAAGTCACACAGTGCCCTAAAGGGTAGGCTCCTGACTGTGGGCTTTGTGGAGAAGAGCCCAGATCCAAGCTCCCTCCCATGGTGGAGAAGCAGCTCCTTGCAGCTTGTTGGTGCAGGTCTTTGCTTTGTTGCTGGGTGTTAGGTGGTGGCCATACTCTATTCCGGGACCTCTCATCTCTCCCTGCACGTGGTCCTCTGTCTTCCAAGTCAGCAACAATGCATTGACACACTTTTAATTTATTTTTATTTTTTAAATATAAATTTATTTATTTTAATTGGAGGCTAATTACTTTACAGTATTGTATTGGTTTTGCCATACATCCATGGGTGTAAATGTGTTCCCCATCCTGAACCACACTTTTTAAAAATTATCTTTGTTTAATTATTTTGAAATTGCAGGATAACTGTTTTACAGTGCTGTATTGCTTTCTGCCATTTAGTTCATTGCAGTCACTCAGTCATGTCCTACTTTTTGTGACCCCATGGACCGCAGCACGCCAGGCCTATCACCAACTCCCAGAGTTCACCCAAACCCATGTCCATTGAATCAGTGATGCCATCCATCCATCTCATCATCTGTCGTCCCCTTCTCCTCCTGCCTTCAATGTTTCCCAGTATCAGAGTCTTTTCCAGTGAGTCGGTTCTTTGCATCAGGTGGCCAAAATATTGGAGTTTCAGCTTCAGCATCAGTCCTTCCAATGAATAGTCAGGGACTGATTTCCTTTAGGATGGACTGGTTGGATCTCCTTGCATTCCAAGGGACTCTCAAGAGTCTTCCCCAACACCACAGTTCAGAATCATCCATTCTATAGATTATAAAGAAAGCTGAGCGCTGAAAAATTGATGCTTTCTGCCGTACAGCAATGCAAGTCAGCCATTACGATATTACTATATACGTGTGTGTGTGTGTGTGTGTAGTTATGTATAGGTCTGTTACTAATATCACAGAGGGAATTTTCTAACATTCCATGTATATATATTATAAAACATTCTAGGTATATAACATTGTTATAATTTAACATATATTACAATATTATAGCATTATAATGTTATAACACACACACACACACACTGATCACCTCCTTCTTGAGCCTCCCGGTCTTCCAGCCATCACGCCCCTCTGTGTCATCTTCGAGCACCAGCCTGAACCCCCTGTGCTATACAGCGGCCTCCCACTAGCTGTCTGGGTTACATGTGGTCGTGTACAGGGCAGGGCAACTGTCTCAGTTCACGCCACGCTCTCCTTCCCCAGTTGTGTCCACACATCCGTTCCTTACGCCTGCATCTCTAGTCTTGTCCTGCACCATCTTCCTAGGTTCCACATATATGTGTTCAGCGTGTCTCTTTCTGACTGACTTCACTCCGTGTGTTGGGCTCTAGGTCCATCCCTCTCAGTTCAGCTGATTCACATTGGTCCTTCATATGCCTGGGGTATCTCTGAGTTTCCCCGTCTGCTAAACCACCAGCGAAAAAGCTCTGCTTGTGCGGGAGAACCGGCTGAGAGGATCAGAACCTCTCAGATAGTCTCCCCTTTAACTGACTCAAAAGTGAGTGATTGGCACCCCGCTGGCATCATCCACAAAGCCCTTCACCTCATCCAGGCAGTGACATCCTCTGTCCGTGATTCTGGGGATCAGGACGGAGCGTCCTGGGACTGGGGCGTCTTCCGTCTTGCCAGGGCATCTCTTACGGGATTGCCCTAATTCAGAGGTGGCCCCATGCCTCTGCCACTTTCTGCTGCTCACCGTCCGTGTGGTTGGTCACCTTTTACACTGTGATTCGAGAAGGAAAGACACAGCAAGTGCAGAGGTGAGCAGATAAGGAAGTGAGCTGTAGTGAGGCACCGAAAGTGTGGCTTGAAAATAGCCCTGGCTTTGGAAAGTGTAGGGTGAGCACAGATGCTGTGAGCGTTGCAGAACCGGGCTTGTCACGGGCTGGAACGCACTCAGCAACGAAGAAATCTGTTACCACTCAGCTCATGCCAACAAAAACTGTAGACCACATCCGCAGCGGGTGTGTGAATTGGGTGGCGGCAGTGTGACAAAAATAGACAATTATTATACTTGTAGATTTAGAGACTAGCCAAATTTACAACCTGAGAATTACAGTCCTTGTTTTATGGCGACAAGATTTTTTTTTTTTTTTTTCAAAAAAGGACAGTCATTTGCAATCTATAACAGGTGCAAGTGGAAAATCCTGAGTTTTTTTGGGTACGTGTGGCTGTGATAATGTCTCTTAGAGACATTAAAACCCTTAGACTGTGTATTTCCCTCCATCTGTCTGTGTCTCTGCTGACAGTGCTGTGGAATCATCGCATCCCGCTGAGTCTTCATTTGGCCTTTGAATCTGCGGCTGCTCACGTTTGGAGAAACTGTGGGCGTCAGTTCTAGGACAGGATGTCCACTTGGCTCCATTGTTAGGACAGCAAAGTGATGGGAGAGTCAGACGTAGACTGCATATTGAATGGAAGTCGAATTTCTAATGGGACTTGTTCCTCCCCTTGAATTTTTATTTTTTACTTTAGTAATATAATACCACATTGTTGTGGCAAGTCACGGTATGATGTTGGAGCCAGTTGCTATGAGGCAACTATCTTGCCAGCCAAGGGGGCTCCCCGGGGACCTTGAGACAGATCAGAGAGGACATATCCCTTCTGTATAATTTACCTCTGTTCCCTTTCTCTCTCTTTTTACGTGCACTGAAGTGTGTATTTTGAAATGTTTTTTTTTTATTATTTTGATTTTATGTCTAGATTTTCTTTGAGTTTAAACACTCAGAATCTTTGGTTTTTCTCTGTCATACATTTATATCAGATATCTTGGAGTTTTTCTTTTGATCCGCATGGCTACATTTATTCTCCTCATTTTCATTCTTCAGTTCAGTTCAGTCGCTCAGTCTTGTCCGACTCTTTGCGACCCCATGGACTGCAGCACGCCAGGCCTCCCTGTCCATCACCAACTCCCAGAGCTTACTCAAACTCAAGTCCATCGAGCCGGTGATGCCATCCAACCATCTCATCCTCTGTCGTCCCCTTCTCCTCCTGCCCTCAATCTTTCCCAGCATCAGGGTCTTCTCAGATGAGTCAGCTCTTCACATCAGCTGGCCCAAGGATTGGAGTTTCAGCTTCAACATCCTTCCAGTGAACACCCAGGACTGATCTCCTCTAGGTTGGAGGACTTAGTTATTTCATAGCAAACTAGAGACTTTGTGATACCTGGCTGTTATAACACCAACAGTAATGCAACTATGCACCTAGCTTCTTTCAGATCGGCTCAAAGCGTTCTAAAACCCCAGCTGTGATATTAATAACAGACCTATACACAACTGCAGAGCCGTTTATGCCTTTAAACTTAGTTTACTGGAAACTAGAAATCTATAAATGCTGATAGACTGGAGAAGTCATACATAGTAATATGAAGGACGCTTGAGAAGTGTGAGCTTCTCTTCATGGCAGAACACATTTCAGAGATGTCTCTGCAATGGAGTTAAGTGTTCTTAAAATATGAGGTAGCTTTATGGGTCACCCTATGTAATATGAGAGCATGGTACGCTCAACAGAAGCAGATCACATTTAAAATTTAGATCAGATTGCTCGTCACTTGTCCGCATCTTGTTTTAGGCATTAGATATTTAACTAAATGAGCAAAAAGAAGCAAATTATTTAATTCTTGATGCTTTCTGCATAACCTCTGAGCAATTCATAGACGATTGCACCAAAGTGACATTTGGAGGATATTATGAACATAGGAGAAGGCAGTGGCCCCCCACTCCAGTACTCTTGCCTGGAAAATCCCATGGACGGAGGAACCTGGTAGGCTGCAGTCCATGGGGTCGCACAGAGTCGGACACGACTGAGCGACTTAGCAGCAGCAGCGTGAACGCGGTACTGCACAGTTATTCCTTAGTTGATAAGAGTCTGGATTTGAAATAGCATTCCGACATTGAAGTCATCCCCAGGCTGAGGTCCACAGTTTGCTCTTAGCCCCAGGGAAAATCACTTTGGAACACATTCAGCTTTCTCCTTGTGGGAATGGGAAAGATGCATGCAGATTTGACTTGCCCACATTTCCTCAAACCTTGAAACCTCAAATCCGGCCGCCGGCTAGTAGCTGCCTTCATTTTCCAGAACTCGAGCATGGCTGAATTGTGAACCCGAGAAGGCGTATTTTCACGCCCACAGCAGAGCTGGCTCAGAAGCTTGGGAATGTCCTGGTGTTCGTGCTTAGATGCCTGTGGCTGGTAGAAGGGGCAGGGGGTGGTGAGAGGAAAGAAGGGACATTCCAGCCTGTGGAACCGCTAGCGTGGAACGGCAAATCAGCAGGCAATGTTACTTGAGAGACGATTTTACCCCAGAGGAAACTTAAATATCTCTTGAGACCTGGGTTCGATCCCTGGGTTGGGAAGATTTCCCAGAGAAGGGAACGGTGCCCACCCCAGTGTTCTGGCCTGGAGAATCCCATGGACCAGTCCATGGGGTCACAAAGAGTTGGGCATGACTGACAACTTTCAGACTTTCCAGACACACCACAGAACAGCAGAGTCCCATGCATGATTCTGTAGCCCTAGGCACAATTATAGTTTTGTTCAAATGGCATGAAATGTGTCTTGGTAGAGATGAGACCCCCATGATGCTTTTTACGGTGGCTTGAAAAGTGGAAGTTTTAGTCACTCAGTGGGATCCAACTCTTTGAAATGACCCCGTGGACTGTAGCCCGCCACGCTCCTCTATCCATGGGATTTCCCAGGTGAGAAGACTGGAGTGGGTTGCCATACCCTTCTCCAGGGGATCTTCCCCACCCAAGGATTGAACCTGGGCCTCCAGCCACCTTGCGGGCAGACTCTTTACCGTCTGAGCCACCAGGGAAGCCTGCTGTGGCTGAGAGGAGCTCATAGGTGACCTCAGAGCAAAGAAAACCAGTGACATTTGTAAACCAACGCGGTGTGGGAAAGTCTGGTCATTGTGCTCCGAGTCCGCACCCCAGGAGAGTGGTCAGAACCTGGGGTCCTCCTGTGTCCAGAAAAGATGCCAGCCCCTGAGAGGTAAACAGACACACAGACGGCACACACAACCGAACAGGCGTCTCTGTAGACAGAAGATCATGAGGTTAGAAACTCTCAGGCATGATGCCCCCTCTCCCACACACAACTCGGTCACAGCAAACAGTATTACACAACATTCACGGCTTCAAAACCGCCTGGACTCCCAGCAATTAAAGATGACTCACAAATGCACGCACGTGTGTGATTTCTCACTTTGGTCCTAAACATTTGAAAGCCCCACTCAAAGAGTGTGAACCGTTAGACCTAGCAGATATCTCATAAAAGATGCTTAAAGTACTCAAAATTATCTGCAGTCCCTGTGAGACAGATAGCGGTATCTCTAAGTAAACACTGTTTAAGATACCACCTTTGAAAGATACTTTATGACCTGAGTGTTTCGTAGTTTGCATCTCCAGAAATGGCACCCCACTCCAGTACTCTTGCCTGGAAAATCCCACAGATGGAGGATCCTGGTGGGCTGCAGTCCACGGGGTCTCGAAGAATCAGACACTGCTGAGCGACTTCACTTTCACTTTTCACCTTCATGCATTGGAGAAGGAAATGGAAACCCACTCTAATGTTCTTGCCTGGAGAATCCCAGGGATGGTGGAGCCTGGTGGGCTGCCGTCTATGGGGTCGCACAGAGTTGGACACGACGGAAGTGACTTAGCTCCACACTTATAGCATCTTTTTTAAAAAATATATTTTGGGAGGTGCTGGATCTTTGTCACTGTGTGGCCTTTGGGGTCTCCTCTCTAGTTGCAATGCACGGGCTTCTGATTGCAGTGACTTGTCTTGTGCAGAATGTGGTCTCACTGCAGTGACTTGTCTTGTTGGAGGATGTGGTCTCACTGCAGTGACTTGTCTTGCCATGCAGGATGTGGTGTAGGCTCCTGGGCTTCCATACTTGTATCTTGTGGGCTGAGGCATTGCGACTCCCAGGCTGTGGAGCACAGATGCAGTCATTGCGGAGCCCGGGCTCACCTCCACGGCACGTGGCATCTTCCCAGACCAGGGACTGAGCCCACGTCTCCTTCATCAGCAGGTGGATTCTTTACCACTGAGCCCCCAGGGAAGCCCAGCACCACTTTGTAATGGGCTTCAAGTTTATGCTGACGATACATCCAGTAGGTGATAGCTCTCCTCTGCATTCCTGAGTTGGTCACCGGGACTTTGAGCTCCCCTGGAGGACTCTGACATGACAATGCGTAGTTTATGTTAGTGTTATTATTATTATTTTGTCCAGCTTCTTTCTTTACCATTTGGAAGGGAGATAAATCCCGGTACTTATCAGATGGAGCAAGAACGTAGGCAGAGCTGAGAAAATGTAACAGCAGGTTATCTGAGCACAGCTGGTGTTTCGATATTACCGTGTAGTTTGCGGTTCTGGTGGTGGGAAAGAAAGTTGAGGGAGAAAAATGAACTTCTGGCTCAGGATTACGTAGTGAATCCAGAAGGAAGGCTTCATCCAGTTACTGCCATCTTGGGGACCATGTGGAGGCTTCCCTGGTGGCTCAGACAGTGAAGTATCTGCCTACAATGTCAGAGACCCAGGTTCGATCCCTGGGTCAGGATCATCCTCTGGAGAAGGAAATGGCAACCCACTCCAGTACTCTTGCCTGGAAAATCCCATGAATGGAGGAGCCTGGTAGGTTACAGTCTATGGGGTCACAAAGAGTTGGACACGACCGAGCGACTTCACTCACTTGGGGACCGCGTGAGTGTGGCTCCTTCATAGCTTACAGTTTGGGTAAGAAGCCAGCTACCACCAGGAGCTGGGAGAGTCCTGTGAATAAACGAAAAATAAAAGAGGGATGGCAGCTGAGGAGGGGTCAGGTAGTTAAAGCTCGAAAAACCATTTATCCATTGGGCATTTAAATTAGTAATGAGAACATCAGTGTTCTTTTTAAAAAACATTTTTAGTAGAGTATGTGTTTGTGTGTGTGGAACTCGGTCAGTCGTGTCCGACTCTTTGCAGCCCCATGGACTGCAGCCCACCAGGCTCCACTGTCCGTGGAATTTCCCTGGCAAGAAGACTGGAGTGGGTGGCCACGCCCTTCTGCACATTGGAGTATACTTGGTCTAGGGTGTGCATTAGTTTCTGCTGTACAGCAAAGTGGATCAGCTATATGTACACACAGAGCTTTCCAGGTGGCTCGAATGGTAAAGAATCTGCCTGCACTGCAGGAGACCTGGGTCAGGAAGATCCCCTGGAGGAGAGCATGGCTATCCACTCCACTGTTCTTGCCTGGAGAATCCCATGGACAGAGGAGCCTGGTGGGCTGCAGTCCATGGGGTCACAGAGAGTCGGACACGGCCGAGCGGCTAACACACACACGTCCCCACTTTTTAAGACTTCTTTTCCTTAAGGTCCTTTAGAGCACTGACTTAAATGTTCTTTAAATTTCTGCCTTAATAAACAGACGTTTCTCTTCACCGTGTAATATCAGATGCCGCAATAGCCGTTGCAAAACAAAGGAAGCAAAGCTACACCTTGTAGCTTCTTTGAGAAGCAACATTGAGCCACATATGTTAATGGTGTTGATGGGTGAACACATTTGGTACCCAGACGGGACACAGCACTAGGTCCATTTCTGGATGACGGAAGATACACCCTGTACGCTTGGGTATCTGCCTTGGTGGAGGAGCCCGCCTCCTGGTTGTTGGTGAGCTCTCGATTCCCATAGGCTGTGAGCTTCACTGCTTTGCTGGATGTTGGTTACCGGACGCCTGCAGTTCCTTGCCCTGGGGACCGCTGCAGCATGGCAGCCTGCCCTGTGAAAGCCTGCAGCCCTATAGCATCGCACAGCACCTACTAGCGAGACTGACGCTTCACGTACTGTAGCCTCGTCATGGAACTCGGCTCCTGGTACCCTTGATGCATATTGTTCTTCCCAAGTGACTCTTTGTGAAGCCCTAGAACATGACACCTTGATGAGCCTCTTGATGAAAGTGAAAGAGGAGAGTGAAAAAGTCAGCTTAAAACTCAGCATTCAGAAAGCTAATGTCATGGCATCTGGTCCCATCGCTTCATGGCAAATAGATGGGGAGACAGAGGAAACAGTGAGAGACTATTTTTTTGGGCTCCAAAATGACCGCTGATGGTGATTGCAGCCATGAAATTGAAAGACGCTTGCTCCTTGGAAGAAAAGCTATGACCAACCTAGACAGCATATTAAAAAGCAGAGACAAAGCTATTTTTTTTGCAGTAATCATGTATGGATGTGAGAGTTGGACTATAAAGAAAGCTGAGCGCAGAGTTGATGCTTTTGAACCGTGGTGCTGGAGAAGACTCTTGAGAGTCCCTTGGACTGCAAGAAGATGCAACCAGTCCATCCTAAAGGAAATCAATCCTGAATATTCCTTGGAAGACTGATGCTGAAGCGGAAACTCCAATCCTTTGGCCAATCGGATGCGAAGAACTGACTCATTTGAAAACACCCTGATGCTGGGAAAGACTGAAGGCGGGAGGAGAAGGGGATGACAGAGGATGAGATGGTTGGATGGCATCACCGACTCAGTGGACATAGTCTGAGTGAACTCCAGGAGTTGGTGATGGACAGGGAGGCCTGGCGTGCTGCAGTTCATCGGGTCGCAAAGAGTCGGACATAACTGAGCGACTGAACTGGACTGAACTGAGACCACCAGGGAAGCCCTGAAAATCTCAATTCTAAATATTCCTGTGTATTTGTAGAAATTTCTGTGTATTTCCTCCCCACCTTGCCTTTTAGGGTCATCTGGCCACATGCAACTTAGAGTGTATTCCACATATCACCTTGAGCTTCTTAAGATACAGAATCTCAGCTTTCACCCTGCAAGTATGATCTGCATTTTACCCAGTATCCTGGGTGGCCTGTGTGCATAGTAAGTTTTGAAAGGTATTGATCTACCCAGCACTGCTTGACCTGGATGCACATGGGGGCTCACCTGAGAAGTTTTAGAATACTGCTGCCCATGTCATATTTGTCTTCCAGAATTTTATATTTTAAAAATATAAATTTTATATTTTTCCAAAATTTATATTTTAAAAATATAAATCATGTGAGGACCTGGACAAGGTCCTCACATGATTCCAGTGTGTATTGAGAGCTGCTCACATATACAATGTGTCTTATAGCAATCAGATTGAAAAGAAGATGTCAAAACAATTTTGGGTATATAATGTTTCATTTGTACTTGGGTGAACTGAAGTTGTTGTCAAAGTTATTTTCTTCTGTGTCACATAGAATTGCTGAGGGTACCTCATGGTAATCTGGTATAATTTTACTTGTTTTTGAATTTTATTGAAGTATAGTTTATTTACAGTGTTGTTAATTTCTTCCGTGCAGCAAAGTAACTCAGTTGTACATGTACATATGTGTCTGCTTAGTCTCTCCGTCGTGTCTGACTCCTTGGGACCCCATGGGCGATAGCCCGCCAGGCTCCTCTGTCCATGGGATTCTCCAGGCCAGAATACTGGAGTCGGTTCCAGGAGAACATTCCCAACTTAGGTATCGAACCAAGGTCTCCCACATTGCACTTGAATTCTTTACCATCTAAGCCACCAGGGAAACCCATGAATACCGAAGTGGGTAGCCTATCACTTCTCCAGGGGATTTTCCTGACCCAGGAATCAAACCAGGGTCTCCTGAATTGCAGGCAGATTCTTCTCCAGCTGAGCTGTGAGGGACGCTCAGTACACATATATTGATGTTAAAGCTGGCCGAGGTGGTGGAATTCCATCACATCTACTTCTGCTGCATGGACTGTGCTAAAGCCTTTGACTGTATTTATCACAACAAACTGTGAAATATTCCCAGTGAGATCTGAATACCAGACCACATTACCTGCCTCCTGAGAAACTGGGAGGCAGGGCAAGAAGCAACAGTTAGAACCAGACATGGCACAACAGAATGGTTTAAAATTGGGAAAGGAGTAAGTCAAGGCTATATATTGTCACCCTGCTTATTTAACTTACATGCAGAGTACATCATGAGAAACACTGGGCTGGAGGAAGCACAAGCTGGAATCAAGATTGCCAGAAGAAGAAATATCAACAACCTCAGATATGCTGATATGCCCACATTAATGGCAGAAAGTGAAGAGGAACTAAATTAAAAAGAGCCTCTTGATGAAGGTGAAAGAGGAGAGTGAAAAAGTTGGCTTAAAACTGAGCATTCAAAAAACAAAGATCATGGCATCCAGTCCCATCACTTCATGGCAAATAGACTGGAAAACGTGGAAACAGTGCAGATTTCATTTTCTTGGGCTCCAAAATCACCGCAGGTGGTGACTGCATCCATTAAAGAAAGAACCCGTTTCTTGGTGACTGCTCCTTGGGGGAAGAAAAAGCTGTGTCAAACCTAGACAGAATATTAAAAAGCAGAAACATCACTTTGCCAACAAAGGTCTGTATAATCAAAGCTGTGGTTTTTACAGTAGTTATGTACAGATGCGAGAGTTAAGACGATAAAGCTGAGTGCCAAAGAATTGATGCTTTCGAAGTGTGTTGCTGGAGAAGACTCTTGAGAGTGTCTTGGACGGCAAGGAAATCAAACCAGTCAATCCTCAAAGAAATCAATCCTGAATATTCATTGGAAGGACTGATGCTGAAGCTCCAATACTTTGGCCACATGATGCAAAGAGCCGACTCCTTGGAAAAGACCTTGATGCTGGGAAAGATTGAGGGCTAGAGGAGAAGGGGGCAACAGAGGATGAGATGGTTGGATGGCATCACTGACTCAATGGACACGAGTTTGAGCAAATTCCAGGAGATGGTAAAGGACAGGGAAGCCTGGCGTGCTGCAGTCCGTGGGGTCACAAAGCACTGGACACGACTTGGGGACTGCACAAACAACATCAACTTTCCATGTATTGTTTATGACTCTGATTTCTCTTACTCTAGGTTAAACTTAGCATTTTGCTTGTCTTGTGGTTTTTTTTAAAAAAAAAAATTGGGGTGTTTTTCCATCCAAAGCACTTTTACTTTTGAAAATTAAATAACTGGTGACTTTGGAGAAGAACCCATTTCTCGGGGGGTGAGAGCCCCCAGGGAATAAATAGTGCAATCAGAGACGAGGAGGAGGACACAGGAGCTGTGTCCACGAGGAGGCCTTTCTCTGCATGCCCTCCTTTGCCCGTGCCTTGCGCTCGGTGATTCCATCCGAGTTCGGTCATCTGAGATAGTCTCGGGCACAAGTTGCCCAGCCCCGCAGTGACTGCATGGGCATGTGTGAACCTCCTTGCAGAGCAAAGCTGTCTGTCATTTCTTAATCCTTGTGCCAGATTCCTGGGCCCGCGGCCGGCTCTCTGCAAACAGTTGTCAATCAAAGTAGGCTTGGACCCTGGGAACCCAGAAATAAAACTCAGTCCGATTCACTGGAGACTCCCTGGAAACCTGAGAAAAAAAACCCTGAAAATCCTCGCCCAACCCCAGCCTGAAAGGGTGGCCCAGAAACGTCCAGCTCCACATTGTACAGAAGTTTATGGAAGGCTCACATTTATTTTTAATTGACAGTACACCCTGTTAAACATTTGTATGCACCAATTAATTGTTAACCAAGAAAATGTTTCTTGATTTTTTTTTCAAGACAGCGTGTTATCGTATGCCTGAGAAACTCAAGCAGACGTAATATAACAAAGGAAACAGGAAGTGGTAAGAGCTGTCTTTGACTTGTGTACTTTGTAAAGGAAACAGAATTCCTAGCACTATTTAATGTTGAATTAGCTTCCCATTGCCATATGGTGAAAATTACCTGACATTGGAATCATTCGTGTTTAAGTTTTTATCTTAATACCTTTATATATCTGTTTGACTTTCAGAGCCATGCAGGGACATGTTGCTGTTTTACTAATTAAAAAGGGATGGTCTGTCTTTTCAAATCTGTTGGGAAGAGGAAAGAAAAACTGTTATATTAAAAATCCTTCCCAGTATTTGCTGGGTCATACAGACTAGGATGAATATGCTGCTGTTACTTTTCAAAGGAGAAAGAGACACGCTTGTCTTCTGATTTCTCTCTGTCTTGAAAAGACAATCCTATATTAGATCATAGCGTATGAATCAATGGATAATTTAGACAGTATACAAGGAAATCTTGAGCATACACAACAGACATGCCACCAGCACCGACATTAGAATTACCATCAGTTGCTTCTTACTGAGTAAAAAAAATAATAATAATAATACATCAAGTGATCAAAACCAGTATGTCGTTCAGTTCAGTTCAGTCGCTCAGTTGTGTCCAACTCTTTGCGACCCCATGAATCGCACCACACCAGGCCTCCCTGTCCATCACCATCTCCCGGAGTTCACTCAGACTCACGTCCATCGAGTCGGTGATGCCATCCAGCCATCTCATCCTCTGTCGTCCCCTTTTCCTCCTGCCTCCAATCCCTCCCAGCACCAGGGTCTTTTACAATGAGTCAACTCTTTGTATGAGGTGGCCAAAATACTGGAGTTTCAGCTTTAGCATCAGTCCTTCCAAAGAAATCCCAGGGCTGATCTCCTTCAGAATGGACTGACTGGATCTCCTTGCAGTCCAAGGGACTCTCAAGAGTCTTCTCCAACACCACAGTTCAAAAGCATCAGTTCGTTGGCGCTCAGCTTTCTTCACAGTCCAACTCTCACATCCATACATGACCACTGGAAAAACCATAGCCTTGACTAGACGGACCTTTGTTGCCAAAGTAATGTCTCTGCTTTTCAATATGCTATCTAGGTTGGTCATAACTTTTCTTCCAAGGAGTAAGCATCTTTTAATTTCATGGCTGCAATCACCATATTCAGTGATTTTGGAGCCCCAAAAAATAAAGTCTGACACTATTTCCGCTGTTTCCCCATCTATTTGCCATGAAGTGATGGGACCGGATGCCATGATCTTCGTTTTCTGCATGTTGAGCTTTAAGCCAACTTTTTCACTCTCCTCTTTCCCTTTCATCAAGAGGCTTTTTAGTTCCTCTTCACTTTCTGCCATAAGGGTGGTGTCATCTGCATATCTGAGGTTACTGATATTTCTCCTGGCAATCTTGATTCCAGCTTGTGCTTCCTCCAGCCTAGCGTTTCTCATGATGTACTCTGCATATAAGTTAAATAAGCAGGGTAACAATATTCAGCCTTGACGTACTCCTTTTCCTATTTGGAACCAGCCTGTTGTTCCATGTCCAGTTCTAACTATTGCTTCCTGCCCTGCATACAGATTTCTCAGGAGGCAGGTCAGGTGGTCTGGTATTCCCATCTCTTTCAGAAGTTTCCACAGTTTATTGTGATCCACACAGTCAAAGGCTTTGGCATAGTCAAGAAAGCAGAAATAGATGTTTTCTGCAACTCTCTTGCTTTTTTGAGAGAAGGAAACAAATTTGACTCACACGTTTTACCAGCCTACGGGAGAGTGGCTTCATTTTATACAGCCTATGTAGAGACTTGTAGGATGGGAGTTACTCTATTTCTGTACATTTCATATTTGCAAGCTGATCCACACAACCAGCAGGTTATTCCCTGTTTTCAAAAAGCTGCGTGAGTGAGAGATAAATGTGATAGAGTATAATTTAGAACTTAAATTGCCTCAGTTACCTCAGAGGAAATTTAGGGCACCACTTCTCAGTTTTCTTTGTAGATACGAGATGTTGCTATTTTTCAGTCTCTTTAGTCGTGTCTGACTCTGCGACCTCATGGACTGTAGCCCGCCAGGCTCCTCTGTCCATGGGATTCTCCAGGCAAGGATACAGGAGTGGGTTGCCATTTCCTTCTCCAGGGGATCTTCCTGAATCTGGGATGGAACCTGGGTCTCCTGCATTGCAGGCAGAATTCTTTACTGTCTGAGCCATGAGGGAAGCCCGAGTTTTTTTTTTTTAAACTGCAGTTAACTACTAAATAATTAGAGGAGATAACAGGCATGGACAGCTAGCACACTGAGATGTCAGAACAGAGTGTGGCCAGTGTGTGCGTTTTCCAGAGTCGTCGCCTGTTCTGTCTGCTATGGTGGCCACCTGGGCGTATGTTGGCATTGTTTAGGATAAAACGTGAAAAATCAGCTCCTCAGTTGCACTAGCCACATTTCAAAGTGTCACTCGCATATGGGAAAGTACAGCTGCTGAACAGGTCCACCGCTAAAGAGATTTCCATCACACAAACCCTGGGTTTCTTCAACTCAAATACCCAGTGCGTTTGCAGCTAAATGTTAAAAGGAGCACTCCCTTTCTGCCTGTCAAGTCAGCCTCCTCCACCCAGAGTCCTTTTTATTTTTCTCTAGGCTCAGGAACGTGAACTGGACTAAATGATAACTGTCAAAATGTACCCATCTACCAGCGGGGTACATGATCTGTTTCCTGGCGTTCAGAGATGTGTTGAGATCCTCCCAGAGGTGGGGAAGCTGAAAATGGGAATGTTGGCCTTGCCCTCTGCCTGGGATCCCACTCTCAATTTCAGGCCATGTGAAGTGTTCTTTCCACTGTTTTGCAACACATTTTACATAACAAATATTCACATTTTCCCTGTGATTTCAGAGGTTTAGAAGGAGGGATAAACAAATCTTGCTCGCTCCCAGAGGACACTGTGTCGGCAGTTACTTTGCTTGTTGGTTTTAACTCATTTATTCAGTTAGGTTTACTTGGCTTACCTCACTCTGAAACAATTAGCGGTTAGCTTACAGAAAGGTTCACAGGCTAGGGAAAATAGATACAATCAGAGTGAAGAAAAGTTAAGTTTAGGATAATAAACCCAAGCTTGGGCTGTGCAACATGTGTGCTAAACTGCTTCAGTTGCATCTGACTCTTAGCGACCCCACGGACTGTAGCCCGCCAGGCTCCTGTGTCCATGGGATTCTCCAGGAAAGAATACCAGAGTGGGTTGCCATGCCCTCCTCCAGGGGGTCTTCCCGACCCAGGGACTGGACCCACGTCTCCTGTGCCCCCTGCATTGCAGCTGGTCACTTTTGCTGCTGAGCCACTGGGAAAGTGAAAGAAAGTGAAGTCGCTTGGTCATGTCCAACTCTTTGCAACCCCATCGATTGTAGCCTACCAGGCTCCTCCGTCCCTGGGATTTTCCAGGCAAGAGTACTGGAGTAGGCTGCCATTTCCTTCTCCAGGGGATCTTCCCAAGCCAGGGATCGAACCTGGGCCTCTTGCATTGCAGGCAGACGCTTTACTGTCTGAGCCGCTGGGAAGCCTGAGCTAAAAGCTTGTTATCCCAGAAACCACATTGTTGAAACCTGTTTCTAAAGGCTGAAACCCAGGATGACCTCATCCCCTCCTCCAAAGTGTGGAGAGCTTGCATAACCTTCAAGCAGTTTTCCGTGAAGATGAAAATCGACCCACCTGGTTTTGGTGAAACGCTGGCCACAGAAAGCGTGATGTTTTCAGTGCTAAGAAAATAGTTTGGCACCTTTTATGTTATCAATTAAAGGCCAATCTGTATGACTTAACCTGGACACTGAGAGCCAAGTTGGCACGTTCTTAAGGAACTGAAGTTATGAAAACATAGAACATGATTTATCTTTTAAATCTTTTATTTTATATTGGCGTATAGCTGATTAATAATGTTGTAGTTTCAGGTGAACAGGAGAGGCACTCAGCCATACATATACATTGTATTTCTTCTCCCCCAAACTCCCTTCCCATCCAGGCTGCCACATGACACGGGGCAGAGGTCACTGAGCTGGCCAGCAGGTCCTTGTTGGTTCTTCATGTTAAATACAGCAGTGCGTCCATGTCCATCCCAGACTCCTTAACTATCCCTTCCCTCACTCTTCCCCCTAGGAACCATCAGGTTATTACAGAGTTTTGAGCAGAGTTCCCTGTGCTAGACAGCAGGTCCTTGTAGGTTCTCCACATTAAATACAACAGTGTGTCCATGTCCATCCCAAACTTCCTAACTGTCCCTTCCCCCATCCTTCCCCCTGGGAACCATAAGGTTATTACAGAGTATTGAGCAGAGTTCCCTGTGCTGTCCAGCAGGTCCTTGCTGGCTCTCCATGTTAAATGCAGCAGTGTGTCCATGTCCATCCCAGGCTCCCTGACTGTCCCTTCCCCCATCCTTCTACCCCGGCAGCCACATGTTCATCTCTTAAGTCTGTGAGTCTGTTTCTGAAGACAGAACTTTAAACACATTCCTCCGTCGCTGGCAGGCCAGCACAGAATCTGAACAGTCACGTTCAGATGGTGTTCATATGGGTATTCTTAGTCGCTCGGTCGTGTCCAACTCTTTGCAACCCCATGGACTGTAGCCCGCCAGGCTCCTCTGTCCATGGGGATTCTCCAGGCAGGAACACTGGAGTGGGTTGCCGTGCCCTTCTCCAGGGGATCTTTCCAACCCAGGAATCGAACTGGGGTCTCCTGCATTGCAGGTGGATTCTTCACCGGCTGAGCCACCAGGCAAGCCCATATTCCTATGGGAGAAAATGTCATTTGTAACTGAATAATTTATAATTTATCTCCCAGTTACCCAAATGCATATTATAAATCAATGTATAGTTTCCCCCAAAGACATACGAGTACATGTGGAAACGTTTGCTGTGTTCCTATATTTAAGAAGTGTTGGAACTTCTCTGATGTTCTTGCAGGAAGACTGTGTGCTTACGATGAAGGGAACCCAATTTTGATCCTCGGTCATGGAACTAGATCCCATATGCCCCACGTGCAGCTAAAAAAAAAAAAAGAAAAAAACAAGAAGAAGAAGCAATAACATAATGTAGAATAGCACAATAAATAAATATTAAAAAATACACATAATTAAAGGAACTTGCTGTCCCTAATAAGATTCTGAAACAGCTGAAATTGAAGGTGCATTTCCTGGTCATGGATCAGAGTAACATCAGCCACCCACCTGGGCTTGTAACGTACCCTTGACCTTGTTAGCACAGTGTCATAACTGACCTACCCGACCAGTAGCAGCAGGAAGTTAGCACTGCTGCTGTTATTCCAGCTCTGTCTGTAACTTACCTCTTGGGGCAATTTACATACCAGTCAGGGTTGTCTCTTTCAAACAAAGCAGTTGCTATGATAAGTTGGGTCAAATTTAACTTTTCAATAACTCAATAATTACCTTCTTCTCTCCTTTGTGGCTCAGCTGGTAAAGAATCCGCCTGCAATGTGGGAGACCTGGGTTCAATCCCTGGGTCGGGAAGATCCCCTGGAGAAGGGGAAGGCTTACCTACTCCATCATTCTGGCCTTTTGAATTCCATGGACTATACAGTCCATGGGATCGCAAAGAGTGGGATATGACTGAGCGACTTGCCCTTCACTTCACTGTTGTAAGTAGGCAGTGAAACGTAGATGCTAAACTCTCGAACTGATAGGTTGTAGACAACTTACACAAAATCCTCCATTTCCTTTCTAGAGATCCTCAAGGCTAGTGAAGGAGAAGACTGCTTTGGGAGGGAATTAAAGAACAGAAACTCATTTGCTGTTTTGCAAAGTCTAAAGTGACCAGATGGTGCTAGTGGTAAAGAACCGCCTGCCAATGCAGGAGGTGCAAGAGACAAGGATTCGATCCCTGTGTCGGGTGGAGCCCATGGAGGACGAAATGGCAACCCACTCCAGTATTCTTGCCAGCAGAATCCCATGGACAGGGGAGCCTGGCAGGCTGCAGTCCATGAGGTCGCAGAGAGTTGGACACTGCTCAAGTACCTTAGCATGAAAAGTGACAAGAGGCCCAAGAAATTAAATTTATGTCAAGATACGACTTTTTCTTCCTCACAAGACTGTTTCTGAGTTGAAATTGCAAAACCGCATGATTGGAAACTTGAAGCACATTGCATTTCTAACCACGTAAATTAAAACTAAGAATTCCTTAACAAAGGAAAGCGTTGCTTTCCATATAGGTATTGGCAGATTGGCCGGTAAATTTAATAAAAAACCATTCATCATTTTAACATTCGGGAATGCTGCTTTAAAGGGCATCCAAGATAAAACTCCTGACTCAGAGGCATGCCGAATATTGGAATTATAAAATGTCACTTCTAGGATCAAGAATGTGAATTGTAAGTGAATATGATTTTTCAAATGAAAGGGATATTTTCCGACAGACTATGATATTTTAAAATAAAATTGTGGTTGAATCCAATTAAAGTGAAAGTATGAAAGTGAAAGTGGTGTTTGCTCAACTCTTTATGACCCCATGGACTGTAGCCTACCAGGCTCCTCTGTCCCTGGGATTTTCCAGGCAAGAATACTGGAGTGGGGTGCCATTTCCTCCTCCAGGGGATCTTCCCAACCCAGGGGGATCTTCCCGACCCAGGGATTGAACGCAGGACTCCTGAGCTGCAGGCAGAATTTTTACCGTCTGAGCCACTTGGGAAATCCTTAATCCAACTACAGTATCCTTTTTTTCTACTTAGGTAGCAATACCTGGGTTTGAAGGCAGATTCTCCACTCTTTGGACTAATGTATCCATTGGTGTTGGCTATCTAGCTGACCTTCATCCCTTGAAAATATAGAATCATGTAATGTTTTGAAGATACCAGGCCAAAGCAGGAACTTTATAAATGTAATTACATAGCCATAATTTTTTTTAATAGTAAAAATTAAAACAAGTTTTCCTAGCCTGTAAAGTACAGTGTGTGAGTTAATCATAAACAATTTTATATGTATAAATAACCCATTTTATCTTGCAGAATAAACAACTCTCAGTACAGTTCTAGTCAGAATGCTTTCATAGGCTCCCTAATTTATTACGTTTTATATGAGCTCTTTCAGTATGGATCGTGCCAGACCACATTAATCCTATGAGCTGAAATAATGTTCATTTCCATTTTGTTCCTCATCGAGAGCTGGTGTTTATCTGCTTTGATGCTGATTGCTTCATGTCTCGGAGAAAATGGTGTTTGGCCTTAGTATTGTCTGGAAATTGAGCTGTTTGAGCTAAAAGATGTCTAAAGTTGCTTTGACTCTTAAAAAACTCCGTAATTCTGAATGTTATATGGAAATCAGTATTTAAAACAATTGCTGTTAAGACTTAATAAAATCAACAATAATCTCCCCATCTATTAAGTGCACAAGTGCACCGAAGTAACCCTTTCAGAGAGCAGCAAAAATAAATGTGCCCAGGAAGAAGTGGATAATAAAGCTGTTATTGCTGTTATGGACTTCCACGGGCAGAGCTATTGAGGCTGAAGAAAGGGCGTTGGCTTGCTCTTCAGTCTCTAAGTCATGTCTGACCCTCTGTGACCCCATGAGTGCAGCACGCCAGGCTTCCCTGTCCATCACCAACTCCTGGAGCTTGCTCAAACTCATGGCCATTGACTCACTGATGCCATCCAGCCATCTCATCCTCTGTCGTCCATTTCTCCTCCTGCCTTCTTTCCCAGCATCGGGGTCTTTTCCAATGAGTTGGTTTTATGCATCAGGTGGCCAAAGTATTGGAGCTTCAGTATCAGTCTTTCCACTGAATCTTCAGGACTGATTTCCTTTAGGATGGACTGGTTGGATCTCCTTGCAGTCCACGGGACTCTCAAGAGTCTTCTCCAACACTACAGTTCAAAAGCATCCATTCTCAGGCACGTTAGCCTTCTTTAGAAAGGAGAGATGGCTTCAGAGTTAGGGAGATTCACTTTAAAAAAAAAAAATGTTTATTTATATCGAAACTGTTGGTAGATGCTTTCATAAATAGTTCTGGAGTTTTATAATTTTATTTATTCTCTTCATTATTGGCAGCGTGCAGGCTTTCTCTAGTTACGGAGAGCGGGGGCTGCTCCCCAGTTGCAGTGCACAGGCTTCTCCTTGTGGGGGCTTCTCTTATTGTGGGGTACAGACTCTAGATAAGCGAGCTTCAGTAGTTGGGGTGGACAGGCTCAGTTGCCCTGCGTCACGTGAAATCTTCCCAGACTGTGAATCGAACCCGGCATGCCCTACAAGGCAGATTCTCAACCACTGAACCAACCAGGGAAACTGGAGATTCAGTCTCGATGTTTTCTTTTTGGAACAGGCAGCAAACTGACGGGGGCCATGTGGGGAGCAGCTTTGGACGTGGAGTTCCAGCTTCAGTCCGCCTTGGTCCCTTGATGAGGACCATGTCGTGGTCAGCATGAAGCAATGAGAAGCAGAGAGCCCTGTGCTTCAGGAGTAGATGTCATTAGACCTGCTGGGATTGAATTGGGGCAGAGAAGGCCTGAGCTGACTGCAGTGGAGATACTGAAAGGGGGCAGGTCCACGGGAAGCCCAGGCTCCCTCTTGTTTCAATCTTTCCATGACCCCACCCTCATTTTCTGCCATGGTTCCTCCCCGCCGCCAGCCACTTCTTCCTTTTTATGTCAGGTGGCCGAAGTATTGGAGCTTCAGCCTCAGCATCCGTCCTTCCAATGAGTATTCAGGGTTGATTTCCTTGAGGACTGGTAGGTTTGATCTCCTTGCTGTCCAAGACATTTTCAGGAGTCTTGACCAGCACCACGGTTCAAAGGCATCAATTCTCTGGCACTCAGCCTTCTGTTGGGTCCAGCTCTCACATCCATACGGGACCCCTGGGAAGTCATAGCCATGACTGTAGGGACCTTCGTCTGCAGAGTACCGTCTCTGCTTTTCAGCACACTGCCTAGAGGCCTTCAGTGATGCTCATAATCAAGGCATGCACCAGCAAGAATAGTACCTGTGGACATTTGAACCTGTAAATTCTCTCGCCAGGAAAAACACATCTCAGTCATCTGGTGCGTCCATGTGGACATGCCCAGGAGACGGTCAGAAAGGCAAACCTGAAAGGAAACCATGAGACTTAAAAGAGGAAGGTACTGGGGGGCTGGAGATGGTGCTGGGTGATGCCGCCAGGAGTTTGCAGTGAAAAGATGAGGATGGATTTTGAACCCTGAATGAATGTCAGCACCCAAGGGTGTGTGCAGTGTCGGTGGGGGAGAGAGGACCCAGCCGGACAGCTTTGGAAAGTGCAGTCTCGAAAGCTGGGAAAACTGGAGAATAGCACAAGTCAGCAAGTGTAGTCTGTGGTTTTAAATGTTGCAAAAATATCAGGTTAAAATCGTAAAAAAAAAAAAAGACACCCCAAGATTATCTAGTGAAGCAAAGTCCAAATACAGTTTCAGTTCTATACTAGAGGCAGAATCTGTATTGTAAGGAGCTAGAAGTGTTGCCAAGGGCTTCCCCGGTGCCTCAGAGGGAAAGAATCCGCTTGCAATGCAGGAGACGCGAGTTCAATCCCTGGAAGATCCCCTGGAAAGGGAAATGGCAGCCCACTCCAGTATTTTGGCCTGGAGAATCCCTTGGACAGAGGAGCCTGGTGGGCTACAGTCCATGGGATCACAAAAGAGTCGGACACGACTCAGCAACTAGACAGCAACAACAGCAAAAGTATCGGAGAGGGAAAAGACGAGGAATTATTACTGTTAGAATGCTATTTCATGTCATTTTTCCCCTGATAGAAAGAAGAGCAAGTGCACACTGATTTAGAGGAAAATGGAATTGAAGGGGGTTCTCCAAATGTGGAAAAATTGAGTGTATCTTCAAATTTGGAAGGACGGGAGCTGCAGAAGAGCAGAAACTGCAGACAAAGGAGGGAAGTCAGGCTGTCAGAGGGGCAAAATTCCAGAGAAGATTGAAGGGCCGGCGAAGGATGGAAGAGATGGACGTTTGGTGTTGATGTGGAGAAGCGTTGTTAGCTCAGATGTGAAGGAAGGGGTAGCAATACAGGGAACAGTCGAGATGGAAGGGGTCATCGCAGATGACCTTGTGCTCGATGACCATTACATTATTAAAGCACAGATTTCAAGTTGCAAGAAATCTGTTTCTTAGGAGTGAAGAACCTATGTGAAAAAGAATTAGTCTCAGGCATAAAAGTCAATCCAGAAGGAAATCAACCTTGAATATTGGTTGGAAGGACCGATGCTGAAGCTGAAGCTCCAATACTTTGGCCATCTGATGCGAAGAACTGACTCTTTTGAAAAGACCCTGATGCTGGGAAAGATTGAAGGCGGGAGGAGAAGGGGACAACAGAGGATGAGATGGTTGGATGGCATCACTGACTCAGTGGACGTGAGTTTGAGCAAGCTCCAGGAGTTGGTGAGGGACAGAGGAGCCTGGTGTGCTGCAGTCCATGGGGTCGCAAATAGTTGGACAAGACTTAGTGACTGAACAGCAACAGGCATAAAGATGGAATTAGTTTTGAAGGCAAAGCTGAACACCGATGATTACTATTGCATATACACTTATCCAGCTGTGTAAACATTGATGCCATGAAATAAAACATAAAGTGACAAATACTCAGTTTAGTAATACAAAGAAATGCTGGTAAATATTAGATGACTTCAGAGCACTTTATTAATATATCCCTCTGGATATGACAAGAGCAAGCAAGAATAGTGGGGAAATTAACACAATATCTGTGATAAAGAGATGTTCAAACACTGTTGCTTTTTTTTGGGGGGGAAGCAGCACTAGGGAAAGGGATTTTGCTTTTGTGTAAAAAGTGTGTTATGTTCTTAGGCATTCAGTGAATTGACAGAAGCGTATTTTGATCCAGTATCACTCATTTAAAAGAATAACCACAAGTTAGGACAGTAATCAGATTCATTTCCTCATGAGAAAGGAAAGTGATAATGTCCTATTCCATCTAAACCTAATATGGAAAAAGCAGTTAATAACAACACAGCCTACTGCACTGTCAGAAAAAGGCTGTACCTGCTGGCCTTCTGAAAAGGAATGCATCAAAGTGTTGAGTTTACAGTGTGAAAAGCACAATTTGACAGCATTTTAACACAAGTCAGTGAAACGTGTTTTGCTGAGAGATCACAGGACAATAAATAGGGGCCTTACTGCTATTGAGCAAGAAGCTACCTATTTCTTCTGAAAAAAAAAAAAATCTTTAAAACACCTGGGGTAATTTTATTCCTCTAAAATATTCCCTTTATGGTAGTGTTAGTCCCTTAGTCATGTCCAACTCTTTGTGACCCCATGAACTGTAGCCCACAAAGCTCCTCTGTCCATGGGGTCCAGGCAAGAATATTGGAGTGGGTTGCCATACCCTCCTCCAGGGGATCTTCCCAACCCAGGGACTGAACCTGTGTCTTCTGCATTGCAGGTGGATTCTTTACCAATCTGAGCCATTAACTACATTTCTAAAAGTATGTCTGTGGAATTATGGTACAGATTGAAACCTTAGACCTGTTCGTGCTTTGGCTCATAAACAGAGAGACACAGTTTACTTTTCCAAATTATCAAGTCAGAAAATCTTAAACATTTAGAAATCCACATTAAATATGTTATTATCCCATATCTGCATTTTATAGATTAAGAAACTGAGGCTGCCCAAAGTGAAGGACTTGACCAATGTGCTAATTCAACAAACAAGATGAAAAGACACCACTTTCCGTGAGTCTGCCTCTAGCTTTGAGTTATGCTCGCTTACCGATGTCTATTATATCACTCCCATCAAGCATGGAAGTGCATTCACTCATTCTTTTTTATCTTAATTCTACTAATTCGTGTTTGGTTTTTGCTCTGCCGGGTCTTTGCTGGTGTGCGGGCTCTTCTCTAGTTGCAGAGAGGAGGGGCTCCTCTGCAGTTGTGTGTAGAGAGGAGGGGCTCCTCCCCAGTTGGGTGCAAAGAGGAGGGGCTCCTCCCCAGTTGTGTGCAGAGAGGAGGGGCTCCTCCCCAGTTGTGTGCAGAGAGGAGGGGCTCCTCCCCAGTTGTGTGCGGAGAGGAGGGGCTCCTCCCCAGTTGTGTGCGGAGAGGAGGGGCTCCTCCCCAGTTGTGTGCGGAGAGGAGGGGCTCCTCTCCAGTTGTGTGCGGAGAGGAGGGGCTCCTCCGCAGTTGTGTGCGGAGAGGAGGGGCTCCTCCGCAGTTGTGTGCAGAGAGGAGGGGCTCCTCCGCAGTTGTGTGCAGAGAGGAGGGGCTCCTCCCCAGTTGTGTGCAGAGAGGAGGGGCTCCTCTCCAGTTGTGTGCAGAGAGGAGGGGCTCCTCCCCAGTTGTGTGCAGAGAGAAGGGGCTCCTCTCCAGTTGTTGTGTGCAGAGAGGAAGGGCTCCTCCCCAGTTGTGTGCAGAGAGGAGGGGCTCCTCTCCAGTTGTGTGTAGAGAGGAGGGGCTCCTCCGCAGTTGTGTGCAGAGAGGAGGGGCTCCTCCGCAGTTGTGTGCAGAGAGGAGGGGCTCCTCTCCAGTTGTGTGCAGAGAGGAGGAGCTCCTCCCCAGTTGTGTGCAGAGAGGAGGGGCTCCTCCCCAGTTGTGTGCAGAGAGGAGGGGCTCCTCCCCAGTTGTGTGCAGAGAGAAGGGGCTCCTCTCCAGTTGTTGTGTGCAGAGAGGAAGGGCTCCTCCCCAGTTGTGTGCAGAGAGGAGGGGCTCCTCTCCAGTTGTGTGCAGAGAGGAGGGGCTCCTCCGCAGTTGTGTGCAGAGAGGAGGGGCTCCTCCACAGTTGTGTGCAGAGAGGAGGGGCTCCTCCCCAGTTGTGTGCAGAGAGGAGGGGCTCCTCTCCAGTTGTGTGCAGAGAGGAGGGGCTCCTCCCCAGTTGTGTGCAGAGAGGAGGGGCTCCTCCCCAATTGTGTGCAGAGAGGAGGGGCTCCTCCCCAGTTGTGTGCAGAGAGAAGGGGCTCCTCTCCAGTTGTTGTGTGCAGAGAGGAAGGGCTCCTCCCCAGTTGTGTGCAGAGAGGAGGGGCTCCTCTCCAGTTGTTGTGTGTAGAAAGGAGGGGCTCCTCTGCAGTTGCCGTGTGTAGGCGTCTCATTGTGGTGGCTTCTCTTGTGGCCTAGCCTGAATTCCAGGATGCACGGGCATCAGTAATCATGGCGCGTGGGCTTAGTTGCTCCTTGTGGAACCTTCCAGACCAGGGATCGAACGTGTGTCACCTGCCTTGGCTCTTTACCAGCTGAGCCAGCAGGGAAGCCCCCTCCATTCATGCATTCTTGAAGTCACTGAGGCATTGTTTTTGTATTTCCTTCTGTTTAGGCGTGGTGTCAGGTTCACACTGTATCAGGGGGTTGGTGATAGACTGGAGGCCTGGTGTACTGTGGTTCATGGGGTCACCAAGAGTTGGATACGACTGAGTGACTGAACTGAACTGAACTGAACTGTATCACGAATTGGTAGAAATACGTGTCAGTGTTACCTTGAATATTTCAAATCAGGTGGATGTGATTCCCTTATTAATAGCTGCCTCGTTAAATTTTGTAGAAAGAGTCACTGAAACTTCTAAGAACCTAACACGTGCCTTTTAATCGTATTCTTTCCAGGATGCAGTTAAATATTATGTCTTAGTTTCACATATCAGAGGACCGAGTCTCGAAAAAGGTGAGTTATTTACCGAAGTTTTTAGCCAAGAAAAGATGAAACTAAGATGAAAAATCAAGACTGTCAGATTTCATACCCAGTCTTCTTCCTGCCGTGCTCTTGAGATGATTAAATTTTAGCGATCCTGAAAGATGAAAGTGTATAAGATTAAAAAAAGAAAAAAAAAGAAAGTGTATAAGATTAGAGCCATTCAAACGCCAAGAAAGTAAAGGTAGTCATTAACTCCAGGCTTTATTAAGATAAGCATGCAGGGTAATTCCCATAAAAAAAGCTACTGAAATTATCAATAAAACTCCATGAATGATCAAGTAGGCAAGAAAAAGAGGAGAAAAAGGCAGAAAGAAGTTGCAAACAATAGTATGGTTCTAGACTTCTGCATAGAGTAGGGGAAGAAGAGAGAAAGTGAGAATGCAAGTCGCTCAGTCGTGTCCGACTCTTGGCGACCCCATGGACTATATGGTCCATGGAATTCTCCAGGCCAGAATCCTGGAGTGGGTAATAGCCTTTCCCTTCTCCAGGGGAATCTTCCCCAGCCAGGGATCGAAGCCAGGTCTCCTGCATTGCAGGTGGATTCTTTATTAGCTGAGCCACAAGGGAAGCCCCATTTAAGAAGAAAGCTGTGATCAATAAAAAGACTGTTATTTTCACAAGGTATCCCTGTTTTATTTCATGGGAGAGTTTGACAGGTCTTATTTTCTTCCTAAAAAAAAAAAAAAAAAACAAAAAAACATGTAACAGAAAACTGAATTCCAGCAATTTGAAGATCAAAGAAGCTCCCTGTTCCAGTGAATTGTTTGACGTCATTAGATATTGTCAAGTACTAGAAAGCTAGTACTTGAGTTTTTTAGAAAGGCAGTGTTATTATAACAATAATGAACCTGATGTGGAAATAGATGACTCAGATTTTTTTTAACAGTTTTTATGCTTTTCCCTTTCTCTGTAATTATCCAAAAGTCTTTGGGAATGCTGCATTCTACAAACTTATATATTCTGAAAAACAGAGTTTCACTGAAGTCTTGGCGTGTATGCAATATTGCTAGTAACAAAAATAAGAGATATGTGTGATGATAAAATGAAGGTGTTGAAATTAGAATTTTTCATAAGCAATTGCTTTCTGATATCTAGGGTTATGTCATAACTTTTGTATGAGTTCCATTTATAGAAGACTAAAAATTTGAAACATTTCAGAGGGGTACACAGTACTTTCCTTTTCAGGTTATGCTGTAAATGTATGTGACAAAGAGCCAAGAGCTGCCATGTCCATTTGGACTTTGATAGTTAAAACCCCTGCTTAAATCAGTCCTTTATAAATCACTCCAGTTAAGTACAAGTTTAGTTCAATCCAAAAAGTACCTACAGGAGAAGATGAAACTTTTCCTTTTAACTTTTACCCCTAAATATAGTTTCATTATTTAATCTCTTCAGTCAGCCCGTCAATGAGGTTTTGTCTTAATAGAATGGCTACAGTTCACACCAGTACCTTTGAATGTTTATATTTCACGAAGTATGAGTTTTAGAGTTAGAAACTAGTCATAAGCTCAGACATTTAATTTTTATTTTTTACTGAAGTATAGTTGATTTACAGTATTGTTAGTTTCAGGTATACAGCAGAGTTACCCAGTTATGTATATATATGCATTTATCTTGAGAGTCCCTTGGACTGCAAGGAGATCCAACCAGTCCATCCTAAAGGAAACCAGTCCTGAATATTCATTGGAAGGACTGATGCTGAAGCTGAAGCTCCAGTCCTTTGGCCACCTGATGCGAAGAACTGACTCACTAGAAAAGACCCTGATGCTGGGAAAGATTGAAGGCAGGAGGAGAAGGGGACGACAGAGGAGGAGATGGTTGGATGGCATCACCCACTCGATGGCCATGAGTCTGAGCAAGCTCTGGGAGTTGGTGATGGACAGGGAAGCCTGGCGTGCTGCAGTCTATGGGGTTGCAAAGAGTCGGACATGACTGAGCAAATGAACTGAACTGAACTGATATCTGTATAAGTAAATGCAGTTATATGTGCATCTATATGTATATATACAGTTATATATGTGCGTGTATATACATATAAACATTTGTCAGGTTCTTTTCCCATATAGGTTATTACCAGATATCGAGTTTATAGTTCTCTGTGCTATACCGTAGGTCCTTGTGGGTCATCGACTTAACATGTAGCAGTGAGTATACCCATCAATCCCAAACAACTAACTTATCCACTCCCCCTTCCCCCTTTGGTTACCAGACATGTGTTCCTATGTCTGTGAATCTCTTTCTGTTTTGGAAGTAAGCTCATTTATATCAACTTGTTTTTAGATCCCATATAAAAGGGATATATGATATTTATCTCTGACTTCAGTTGGCATTATAATCTGTAGGCCCATGCGTGTTGTTGCAAATGGCATTATTTCGTTCTCTTTTTATGATTAAGTAGTATTCCATTGTACATACGCACCGCATCTTTGTCCGTTCAGCTGCTGATGGACGCTTAGCTTGTTTCCATGTCTTGGCTCTTGTGAACAGCACTGCGGTGACCACTGGGTGCATGTATCTTTTGGAACCATGGTTTCTTCTGGATATATGCCCAGGAGCGGGGCTGGGGGAACATAGGGCACTTCTGGTTTTGAGTTTGTTCAGGGATTCTCTGTGCTGCCCTGCATAGTAACTGCACCAGTTTACACTCCTGCCAACAGCGTAAGAGGGCTCTGTTTTCTCCTTACCCTCGGCAGCATTTATTATTTGTCGACTTTTGTAGTTCTGGTTTGCATTTCTCTCATAATTAGCAGCGTTGAACATCTTTTCATTTGCCTTTCGGTCATTTCTCTGTCTTCTTTGGAGAAATGTGGAATTAGGTCTTCTGCCCATTGTTTGGGTTGGGTTGTTTTGAGCAGTATGGGCTGTTTGTCTCTTTTAGAGTTTAATCTCTTTTCGGTTGCATCATTTGTAAATATTTTCTCCCATTCTGTGGGTTATTTCCCAAAAGACACTGTTGTGATTCATGTGAAAAAGTGTCCTGCCTGTAAGTATTTAACAGTGTCTGGTGTTACATTTAGGTCTTTATCACATTTTTAGTTTATTTATGTGTGGTGTTAGAGCACGGTCCAATTTCATTTTGTTACATGTAGCTGTCCAGTTTTCCCCCGCACCGCATAATGAAGAGAGTATCTTTTCTCCATATTACACTCTTGCCTTTTCTGTTGCAGAGTAATTGAATAGATGTGTGGGTTTCTTTCTGGGCCCTCTATTCTGCTTCCTTGATCTCTGTCTGTTTTGTGTCCGTACAAAACTATTTTGATTACTGTAGCTTTGAAGTATATTCTGAAGTCAGGGACCTTGATTGCCCCAGCTCCATTCTTCTTTCTCAAGATTATTTTGGCTGTTTGGGGTGTTTTGTGTTTCCATGCAAAGTTTTAAATTATGTGGTTCAGTTCTATGCAAAATGCCATTGGTATTTTGATGCATTGAACAAAGCAGACTCATACGGAAAGAGAAAGTTGTGTTGTGAAATTCCGTGAGAGGTGTCTTCTTGCTGGAAGGGCAGGCATGCTTGCTGTACCATGGCTCTGTCGGAGAAGAGAGAAAACTGTTCTTCTCAGTGTTCAGTTCAGTTCAGTCGATCAGTCCTGTCTGACTCTGTGACCCCATGGACTGCAGCACGCCAGGCCTCCCTGTCCATCATGAACCCCCAGAGCTTGCTCAAACTCATGTCTGTCGAGTCAGTGATGCCATCCAACCATCTCATCCTCTGTCGTCTCCTTCTCCTCCCACCTTCAATCTTTCCCAGCATCAGGGTCTTTTCAAAAGAGTCAGTTCTTCACATCAGGTGGCCAGCAGATTGGAGTTTCAGCTTCAGCATCAGTCCTTCCAATGAACACCCAGGACTGATCTCCTTTAGGATGGACTGGTTGGATCTGCCTTGCAGTCCAAGGGACTTTCAAAAGTCTTCTCCAACACCACAGTTCCAAAGAATCCATTTTTTGGTGCTCAGCTTTCTTTATAATCCAACTCTCACAGCCATACATGACTTGTCAGTGTTAGAAGAATTCTGACTGAATCGAGGGATTAGAAGCTGTCTTCCCATGAAGGTCATGGGAACGAGTCAACAAGCTCTGAGGTTGACTATCCTTCCTGGGTCTAGGACCCAGCCAGTAGTCAACTCCCACCTTTAGAAGGCAGGTGCCTGCCAGGATCTGGGTCCTAATTGCCTGGCAGAGAAAGTGTACCTGTGAGACTGGACTGTGTGTGCTCTCTCTCACTCTTGCCTGGCACACATACCCATTTCAAAACATGGAAAGCCTCTTCCAGGAAGGAAGGGCGCTCCTAATGTGGGTAGGTCCTTAACCTGCCTCATTCCTAATCTCTGCCAGGGGAGTAAGTATTAGAAGCAGTAGGAAGGTTTCCCTCTCCAAACCTACCCTTCGGATGCCATGAATACCAAGCGCTAATCAGCCCGGTGTTTGCAGACAAGGGTTCCGGAATGCCCTCTAGCTGCGTGATGACTAGGAGAAAAAAAAAGGTCATGTGAGAATTGACACATACAGCTGAGTGTTTGCCTTCCAAGTGGTCCCTTGAGAGCCTACACCTGTATTCCAAAAGTGTTATTGTGATGCTAGACAGTGTTGAAACCTTTTCTGTTTTTTTTTTTTTTTAATTGGTGTCAGAACCCAACTCCTGAGTCCTGTGACGGAAGGTAACGGAGAAGCGTTGGAAAAAATAGGTGCCAGACGCTGTTGAAATACTTTCACAATAGAATACCTCAGATGAAGTCAATATTATTATTTCCTATTTTCTATGAATGAGGGAACGAGTCCCGGAACTTGAAATTGTCAAGAACGTCAAACTGAAATATTTCATAGCCTTGCCTCTTCTCAAGGTAATATCTAATAAAATCACTTTCTTCACTGACCTGTGTGTCTCAATGCCCAATTAGGTGTTATTATTTTTTTAAATTTTATTGACGTGTAGTTGATTTACGAGGCTGTGTTGATTTTTGGTGTATGGCAGAGTGACTCGGTTATGAATCTGTGTATTCTTTTTCATCTTCTTTTCCATCACGGCTCATCACAGCACACTGAACGTGCTTCCTTGCGCTGTACGATAGGACCTTCTTGTTTATCTTTATCCCTATATACCAGTTAGCCTCTGCTAACCCCAGACTCCCATTCCTTCCCCCGTTTCACCTGCACCTTGGCAACCGTTAAGTCCGTTCTCTGTATCAGTGAGCCTGGTTTTGTTTCGGAGGTACGCTGATGGGTACTGCATTTTAGACTCCGCTTATAAGTGACGTCATGTGGTATTTGTCTTTTTCTTCCTGACTTCCTTTGCTTAGCACAGTCATCTCTCGGTGCATCGATGTTGCTGCCCCTTGTCTGCTGCCCACCCTGCTGGACGTCAGCTTCCCAGGGACAGAGAAACCTCTGCAGTGCTTCTCCCGGTGGGAGAATCGGCCTTTGCTCACCATGCTCTCGTTGCATGCCCGTCAGTAATATGTAACATAATCAGATAAGGCCAATTCCGAAATTAGTTACACGCAGTAATACTAAGAAATCAGTGAGGATAAAGTTAGGAAACTCTTGTGCATGATTCCAGAGGGAATATTTATTCTTGAAGTGTTCACTGTTCAGTCGTGTCCGACTCTTTTGTGACCCCATGGACTGTAGCCCATCAGGCTCCTCTGTCCATGGGATTTCCCAGGCAAGAACACTGGAGTGGGTTGCCATTCCCTTCTCCAGGAGGGTCTTCCCGACTCGGATCTTCCCAACTCAGGTCTCCCGCATGGCAAAGAGATTCTTTACCAGTTGAGCCACCAGGGAAGCCCTATTTATTTTTTGTTATCTTAAAATATTCTCCATTGCCTTTTACGTCTTAATATTGTAAAGAAATCAGTGTGCAGTTTTATGGGAAGGTCAGATGGCTGGATTTTAAAATGACCGGGAAACGTAGTCATCCTTTATGGATCGTCTCCTTTTGTTTCGGTGGAAAACGTCTTTTCGAAGGAACTTTTTGGTGGTTCAAAGGCCTCCTGGCACATGGCATGGTGTTGACTTGGCATGGAGGCTAACCAAGGCAAGGACGGTGCCCTGGGCTCTCAGGTGGCCGGGCACAGTTGGACATGATTGAGTCTTCTGGGAATGCAGCATTGTAGGAAGGAGCTCTTGCTAGGACCCTGAGATTTCCTCTTTCAGGAGCTGGTACTGTCTTTAATGCCACAATTAGCTTGGCTTTGCCTGTGTTGGGAGAAATGACCTAGCTAATGATACAATAAATCAGTGGTGTTTTTATGTAATGAAGATGATAGCCGCCGTGTGATGTGATGGTGGCCAGTTGCCATAGAAACCCGAATGTGCCCTGAGCACTGGATGACTGGATGTCCCTTCTCTGAACATGGGCTTCCACCAGCGTTTTACTAAAGCCATTTCTGGCGCTCTCGTCGGTTACAGTGTCTTTGATCTTCAAAGACTTGAGGGCAGCTTTCAGGCCGGTCTCTCAGATCCTTAGTGATTGAGCTTGAAGGGTTTTTTTCCCCCTGGATCTTGGGCAACACAGTTGGAGTTTTCCCCACACATTCAGTTCAGTTGAGTTGCTCAGTCGTGTCTGACGGTTTGTGACCCCGTGGACTGCAGCATGCCAGGCCTCCCTGTCCATCACCATCTCCCCGAGTTTACTCAAACTCACATCCATTGAGTCGGTGATGCCATCCAACCAGCGCATCCTCTGTTGCCCCCTTCTCCTCCCGCTTTCAATCTTTCCCAGCATCAGGGTCTCTTCCAATCAGTCAGCTCTTTGCATCAGGTGACTCAGATGGTAAAGCGTCTGTCTACAATGCGGGAGACCCGGGTTCGACCCCTGGGTCGGGAAGATCCCCTGGAGAAGGAAATGGCAACCCACTCCAGTACTATTGCCTGGAAAAATCCCATGGACAGAGGAGCCTGGTAGGCTACGGTCCATGGGGTCGCAAAGAGTCGGACACAACTAAGCGACTTCACTTTCTTTTTGCATCAGGTGGCCAAAGTATTGGAGTTTCAGCTTCAGCTTCAGCACTAGTCCTTCCAATGAACATCCAGGACTGATCTCCTTTAGGATGGACTGGTTGGAACTCCTTGCTGTCCAAGGGACTCTCAAGCGTCTCCTCTGATACCACAGTTCAAAAGCATCAGTTCTTCAGTGCTCAGCCTTCTTTATAGTCCAACTCTCACATTCATACAGGACCACTGGAAAACCATAGCCTTGACTAGACGGACCTTTGTCAGCAAAGTGATGTCTCTGCTTTTTAATATGCTGTCTAGGTTGGTCATAACTTTGCTTCCAAGGAGCAAGTGTCTTTTAATTTCATGGCTGCAGTCAATATCTGCAGTGATTTTGGAGCCCCCAAAAAACAAAGTCTGCCACTGTTTCCCCATCTATTTACTATGAAGTGATGGGACTGGGATGCCATGATCTTAGTTTTCTGAATGTTGAACTTTGAGCCAGCTTTTTCACTCTCTTCTTTAGGTAAGGGCATTTGGCTGACACATTCTACTGAGGAGAAAATCAGTGATAAAGTAGAAGGCGGTGGGATTGGTGAAGGGGGTGGTGGTTTCACTTGCTGAGCACCATCTTCCACATTCTCTGTCCGCCTGGGTCCTCAGGCCTCTGTGTGAATGAGCATCTGCTTTTCCCATCCTGTGTGACGGGTTAGTGGGTCACTCTCACCCGTCAGCCCTCTTCAGTGGGACACAGGTTCAGACCCAAGACACAGAAATCCATCTCCTTGGTGCCCTGGACACATAGCTGCCTCCCTGTCTTGTCCCAGATCCTGTCAAGAAATAGACACATACTGTGTTTCAAAAGACATTCCCGTTCATGGATTTAAAACAGCTTTTTAAACTCCCAAGGGACTCAAGGGAGAAAAAATCCCAGAAAACTAGAAAATAATATACTCTGCCATAAAAATTCTTTTCAAATAATGAGGACTATTTATTTTATTTTCGTATTTTTTTTTCTGGAAAAAGGGCATTTCATTTTAAAAATTAATTAAAAGACATTCAGTGGTTCTGTGATGTGAAGGGGTTGGAAAAAGTTGGTTTCCAAATTATGTAATTCTATAGTCACTGAGTTGAAGGTTTAGAAATAGTAACGGAATATGGAATAATGTTTTTCTTTTTTTCTGTCATGAAATATTTGTTCTGGAAATCTTTACTTTCATATATTTTTTTCCTAATTTTGTTGTCTTCTGAAGAAGTTTTAATGCCAGCAAATAACATTTAAACCCTTCACATGATGCCAAAAATAGTAAAATCGGAACTTTCATTCTTGATGCCTGAGAGAGTGGGAAAAATGAGTAACATAAAGAATAAAAAGATTTTCAATTTACTTAAAAGGATACCATATGGAATGATGTATCCAATCTAATTTTATATTAGCTTTCTTCATTAAATTCTAAATTTGCACTGCTTTGGAGACACGATTATTTAATGTTCCATTTTAAGTTGTATATGGTTAATTTCAGAGACATGCTGTTATATCAAAACCATAATATGCTATTTTCTCTGTTATTACTAATGATATTTCATACGAGATACTCAAAAGCTATGGAAGCTCCTTGTTTTACGTACATTTGGATAATACATGAAAGATTAGGGTTTGCAGCTCTTCCAGGGAGGTCAAGGAAAAGTAATGAAAGTGAAAAAATGACTTTTATTTTTGGCTCCGTGTCTGTCAGCACGTTTGCCCACACCTTTTAGATCATCTGTCTTCCGTTCATGAGACAAGATATCTTAAAGTTCTTCACATGAGAGAAGATAAGTTTCTTCTGATCTAAGGGAAGTGAAATTGACCCCTGGTTTCTGGCTTTGAAAATTAATGCGATAGTCCTCTAAAATGGCAACATGCTGAGTTATCAAGTAACCTCGCAGCTACAAAATGCTGTAATTTCATTGTGGACCATTTGCATATTAATGTACTCTAACGTGGTTCAGGAGAAGGCAATGGCAGCCCACTCCAGTCCTCTTGCCTGGAAAATCCCGTGGACGAAGGAGCCTGGTGGGCTGCAGTCCATGGGGTCGCTAAGAGTCGGGCACAACTGAGCGACTTCACTTTCCCTTTTCACTTTCATGCATTGGAGAAGGAAATGGCAACCCACTCCAGTGTTCTTGCCTGGAGAATCCCAGGGGCGGCGGAGCCTGGTGGGCTGCCGTCTATGGGGTCGCACAGAGTCAGACACGACTGAAGCGACTTAGCAGCAACGTGGTTCGTATTCAACCTTTAGGAATGCTAGATATTTCAAAGCAAGTCATCAATCTGATTTTTTCACAATGTTCCAGTTTATCGCATACTATAATACCAGTTCAAATGCATACCCCACTAAAGGGGAATCTTATTAATTTGGCTTGCTTTCTTTGCTTTCCAAAGAAGAGATAAACACACACTGAGTGATAACCTGGTTACTTAAGTGGGAAGTATGTGACTAGTGTGTAGTGTGCAGTTCCACACGGCAAGGCCAAGCATTACACGTCTTTTTTAATTTGTTTTTTCCTGTTTGTATGCACACGTGTATGTGTCTAATTATTGCCTTTGATTTTATGGCTCGGGCCTCTGCTTTATTTCCACACAAAACCTGCACAGTAATGCTTCTAGCAGCTTTAGTCACAATTGCCTTAATTTCGAAGCAGTAGTGATGGCCTTCAGTGGTTGTTGTCCAGTCACTAAATCGTGTCTGACTCTTTGTGACCCCATGGACTGCAACACACCAGGCTTCCCTGTCTTTCGCTGTCTCCCAAAGTGTGCTCAAACTCATGTCCATTGAGTTGGTGATGCCATCCAACCGTCTTATCCTCTGTCGCCCCCTCCTCCTCTTGCCTTCAATCTTTCCCAGTATCAGGGTCTTTCCCAATGAATTTGCTCTTTGCATTAGGTGGCCAAAGTATTGGAGCTTCGGCTTCAACATCAGTCCTTCCAGTGCATATTCAGGGTTGCTTTCGTGGAGGATTGACTCGTTTGATCTCCTGGCAGTCCAAGGGACTCTTAAGACTCTTCTCTAGGACTGCAGTTTGAAAGGATCAGTTCTTCGGGGCTCAGCCTTCTTTATGGTCAAACTCTCACATCCATACATGACTCCTGGGAAAAGCATAGTTTTGACTAGACGGACCCTTGTCGGCAAAGCGATGTCTCAGCTTTCTAGTCACGGCTTTCCTTCAGTAAGGGATAGGTAAACTGTGGCCCATCCATACAATGGGATATTTTCTAGTGCTAAAAAGAGAGGAGCTGTGAGACCACTAAGAGACATGAAAGAATCTTAGTGTGCTTATTACTGGGTGAAACAAGACCAACTGATAAGTCTGTGTGCTGGGTTATTCCTACTGTGACATTCTAGAAAAGGCCAATGCACAGGGACAATAAAACGATCAGTGGTTGCCAGGGCCTGGGGGTGAAGTTCATGGTGTGTGGGTGGGGCAGTGCCGGCGCTCTGCGTGATGATAGCAGATGGATACATGTCGTCATGTGTCTGTCCCAAGGTCACAGAAGGCACAGCACCAGGGGTGAACCTTGGTGATCCAACCAGCCCATCCTAAAGGAGATCAGCCCTGAATGTTCACTGGAAGGACTGATGCTGAGGCTGAAGCTCCAATCCTTTGGCCACCTGATGCAAAGAGCTGACTCGTTTGAAAAGATCCCGATACTGGGGAAAAATTGAAGGTGGGATGAGAAGGGGACAACAGAGGATGAGATGTTGGATGGCATCACCGACTCAATGGACATGGGTTTGGGTGGACTCCAGGAGTTGCTGATGGACAGGGAGGCCTGGTGTGCTGTGGTCCATGGGGTCTCAAAGAGTCAGACACAACTGAGCTACTGAACTGAACTGAAGGGTGAACCTATCGTAAACTGTGGACTTTGAGTGATAGTGATGTTTAGTGGAGGTTCATCAGTTATAGCAAATACACTTTCGTGGTGGACGCTGGTCGTCAGGGAGACATGAGTCAGGACATGGTATATATGGGAAATCCCTATACTTGCTGTTCAATTTTCCTATGAAGGTAACATTACTCTAAAAAATATTTTTAAGATATATGTTTGTATGTGTTTACCCACGATAGAGCATTCTCTCCACTTTACAAGTGGAGATAAAATGAGCCTTCTGCATATGTGCCTGCTCAGTCACTTGGTTGTGTCCGACTCTTTTGTGACCCCATGGAGTGTAGCCTGCCAGGCCCCTCTGTCCATGTGTCCTAGTATATGAGAGTCATTTGTGTGTGCATTCACCCATCCATCCATTGACCCACCCTCCCATCCACCCACCCACCCATCCATCCACCCATCTACCCATCCATCCATTCACCCATCTACCCATCCAACCATCCACCCATCCATCCATCCATCCATCCATCCATCCACCCACCCACCCACCCACCCATCCACCCACCCATCCATCCATCCACCCACCCACCCACCCATCCACCCACCCACCCATCCATCCATTGACCCACCCTCCCATCCACCCACCCACCCATCCATCCACCCATCTACCCATCCATCCATCCACCCACCCATCCACCCACCCACCCATCCATCCATCCATCCACCCATCCATCCATTGACCCACCCACCCATCCATCCATCCATCCACCCACCCACCCACCCATGCATCCATCCACCCACCCACCCACCCACCCATGCATCCATCCACCCACCCACCCACCCTCCCATCCACCCACCCACCCTCCCATCCACCCACCCACCCATCCATCCATTGACCCACCCACCCATCCATTCATCCACTCACCTACCCATCCACCCACCCACCCATCCATCCACCCACCTAACCACCCATCCACCCACCCATCCATCCATCCACCCACTCACCCATCCATTCACCCATCCACCCATCCATCCATCCACCCACCCATCCATCCATCCACCCACTCACCCATCCATCCACCCACCCATCCATCCATCCATCCATCCACCCACCCACCCATCTACCCATCCATCCATCCACCATCTACCCATCCATCCACCCACCCATCCACCCACCCATCCACTCACCCATCCATCCACCCACCCATCCATCCATCTTCCACCCATCTATCCACCCATTAACCCGTCCATCCATCCTCCCACCCGTCCACCCTACCATCCATCCCCTCACCCACCCACCCGTCCACCCACCCACCCATCCACCTAACCATCCATCCATTCATTCACCCATCCATCCATTCCCCTATTCATCCCTCTATCCAGCAAAACCTAACTTGTACAGTACACTTTTCTACCTTTGATGAACATACAAAAATGAGTATAGGGTGCTGCTTGCCTTTAAAAACTGCCTGTTTCATAATTTTCCTTGAGTAGTGAAATAAACAGTTGAGTACTGCGCTAGTTTTGATGATGTAACATGCTCTCCGCCGTGGGATTCTGCAAATCAGTGCCTGTGGCTGGTGATTTATTCTGTGAGTGAATACTGAAACACTCACGTCAGTAAGCGTTCAGGTAACAAAAGACATGTTAGTATGTCTCTGATCAGTAAATTCCTGATAATTAATAATCTGAGTTCATCCTGCCCAGTGCAGAATGGTCCACCTCAAATACCCAACCCGTGGAAGGGAATTCAGATGCTCTACAACCATGGGACAGAAAGAGGGTTTTGTAATTTCCTTTGGGTGATAGTTCATGACGCATTTTGGGATCATACTTGTAGATTTTTTCTTGTATATCTTAGTTGCTGGCATTAGTCATTTTAATTACAAGTACCCAACTGTCAAATCATGCTACGTACAGACACTGAATGAAAAGTATTCTTTATTACAACTGTTAACGTTAAACACGTGTTTTATTTAAATGTTGACATACTCTGATGAAATGCATATTTATTTGTTGATCTCATTCTCTGAGAGCAAAGACTGCACTCTATTAAAAGTCTCCATTTTTCCTCTTTTACTGATTTCCATTTTTCTTACATACAGCTCACTTAGTGAATTTTAGTTGACTCAACTGTGCATAACCAATTAGCCACAGCTCCATGTAACTCTGGTATTAGCTCCTTGCTTGGAGTAAACTTGGTTATTTTCATGCACCCTATTCATTCTTTAAGTCAAATCCATCCTGAGATCGATACACAATTTGAGCCATGAAGGGAAGCAGTGTCTTTAATATTTGATGTCATTTGTATTAGATTGTAAGGTTTTCCTATTGGCTCAGCAGCAAAGAATCTGCCTGCCAGTGCAGGAGACCTGGATTCAATCCCTGGTTCGAGAAGATTCCCTGGAGAAGGAAATGGCGACACACTCCAGTATCCTTGCCTGGAGAATCCCATGAACAGAGGAGCATGGTGGGCTACAGTCCATCGTGTTGCAAAGAGGCAGACATAACTTAGCAACTGAGCATGCATGCAAGTATTGGATTGAAGTGACGGGACGCTCTGTAGAGATGGGTTCAGCTTCCCTGTGGGACGGTTATGGGTGAGTTAGTCCGGTAACTCGGGATTACTGACAGCAGGCAACAATAGTTTCTTGCAATTTCTTAGAGCTAGAACTAATACTGAATAACTGACGTGAGTTTCAAGAAACCTAGCCCCCAAGTTTGCTCACAGTTCTGTGCATGTGATAGATGTGTCATCGCATCTTTGCAGGGACCAAAGTGATAGTTTACTTTGCAGGTACCAAAGTGATAGTTGACTTTGCTCATTTTACCAATGGGAAGGATTATGATGTAAGACAGTTTCTTTAAAAGATAACATGGGTGGTCCAGCGGCTAAGCCGTGCGCTCCCAATGCAGGGGGACTGGTCTGAGCCTAGGTCTCACATGCTGCAACTCAAGAGTGTTTGGAAGCCACACCTAGGACCCAGCACAGCCAAAAGTAAATAAATAAACTTTAAAACAATTTGTTTACCGTGTTTATTTGGGGCTGTGCCGTGTCTTCCTTGCTGTGTGGGCTTCGGTCCTGTCCTGGCTAGCAGAGGCTCCTCTCTGGTTGTGATGGCCAGCCCTCTCACTGCAGAGGCTTCTCCTGTTGCAGCTCCTGGACTCTAGCGGACTGGCTCAGCGGTTGCGACAGGTTTTCCCGGAGTAGGGCTCCAACCTGTGTCTCCCGCATCAGCAGGCAAGTCCTTCACCGCTGAGCTACCAGGGAAGCCTAATACATAAATATTTTAAAACAATACAGGAGATAACGTTCAGAAGGAAATGATTGTGAATGAGGCGAGGGAAAAGGCCTTATCACGCTGACGTGCTGTGCTCAGTCACTCAGTCATGTCCGACTCTTTGCGACTGCATGGACTACAGTCCACCAGGCTCCTCTGTCCATGGGATTCTCCAGGCAAGAATACCTAGAGTGGGTTGCCGTGCCCTCTTCCAGGGGATCTTCCTGACCGAGGGATGGAACCCAGGTCTCCCACATTGCAGGCAGTTTCTTTGCCAGCTGAGCCATCTCGGAAGCCCAAGAATACTAGAATGGATAGCCCATCCCTTCTCCAGGGGGCCTTCCAGACCCAGGAATCGAACTGGGGTTTTCCTGCATTGCAGGTGGATTCTGTACCAGCTGAGCTCCCTGGGAAGGCCCTGATACTCTGATACAGTGATACGGTTCTGCGAGATGCTTTGATGGTGGATACATGCCTCTATGTTTGCCAAATCCCATAGGACATACAGCATTAAGAGTGAACCCTTGGAGAAGGGCATGGCAACCCACTCCAGCATTCCTGCCTGGAAAATCCCCATGGACAGAGGAGCCTGGCAGGGCTACAGTCCGTGGGGTGGCAAAGAGTCACACACGGCTGAGCAACTGAACAACAAGAACACCGCTTAGTGGGGGTGGGGTGGGAGGACTCTGGTGGAAGATACTGATAAAGAGGGAGCTTGTGAGCGTGTGGGTGCCGGCGACATGTGGGAGCTCTGTTCTTGGTGCTCAGGTCTGCGGTGACCTGAAACCAGCGTTCCAAACCAGTGTGTTAGCCAAGGGAAGTCGGTCCTATGATTACTCATCCTTTGCTATCATTCGCTTCCGAAAGAAAATGAAGTCACTCAGTCGTGTCCCAACTCTGTGTGACTCCGTGGACTGTAGCCCGCCAGGCTCCTCTGTCCAGGGGACTCTCCAGGCAAGAATTACTGGAGTGGGGTGCCATGCCTTCCTCCAGGGGATCTTCCTGACCCACGGGTTGAGCGTGGACTCAGTTTCTTTCGGTCCTTGAAAGCAAAGTTGAAGGGGCTAGTCACTGTGGGATGGTTAGTGAGCTTCTTAACGTCCCTGGGTCTTCATTTCGCCCTCCATACAGTGGGAAGCTGGCTTGACAAGTATGTCGTGTAAATAGGAAACAATATGCGTAAAGTCATGTTGAATGCACACGGCAGACATTGTTGAATACATGGTATCAGAAGCCCCCCTTTTGGATTAAATATTTGTTCTGAAATACGTGTTGCTAACTTGCCTGTCAATATCATAATTTAAAAAATGACAGCTAACATTTTATTCTAATGCATATGAAGGCTTTAAAATAACCAGGCTTGGTGTTTTAATCATGAGGCTGCAATAGATTTAATTTTCAATATTCAGTATCTCATTATCGCTCAATACAGAATGGAAACTGTTACACTAAATCCCTTACCTTCATTATGTTAGGGTGTGTGTGTGTGTGTGTGTGTGTGTGTGTGTGTGTGTGTGTGTGTTTAACAAGAGCTGTGTGTCCAGCTTCCTTTTCAGCCTGTTGACACATGAATCATACCTTGTACACTGAAGAATCTGCCTGCCAGTACAGGAAACACAGGAGAGCCGGGTTCAGTCCCTGGGTCGGGAAGATCCCCTGGAGGAGGGCATGGTTACCCACTCCAGTATTCTTGCCTGGAGAATCCCATGGACAGAGGAGCCTTGTGGGCTGCAGTCTGTGTCGCTGCAAAGAGTCAGACACGACTGAGCAACTGAACAGCAAAAACACTACTTAGTGGGAATGGGGTGAGAGGGCTGCAATGTGGTAACCAGCATGAGCTGGGGTACTTGGACATCTGTTACTTCCATTCCCTGGATCCTTTCTTCTGGGAGAGGGGTCCTTGGGAACGCTTGAAAGCACTCCCCCTTCGTTACAAAGTGTCACGGCCAAATGATCTCCAGTTTACTGTGCCCGGAGCTTGCCTCTCAACCCACGAATTGGCATCGTCTCAGACATGGACAGGTAAGTGGGAGGCACGAAATCACCTGATGAATGTTCTGTAAAGAATTATGAACAGAAACAATCATTTTGTATGCACCTCTTTCTCCAGAATATCAGAGGAAAAGGACAATGAAAAGATTAGGAAAAGAAAAAAAAAACAACTCGAGAGCCAAGTGAGGTTGCCGCCCCTCTGCAGAGAAGAGAATAGCAACGCCATGCTTTTTAGTAACTGAAGGAGAGTTGATGTAAAGTGTTGGGTTAGTGGCAGGTGTAAAGCAGAGGGATTCACATCTCTGAAAAGAAAAGAATCTGAAAAAGTTTCAGGTGTAAAGCGAAGGGATTCACATCTCTGAAAAAAGAATCTGAAAAAGGATATATATATATATATATGTATATATTTGAAAGTATATATATATATATATTCAGATTCTTTTCAGAATCTGAGAAAGAAGATATATATATGTATATATATATATATATGCATGTATATTCAGATTCTTTTCAATTACAGGTAATTACAAGATACCAAGTAGAGTTCCCTATGCTGTACCATAGGTCCCTGTGGGTTATGTATTTTGTATATAGTCTTTTGTGTCTGCTAATCCCAACCTCCTATTTTATCCCTTCCCCTGCCTCTTTCCCCTTCGTTGACTGTAATTTAGCTTTCTGTGCCTGCGGGTCTATTTCTGTTCTGTAAATAAGCTCATCTGTGTAGTTTTTAAAAAGATTCCCGCCTCCAGGTGATAAGCGTCAGGTATTTGTCCCTCTAGGTCTGACTTATGAATACCTCACTAAGTGTGATAATCTCTTGGTTCATCTGTGTTGCTATAAATGGTGTTATTTCATTCTTTTTTAATGATTGAGTCATGTCTCATTGTGTGTGCGTGCGTGTGTGTGTGTGTGTGTGTGTGTATGTCCGTGGGTGTGTATACACATCTTTATTCATTTGTCGAAGGACGTTTATGTTGCTTCCGTGTCTTGGCTGATGTAAAGAATGCTGCAGGGAGCATCGGGGTACCTGAAAAAAATCCAAATGAGACCATCACTGTTCACTGTTGTAATACATGGAGAATTGACAGGTAGTGCTAGAATTTGGTGCTAATAATGATACTGAGGGATGTATGCTAGTCTGCTTTCTGTCATGCCTCTGAAATCTTATTCCTTTGCACCTTTCAGTACTTGGAACAGTCTGTCACACTGCCAGAATAATATAATAAGAAAAGTCTCGGGAGTTTTTAAAGTATAATGAAACCTTAGACACTGGTGCTCCAGGATGCTTGACTATAAGAGATTTGGGTACCAGTGGAAAAAAAAACAGAAAAAACCCCACTAGATCGTGTAAGTTGGTTCTGTGTGTGCAGGTGGGTGGTGTTCTGTAGAACTCCTTGGCCTGGTACCTAAACATGGAAACACTTCTGTCCCTGAAAGGAGAGCATGAGGCCTTGGTCCACTGAGGCCGTTGGACCCTACTCTGCCAGGATAGATAACCACGCACGGAGAAATCAAACCAGATGCCAAGACCCTGTTGATGGATTGCGTGATCCAGGAAACCATCATCACGGCATTATCCTTACAAATGTTTATTATGAAGAGAAAAAAGCAATAGTTCTGTGGGTTCCTGAAATAATTTTCAATAATATATAAAAAAAAAAAACTTAAAGAGACCTCAGAAACTAATTTCTACGTGTCTTTGCTACAAGGCAGAACTGTTTAATGGGACAAATGCATAGCCTCGAATTTACAGGCAGGAGCTTCCAACCACAACATCGTTAATTTTATTTTTGAATTTCAGTGAAGAAGAGATGCTCAAATGTTACGACAGTGCCTATAAATATACAAGATTATTTTTATGTCATGCCTGTCTTTCTAAAATCCAGAAGAAATAGTTCCATTACTGCCTTTCTTATTAATTTTATGTCTCCTGCACATTTTTCTTGCTCTCTTGACTAATTCATAGTATGTGGCATCTTGTGAAGACAGAACCATAAGAAGATAGTTCGGCCATGGACACACTGCAGTATTTAACATGGAGAACCAGCAAGGACCTGCTGGGCAGCACAGAGAACTCTGCTCAATACTCTGTAATAACCCTAGGCTCCCAGGGGGGAGGATGGGGGAAGGGATAGTCAGGGAGTTTTGGATGGACACGGACACACTGCTGTATTTAACATGGAGAACCAGCAAGGACCTGCTGTCCAGCACAGGGAACTCTGCTCAATACTCTGTAATGACCTTATGGTTCCCAGGGGGGAAAGATGGGGGGAAGGGATAGTTAGGGAGTTTGGGATGGACGTGGACACACTGCTGCATTTAACATGGAGAACCAGCAAGGACCTGCTGGACAGCACAGGGGACTTTGCTCAGTGTCGTGTGGCAGCCTGGATGGGAGAGAATAGATACGTGTATATGTATCGCTGAGTCCCTTTTCTCTGCACCTGAAAGTATCACAAGACTATCAGTTGGCTGTGAAAGTGAAAGACACTGTCGTATCCGACTCTTTGCGACCCCACAGTCCATGAGATTTTCGAGGCCAGAATACTGGAGTGGGGATCCTCCTGACCTAGTATTCAAACCCAGGTCTCCCGCATTGCAGGCGGATTGTTTACCAGCTGAGCCACCAAGGAAGCCCAAGAATACTGGAGTGGGTAGCCTATCTCTTCCCCAGCAGATCTTCCTGACCCAGGAATCGAACTAGCGTCTCCTGCATTGCAGGCGGATTCTTTACCAGATGAAGCTACCAGGTTGCTGCTGCTGCTGCTGCTAAGTCACTTCAGTTGTGTCTGACTCTGTGCAACCCCATAGACGGCAGCCCACCAGGTTCCCCCATCCCTTGGATTCTCTAGGCAAGAATACTGGGGTGGGTTGCCATTTCCTTCTCCAGTGCATGAAAGTGAAAAGTCAAAGTGAAGTCGCTCAGTCGTGTCCAACTCTTTGTGACTCTGTGGACTGCAGCCTACCAGGCTCCTACGTCCTATGGGATTTTCCAGGCAAGAGTACTGGAGTGGGGTGCCATTGCCAGGTTGGCTATACTCTAATATAAAATAAAAAGTAAAAAAACAAAGAATGTCTAATAATAACTTATAACCTTTAGAAAAATATTAGGAATCTATTATTTTCTGGACATACACAAAGCTGTGTAATCCTGTTGCTTTTTGATGGAGTCTAAAATAAATGTTATGTATTCATATTCCTCTTTGAATACTGACTTTGAAAAATAGACCAATAATTTTCTTTTTTTTTTTTTTTGCTTCTTTCCACTGTCTGAAGGAAATGATGCAATAAAAATGTCACACGGCTCAGAAAATGGCATAGCTTATCATTGACGAGATCAGTGCATTTAGGATCCGGCCCAATTACACTATAGAAATTTCTGTCGATCTTACTGCTTACAAAAGGATGTTTTTCACCTTTGTTTTCTCACTGCTGGTGGACATGGCTTAGGAAACAGGCACTGAAGAATTCTTCCAGGAGTGCCCCCGACCTCTGCCTGTCCAAGTGGAGTGGAGAGTCTCTTTCCTTAAGTCTTGATTGCGACTCAAGCATTCAGTCCAGAGCACTTGGTCTTTAATAAAGCGTGGTCACTTAAAGAGGACTCTAACACCACTCTCAACATGGAGGATGCCTCTCAGAAACGAAGCCACTCTGCATGTCTGTGACATCTGTCTCTGATCCTTACTATCTTAACGGCCACACAAGAGCCAGCCTTCCTGCCCCAGAAGCCCCCCAGCTGCCTTGGGAAGCCGTTCCTTGCGGGGCTGGCTCACTCTCCCTGGCAGCATCACCCCTAATACATCCACACAGCTTGTCCTTTGTTCCTTCTGAAACTTGTGCTCTCTAGGAGCCCAGGGGAGACCTCTGAGGGGGCATGTTAATCCAGACGGGAAGGGGGTTAGCACCCCTGGGACAGCCTGCAGTCCGTACGTAGGGCATGGATGCTTTTAGATACAATGGATCCTGGAACAGCATGGGTTTGAAATGCAGGTGTCCACTCATCTGTGGATTTTTTTTCCAAAATACTCCAATATTACGAAATGGCCGGTTGCTTGAAAGCAGAGATGCAGAACACCAGAGACAGGCAGAAACCGTGGATGCAGAGGTTGACTAAACTCACGTGCAGTTTCTCCACTGCTTAGAGGTTCAGCGTCCGAACCCCTGTGCTGTTCAGGGTCCACTGCAAATGCTCCTGAAGGTGAAATGCCCACAAACCTGGGTATACAGACCTCAGTGGATCGGGGAGGATGAGCCCCTTCCATCCACAGCTCTTTGCATTCTTTACCCAGAATTAGGTTCCTGAGATCACCACCTACATAAGCCAGCTGCACAGAAGGTCTTGTTTGAGGTGTTCTATTTGGGGGGGACCCAGGATAAAGGAATGAGCAACCCACTCCAGGATTCTTGCCTGGACAACCACACGGACAGGAGACCTGGCAGGCGGCTGTAGTCCACGGGGTCGCAAAGAGTCAGACACGACCGAGTGACACACACACACACACACACACACACACACACACACACACACACACACACACAGAAAGACTGTTTCTTTCCCTTCTTCCCTCTCTCCTTGCTTCCTTTTTTCTTCTCTCCCCCTCTCTGTGTGTTTCTCTGTCTAATCTATTATATAATCTATCGTTTGATCTAGTCCATCATCTACCATCAAGCATAAAGAGATACGGTGACTTCTAAAGAGTCATTTTCAAGGAATATTTGTGTTTTAATGGCTACTTTGTCTGAATCTGGCTTACCTGGTGTCTCAGTGGTAAAAAAATATATATATATCTTCCTATAGTGTAGGAGACATGGGTTGGATCCCAAGGTGGGGAAAATCCCCTGGAGAAGGGAATGGCAGCCCACTCCAGTATTCTCGCCTGGAGAATCCCACGGACACAGGAGCCTAGCAGGCTATAGTTCATGGGGTTGCAAAGAGTTGGACAGGACTGAGCGACTGAGCGACTTTCACTTTCACACTTACCAGAATCAGTAACAGCAAATGATTTTCTATTCAATGATTCTTCTTTTGCTTACTACAGCTTATTGCAGACTTAAGTGTCGTGGACTGAATGTGTACCCCCAGATTCTTATCTCTGTGAATCAGGAGGAGGGTCCCCATCAGAACCTGACCAGGCTGGTCCTCTGAGAAGTAAACTCTTACTGCTTACAAGCTGCCCATTGCATGAGACTGTGCTCCAGCAGCCTGAGCCGTGACCCCAGAGTTCTCTGTCTTTGAAGAAAGATGACACGGTGGTCGTAAGAGGAAAATCTGAGTAAGTTCAGCAACAGACAGTAAACGACATAGCCACTTAAAATACGTCTGATTAGAGACATTCCATGTGCTGCTTGTTGAAAGAGATGACACAATCAAGCTGGATGATCTAAAGTGCAATCCTGGGCTTCCCCGGTGGTCCGGTGGATAAGAAGCCGCCTGCCAATGCAGGGGACATGTGCTCCCATCCCTGGTCCTGGAAGATCCCGTACACCAAGGGGCACATAAGCCCAGGAGCCGCAACTCCTGAATGTCGCGCACTCGAGAACCTGTGCTTGGCAACAAGAGAAGCCACCTCCAGGAGAAGGCTGCACACCACAATGAGTAGCCCCCGCTCGCCGCAACTAGAGAAGCTCCATCCAGCAACAGAGACCCAGGCATGGCCCACAAGAAAGAACTCAACTGAAATTTTAAAAAGTGCCCTCTGCTCCTCACCCCACCTGGAAATCTGATCACCGGCCTGCGTGAGGTATGAACAAACTCTTCCCTGTCTCCTTGCTGATGTATGGCAAAACCAATACAATATTGTAAAGTAGTTAACCTCCAATTAAAATAAATAAATTTATATTAAAAAACCCCAACGCTGCGTTTGCACTATTGTTTTTGCAACAATAGTGTGTTGTGACTTGCCTCGGCTGCTGCCTTTTCCAGTCTTCCATCTTCATGAGATAACTTCCCTTCCTTGATTCTCCTTCCGATGACGAGCTGCCTGTTACATTTCGTATAAACGTGGCCCCTCAGCCAAGGCCAGCTCCCGTTAGATCATCCTTGGCATCTTCCTCTGTTGAGTGTTATGTCTCCAAGCTTCAAAGAACGGCGTCCGGTTCCATAGGATGAGCACGCGTTCCTGGCTACGTGTTGGCCTGAGCCTTGTCACTTCCACTTAAGAGTGATTCAACAGGCAGCTCTGGTAACATGACGTCACTGAGCAGAAGCCATGTCCAAACGCTGGCCAGCAAGCCTCCTGGGAAAGAGATGGATGGAAAAAAGACTCTAGATTTGGAAATGGTTCTGCTGCACAAGCTGTTGCATCAAACCACTTATTCAGCCTACACCTGAGAATCTTTGAAAGAGATTCACTCGGGTGGGCCTCAGAAGGTTATAATCAGCTGTGGGCCGCGGTGTGTAACACTCTCTCTCATTTGGTGTGGACAGACACTAAGCAGAAGAAACGCCAGAGGCTGGCACAGTTTAAGCATAAGTGAGTTGACGTGTTTATGCAATTCACTGGATAATATGATGCAACAGATGATTTCCAAATCCTGACTTTTAAACTCTCTCCATATGTGTGGGCAGTTAGGTACATCCAATATTTCAAGTAACCCTTCGCTGACTCTTCTCGTACAGCAAAACGTCATTCTGTGAAGTAATTATCCATCTCTCTTTCTCTCTCCCGATAAACTTTGGTTTTGTTCCCCTGTATTTAATTTTCTCGAGGAAGAGCCACTTCAAAAATTAGCTTGATTATATTAAGCTCGAAATTACGTCCCGTGTTGGAAGGATCGAAGCTTTCGTTCTTCTGTATATGGCAAACAGGCGAAAATCTTTACTTGTGTGAAGAACTGTAATTTGAAAGATGATTATATTGATGAAAGATGATTATATTAGATCAGTCATCCGAGTAAGGCAGCTTGCAGATCCTACCTCGCAAGCCCTCGCTATGGGCCCGCTGTCACGCGTCCAGTTGGAACACGTGCACGTGGGTTTGTTTACATTTGCACACGATGTTATCTGTGAAAATATCCTTGGTGATTGGCGATGATCTCATCAATGCTTAGGACTTTTCCGCACAGAGTATAATACTCTCGTTGGAGTTAGACGCATGGAGATATTGCCAAACAGCATGGGTTTACAGGCCCTGTCGGCTGGTCACCAGTGTGCAGAACTCACATGCTTGGTTTATTCAGACCCAAAGAGGGGAAGACGCCTGAACTGGCCAGCTGGCACAAATTATACTTGGAGCAACGTTTCTCTGCTGCTCATCCAAACAAAATAGGCTCCCAGCTCGTGCGTTCGTTGTTTTACTGCGTCCATCAAGATCTAGGCTAGTATCGGGCTCACTGGAGAACCCCCTTCATGGTTGTCTGGAGATTTGTACGTCGCTGAATTTTTCATTCTGTCGTGTTCCGAAATCTCTTGAGGACTCTGCCCGAAGTTGTTCTCTTGAGCTGGATATTTCACTCTCCTTGTTTAGGATTTAAATCCCGTAGTTTCATTGAGGGTTCACAGCTTCTCTAAGACTTTCGGCACTGATTTCAAATAGCATAAAATCAGTTGGTTTTCAAAAACAGGCATTTGCTGTTGTTATGCCGTCACTAAGTGATGTCCGACTCTTTGCAACCCCATGGAGTTGCAGCACGCCAGGCTCCTCCGTCCTTCACCGTCTCCTGGAGCTTGCTCAGATTCGTGTCCATTGAGTTGATGATGCTATCTGACCATCTTTTCCTCTGTCGTCCCCTTCTTCTCCTGCCTTCAATCTTCCCCAGCATCAGGATCTTTTCCAATACATCATTTCTTCCCATCAGGTGACCAAAGGATTGGAGTTTCAGCTTCAACATCAGTCCTTCCAATGAATATTCAGGACTGATGTGCTTTAGGATGGACTGGCTCAATCTCCTTGCAGTCCAAGGGACTCTCGAGAGTCTCCTCCAACACCACAGTTGAAAAGCGTCAATTCTTCGGTGCTCAGCTTTCTTCACAGTCCCACTCTCACATCCATACATGACCACTGGAAAAATCATAGCCTTGACTAGACGGACCTTTGTTGGCAAAGTAGTGTCTCTGCTTTTCGATATGCTGTCTAGGTTGGTCATAACTCTCCTTCCAAGGAGTAAGCTTATTTTAATAGATACATATATATTCTGTCTAAGCCTTCCCTATCGATTGACATCTATGTCTGTATGTGTGGATCTCTGCTCAAAGAAATACTTAAAACCAAATACTGTGTTACCTGTTTTTAAATACCTGCAAATGGCTTTATTGAAAGTGTAACTTAATTACATTGTGTTCAGTGAATATCCTGGTAAAGCTCAGTTCAGTGGCATGGATTGAGCCTAGGATCACCAGATATAGCCTCGACACACTTACACTACATGGCTTTTATACTGTCTGCATTTTGTGCAAATGTGGACTTGCCAAAGTTATTTTTTAAAAAACCCACCTCTCTCCCCTGCTTCACTCTTTCGCGGACTTGCCATCACATATAGGGCAAACCTCAGGGGCCTTTGGTCTTTCCTCGTGGCTCAGACGGTGAAGAATGTGCCTACAATGCAGGATACCTGGGTTCAATCCCTGGGTTGGCAAGATCCCCTGGAGAAGAATAGCTACCCGCAGTGTTCTTGCCTGGAGAATTCCATGGACAGAGGAGCCTGGTGGGCTGCAGTCCAGAGGGTTGCAGAGAGTGGGACACGCCTGAGCCACCAAGACTTCACGTCAGGCATGTTGGTGTTGAGTGAGTCTTGAGAATCAGGAAAGCCTGTTGTGTGGTTTCACTTCTGTACCAGCCTTGTTCCCATCTTGCCCCCCTTCCTACTGTGTCTCATATCAGTTTCGCCCAAAGAATCCCACGTGCTAGATGGAAATACCATCCACCAGAAGGCTCCTGGGACATGCTAATCAGGTTGTTTCCTGTCTGCGGAATCCTATTCTTATTCTTTTCTCAGCGATACCTTACGAAACACAGACACCCAATCCCCTGACCCTGTCTAGGAGCCTCTGAGCCAAGTCACTCTCCCAGAATATCTCATTCATTGACACGTCAGTGTGTCTGTTTCTCCCTATTAACAGCTGTTCAGGGCAGGGCCAGAATCTCAGGTGGACGTACACCTTGGGGTCTGTGCCTGCAGTTCTTGTTGTTCAGTTGCTCAGCTGTGTTGAACTCTTGTGACCCCGTGGACCAGTCTCCTCTGTCCATGGGATTTCCCAGGCAAGAATCCTGGAGTGGGTTGATGTTTTCTCCTTCATGGAATCTTCCCCACCCAGGGGTTGAACCTGCGTCTCCTGGGTTGGCTGGCAGGTTCTCTACCCCTGAGGCTGCTTTTCCATTGGTTTTGTGTCAAAATCAGCTGAGCGATATGATCGATCGAATGTCCCAGCTGCAGACCATACAAACTGGAAGAGAAGAGACATTGCTATGGTGTTGACCTCTCACTTGGAAGTTTGCCTGCCATGAAATAAGGCCCAAATAGATCGTAATCACATGTTAGAGTTGTCATACTTTAATTTCGATTAACATCATATATTGCACTGTTATGCAGATGAACAGTAATGAAATCCAAAAAAGGTACATGCTTTATTATAGCTTCAGGTTTTTTAAAATACAAATATATATAAACTTATAACTAAACCCAGTGGCAGGGCTCTTGTGTGAGTTATGGGTCTCATCAGCAACTGGCCAGCAGTGTGATCCGAGGGACCCACAGAACAGTCTCCACAAAAAATCCATTTTCCCTGTGTAATGGGATCCCACCAACAACTCTGATGCTTTCCAAGTACATACCTGGCCTCTTATAAAAGTCACCTAGCCATCGTGACCTTATTAAACACAGAGTCAGAAGCTGAACGTGTGGGGTGCCGTTCCGGACTTTTGGACAAAAGAATTTTTCATTTGTTTTTCAAAAACCTCTGGACTAAGTTGATAAACTGGCATATTACAGGAAGGCTTAAAGTGCAGACCTGTGAGACCACAGGTGCTGGGGGTGGACTGGAAGGCCCCCTCCGTCCTGAGCACGCAGGGCACAAGACGGGCGGATGGCCGTCCTTGTAGGTGGCGGCCAGCATAGCACGGCAACTCGCCTGCACTCCTTTGGGTGGTCGTGGAGATGGCTCTCTGCAACCCTATGCCTCCTTCATATACAGCATGGAAAACCACCACCTTCAGACCTGCCTCTTGATTTTACCTGCAGCAGAGAAAGAGTAAGGGAGTTGTCTAATGCAGGCATTCCCAGAAAATTCTGGGAGTGGGAAAAAAAAAAAATCTTACTATGTTGTATATAAAGCACAGAATAATACAGAAAATAGACAGATTCAAGGATATTCGTGGTATTAGAATTTCATTTTTTTTTAATTGCATAACTATCCCTTCCCCAGTTCTTCCCCCCTAGTAACCATAATCTTATTACAAAGTACTGAGCAGAGTTCCCTGTGCTGTCCAGCAGGTGCTTGTTGGTTCTCCATGTTAAATACAGCAGTGTGTCCATGTCCATCCCAAACTCCCTGACTATCCCTTCCCCCATCCTCCCCTCTGGAAACCATGAGGTTATTACAGAGTATTGAGCAGAGTTCCCTGTGCTGACCAGCAGGTCCTTGCTGGTTCTCCATGTTAAACACAGCAGTGTGTCCATGTCCATCCCAGACTCCCTAACTGTCCCTTCCCCCATCCTTCTCCCTGTTGACCACAAGGTTATTACAGAGCATTGAGCAGAGATCCCTGTGCTGTCCAGAAGGTCCTTGCTGGCTCGCCATGTTAAATAAAGCAGTGTGTCCATGTCCATCTCAAATTCCTTGTCTCTCCCCACTCCTGTTTTCACAGGAAGTGTAAAGTTCATTCTCTATGTCTGAGTCTATTTCTGTTTCATAAATAAGTTCACTTTTGTCATTTCTTTTTAGATTGCTCAGATAACGGATGTCATATATTTCACCTTCTCTGTCTAAACTGCTTCAATCAGTATGACAGCCTCTAGCTCCATCCATGTTGCTGCAGGTGGCATCGTTTCCTTCTTTCTGATGGCTCAGTAACATTCCCTTGTGTATATATGTACCACGTCTTCTTTTTCCAGTCCTCTGTCAATGACCATTTAGGTTACATCCATGTCCTGGCTGTTGTGAATAGTTCTGCGTGAACATTGAGATGCGTGTATGTTTTTGAATCATGTTTCCCCCCACCTCCCCCGGCCCCCGCCTGGATATATGCCCAGGAGTGGGATTGGAAGACTATAGTCAATCATGGGGTGTTGATTACGAAAAAAAAGTTTCAGAAATCTCCTTGGAGGGTCACAGTGGAAAAAAAGCCTTTTCTTTGCTGGATGATATATAGCAGGGTGGGGGAAGGCTTGATGGCAGAGGAGGGGAGGTAGAGGCAGACGGCCATCTGCTGGGAGCAATTAGACTGATGGAGAAGCCAGAGAGAGGGCAGTGTGCCTGCTGGTCTCCTAGGATGAGCACGGAGCCAGTGGAGCATGCAGTTCCGAACTAAGGTAGACAAAGACACTTTGTGTTTCTCTCGTTGCCTCCACGTGTAACTGCTTAAGGACCTTTTCCCAACCCTTAAAGACATCTTGACCATGTTGCAAACTTCCCACACATCTGCCGTTAAGGAAACAAGTCCTCATTTTTTGTGATGAAGTCTCGTTTGTCCCATATGGCCAGGTCCTGCCTGCTTTCGTGTTTGGGTGCGTCCCTGACGGCAGGGGAAGCAGAGGGAAGGGTGTGGAATTTCACCCTCCGCTCTGCCTACATCTTTCCCCACTTGGCCTTTTGCAGGTGGGGAGCAGGGAAGAGAAAAAGCATTGTATTTATTTATTCAGTGCTTTTGGTTTGTATACAGACATGTAACTCTGCATTAAATAAAGTATTAGTTATGGGGGGCGGGGAACTCCGCCATTTCGATATATAAAATTCTTTGTTCTCCCTTTTTTGATTTAGGCCAACTGACCTCACTATGAATCTTCAAGTCCGGTGTTTAGGAACCTTCGTTTTGTTACCTGGAAGTGTTTCAGCCCATGGTGGGGCGGGGTGGGGGGGGGCAGCTATAGATTCTACATTACTGTAATAAAAGTGTTCAACTAGAGCCCAGCCAAGTAAACTTCTTTTAAAAATGAGTCGGTCTGACACACGCACGCATGCTAAGTTGCTTCAGTCGTGTCCGCCTCTGTGCGGCCCCGTGGACTGTAGCGCACCAGCCTCCTCTGTCCACGGGATTCTCTAGGCAGGAGTACTGGAGTGGGTTGCCATTTCCTTCTCTGACACATAGGGTATGTCTTCCTCGGGCAAAATGAAAGAGTTCTCTGTTGTGCCGTGCAAAGGAAGTTAGGGCCCCGTTCTAAAGTAGCCCACCCTGCTCTACCCGGCACGCAGAAGGTCGGGTTTGGAGTCTCCGATCTTGGAACTGCGGTTCCATATGCTGTCCCTTCTCGCCATCCCTTCACTGTGTGCCCAGCTCCTCTCAGCTGGACTCCCAGGTCTCTTCTGAGACCTCCGCCCCAGCAGTACCCAATGTGACCCTCCGGTGTGTTAGAGAAAGCTTGCCTTGACAACAACCCTCCCTCTCCGAGCCACCACTTACCTGCCTTTTGCCAAGCAGCCTTTAAGCTTCTTCACAGAGGGTGTTTGTATTTACTCCCAGCTTCTTCCAAAAAGCCACTGTGTTCCCAAGCTGACAGCAGTACCTCTGAGAGGCCCCAGATGGGTGCCTCCGATCGCAGACGGAGGACAGCTGAGCTCTGTTGTAGGCATGCGGTCAGGGAGGGGACTGGACATGGCCCCCCCTGGGGGTGCTCACATCCCACTGCAGACTGGAGCTCTTCCTTTGTGGGAGCACTTGCTCCCAGAGGCACTGTTTGGGTCATCTTATGGCTCAGCTGGTAAAGAATCTACCTGCACTGTGGGAGGCCTGGGTTCAATCCCTGGCTTGGGAAGATCCCCTGGAGCAGGGAACAGCTACCCACTCCAGGATTCTGGCCTGGAGAATCCCATGGACTGTACAGTCCATGGGGTCGCACAGAGTCAGACATGATGGAGCAAATTTCATTTTCACTAATAACGTACATCTGAATCATATATCTAAACATTCTATTTTCTAATAACTTTTGGGAAAGAAAACATATTTGAAATTGCATTCCAAGCACAGGTTAAGATATAGTGGAAAATCAACTTGGATAACCTACAATTTAATTTCATGAGCCTATGAATCTTATGTTTGACACTAAATTCTAAGGTACAATTTTAATAGAATAAAGGTGACATTGTTGTTGGAACAAAGGAAAAGGGCAAAGTAGAAATAACTAAACATCCCCTGGAGTCCCTTGTGGCTCAGCTGGTAAAGAAACTGCCTGCAATGCAGGAGACCTGGGTTTGACCCCTGGGTTGGGAAGATCCCATGCAGAAGGGAAAGGCCACCCACTCCAGTGTTCTGGCCTGGAGAATTCCATGGACTATCCATGGGGTCGCAAAAAGTCGGACACGACTGAGCAACTTTCACTTTTCTCCTGGACCCCTTGAATGTTTTATTTCTTAACATGACTCTAATGATTGTTTTTATTGATTCCACAGGGTACAGTTTTCTTCTGTGCGGAAGTTTGCTTGTTTATTTCAAAAGAAAGAAGTTTTTTTTTTTTTTTTTTTTTTCGTAGCCTGAAAGACTCTGGAGAAACTAATCAGTTGCACCTGGTCCTTTGCTCAAATCTCCTCGCTGTAGTAAAAGAGGCTTGAGTTCGAGACTGTAGCTTTTAAAATAAAGTGAGGCTTCCGCTGTAGATCCGGTTCTCTGCAATGAAACTGTGTGCTGAGGTTCTCTTAGATCGAAGATCTCTTTCTCTGCTGTGGAGACAGCTGGTTATCCAGGAGACAAAACAGGCTTTGGTTCTGATGGACTGTGTGGAGAACTGGTATAGAATCCTGGTACACCGTGTGAGTAACTCTCATCCACTGCGTAATCCATTCCACCATCAAGGTGGAGAAATCACTCTCTCTCTCACATCTGTCTCTTCCTCCCTTGGTTGCAACACAACTGGCACCATCTGAAGCGTCCTGTAAGCTTCATCCAGGTGGCTCCTTCCTGGGGACTCAGTCCATGAATTGGCAGGATGGTTTTCAGAGCTGCAGGAGCCTAGGCCTATACCTGGCTCAGCTGGTAAAGAATCTGCCTGCAGTGCAGGAGACCTGGGTTTGATTCCTGGGTCGGGAAGATCTGCTGGAGAAGGGATGGGCTACCCACTCCAGTCTTCTTGGGCTTCCCTGGTGGTTCAGATGGTAAAGAATCCGCCTGCAGAGCAGGAGACCTGGGTTCGATCCTTGGGTTGGGAAGATCTCCATGGAGAAGGGAAAGGCTACCCACTCTGGTATTCTGGCCTGGAGAATTCCATGGACTGTGTAGTCCATGGGGTCTCCAAGAGTCAGGCATGACTGAGAGACTTTCACTTTCAGGCCTTTCCCAGTGAGACCCAAATCCACAAAGGGAGCCTGTGAATCTCACTGGGAGAGGGGCTGGGGTAATAAGATGATGCATGTATGCCCTTTCTTTCTTCTCAGTGACTTGTTCCATGGCAAACTCTGTTTTTTATTTCTGCAATTTAAGACAGCCTGCAAAAACAAAAAAAAAAATTCTTGATTTTGAGGAGGTAGAAATGAATTTTTACAGATGGAAAAAAGAAAAAAAAGAGACATTTTCTTTAGAGAAAAAGACATTTTACTTCCACAAAAAAACTGATTCTCCTTTTTCTAATGAAGAAGAAAAAAAAATGTAGACACAACAAGCAAATGGCCACCGTCCACCTCACTCACCCTCGGGGAACACCTCCCAGGGCTGTGATCGTGGTGGACACACAGCCAAAAAGTTGTTTCTGATTACAGCGGGAGGGAGGGCTGAGCGGACCCTCAGCATTCTCCTCAAGAGTCCTCACTAATCACATCCGGTTTCTCTAAGATCATGACGTGGGAGAGGCCACACTCGGACAGACCCAATCAACCACATGGTGGACAGAATAGACTGGCTGCAGCTTGAACTCATTCTTAAATGCACACGTGGAGTTAGACAGGCGCTGCCTGTAATTGTTCTCATCAGCAGCCTGCCAAGCTTGCCTGTTGATGGGGTATAGGGGTTATCTAAGTTTCACTGAAGTGTGTATTTCTTTAGTGAGGGGTGTGTGTGTGTGTGTGTTCACTGTTATTCGATTATTTAAATGTCTCCAATGTCATGGCAGAGGGTATAGCCTCTGTTGGATGGCCTCACTGACTCGATAGACCAGGGGGTGAGCAAGGTCCGGGGGTTGGTGATGGACAGGGAAGCCTGGCGGTGCTGCAGTCCGTGGGGTCGCAAAGAGTCAGACATGACTGAGCGAGTGACCTGGACTGACTGCCTCTGTATCGAAAATCGTTCCCACTGGCAGATGGTCTGCTAATTACTGGGTCATCTTCCAGGGGCACTGTTCAAAGAGGTATACATCTCCATTTGAAGGGAAAAAAGAAACCTCTTCAGGGTCTCTACATCAGAGATGAAGAAAACAAGCGATATAAAGTAAAAAAACAAAACCTAACAAACCAAAAAACGAGATGTAAACGCCTGCTGAGGCTTTGTCCTTTTCCTCTTTTGCAGGTATTCTGGCTCCGACAGGGTCTTCCTCCCCTCAACTCTCCGGAAAATTTCATATTCTGGACACCTCCTCTTTGGACAAGGGCGTCTTGTGTCTTCCAGTCCAGCTGGAGAGCCTGGCAGGCAAACAGCACAGGCCATTCAGTCCCAGAGCGGCTTTACGTACGCGTGGCCGAAGCCAAGGCCGAAGCGTGTTCGTTGTCCCGGACGTGCTGGTTCACAGGCAGCCTGGTGAGTTCAGACGCGACGACTGGGTACACGAAAGGTGGGATGGGGACACGTGTTTCCCATCAGTACGTCCGCCCCTGCTCACACCGCTACCTCTCCATTCCACCATCCAGATGGATGTTGCCTGGGATGATCTGTCTTTCGTCCAGCTGGAGCTCTCCCAGCGGGCCAGCGGTGGCGTCACCCACCCGGGTGGTCCCGCTGGGTCTCAGCTGGAGCTGGGGCCACTGCCAGTCTCGAAACAGACCCTCTGCGCCAACTCCCAGGCTCCCCAGGCGGCCTCCACGGACTGGCACACCCCCGCCCTCCTCCCCCGCCCCTCCAATTGCAGAAGAAACTCCTAAACTCTGCTGTGATGGCTGGCCAGAGATTTTTCAGTAGCCGTGATGCCCTGAGCAATGGCCCGTCTTCACAAGAGGTCTTTGAGACTGTAGTTAGAGGTGCCAGAGAGATGCCCCTTTCAGTGGCCACGTAGACCAAGGCCATGCAGATGATGCTGAGTTAAGCTGTATCATGGGGACCGGAAACAACTTGGAGTGGAAAAGGGTGGATGTGAGGCTGAGTGAGTTGGGAATAACAGGTGGGTTCCGATACCCGCGCTGGGGAAGATCCCCAGGAGAAGGGGTAGGCTACCCACTCCAGTATTCTTGGGCTTCCCTGCTGGCTCAGCTGGTAAAGAATCTGCCTGCAGTGTGGCAGACGTGGGTTCGATTCCTGGGTTGGGGAGATTCCCCTGGAGAAGGGAAAGGCTACCCACTGCAGTATTCTGGCGTGGAGAATTCCATGGGTTGTATAGTCCATGGGATCGCAAAGAGTTGAACACGACTGAGCGACTTTCTCTTTCACTTCCACCTTCTGTCCAGGAGACAGGAGCTGTGCCAGACACAGGGCTGTCTTCTGGGCCTCAATGCTCAGATAAGAGGAGCCCTGGAGGTCTGCTTTTTAAAAGAAATTTTTTTTGGCTGCACCATGTACCATATGGGATCTCAATTTCTTGACCACGGCTTGAACTCACGTCCCCTGCATTGGAAGCAGAGTCTCAACCACTGGACGGCCAGGTAATGCCCCCAGAAAACCCCAGGGCTGCTTTTGCAAAAACTGAGCACTCATCTAGCCTCTGTTGCCCAAAGTAGAGAAAACAAAAGTCACATCTAAAGCCTGACCCACACTCAGTAGCCTCTCCTTTCCCAGCCTGCTTATGAAAGTGAAAGTCACTCTGTCGTGTCCGACTCTTTGCGACCCCATGGACTGTACAGTTCATGGAATTCTCCAGGCCAGAATACTGGAGTGGGTAGCCTTTGCCTTCTCCAGGGGATCTTCCCAACCCAGGGATCGAACCCAGGTCTCCCACATTTCAGGCAGATTCTTTATCAGCTGAGCCACAAGGGAAGCCCAAGAATGTCAGCATGGGTAGCCTATCCCTTCTCTAGCGGTTCTTTAGTTATGTTTAATTTGCCCTTTTCCTTTGTTCCAACAACAGGGTCACCTTTATTGTATTAAAATTGTACCTTAGAATTTAGTGTCAAACATAAGACTCATAAGATCATGAAATTAAATCATAGGTTATCCAAGTTGGTTTTCCATTATATCTTAACCTGTCCTTGAAATGCAATTTTAAGTAAGTTCGCCTTCCCAAAAGTTATTAGAAAACTTAACGTTTACCGATCCTGATGGTAGGTAATTTATTAGTGAAGGTGATAGTTGCTCCATTGTGTCCGACTCTTTGCGACCCCATGGACTATACAGTCCATGGAATTCTCCAGGCCAGAATACTGAAGTGGATAGCTGTTCCATTCTTCAAGGGATCTTCCCAACCCAGGGAGTGAACCCAGGTCTCCTGTATTGCAGGCGGATTCTTTACCAGCTGAGCCACCAGGAAAGCCCATAAATCCTCACTGAGAAATCCTCAGCTAAACTTTGGTGAATATTATATAGAACCTATGTAGCTGGCCCACACAGCAGCGCACCGACTCATGATATCATCTGCTCTGTGCACGTTTCCCTGGGATGACACACCCGTTGTGAGAGGTATGGACACAGTGATTTGCTTTTTGTTTGTTATCTGTGTAAGGGATGAAAAATAGCTGCCATGTGGCCAGCACCTCCGGTGCTCAGGCCTAGGTATACTTCTGCCTTTTTTTTTTTTTTCCTCTTAGTATTTATTTATTTTGCTACCCCAGGTCTTAGTTGCAGCCCGTGGGGTCGTTGGTCTTCTCTGTGGCTTGCAGACTCTTCGTTCGGCATGTAGGGGCTAGTTCCCCGACCAGGGATGGAACCTGGCCCAGCTGCGCTGGGAGCATGGAGTCTTAGCTACTGGGCCCACTAGGGACGTCCTTAGTTCTGCCCGTGTTGATTCCGATCAACCAAACCAAAAGAACAAGGCGTAATTCCTAGCCAGCATCTGAGTTTTTCATGGCACCCAAATCCACGTGCTCTACCCGGTCTGCAAGGCTCAGGGGGGTTTCCTGTAAAGACTCAGGAAAGCAGTACATCAGGCCTTGTGACCTGTAGGGCCCTGATTTCAACCCCTCAACTCTGCTGGCCTAGCAAGGAAGCATTCAGAGATCTGTGACATGTAAGCAGAGGCGTGTGCCTGTGCTTCAGTAAAACTTTATTTATAACACTAGGTGGAAAAAAAAAAAAAAAGCACTAGGTGGGACTCCATGTATCCCTAATGAATAACCCCATGGTTACCCATTCCCTACATGATGCCATAGTTTTTCTCCAACAAAATGCACATTTTTGTCCCCTTTGGATCTGTCCATAATTTCCATCTTTACATCATGCTGCTGTGTGGAGACTGGGTCTGATCCCCCTCACCACCCCCCCAGTGATGTTCCATATAAATCCCCAAATATGAAACTACCTTTAAAAGTTTCTGCTGTCAGCATCCTTCATGGAAAGGTTAGTCTTTTTTTTTACTTAATTAGTTTTTAATTGGAGGATAATTGCTTTACAATGTTTTATTGGTTTCTGCGCTACAACAAGCTGAATCAGCTGTTCTGTCAGAAATGTATCATCCTGTTCCAAATTGCCTCTAAAACAGACTGTGTTGTGGTTTTATTCGGGGAAAGGGGGCCTCCAGGCGTGGTTCTGGGAGAGACCAGAGAACTGGAGAGCTCCTGAAAATGTGTTTATTGCAAACACAGGGTGAGCTAGTTAGTGATGTCCAGGATTCAGAACAGAAAGAGGCTACTGTTGGAGCAAAGATTCTGACAGGAAAAGATGAAAGAGGTTTTATGTCTGTAGCAACTGAGAAAGAGAGAAGCCATCAGTCTTTTCTGCAGCTATCATGATGGAAAGAGTGAGTACGCAGCGCCTTTTGATGTGAACAAACACAGTTTTGTAGATGTCCATAATTCAGGGAGGTGTTCGGATTTGCCCATTTTCTGCTCATAGGTTGTGCATGTTGAGATTCCAGTTTTTGCAGCAGGGTAAGCCTACTCCTTCTCCAGAGTGACAGGAAGTGGCCCACAAGGCTCCGTGTGAACAGTGTTTGTCTGTGTATCAGTGTTGTGTCTCCTCCAAGGGCAGGAGGATGTTCTTCTGCTCGATGACACTGTAGACACCTACGATTAAACATAAGGAGACCTCATTCTGCAAATCAGATTTAGAGTTGAAATCAGAACGTCCAGGGAGAGCTAGCCCCATTACCATTTGTGTCCAAACGTGGAATGTCTTACTGGGTTCCTGACTCTTCCTTCAGTTAATCTCTCCTAATTGGTATTGAATAATGCTGTTATTTCTTTCAGTTTGTTCATTTAGTTTAACACCCACTGCTGAGAACCAACTGTGCTCTGAGGCAGCGGTAGGGAACCTTTTGCACATTCAAGGACTGGTTTCATGGAAGACAGTTTTTTCACAGGCTGGGGAGAGGAAGATGGTGTTGGGCTGATTCAAGCACATTAAGTTGATTGCGCACTTTATTTGTAGTATCATTACATCAGCTCCACCTCAGATCATCAGCCATCAGATCTCAGAGATTGGGGACCCCTGCTGTATGGCATACAAACACGTGTTCATGAAATTCAGTCAGGCTACAGTGATTCTTGCTGCCATTGTTCAGTTACTAAGTCGTGTCCAACTCTTTGCCACCCCGTGGACTGCAGCACACCAGGCTCCTCTGTTCTTCACGGTCTCCTGGAGTTTGTTCAAACTCATGTCCATGGAGTCCGTGGTGCTGCCCAGCCATCTTATCTTCTGTCCCCCACTTCTCCACCTGCCTTCAATCTTTCCCAGCATCAGAGTCTTTTCCATTGAGTCAGCTCTTCGCATCAGGTAGCCAAAGAGTTGGAGCTTCAGCATGAGTTCCTTCCACTGCATATCGATGGTTGATTTCCTTTTAGGATTGACTGGTTTGATCTCCTTGCCATCCAAGAGACTCTCAAGAGTCTTCTCCAACACCATAGTTCAAAAGCATCAATTCTTTGGCACTCAGCCTTCTTTAGGAGAAGGCAATGGCAACTCACTCCAATACTCTTGCCTGGAAAATCCCATGGATGGAGGAGCCTGATAGGCTACAGTCCCTGGGGTCGAGAAGAGTCAGACACGACTGAGCGACTTCACTTTTGCTTTTCACTTTCATGCATTGGAGAAGGAAATGGCAAACCACTCCAGGATTCTTGCCTGGAGAATCCCAGGGACTGCGGAGCCTGGTGGGCTGCCATCTATGGGGCCACACAGAGTCGGACATGACTGACGTGACTTAGCAGCAGCAGTAAGTAGCAGCAGCCGTCTTTATGATCCAGCTGTGAACAGTGACTTTAGTGGTGACTGTTCTGTGAGTACTTGTTGCGTGCTGAGTGGTGCTTTGAAGATATCTGTGAATGATCTCATTAAACTTCTCTGTATAAATATGGGATGGATGCTGTAGTAACTGTTGTACAAATGATGCTAGCAAATTGCTCAGTCAGTTCAGTTCAGTTGCTCCGTTGTGACCCACTCTTTGTGACTCCATGGACTGTAGCACGCCAGGCTTCCCTGATCGTGTTATCACCATCTCCTGGAGCTTACTCAAACTCATGTCCATCCAGTCGGTGATGCCATCCAACCGTCTCTTCTTCTGTCTTCCCCTTCTCCTCCCACCTTCAGTCTTTCCCAGCATCAGGGTCTTTTCCATGGACTCAGTTTTTCACATCAGGTGGCCAAAGTATTGGAGTTTCAGCTTCAGCATCAATCCTTCCAATGAATCTTCAGAACTGATTTCCTTTAGGAGGGACTGGTTGGATCTCCTTGCAGTCCAGGAGACTCTCAAGAGTCTTGTCTAACATCACAGTTCAAAAGCATCAATTCTTCGGCAGTCAACTTTTCTTATAGTCCAACTTTCACATGCATACGTGACTACTGGAAAAACCATAGCTTTGACTAGACGTACCTTTGTTGGCAAAGTAATGTCTCTGCTTTTTAGTGTGCTGTCTAGGTTGGTCATAGCTTTTCTCCCAAGGAGGAAGCATTTTTTAATTTCATGGGTGCAGTTACCATCTGCAGTGATTTTGGAGCCCAAGAAAATAAAGAAAATGAAATTTTCAAGGTCACTGATTTCAAGGTCATTGACTCAAACACTTCAACCTTCTGAACTTAGAGCTCTAAACTTGGTATCATAGTCAAGAGAATTCCTGCGCCTGCATGACAGATGTTGGCATATCAGACAAGGGTGAAAACCAAGGGAAGCAAAGAGCTCTGTGCTTCTGTTCCAGAAGAGTTGATTAAAGAGTTGATTTCAAGGAGGCTGAAGTTGCTATTGGAAAGTGTATCAGTTAGCTGTCACTGTGTAACAAATATCCACAGGCTGAACTGCTTAAAACATGTTTGTCACCTCATAGTTTCTGTGGGTCCAGAATCTGGATGTGACCTGGTCGGGTCCTGTGCTGGGGTCTCGTGTGGCTCCAGTCAAAGTATGCTCTGGGCTGTGTTGTCATCTGGAAGCTTGAGTGGCGAAGGAGCCACTTCTGAGCTCCTGCCAGCTGTTGGGGGAGAATCCAATTCCTTGTGCTTATAGCGTTCATGCCAGAACTGATAGGGAGGATGGAAGCGTGCAGGTAGCCTCGTGGTTGTGGCTTCAGAAAGAAGGCTGCTCACCACTCTGTTGGTGAGCAGGGGGAAAAGTTGGAGTTAACTGCTTCAGCCCCAGAATTTGTGGTAACTTGTTACTCAGCAGGAGACCTCATAGAGGTAACAACATGGGTAGAAATGAAAAGCAGTTGGTGGTGAAAACAGGAACTCGTAATGGGATCTGCGTCACTATGATTTATATAAACATGAAACACACATAAAACTGCACATTTTATAAAGACAGATGAGCAAATAGCAGACGTGAAACATGCTATAGGGTGTGAACAGGACAGGAAAGAGAACTGGGGTGAGCAGTAGTGATGAAAGGGGACATGCGATGAAGAGCAGAGAATCTTTACGTGGACCACGGGTCATGACACTCCTTGTTCTGACCAGTGTGGAATATAATTTACTCAGCCTTCCTCAACAGGACTTCCCTGGAGGCTCAGCTGGTAAAGAATCTCCCTGCAGCGCAGGAGCCTCTGGTTCAATTTCTGGGTCAGGAAGATCCCCTGAAGAAGGGATAGGCCACCCACTCTAATATTCTTGAGCTTTACCTGGTAGCTCAGCTGGTAAAGAATCTCCCTGCAGCGCAGGAGCCTCTGGTTCAATTTCTGGGTCAGGAAGATCCCCTGAAGAAGGGATAGGCCACCCACTCTAATATTCTTGAGCTTTACCTGGTAGCTCAGCTGGTAGAGAATCTCCCTGCAGTGCAGGAGACTCTGGTTCAGTTTCTGGGTCAGGAAGATCCCCTGAAGAAGGGATAGGCCACCCACTCTAATATTCTTGAGTTTTACCTGGTAGCTCAGCTGGTAAAGAATCTGCCTGCAATACAGGAGACCTGGGTTTGACCCCTGGGATTGGGAAGATCCCCTGGAGAAGGGAAAGGTTACCCACTCTGGTATTCTAGCCTGGAGAATCCATGGACTGGGTTGCAAAGAGTCAGACACAACTGAGTGACTTTCACTTCCCCAACAGAGACTCAAAGAGGGGAAAGGGTCTGTATTTTAAAATATCACTTAACATGTTTTTTCCAAAAGGTCATCAAAGTAAAGGTAAACAGACAAAAGTATCTTCCCTTGTAGATGGACTTAAACTGTTAGAATAGACTTGTTTGGGTGACCAGAATCTTTGTTATATGGAATGTTGCTGACCCTAGAAATTTATATTTTAAAAAGGTGATGCCGACTAGTTTGCCTTCTCTGTACTCGTCAACCCAAGCTGACAGTGATGTGCTTCTTGCCGCTGGTTGGTTATTTTCTACATGATTAAACATACTCTTTGTCTCATGCCTATGCTATGTTGATTCCTTTGGGCAGGAAGGGGCGCAGATAAGCAATTTCCCTTGTAAAACTGAGAGTTACCAAAAAAAAAAAAAAAAAAAAGAATATATTTCACTAGTGATGAGATGAATTTCTCCTCAGAAATTTCAGACCTGGAAACCACATCCTGTGTCCAGGGTTTATCATCCTTATCCATTAACGTCATTGCTACTGAATGTGTTGATACATTTGTTATGTCTAATGAGGCTCCTCACCTTCTACTGCATGGAGGGAAAACGTCTGAAGAGGGAAACTTGGTCAGAATCCTAATTTTGTAATTGGTACATTCTTCAGGTAGACTACTCAGGCTTCCTGCTTTCAGCTGGCGTTGACTTCCCAAGCACTCTGATCCCTGGTGTTAAGTTGATAGTCTTCAGGGCATCTCATCTCTGGAAGAGAATTGATAAAAGTGGGGGAAGATTGAAGGCGGGAGGAGAAAGGGATGACAGAGGATGAGATGGTTGGATGGCATCACCGACGTGATGGGCATGAGTCTGAGCAAGCTCCAGGAGTTGGTGATGGACAGGAAGGCCTGGCATGCTGCAGAAGCTCAGACACCATGCGTCTACTTGAACAGCGCTAAATCCTTTTTGTATAGACCTCTCAGGAAAGACTGTAGCTGTGTCTCATTGTTAGTGATGCTTTCAAACCCCTGGCCCCTCCCCCAAAACAAATGTCGCTCAGTCGTGTCCCAGTCTTTGTGACCCACTGGACTATACAGTCCATGGAATTCTCCAGGCCAGAAGACTGCAGTGGGCAGCCTTTCCCTTCTCCAGGGGATCTTCCCAGCCCAGGGATTGAACCCATGTCTCCCACATTGCAGATGGATTCTTAATCAGCTGAGCCACCGTGGAAGCCCAAGAATACTGGAATGGGTAGCCTATCCCTTCTCCAGGGGATCTTCCTGACCCAGGAATCAAAATGGGGTCTCCTGCATTGCAGGCGGATTCTTAACCAACTGAGCTCTCAGGGAAGCCCTGATATCTCTCTCTATATATATATCATGACTATACAGGTCAGTACTATCCATGATTTCAGGCATCTGCTGTGATTTTCAGAAAGCACCCTGTCTGAGTAAAGGGGGACTAGGTAATGAATCGCTGAGTCGGACACAGCTGAGCGACTTCACTTTCACTTTTCACTTTCATGCATTGGAGAAGGAAATGGCAACCCACCCCAGTGTTCTTGCCTGGAGAACCCTAGGGACGGGGGAGCCTGGTGGGCTGCCGTCTCTGGGGTCACACAGAGTCGGACATGACTGAAGCAACTTAGCAGCATCAGGTAAATGAATACGACCGCCCCTTGAAAAGCTTGCACATCCGTGGTTTAGGCCAGAGACTGTCCCAAGACTAGACCAGTGTGGAGCTTCCTTAGCTTGGCCCAAGCAGGGAACATAGGAAGGGTGGTCTGTGTAGGGAATCGGGTCAAAGTGAAGGAATTGGCCAGGATGGGGTTTAATGGATGTGAGAATTGTCGGGTGGGAGGGTGGGTGGGAGATGGGGCTTCAGGTAAAGCTACCTGGTTCATAAGTTGAAGCATGCATCTGGAAATCAGAATAAAGTCCTCAACAAAGTTAGAGATCAGTCACGTGTAGGAAGGGGTAAGAGAGGGGTGTCACAGACAGCCTTTGCTGGCTCCCTCCGGGCCCACACATCTGGCTCACTGAGTGCTTTTCCAGGCTGATGACTCCCTTCCTGGAGCAGGTCCTCCATCTACACTCCTCAGGCAGTTAGGGGAAGGTCGGGGGTTCTTCCTGAGTCTTCTGGGCAATTATTGTCCTCAGTCCAATTCAGTTCAGTTCAGTCGCTTAGTCATGTCCAACTCTTTACGACCCCATGCACTGCAGCATGCCAGGCCTCCCTGTCCATCACCAACTCCTGGAGCTTGCTTAAACTCATGTCCATCAAATCGGTGATGCCATCCAACCATCTCATCCTCTGTTGTCCCCTTCTCCTCCCACCTTCAATCTTTCCCAACATCAGGGTCTTTTCCAATGAGCCAGTTCTTCACATTAGGTGACCAGAGTATTGGAGTTTCAGCTTCAGCATCAGTCCTTCCAATGAATATTCAGGACTGATTTCCTTTAGAATGGACTGGTTGGATCTCCTTGCAGTCCAAGGGACTCTCAAGAGTCTTCTCCAACACCACAGTTCAAAAGCATCCATTCTTCAACACTCAGCTTTCATTATATTCCACTTCTCACATCCACTCATCAATACTGGAAAAACCGTAGCGCTGACTAGACGTACCTTTGTTGTGAAAGTAATGTCTCTGCTTTTTAATATGCTGTCTAGGTCGTTATCCAGTAATAGTTCCCAGGCCACAGAGATGCTCTGGGGTGGCCAGGTCTGCTCGCCCGCCTTATCTAGAGGGAGTGAATTGACCGTCTGCCCTGTGGAGTCAGACAGCTGTGGCTTTATCTAGCCATGCCTCTGGCTTCCGGGAACACCGGGGAACTTCCTAAGCTCCTCTCAGCCCGATTTTCCTCATCTGGGATACAGGGCTATAAAGGAGAATTCACTTAGTGTATTAGTCACTGTGGTGCGCCCCTTGCCTGGCACATGGGAGCAATCAAAGTTTTCCTCACTCATTAATAATGACACTCCATTGCTTGCCATGAAATCTCATTATCATCCGTGTCTCATCTCGTTTTAATTGTTTCCTCATTCTTTGGAATTGTACATATTTTTTCTCTTTTTCTTACCACTGTTTCCTTCTTTCTTGTTACCATGTGACTTGTGTACGTGTCCAGAACGATGATCAGAGCAAGCAGAGAGGTGGAAATATCAAAGGAAGAGTGTAGGGAAAAAATGATGCCAGTGTCCTAAAACCCCACGGAAAGCTAAGCATGGTGAATAAAAACAGACCCACCGTATGCCTTGCTGTGCAACGCTGTGAAATTTCTGAGCACCAAGAGTAAACAGTCCAAAAAAAAAAAAAAAAAGAGTAAACAGTCCATACCTTTAATCTTAGTCATGCATGGATTTTGATTTGCACTGAAATTTACATGAAAGCCCTGGATTGGTGATTACAGGGCTTTCATAGTCATTGGTGGACATGCCCACGGTGGTGAAAGATTTGTGTCCCCCGACTCACACTGGCCCAGCTGGATTGGGCATCACACACTCTGTCTTATTTCAGCTCCCAGTCTGTGAACATGAGCCCACACTTACCCTGTACTTGTTGCCGTGTTTGGCATCCTGAAGTGAAGTGAAAGTCGCTCAGTCGTGTCTGACTCTTTGAGACCCCAGGGACTATACAGTCTGTGGAATTCTCCAGGCCAGAATACTGGAGTGGGTAGCCTTTCCCTTCTCCAGTGGATCTTCCCACCCCAGGATCAAACCCAGGTCTCCTGCACTGCAGGTTGATTCTTTACCAGCTGAGCTGCCAAGGAAGCCCAAGAATACTGGATTGGATAGCCTGTCGGTTCTCCAGCGGATCTTCCTGACCTGGGAATGGAACCAGGGTCTCCTGCATTGCAGGCAGATTGTTTACCAACTGAACTATCACGGAAGCCCTTCGACATCCTAGTGGTTTATTTCAGTGATGTTGCTGTTTACAGGGTCTAAGTGCGGTGTAACAATGCTGATATCCCTAAACACAAGTTAATAGTCTCTATCTGAAGATAATACATCAAGAAAAATAGCTATGCACACAGCTTAGAGTTAGTAAGACAGAATCATAGGTTCATTGAAATATTGATTTTTCAGTACTAGTTATTTCTTGGCGTGACATACGTAATGGTAGGTGTAGGGAAAGGGGATGGTTTTTTTTTTTTTTTAATCATGAGCAGGCTTATTTTACTAAGTGATTTTTTAAAAGACATATCCTTGTTCCTGGTACAGCGACTGTGTTAAATTAAACACCATTAGTTTCTTCAGTTTGTCAAAAATGGTGTGTAAAAACAAATAATTTTGTTCTGGGCTTAACCAAGGTAAAGGTTTCCTTCGCTAGACTTACGAGGCTCTACGAAACAGTAATTATCTTTAGCGTGTGCAATCTGTATCATTATACCTGCAATCATTTGGAGGAATTAAAAGATTCAGCAGAATGTACGCTGTCCGTCTAACGCGTGGCTTGCCGTTTCAGCGTTGCAGCTCTCATCGTTTCGTTCATCGTAGAAGCGCAGCGTGTTTTACTCCCTGAGTGTTGAATGACGTTGTCTTCTAGTAGCTCCTCAGGGCGCGGACAAGTCAGTAAATGCTATAGACTCTCAGAGATGTGTATGCTTTCAGGAGCCTCCCTGGGGGCTGAGATGCTAAAGGATCTCTCTGCAGTGCAGGAGACCTGGGTTCCATCTCTGGGTCAGGAAGACCCCCCTGGAGAAGGAAATGGCAACCCACTCCAGGATTCTTGCCTGGAGAATCCCATGGACAGAGGAGCCGATGGGCCGCAGTCCAAGGGGTCGCAGAGAGTCACACACAACTAAGTGACTAACGCTCTCACTTTCTTTCCATGCTTCCAGCAACTTACAAAGTCCAGTTAGAACATGCCTGTGAAAGTGATGCTGTCCGACTCCCAAGCTCTGCACCCTGCTGGTACCTCTGGGCTCACAGAGAATTCTCCTTGGAGACCTGTTTTCTTCCTCATTTATTTTCTGAAAGTATTTATTTATGTCTGTATTTATTTGGGTGTACTGGCTCTTAGCTGTGGTATGCATGATCTTCGATCTTGGTTAGGAAATGCAAGACCTTTCATTGTGGCTGGGCCACCAGCAAAGCCTCTTTAATTTTTAAATGATGCATTAGCTAGAAATAATCTGAAATTATTAATGTGTGTGTTGATTGGGCTTTCCTGGTGGCTCAGACAGTAAAGAATCTGGGAGACCCAGGTTCAATCTCTGGCTTGAAAAATTCCCCTGAAGAAGGGAGAGAAAAATATATTTCATGAGAGAAAGTATGTCATTTTGATTACTTGTATGAAGAAACCATAAAAAAAAAAACCCTCAATTCTTTAATTCTTTGTTCCAAATCCCAAGGGTGATCGAAGGTCTGTAGGTGGAAAAAATGTTATTTCTGACAAAAGATAAGAAGGAAAAACTGCTTTTATTTGAGACATCTTTCAATTTTGTATGGTAATTGTTACCCTTATTATTCACGCCCTTTCTTTTTCTGACCTAACAGTTGGTCCTGCTTTCTGATTTCTGTGTCAGGGAAATTCTGAAACATTTCTAAGTGCCTCCCACCCCCGACACACACACGAGGGCCACATCCTGATAACTACTGGAGTAGAAAACCATTGCATCTGAAGCACTTTGTCGTTCTTTACACACTAGGGTGTCATTCCAGTGAATACGTGGTAATGATTTCTGAGGGTCTCATTCGCTCCCACTTCTGACCTTGGAAACAAGTCCACTTGACTTCTTGGCTTGACCTCTTGTCATCCGTGACTTAGAGGAGAAGAAAATAGATGATTTTTATTTTTTCCTCAACTAAGATGTCCATTTTCCGTAACTGCACACCAGCGACATGAAACTTGTGGAATTGTAACCGTAACCTCAGATTGAATGCCCACAAGCCTTGGGAATGATCCATGCCTATCTCCTAAACAGGCCATGTTCATATTCCTTTCTGTTAGGCCTTGTTACAGGATGCTGAATATAGTTCTCTGTGGGCTACAGTGGGAGCTGGTTGTTTATCCAGGGGATGGCTTCTGAAGCTTGAGACTGCTGGTGAGACGAGGTCTCTGTCCACTTGTGAGTGTTGCCACCCCTAAACAGGAAGGAGATGGTAGTGCTGGACTCGCCTCCCCTCTGATGGGTCATCAAGGAGATGGTGAGGATGTTGCTCTGGGGACCGTACCACCAGATGGGTGTCCCTGCCCCCTTGGGTGACCACTGCCCGCCGTGGGTGGTGGGTGGAGGGCCAGAAAGGACTGTGGTCAGCAGGGTTACACAATCGCCATCGGCTCCTCCTGCCAGTGTGCTTACGCCGCTGAGAACAGACTTGTTCATGTCTTCCCCAAGGCCCACGACTCTGTAGCCACTGACATCTGAAGTCTGCTCCGCCGTAAGTTAGGATGGTAAGGTCTGGACAGCTCTCTCCATTTGCAGCTGGTTATCTTTCCTCTTCACATATGATAATGGTCTCATCTTGACTGATGAGCCAAATTCACGCAGGACTGCTTGGTAAGGGGGGAAAAAAAATCTATCACTTGGGCAATTTATTTCCCTAGAAGGCAATGGCACCTCACTCCAGTACTCTTGCCTGGAAAATCCCATGGATGGAGGGGCCTGGTGAGCTGCAGTCCATGGGGTCGCTGAGTCGGACAAGACTGAGCGACTTCACTTTCACTTTTGACTTTCATGCACTGGAGAAGGAAATGGCAACCCCACTCCAGTGTTCTTACCTGGAGAATCCCAGGGACAGGGGAGCCTCGTGGGCTGCCGTCTCTGGGGTCGCACAGAGTTAGACACGACTGAAGCGACTTAGCAGCAGCAGCAGCAGCATACTGTAAGTTATTAAGAGATTGTTACAAGTCACATCTACTGATTTCAGTTATGTTCGTAATGTCTTTCGGAAAGGTAAAGCAGTGTGAAACTTTGCAGGCAGATTCTTTACTAGCTGAGCCACAAGAGAAACCCATACAACATCAAAGATCATATTAAATATTTTTAACCAGTCAACCAGAAGAGTATCTGAAGTATTCAAATTTTCTTTAGCCATTAAGATAAAATTCATTGAAAAAGTTCTCCATGAAAATGCAAGATTATAAAAAGAGGTGAGCTTGTACACTTAGGTCTGATCTCTGTTGAGAAAGTACGACCCCTAAGGTTCATTTCTTTTCTGTTTTCCTTTTACCAGCCTCCGGGTGAAAAATACAGTGGGTTCAACAAAGCCCAGAGTAATGCTAAATGAATTTCATGTTTTGGGAATCTTAGTCTGAAAGAGGAATTTAAGCGGAACCATTTGAGGGTGAAACACTTCAACTCTGATAAACCAAAAGCAGCTGATGAACCATCATGCTAGAAGAGACAATTTGAAATTCTGTCAAAGTCAATGAACTTCTGTATAGAAATTCTTACATAGCACGTCTCAAGTGCTCCGGGGGTAAAAAGTCAGCATCCTTGCTAGAAAAAGCAATGATGTCCGTCTACCCATAGCCATCAGAATTTCCGGTGCGGGGGTGGGGGGAAAGAACACTTAACAAGTGTTTTCCCGCTTAAACATGAAGCTTATTCTTAAAAACTTGGAGGTATTTCCTACAAATGGTTTCTCTCTGAAACCTTTGTGAATTATTACCAAGATCAAAACCTGATGTGACTCCTTCTCTCTTCTTTACATAAGAGAAGAGGTTCATCACTGTTAAAGCTGTATTTAAAAAAAAAATAGAATAAAGAGAAGTGCTAATTATAGGCACTTTTTCCATTTTTTTTCTTTACAATCTTATGAATAATAGTTCCTAGATCTTTTTGGTTAGGAGAAGGGCACAATATCAGCTTTTTCTTTCTCTTTTACTAAAATGTCTCAGAACCTCCTTCCTTCCTTTGGTTTTTAAAAATTTTTAAACAGCTAAAACTAAAAGGAAACACAGGAAAAATAGCAAATGGCTCTTTCACAGCAATACGTATAAATGAGTCCTCACCACAAGAAAAAGAATTTGTAACTCTGTGCTGATTAATATTAACTAGGCTTACGGTGGTGATCTGTTTTGCAATATGTACCAACAGCAAATCATGTTGTGTACCTGGAATGAATATAATGTCATATTTCAATTAAAAATAAGTATAAATGAGACAAATTTACCCATTAAAAACAAAAGATTATCACACTTAAATACACACACACACACAACTTAGATTATGCCGAGCAGAAATTGCAACCACCATCATATTCCATCACAAACACTGAAATGGGAAATCAATGACAAAAAAATATAGAAAGTAAAACAAAAAACTGCACTCTGAAAATTTTAAGTAAAATATATTACAACCCGTGTCTTAACTGTTGAGTGAAAGAAAAAATAAAAAACCCAAAATACAGAATTTATCTAGAATAAATTAGTGGTAGCTAGCTGCAACATGCCCAGAAGAAATTAAATGATTTTTAATAAATAAGGAATAGAGAGAAAAATAAGTGAAGAATATTCAACTGAAGTTGTTAGAAAAAGTAACTAAAAATAAAACTAATACGTTCCCTCAGATTTACTATGAACCTTGACTCTGAAAGCCCTGTGTGAATTAAACATTTAAAAAATATAAAACTAGTAATGAAAAGAACAAAAATGAAATTGAACATTAGAAAACAGACAAATAATAAAACATAAATCCACTGACTCTTGATAAAAATGAGTAAAATCAAGTCAGTAGATGATAAAATTTAAAAGTTTCCAGTGGTCATGTATGGATGTGAGAGTTGAACTGTGAAGAAGGCTGAGCGCCGAATAATTGATGCTTTTGAATGGTGGTGTTGGAGAAGACTCTTGAGAGTCCCTTGGACTGCAAGGAGATCCAACCAGTCCATTCTGAAGGAAATCAGTCCTGAATGTTCATTGGAAGGATTGGTGCTAAAGCTGAAACTCCAATACTTTGGCCACCTCATGCGAAGAGCTGACTCATTTGAAAAGACCCTGATGCTGGGAGGGATTAGGGGCAGGAGGAGAAGGGGACGACAGAGGATAAGATGACTGGATGGCATCACCAACTCAATGGACATGGGTTTGGGTGGACTCTGGGAGTTCGTGATGGACAGGGAGGCCTAGCGTGCTGCAATTCATGGGGTCACAAAGAGTTGGACACGACTGAGTGACTGAACTGACCTGATCTGAACTGATACCACAAATCCAAAATTTGAAATAAAATTTTATGGTTGGACTTACAATGATCCACTCCAGTATTCTTGGGCTTCCCTGGTGGCTCAGCTGGTAAAGAATCTGCCTGCAGTGCAGGAGACCTGGGTTCGAACCCTGGGTTGGGAAGATCCCCTAGAGAAGGGAAAGACTACCCACTCCGGTGTTCTGACATGGGGTCGCAAAGAGTCACACACGACTGAGCGACTTTCACTTTCACTTACAATTGAAAAAGCATGGAGCTGCAATATTCACGGAAGCTTTTCCTGGAAGTTAAGAACCCTGAAACATCATAATTGGACAGCCTTTCACAGGAAAGAAAATGAATGTATTGAGGGAAAAAGCAGTTTATAGAAGGTCTCACTCTCAGCCTCTCCTCTTGCCTCCATTCATCCCAGCCCACCCATTGTGAATATGACTTTTATTAGTTTCTTTCCGTAAATGTCAACAGGCACTTGATCTCTATGTCCACATCCACATGAAAAGATCTGATGCTTTTGTTTTGTACAGACACATAGTATTTCACTGTGTAGCCTATTAGAGTTTGCTCAGCAAGTCCTGTTTAATGGAACTTATTTCCAGTCATTTGCAAATTGCAGATGTGGCCTGGATTGTAGCCACTGGGTGGAATACGGCAAATCAGACATTGATGAGAGCTAGTTTGAAAAGTAACATCTGTTTTCTGGTGTCTCTAGTTAGGTGTGAGGAACTTCTTAGGGGGTGCTAGTGGAGAAGGCAATGGCACCCCACTCCAGCACTCTTGCCTGGAAAATCCCATGGACGGAGAAGCCTGGTAGGCTGCAGTCCATGGGGTCACCAAGAGTCAGACACTTACTGAGCGACTTCACTTTCACTTTTCACTTTCATGCATTGGAGAAGGAAATGGCAACCCACTTCAGTGTTCTTGCCTGAAGAATCCCAGGATGGTGGAGCCTGGTGGGCTGCCATCTGTGGGGTTGCACAGAGTGGGACACGACTGAAGCGACTTAGCAGCAGCAGTGGTTAAAAAAAAAAAAAAAAACCGCTTGCCAATGTAGGAGGCAAAAGAGATGCGGGTTCTTTCCCTGGTTCGGGAAGATCCGCTGGAGGAGGGCATGGCAACCCTCTCCAGTATTCTTGCCTGGAGAATCCCATGGACAGAGGAGCCTGGTGGAATATAGCCCACGGGGTCACAAAGAGTCAGACGGAACTGCAACGACTTAACATGCAAGCGTACAGGTTAGGTGTGGGAGAGCTATCAGCAGCTTTGGATTTTAAACCCCTGTCTGAACTTTCTTCTTCTGTTCGTGAGTATGAGCGCTCACTTCCCACTTTTCAGCATGTGTCATTGCTACCCCCGAAACTGCAGAAAGAGTCGTCGAATATAAACACAAATAAAGCTACGCTAATCCAGCAGTGTTTGACAGGGAGTTTGTTATTAATAAACGCCTTTGATGATTTTTAAATCCTTGCCAGCTGTTTAGAAATAATTGAGGCTGTGAAGCCTGGAACAGTGTTTCCAGTTCCCCAGCAAACTGAATCTTAACTGCTGGCATGTAAATTTCTCCCACTGTTATTTTTAGACACCAATATCCTGAAGCAAATTAGCACAAGTAGAACCATCTCAATCCTCTTTAGAAACAGGAAATGTCTATAGTCCACACTTTCCATTGAAGTCTTGAGTTACTAATCTGAACTCAACTGCGTGTTTGAATTTCTTGAGATCTGGGCCAGACGAAGCAGCCTTAGATGTATTTAATCCCAGGGGTTTCCCGCTGAATACACCAGTGTGGGTGTATCTGTCCTCTGCATTCTGGTCAAGCCTGCTCCATCGTGATGAGTATATGCCTTTATCCTATATTGGTCATTAGTGATTCCGTATTTGAAGCCACTTCAGCTGTTAGAACTCATGTTTTTTTTGCCTGTGTTCTTGTATAACCTTGGACACTGGGCCAGGGACACCCTCTGAGTCCAGAATAAATACCCATCTGGCAGTTCACGTTCCCCCAGGAAGTGAGACAGAAAAGCCTTTTGCGAACTCAGTGACTCATCAAAGAGGGCAGCTTTTTACACAGCGACGTTCACTTAGACCAAATGGAAGAAGTTTACCATCCCAAACATATCACTTAGTGGCTCCCATAAAACGGACTTGTGAGATACAAATCTATTCATACCCGTTGTTAAGCCCAGGCGGTAACATCATTGGAATTGGGAAAGTCAGGCCCTGACAAAGAAAGCTCTCCAGCTTGAGTATTATTCAAAACAAATGGTGCAGGTCAGCGGGAAGCTTTCTCAGGGACTGTTTTTCCCCTGTGCCAACGCCCCCGGAAGAGCCAAATTCCCCCTGCCCCTCCCTCCAACACAAGCAAGCTTTAGCTGACATTTATTGAGTGACTTCACTTTCCCTTTCCACTTTCATGCATTGGAGAAGGCAATGACAACCCACTCCAGTGTTCTTGCCTGGAGAATCCCAGGGATGGGGGAGCCTGGTGGGCTGCCGTCTCTGGGGTCACACAGAGTTGGACATGACTGAAGCGACTTAGCAGCATATTCCTCTACCATCATGCATCTTCTTTTCAAAATAAGTATCAGATGTAAATGATGGATATCCTAATTCTTTTGTCCTTGCCTCTAAACGTTCATCGCCAGTAAGTGCAGGAAAGTCTGCTCTGCTTCAAAACCTTTTATCAGGTAACGTGCCATCTCACCCTTATATGCCGGCTCTGGGAACATCCCAGGAGCAGAGGAAGTGTGCAGCCTAGACAGAATCTTTCGTTCTCCACTGTCTCTGTGATTTTGGGAAAAGTCCTGAAAGTTAAAGAAAAGCAGAAACAGCAGTGCGTCATGGATCAGTACGTGTATAATACTGCACGTCTCCGTCATCAGGAGCTATTAATACCTCCTGTCAGTCACTGCCTTCTGGTGCTTGTGGGTCGTACGCAGCACAAACTGGATGGGTCCAGACAGACATGGTAATGTTCAGGGCCGAGCCCTCCCCTGCCCCGGGTGATTGGGTTCAGGCAGGCGGTCAGACCCTGTGAGCCTTGAGTTCCTCAAGTGCACAGGGGAGATGTGTGTGGTTTAAAAATGAACATCACGCATCAGGCCTTGAACAAAGCTCCAACGCCACCCAGATGCTTTCTGTTTGGATTCAGCTGTCTTGACTGCCCTAAAAATACATCATCATTTCTCTTCTCGGTTGGCCTTTGATTTATGATTTCTCAGTCAAGTCTTTTTGTTTTTGAAATGTAACTGGAACAACATTTAAGACACCTGGCAGTGTGTGTGTGTGTGTGTGTGTGTGTGTGTGTGACTTGCTAAGTCATGTGTGACTCTTTGCAACCTCATGAACTGCAGCCCTCCAGGCTCCTCGGCCCATGGGATTCTCCAGGCAAGAATACTGGGGTGGGTCGCCATGCCCTCCTCCAGGGGATCTTTCCAACCCAGGCATTGAACGTGGGTTTCCCGCATTTCAGACAGATTCTTTATGGTCTGAGCCGCCAGGGAAACCCACCTGGCAGCGTGCGACCCTATAAAAAGAATTTGGGTAAAACCTCCACAGCAGTGAGAGGAGCATTGATAGAGACGTATAAGGGAAAGGGGAGTTACAGGAGGGCAGCTGAAGAGCTGGCCTGCACCCCGCAGGATGGATGGCAACTAGAGAGACACGAGGACCTGAGGGTGATTGCTTTCAGAAGAGATGGTGGTGCTCACTGTACCCCCTGGAAGACACCAGTGTCGTCCTGGGTCCGAGAGGTATGGATGACACACGCTGACTTTGGAAACAACTGATTCCTTCATTTTTGGTTGTGCGGGCCCTTGGTTGCTGTGCACAGACTTTCTCTAGCTGTGGTGAGCAGGGGGCTTCCCTCCAGCCGCGGTGAGCCGGGGGCTTCCTTCCAGCCGCGGTGAGCTGAGCGGGGGTCTTCCCGCGAGCCGCGGTGAGGGGGGGCTTCCCTCCAGCCACGGTGAGTGGGGGGCTTCCCTCCAGCCGTGGTGAACGGGGCCTTCCCTCCAGCTGTGGTGAGTGGGAGGCTTCTCTCTAGCTGTGGTGCTTGGGTTTCTCATGGTGGGGTCTTCTCTTGCTGAGAGCACAGGCTCTCAGCACGCAGGCTTCAGGACTGGTGGACTTCAGTTGCTCAGCAGCGTGTGCCGTCTTCCCAGACCAGGGATCGAACCGGTGTCCCCTGCACTGGCAGGCGGATTCCTCTTCCCTCTACCACCAGGGCAGCCTGGCACAAACCGTTGTGTACACTATGAAGACAGGGTTGTCAATGATAGCTTTAGGGGAAAAAAAAAAAAAAAAAACAGTATAAGAACTTACTCGGTGGTCCAGTGGTTAAAACTTCGCCTTCCAGTCTGGTGGATACAGGTTTGATCCCTGGTTGGGGACCTAAGATCCCACATACCTTGTGGTGAAAAAACCGTAAACGTAAAACAGAAGCAACATTGTAAAAGCTTCAAAAAACACTTGAAAAATCATCCATATCAAAAAAATCCTATAAAAAAAGAATGACATCCCTTATATCTAGAATCTAAAATGAAATTGTACAAATGAGCTCAAAAAAGAGAGAGACTGTCAGACTTAAGAGAATGAATTTGTGGTTATTAGGGGGAAGGATGGGAGGAAGGGACAGTTAGGGAGTTTGGGATGGACATGGACACACTGCTGTGTTTAACATGGAGAACCAGCAAGGACCTGCTGGACAGCACAGGGCAAGGGATAGTCAGGGAGTTTGGGATGGACATGGACACACTGCTGTATTTAACGTGGAGAACCAGCAAGGACCTGCTGGACAGCACAGGGAACTCTGCTCAGTGTCATGTGGCAGCCTGGAGGGGAGGGGAGTTTGGGGGAGAGTGGATACATGTACATCTATGGCCGAGTGCCTTCACTCTCCACCTGAAACTATGTCAAGGTATTCCACAATACAAAATAAAAAGTGATTTTTAAAACAGTTTTTAAAAGTGTAACTCTGACTCCCATTGGCCCTTGAGACAGAAGGTCTTGGTGGTGTGAGAGCTCCATGATGACTCAGGTTCTAAGAAGGTGGCGCTCTGCCCACACGCAGGGTGACTCTTCTCTTTTGCTAAGGTCTTCTCCCTACCCTACCAGAGCTGCAGCCCACCTGCGCACACTTGACTGTCCAACACAAAGGGGTTTACACCCCTGAAACAACCCTCGGGTGTAAAGCAACCCTCAGTGGAATAATTCTGTTTTCTGAGTCTCCAGTTGCAAGACCCCCATGGTGAGCACCTTCTCTGCCTCTTGTCCTTTCTCTGTTGGTGGTTCTCAATTCCTCAGCAAGACTTCCCAACATCCTTTTGCAAAGAAACGACCTACCCTTAAGTCTTAGACTCCATATCTCCTCTGGGAGAACCCAAACCAAGACATTTCATTAAACGTAACAGCACGTTGATAAACTGTACCTTTGTGAAGGGCTTTCTGCGGGGAGATGATGTAGCCAGTATAGGGTAATCTACAGCAGCTGTGTCGTGAGCCCCTCTGTTGCAGGAAGACAGTTCAGACCATCTCAGGTCAGGAAGGGATGGTTAATCAGTCCCACTGACGTCAGGCATTCTCAGTTCAGCCGCTCAGTCGTGTCCAACTCTTTGCAACCCCATGGACCGCAGCACACCAGGCCTCTCTGTTCATCACCAGTTCCCGGCGCTTGCTCAAAGGCATGTCCATCTAGCCGGTGATGCCATCCAACCACCTCATCCTCTGTCGTCCCGTTCTCCTCCTGCCCTCAATCTTTCCTAGCATCAGCGTCTTTTCCAGTGAGTCAGTTCTTCACGTCAGGTGACCAAAGTAGGGGAATGAATAGAAGCTGAACAGGCCTGAGAGTGGCTGGAGGGAGGTTGGTGACTGTCTCCTTTCTTGATTCACCTCTGTCCACTTTGTGAATTTCATCTGTGACTTTTACTTCATTCATTGTGAAATATGTGCTTGCAATTTTCTGTGTTATGTTAAACTTCAGTGAAAAACTCACCTCTTAACCAATGTTATTTAGAAAACTATCCTACCCAGAGATCAAACCCGTGTCTCCTGCATCAGCAGCTCGATTCTTTACCACCGAGCCACCAGGGAAGCCTGGTACATATGCATAGATGTTGCTATTTCCTATCTGCGGGATCGTCAGATTTCTTTGTACAGGTCTAAAATTCAGACATGCTGTGTTCCTCTTTTGTAAAAGAAAATAATTCCTCTTCGGCAGGAGTATGGCAAGACAGCAGTGATGTGACTAGACTTTTCAGCCCCAGATTGATACCCAAGTAGAAACTCCAACAGTAGACCATTTGCTCCTATTGTTTCCAAGGAACATCATTCATTTCACTAACAGCAAAGTAGGTGGCACGGTAATCATTTCATGTAAAACTCAAAGACCCTAACATACATTCTTTTTCCTGGCTGACGGATGCCCGGCATTATAAGTAAGCTTCAGTTTGAGTTAAAGGAGTCCTTGATGAAATCAGGCTTCACTGAAGGCTGGCAGAGAAAAGTTGATTCTGCAGGCAGGAAATTCCAAGCTGTGTATATAGTTACCAGGCTTCCCTGGTGGCTCAGACAGTAAAGGACACAACTGCCAATGCAGGAGACCAGGGTTCGATCCATGGGTTGGGAAGATCCCCTGGAGGAGAAAACGGCAAGCCACTCCAGTATTCTTGCCTGGAAAATCCCATGGACAGAGGAGCCTGGTGGGGCTACAGTCCACGGGGTCACAAAGAGTCGGGCTTGACTGAGCAACTTTGACTCACTCACTCAAGAAAACTGAGGCTTAGCTCATTCAACTAGTGCTTCAGATTACCCAGCAAAGACTGTTGAGTTGGAACTTGAAACAAGGAAATCTCTCCCCGGCAGCCAAGGTCTCTGCCATTGTGTAAGAGTGGACGGCCTTCTCGGAGTCAAGAAGTGGGCCAAACCTGAACACATTCTCATGGCAATACGTAATTACTCAGACCCTCTCCTGGGGAGCCGTGTTCTCTGACCTTCCCTGTGTTTCTGCTTACAGGGTGTGGGGTTTTAAAATTGTTTCAAAATTTGTATGAAGTTCAGTTATTTGATGAAAGCACCTCTCATCCTGTTTTTCCCTGTGAAGCATGCAGAATATTTTTACAGAGGTGGTCTAGATACCTGTATCCATAAAACACAATAGAGTTTAGTTCTCTCCCTTACTGGGATATGGTTAATTTTTTTTTTCCTACATAAGCTTGTTATGGATGTGGGGAGGTGGGTGGAATCTTCCCTCCATTTTCTATATCTATATCTATCTATCTATATATAATGTATATATATATATATATAATGTGTTTATATATATATATATAATGTATTTGGGGCTGTGCTGGATTTTGGTTGCTATGAGCATAAATTTTCACTTCTGTGCATTGACATATTAAAGCATTTCAGGAGGACGGCAGATACATCTGCTGAAAAGGTTTTTCTCCTGTGTCTTTATTTATTTTTTTGAAGCTGAAGTGAAACTAGTTTAAGAAGCTGAAGCTGATCTCCTGGCCCACCTTCCTTTAAGGAAACCAGCAGGCTTTCCTTTCTTTGAAATGCAACATATCAATGCCAGTCTCACTGTACGTCAGCCTTCCTAATGTCTGTCTTGCTTGCTACGAGCAGGCTTTTCTCTGCTTGCAGCCCGTGGCGGGCCTACTCCCGTTGCGTTGGGGTGGCTTGTCTTGGGGCACGGGGTCTTCTGGAGTTGCAGCTGCTGGATTCCAGAGCACAGGTTCCGCAGCTGTGAGGTGTGGGCTGAGTTGCTTTGGGGCACTGTGGGATCTTCCTGGACCAGGGTTTGAATTCGCAGCCCCTGCATGGCAAGCGGCATTTCTTAACCACCAGCTCACCAGGGAAGCCCTTCGCTGTGTCTTCTATACACCATTATTCTTGGTCGCCTGAAAGGAAGAAGCCACGTCGTCTTCTCTGAGATGCCCCCCACCCCACCCCTTCCTGAGACATCTCCTCCCGTGACTTCCTTTCCCTTGAGTAGCCAAGGGTTGTGTTGACCTTGAGTCTATTTGGAAGCAAGCTTCGGCGACGACTGTCCTGACAACACAAGGCAGGGAATAGAATCCTTTTATACCAAGCCCCTGTAATTGTAAGGCGTCATTTCGTCTCTTGTGAAGCAGTATTTCTCAGCACTTTTTCATGCGTGTGTTTGCTCGTCTGGGGCGGGTGGAATGTGTCCATCACAGTGGGGATGATTCTGCATCTCAGCAACGAGAGTTTTCTTTGTCCCAGACAGTCCCTGTATCCTCTTAGCATCCTACGCAGTAGACTTTGACGTCTGGCTGGCCGCTGTGTGTCATTTCTCTTTTCAGTCTTTCTTTTATTCATGTATTTTGTTGACGGAAAAGAATCACTGAAACGTTCTCTCACATATTTGCCCCTATTCTGATTTCTCTGATGACACCCTTGGTATAAAAAAAAAAAAAAAAAAAGCACTTCCTCCATCGAGGAGCACTCATTAAACTGAGAAAAAAGTATTTCAGCCTTCCGTATCTCTGGCAGTATTGAAAAGAACACCTCAACACAGGAAGCTTTGAGGCTGACTGCTGCTTTATGCCAACTACATCTACAAAACTCTTTTGGAAACTTCATGGACTTCTTTTTTTTTTTCCCACATCTGTGCTATCTCAAAAGATAGATTGATGAAGTTGGCACTTTTTCCCAGTTTTCTCCTTGCAGGTACAAAGCTGAGGTTTCAGGCAGAAGCATAATCAGGAAAGCAAATCACAGACAGAAGGAGAAGCCATTCTCTTTGAGCTTCTGTTGGAAAGAGAAAAAATTCTCTTACAATAAATAAGAAATCCCATTCATGCTTTGTTACTTCAAAAAGCGCTGCTGTTGTATTTGTTTAGTTGTTGGGTACACTTTCCAAGCTGGCTGGCGTGTCACTAACAGTTGTTAATGGTTAAGCCGTTAATCTGTATTCCCCACGGAGTGTTGTATAGTTGCTAGGTTTTGTTCAGCTGTTTGCCACCCCATGGACTGCAGCACACCGGACTTCCGTGTCCTACACCAACTCCCAGAGTTTACTCAAACTCAAGTCCATTGGGTCAGAGATGCCATCCAACCATCTCATCCTCTGTCGTCCCCTTCTCCCGCCCTCAATCTTTCCCACATCAGGGTCTTTTCCAATGAGTCAGTTCTTTTCATCAGGTGGCCAAAGGATTGGAGTTTCAGCTTCACCATCAGTCCTTCCAGTGAATATTCAGGATTAAGTTCCTTAAGGAGTGACTGGTTTGATCTCCTTGTAGTCCAAGGGACTCTCAAGAGTCTTCTCCAACACCACAGTTCCAAAGCATCAATTCTTCTGCGCTCAGCTTTCTTTATGGTCCAACTCTCACATCCATGCATGACTACTGCGAAAACCATAGCTTTTAGTTTAAGCACTCTTGTCAGCAAAGTGATGTCTCTGTTTTTTAATATGCTATCTAGGTTGGTCATAGCTTTTCTTCCAAGGAGCAAGAGTCTTTTAATTCTATAGAGTACATTGCTTCAAAAAACAGTTTCTACCCTTGAAAGATGATCTTTAAGAAAAGATGACCTTCTTAAAGATGACTTTAAGAAAATGTCCCCTTTCAAACATGCTGTTCTCTAGCTATAAGGGGAGTAACAAGGTGGAGTCATGCTAAGTGTTTGAGGGAGAGCATTCCAGGTGGAGACCAGTGGCATATTTACAGCCCGTACGTGGGCAGTACAGCGAGGTTGTCATTGATATGTTTTATTTCAAAGAAAGAAAAGCCCAGTGGTTTAGTTAAAGGGAGGTGTGTCAGGAGACCAGCTTCAATTTCTTAAATGACATATTTGCTCAGACTCATCCAGTCCACACTTCCGTTTCAATTTTTGTTTCTCTACGTTGACATATTAAAATGTTTCAGGAGGTCAGCAGATATATCTGCTCAAAAGGTTTTTCTCCTGTGTCTTCAATTTTTTTTTTTTGAAGTTAAAGTGGAACTAATTTTACCTTTTCTTCCACCCATAAAATTGTTCAGTGCTGGTTCCTGCTTCAATACAGTCCAAGAGAGGAGGACTAATTTTTTTTTTTTTTTTTTTTGGTAAGCTTTCTCTATGTCTGCCACAGAAATTCGTGGTTTACATGGGGTTTATCAAACTAGCCTCCCAAAATAATTGTTCTTTGAAAATTAGGATAAGCTAAGCTGTGTTTGTTTAATAAAAAAGTAGTTTGTCTTAAAAAAATATATATATATATATACACACACACACACACTCATATATATATGCATGCAATATATGCATATATACACATATCCATATGTATATACTTGCTGTGCGTGCAAAATCTGGGGGAAGGCAGAAGGTTCATTCTTTTTTTATTTCCCTGTGTATGAAGAATGGGCTTCCCTGGTGATAGTTATTTCGATTTGACATGCTGTTTGCCACAGTAGTAGATCATGTAATGTTTAAATCCAGGCTAAATGAAGGTCCCCAGGGAATTAAGACTATGTCGGCCACAGAATACGCTCATGTTCAAATTTCTCAAAACTCTCCAATCCACCCTCCAGATTACTTCAGGCTTAGGCAGATCATCAAATTTGATAATACACTCTTTTGGATGTATGAGATAACATTCGTGAGTTTTATTTATTTATTTATTTTTTCAAAAACAGCTAGCATTGGAATACAGTCTTTTAAATGATTGAGATAACATTCCTGAATTTAAGATTTTTTTTAAAAAAAAAATAACCTATCTTTGGCATTGAGACAGCTGAAGCATTTGAGAGTCGTGACTCTACCTGTTAAGCCACCTCTCCGCACGTAATTCGGGTCTCTGCAGACAGACTCTGTGATAGGAGAATCGCAGCAGTGATTTTCACATTGGCTGAATTACTCGTGCCTTTTCAGTCATCTCTTTCATCCCTTGGTGTGGAGACAAGTCAGGGAGATCCTAAACTGTCTGCCCGGAACCTGGTAGAGGCTGCGCCCACACAGCAGAAGGCATGAGCGTGTGCCCACAATTCATCCTCAGGAGCCCCGTCCATCCTGCCTGGGCAGATTACAGGCTCGGTAGCTCACTGCCACTAGCTGAGACACAGCGGTTAGACCACAGTTCATTTATTTCTTTATTTTCTGCATCCCCTGAGCGATGCCGGCTGTAGTTTCTTTGCACCTGCAATGTCCCTGTGGCTCAGATGATAAACACTCTGCCAGGAGACCCAAGAGCGGTCCCTGGGTGGGGAAGATTCCCCTGGAGAAGGGAATGGCAACCCACTCCAGTATTCCTGCCTGGAGAATCCCATGGACAGAGGAGCCTGGCGGGCTGCAGTCCTTGGGGTGGCAAAGTCGGACACGACCGACGTGGAAGAGTCGGACATGACTGAGCGACCCACACTTGCACTCGTTTCAGCTTCGACGTGTGCACCTCGAACTTGGGCAACTGTAGAAGATGGTGGGAGACTCCAGGGTGCAGAATCCTTTTAGTCTCCCAAAGAAGGGAGAGGCAATGGCCGTGCAAGAGTCATTCACTGCAGGAGAGATTTCTGGGATGGATACTGCGTCATAGGGGGGAGAAACGCGAGGAGAAGGGCAGCGTGGAAACTTGTAGGCAAAACCCCCGATGAGGCCCCTGCTCCTCCAAGGGTGGCTCCCAGACCGGCAGTGTCTGTCTCCCCGACCGGCAGTGTCTGTCTCCCCCAGGAGCCGCTTCGAAATGTAGAACCCAGCCCTGCCCCAGCCCAGCGAACCAGTATCTGCACTGTTACCCCTTCCCCCAGCTCACTGGAGGTGGGGCAGGCTGCTTACCGGTTGGTGATTTCAGTCGTTTCAGCATCAGCTTTCAGGAAGTCCTCTGTGGAGCTGAGAAGGGCTGCCTCGAGCCTGACAGCTTTGTGTCCATTTGTAAAGACAGCAGCATCGGCCCCCGGCAACAGACACATCCCCAGGGAGTCCCCTGAACTCAGGGAGGCAGGCCCGGCTGGCAGCCCCGGCCAGGTGCAGGAAGTGACATGCTGTACTTTTGAGACACTGGAAAACCACGGGCTTCCTTGTCACAATCCTGTGTCCCGGGAACCCTTCACTTTGTTGCTTGTTGTTCACTTGCTGAGTCATGCCCTACTCTTTGCGACCCCATGGACTGTAGCACGCCAGCCCTCCCCGTCCATCATCGACTCCCAGAGCTTGCTCAAACTCACGTCCATCGAGTCGGTGATGCCATCCAACCATCTCATCCTCTGTCGTCCCCTTCTCCTCCTGCCTTCAGTCTTTCCCAGCATCAGGGTCATTTCCAGTGAGCTGGCTCTTCCCATCACGTGGCCAAAGGACTGGAGCTTCACTATCAGTTGCTTAGTTTCAGTGAAAGCGATTGACAGTGTGAGACAGTGTGAATATATGCTTTTTTTTTTTTTTTAAAGATTCTTTGATGTGGGCCATTTTTTAAAGGTTTTTAAACTTTTTATTCTGTATTGGAGTATAGCTGATTCATAATGCTGTGCTAATTTTGAACAGCAAAGGGACTCAGCCATACGTATACACGTATCCATTCTCCCCCCCAAGCTCCTGTCCCCTGTCCAGGCTGTGAGGTGGACCATTTCACAAGTCTTTACTGGATTTTTGACAGTATTCTTCTGTTTTATGTTTTGGTTTTTTTGGCCACGAGGCATGTGGGATCTTGGCTCCCTGACCAAGGATTGAACCCACATTCCCTGCCTTCTAAGGTGAATTGTTAACCACTGCATCACCATGGGACACCCGAGGCACTGACTATTTTAATACCTGAGTATTAAGAGAGAGCACAAAACTTTTTCTGAAATGCACATAGTGAATGAGGGTACCCATTAAATAACCCCAAATACCAAGTGCCTCCTTTTTCCTTCAGCTTCCTTTTACTTAAAAAAAAAAGAAAAGAAAAGAAACCTCATAATTACCTAGTTATGTTCCTGTTGTGTCAGCTAGACGGTGAAGTCTGGAAACGCAGCGGTGTGTCTGCTTCTTGTTCCAGGTCTAACGTTGCCAGATTTAGCGAATGAGGCTGCGTGACTCAGCTAATAAACCTGAAGCTCAGAGAAGCAAGGATGTGATGTGGTTTTGGTACAAATATGGCTCAAGCTGTATTTGAATCAGGCTTATGTTTTTCCAAGAGAGAGTCCCTTGGACAGCAAGGAGATCAAACCAGTCAATGCTAAAGGAAATCAATCCTGGATATTCATTGGAAGGACTGATGCTGAAGTTCCAAAACTTTGGCCACCCGATGCAAAGAAATGACTTATTGGAATAGACCCTGATACTGGGCAAGATTGAAGGCAGGAGGAGAAGGGGACGACAGAGGGTGAGATGTTGGATGGCATCACCGACTCCATGGGTATAGTTTGAGCAAGCTCTGGGAGTTGGTGATGGACAGGGAAGCCTGGCGTGCTGCAGTCCGTGGGGTCGCAAAACGTTTGGCACGACTGAGCGGCTGAACTGACTGCTTTTCAGATACTTGCTGTTTTCTCTGACCTTCAAATCTAAGTCAGTGTCTTGGACTCTATCTGGAGACAGCCTGGACCTCAGCATCCTCATGAGTACTCAGCACTGATCGGATGATCAATAAATATTGAACACGTCTGCTGTGAGGCAGAAAGCTCCATGTGGCAGTTGTGTAAGGAGAGAAGGTAGATGCAGAGAAGAACCGTGAGCCATGAGAAATCAGAGCCTGGCTTGTTGTAACCCCGATGGAAAGTACTTTATCAGGGGTGGTTTATCAAGGAGAGCATCATCCATGGATGAGTTCCTTCACTGAGAAGAAGGGGAAGATGCCTTCCGGGCAGATAGCTGTGGCTCTGAGCTCATGGGAGGGTCTCGCCTTCTCCAGGGAGCCTTCTGCCTGTGAAAGCTGGAGCGTGAATAAGCCCGGGAAATGTTGGGTTTCTCCTTCGGTGACAGATGAAAATTTAATGGCCAAGTGGGAGAAGCCAATACTGCGTACTTGTTTCTTTGGGGAGCGCAGAAAAGTTAGTCTCATAAGGAGGGAAAGTTGAGATATAAAAATATAGCAGATAGCTCTTTTGCAAAACAAAATTCAGTCGTGTCTGACTTCATGACCCTATGGACTGCAGCACGCCAGGCCTCCCTGTCCATCACCAACTCCTGGAGCTTGCTTAAACTCATGTCCATCGAGTCGGTGATGCCATCCAACCATCTCATCCTCTGTTGTCTCCTTCTCCTCCCGCCTTCAATCTTTCCCAGCACCAGGGTCTTTTCCAATGAGTCAGATTTCCTTCCAAGGAGCTTCCTTAGTGTGGCTGTTGCTAACCCCATGGCATAATTTATTTCTCAGCAACCTTGTTCATAACTAGAAATAAAAATTAATTTGATAATGGTTTACTTATAGCCTACTTCCCAGTAAAAAGTCTCTTTTTTCTCTGCAGTAGCTATATTCTTAAACAGAATGCCTTTCTTATAGTAGACGCTCAATGAATTTGTCTTTAAAGAAGAGAGATGAATGCGTCCTGGTGAATGAAGTAGACCCACAGCTTGTCTTCCTGAAGTCTTGTCTCTGTGTTATATGCACACATATCCTGGTTGTCGAAAGTTCTTTTATTGCAGTCCTCAGTACACCGATTCTTTGTCTTTTGATAGTTACCATTGCTGGTTTACAGGGAATCCTCAGTCACTCATTCGTGTCCAACTCTTTGCAACCCTGTGGACTGTAGCCCGCCAGGCTCCTCTGTTCGTGGGGTTATCGCATCAAGAATGCTGGAGTGGGTTTCCATTTTCTCCTCCAGGGGATCTTCCCTAGACAGGGATCGAACCTGTGTCTACCGTGATTCCCGCTTTGGTAGGCAGATTCTTTTCCACTGAGCCACCGAGGAAGCCTAGTTTATAGGGAAAGGTCTCCTTCATTTCATGCTATCATAAGCTTGCTTATTTCCCCTGGTAGTTGAGTCATTGTCTTTTGTTATACTTTAGTTTTTAAAGTATCCATAGAGAATATACATGCATTTTCACTCATTTTGCCAAAAAACTCAATGGATCTGCTAGTTTGATACGTATTTTTTGTTTTTATGCTCAAGCAAGTTTTGCTCGATTATATTTTTGATACTTCTGAGAGGAAAAAGGTAGGTGACAGAAGATGCCTGGTGGCTCAGCTGGTAAAGAATCTGCCTGCAATGCGGGAGACCTGGGTTTGATCCCTGGGTTGGGAGGATCCCCTGGAGGAGGGAAAGGCTACCCACTCCAGCATTCTGGCCTGGAGAATCCCACGGACTGGATCGTCCATGGGATCGCACAGAGTCGGACACGACTGAACGAGTTTCGCTTTCACTGTTGACAGTTCGGTTCAGTAGTAGCATCTCTGTCCTTTTTTGCCATTTCATGAAGTGTGTGGAGGGTGCTTTCACATTTTCTGTCTTTCCGCACCAGTAATTCTGTTAGTTTCTACTTCTGTTTTCTGTTTATCCTGCTTATGGGTGTGAAAAGTGTTTCTTGGTTTCCTCCTATTGTTTTCTTCTCACTGCTTCTTGACTTTAGCCTAAATAATAACATGGTTAAAACAGGATGTTCTTTATATTAATAAAATAAAATATTGATAAAATAAAATAGAAACCCTAACACTCTGCAAACCCATGGAGTATACAGTCCATGGAATTCTCCAGGCCAGAACACTGGAGTGGGTAGCCATTCCCTTTTCCAGGGGATCTTCCCAACCCGGGGATCAAACCCAGGTTTCCCACATTGCAGGCTGATTCCTTTTTTGTTTTTTTTCAGGCTGATTCTTTACCAGCTGAGCCACCAGGGAAGCCCATTAATAAAATAAAGAATCAAATAGCACAAGTGAAAGCCATGGAGGGATCCGTATTGACAGTTCTTTTGCACTAAGGAATTAATTAGTCCAGCGTGTACTCTTAAGATCCCAGATGATTTTAATCTTATTTAGCATGCTCTTAACAAAATACCGTCTCGAATGGACACTTAAGTGCTCCCTGGCTCACCTCTCAAATTGAATGTAATCATTTGCATCTCATTTGGCTTGCAGTTAGGATAAAGAGCTTCAAACAAAATTGACATAAAATGAAGGTGAATCCATTTTTATTTGAGGCATGGCTAAGCATACGCGGTAAGCGCACGCATTATGAAGACAAATAGACCATTAGAGTAAGTAATTAGGAAGCGGACCTATGACAGTGAGACAGCTGCGTTCTGATATAAAATACAGCCTGTGTAGCCCTGTAATTCGTTTTTATGACCTGCTCGGTGTTGTTCTATTTATCACGGGTCTTAAAGAGAATGACGGAAAACCATCAATACCTTACTGAAAGTATGACCACGCGTATCAGCAGAGAGAGTTAAAAAGTTTAAAAATTCTTCCCGACTCACCTTGTGGTACAAGTTTCTTGTCTCATCCACACCCCTTCCCAGTTTGCAGAGCTTTGACGATCAGCTCTTCCGCTCAAGTCCTCATTTGTAAAATGGTCACGAGAGGAGTTGTGCCCCTGGTTCTAGACCTTAAGTGAGTATCCGGGGCTTGTGAAACACCGATCCCTGTAGTATCCCCACACCCTGCCCCCCCTACCCCCAGACTCTCTCATCTGCTGCTCTCTGGGTTCAGGCTCAGCCCTTGCATTCCCGTTGGGTACCCTGGTGATGTTGATGCTGCTGACCTGGGGACCACAGTTAGAGGAGGTAACCTCTGAGGCCTGGATGAGGCGCTCCAATGTGCACTCTTGGCCGAGATTCTGGCTGGAGTGACCTCGAGGGGCTGGCATGGCGGGGATTTAACACACTGAAGGCTGGACGGCCATCCGTCTGTATGAAGCTTCGGCGGCCTGCGTGGTGATTTCGGTTGCTTGATCCTTTGTTCAGCTTTTCTTGTTGGTTTCATTCTGCTTTATGGCACACTGTTCTAAGTCCCTGCCTGAACCCAGATTGGCCCATAGATGTTTGTTTCTTTGTTTAATGACTACATACATTTCAGCCTCAACGAATAGAATTGAAGCCTAGCTCTCTGCAGAGTTTGGGCTCATGGTCTCGGCTAATTGACTGTTGTCTTTTCTTACACCTGTTAGCTCCACAGGTCCATTTTATGGATCATTCCAGTGCTGGAGTTGGACAAAGACAATCCATAGACAAAATTCCCTTGAATGAACCTTCTATGTGTGTTAGTCGCTCAGTTGTGTCCAACTCTTTGAGATCCCGTGGACTATAGCCCACCAGGCTCCTCTGGCCATGGGGTTCTCCAGGAAAGAATACTGGAGGGGGTTGCCATTTCATTCCCTCCAGGGGATCTTCCCGACCCAGGGATGGAAGCCTGGTCCCCTGCGTTGCAAGAGCTGTTGGGAAGCCTTTTATGGTGATTTTGGTAAAGGTCCTAGGATAAGCAGTTTTTACTTAAGATCTTATCTTTGTAAATGTTTCCTGTTTATCATAAATCCAAGATGAGTGACTTTGATAATTAGTTGCATAACTATTAGTGTGTTACTTGCTCAGTCGAGTCCAACTCTTTGTGACCCATGGACTGTAGCCTACCAGGCACCTCTGTCCCTGGAATTTTTCCAAGCAAGAATACTGGAATGGGTAGCCATTCCCTCCTCCAGGGGATCTTCCTGACCCAGGGATCCAACCTGGGTCTCCTTCATTGCAGGCAGATTCTTTACTGCTTAAGCCAACAGGGAAGGCCTGCATGAGTATTAAAGTGCAGTTAAATACTTCTGCAAGGTAGTCAACCACAAGGCCTTTGAAAGCGGGGGGAAAAAGCAAGCTTCCCAGGTCATTACTCCCTTTTGAAACTGCAAATAATTCCCCTAAAGCTGACCTAGTTCTGTTGTCTTAAAATGTAAATAAATCTCCAGATAAAATAATTTTTAGGGAATAAACAAAGACGTTACACTTCTTTTGACATTAAAAAAAAATAATTAGAAGAGCTCCCTCCCCCACCTTTTAAAAACTTTTAATTTTATATGGGAAGTGGGCAGCAAAGGGACTCAGCCATTCATACACATGTATGGAGGAGGCCCTTTCTTGTAACTGATAATTTATAGTAAGGGGATCTGGTTCTAAGTAGCAGAGAATTATTTTCAAAGATGCTCATAACGTCTTGTGAGTATTGGCACACTTTTCTTCAATAAACCTTTGATAAATGGTAATATCTTCTTCTTGGCCTTGTGTTACATGTGGCTCATGAAGCTGAACAAAACGTTGACTCTGGACTCAAAAATGTGAACACTTGATAACAGTCATTTAGTTTTGGCTATTCAGTGGGACCCTGAAAAATGGAAGGTGAACAAGGTTGAAAAATCTTCTGATGAGGGTAAGGGATTGACCCATGAAAGGAGAGGCAACTTGGAGGTCAGCATAGATGAGCAGCTTGAACCAACTCTTGGCTGAGGTTGACCCCCTCTGGTATTTAGGAGACCTGTCACCTATTTCTCATTCACTCATTCTGTGCCTGTGGCCACCTTAGGTTTCTACAAAGGTGGCATCCTGAACTCTCAAAATGATCGAATATATCCTGGAAAATTGCCCAGTCTCATATGTGACAAAGGAGCATTTTTTAAACAGAGGGTTGGGTCAATCCCTGAAGCATTTCTCAGGACTCCCGTATGAATGCTGACATGTTTTCTGAAATCTTAGAGCTGTTTCTTTCTTTAAAAGAACACAGAAGTCTGTACTGCCTGATGTTTGAATTAAGGAATCTTTTGAGGGAATGTTCCATGACTATTGCTGGATTTGGTGGCTCTTTCAAAAAAATTTTGAGTAAAATTCCAGTTCTGCAAGAGGCCAAATCAAGGGCAAAGAATTCCTTAAAAATAAACAATTGGGTTGTTACTACATGTTACACTATTATTGATCCATTTAAACAATGATGTACCTATAATATATGGATACGGATAAGATGGGGACTTCAAAAAATTTTTTTATTTTAAATTTTTGAGTGCAGGTACTTTACAGCATTGGGTTGATTTCTGCTGTACAATGAAGTGAATGAGCTATACGATACAAATTTCCCTCTTTGGAGTTTCCTTTCCATTTAGGTCACCACAGCGCATTCCCTAGAGGGTCTGCAGCAAGGTGTCATTAGTTGTCTATTTTATACAGAGTATCAGCAGTGGATGTATATCAATCCTGTTCTCCCAGTTAACCCCACCCACCTCCCTGCCTTGATCTCCACATTTCTGTCCTCTCTGCTTGTATCTCTGTTTCTACTTTGTGAAGAAGAATCTCTGTATCATTTTTTTTTCCCCCGTAAATTAAAAGAAGTGTTAAGGTGGAAAGACTGTGGGTGGCGTTTGTCTCTTCAGAAGTCTTACATTGCTGTTATAACAGCATCTGTGCAAGCTTTAAGAGAAAACAGTCTCTGATTTCTAAAATCAGAGAGTTCGTTGTTTAACAGCTTCCCTAGAATTTGAACCCAGGGAGGGAGGGAGGCAAAGAGAGGTGAAAGACTGGTTTCCTTCACGCTTACGTCTATCGCCACCCTGCCTGTGCGTGCTCTTCCAGAACTTTCTCAGGAAACAAGACGAAACTTATCCAAAGGCGTATGCAGTCAGGAATAGTGTAGACGCAGGGCAGGGGCAGTGTAGACATGGGAAGGACAGCGTAAAAACATCAACAGCGTGGGATGTCAACAGACTGAGTTTCTTCTAATATGGGGAAAATAGACTGTCTCATTCATGGATAACTGTCGTTTGCCTGAGCTCTGAATTGATAGCTGGTGGTGTGTGAAATGTTCTTCAGCTCTGCCTTTTTTTTTTTTTCGTTAAAATTAAAATTTTAATGTAAAAATTAATTTTTAATGTAAAAATTTGATTTTTAATGTAAAATTTTTGATTTTTAAATATAAATTTTTTTATTTTTATATGTAATTTTTTTTGATTTTTAATGTAAAAATTTTAAATTTTTTATATGTAAAATTTTTTAATTTTTATATGTAAATTTATTTTAATGTAAAATTTTTTAATTTTTTATATGTAAAATTTTTGATTTTGTTATCCGTAAAATTTTTTGATTTTTTAAATGTAAAAAATTTAATTTTTAATGTAAAAAATTTAATATCTTTAACTGCAAAATTTTTCCATTTTTTAAATGTAAAAATGTTTAATTTTTAATGTAAATTTTTAATTTTTAATGTAAAATTTTAATTTTTAAAATGTAAATTAAAAAATTTTTAATGTAAAACTTTTAAATAAAAAAAAATTATTTATTTATTTGACTGCACCAGGTCTTAGCAGCGGCAGGTGAACACTTAGTTTCAGCATGTGGGATCTATTTCCCTGACCAGGGATGGAACCCAGGTCTGCATTGAGAACCTGGAGTTCTGCCCAGTGGACCACTAAGGCAAGTCCCATCAGCTCCTAAATCTGTTCTAAGGTCCCAAATTATTCTTCCCAAAGCAACTTTCTCAGAGAGTTGGGGAGGGGCAGGGGGGAAGAGACAGAGCTTTCTATTTTGGCAACAGGACTACGTTCTCATCGTACTTGTGACTCAAATGAAACTTTCCCAAGCGCAACTGAAATAGCTCCCACAGAGTTTTGAACGATGAGAATCAAGCCCAGATGGTCTGGACCGAAAATATTAAATCCGATGCTGTTACTATGGTCAAGTGAGATGACATATTTGCATTTTTTTTTCTGAGTCTATTTAAAATTAGCCTTTTTAAGAAATCCTGCTGCTTCAAAATATGCTCTCCCCTGCTCCCTTAAGTGCATGGATTTTCCTCCCTGAGTCATGCAAGGGGGTAAAGAAACCAAGCTTTGAGAAGGCCCTTGTTTAACGTAACCTTGTCTGCAGTGTGGACATGATAACATCTGAGAGTACCCAGCACTCCAGCCACATGAAGTGTTCATTGGGAGGCCAGGAAGTACTGAGAGAATGGTGTTGAGTCCATTGGAATAGACCTGGGACATGAAAGCTCTCCATGGTCATAAGGACCAGTTTTCCAGGGCTAACATGTTGGACTGGCTGAAAGGGGATTCAGGTTTTTTCCATACGATGCATATGGGACCCTAACAGTGTATGGAGAAACCTGAACAGACTTTTTGGCCAAGCCAGTGATAGCTGGATTGTACGTCTCCTTCCCTCTCAGTCTCCTGGTGTATTTCCTCAGTTGATAATGAGCAGCCTTGTACTGTTGGGTTTTGCTGGTGGCTCAGCTGGTAAAGAATCTGCCCGCAATGCGGAAGACCTGGGTTCAATCCCTGGGTTGGGAAGATTCCCCTGGAGAAGGGAGAGGCTACTCATGCCATTATTCTGGCCTGGAGAATTCCATGAGCTGTATAGTCCACGGGGTTGCAAAGAGTCAGACATGACTGAGCGACTTTCACTTTCAGCCCTATGCTGAAAGCCTGGCAGAGTTGACAGGGTGATTCCCATCTATTTAAGCCAAAGGTCGTGCCCAGGATTCCTGAGTAAGCACATGTGTTCTCACATGGGACGGTTGGATGGCATCACCCACTCAATGGACGTGAGTTTGAGCAAGCTCTGGGAGTGAGTGAAGGACAGGGAGGCCTGGCATGCTGCACTCCATGAGGTCGCAAAGAGTTGGGTATGACCTAGCAACCAAACAACAACAGCAGCAAGGCTTTTTAAAATGTCTTTCCAATATCTCAGGTTTCCTTCAGTTCAGTCCAGTTCAGTCTCTCAGTCGTGTCTGACTCTTGGCGACCCCGTGAACTGTAGCACACCAGCCTCCCTGTCCATCACCAACTCCTGGAGTCTGCTGAAACCCATGTCCATCGAGTCGGTGGTGCCATCCAACCTTTCTCATCCTCTGTCGCCCCCTTCTCCTCCTGCCCTCAATCTTTCCCAGCACCAGGGTCTTTTCAAAGGAGTCAGCTCTTCCCATCAGGTGGCCAAAGTATTGGAGTTTCAGCCTCAGCATCAGTCCTTCCAATGAACACCCAGGACTGATCTCCTTTAGGATGGACTGGTTGGATCTCCTTGCAGTCCAAGGGACCCTCAAGAGTCTTCTCCAACACCACAGTTCAAAAGCGTCAATTCTTCTGCACTCAGCTTATAGTCCAACTCTCACATCCATACATGACCACTGGAAAAACCACAGCCTTGACTAGATGGACCTTTGTTGGCAAAGTGATGTCTCTGCTTTTTCATATGCTGTCTAGGTTGTCATAAATTTTCCTTACTTTATGCCTAGCTCCAGGCACATGAGGTCCAGAAAATATCTCTCGTCTAATTGCCAAACAGCAGGCAAAGAACCTTCCTGATCTTCCTTAACTGGCGAAAAAAGAGATGGCAAGCCAAGTATCTTGCCTGCTTTTCTCATTCTGGCAGTTATGAGTGAATATGATCATCCCCAGAGGGGGAAGAGAGAACAGAAATAAAGGGACCCAGGAGAAGCAGATGAACTCTGGACATGGTGGAGTTCTGACCCAGGAAAGTCCTGGTCCTCTGGAAGTCTCTACCTCCCTGTGACCACACCACGGGACATGGCCTCACACATGGAGCATCATCTTATTCTCCTCCTCTCTCTTCAGTTCATCACAAGTGCATGGCTTTTGGACCTGTTCGGCTTTTGGACCTGGTCACCTCCATTCATAATCTGCTCTCTCTTTATTTTTTTATTTTTATTTTTTTTAAATTTTTTAAATTTTAATATCTTTAATTCTTACATGCGTTCCCAAACATGAACCCCCCTCCCACCTCCCTCCCCATAACATCTCTCTGGGTCTCTCTGGGTCATCCCCATAATCTGCTCTCTCTTTAAAACAAACAATCTATTCAGCTGTGGTGAGGCTTAGTTGCGGCATGTGGGATCTAGTCCCTTGACCAGGGGTTGAACCTGGGCCTGCTGCATCGGGAGGGCAGAGTCTTACCCACTGGACCACCCCCCATAAGAAGTCCCCATAAATTGACGGTTTTCTTTATAAAACCAGGAGTCCATGTCTCTACAGTGGTTGGAAGACCAAAGAGAATCATCTCAAGTGGTTGTAGGCATCTGGCCACCTCCCATGGGCTACGTGTGTAAAAGGAAGCACACAGCAGAACTTAGGGACAGACCACAGTCAGTTCTGGGCAGCACACGCGAGGTTTGATCTCAGCAATTAACTGTAAGAATCTGACGGTACACAGCGGGTGTGATGGAGAGTGTGTCTGCCTGTGTCTGTTGTCCCTGGCTGTTGGGGGCTGTTGCTGGGGAATCTTGACCACACGCCCTAGGGTGTGTGAGTCTGCTCGGACCTAGCGTTTGCTGAAGTGAAGCTACGTCTGTGGGTCAGTGTTTATTAGTTATGGGAAACCTCACTTTTCCCAGAAGTGAGCCCCCGCCCAGCTGTGAGTAAGCATACAGCTTAGCTTCTGCCGGTCAGGGGGACACAACTGCAGAGACTGAACGGGCAGCTGAGTGGTAAAGCATACATGGGAGGCAAGACACATCTTTCCACTTGCCAAGCCCTCCTAGTCCGGGAACACTCTGGAAGCAGGTTACACGGTTAGGGCTCCTAACTTTCAGGGTGCAGGGGGCTTTCCCGGTGGCTCAGTCGATAAGGAACCCACCTGCAATGCAAGAGACTCGAGTTCGATCCTCGGGTCGGGGAGATCTCCTGCAAAAGGAAATGGCAACCCACTCCAGTATCCTTGTCCTGGAAAATTCCATGAACAGAGGAGCCTAGCGTGCTGCAGTCCACGCGGTTGCAGAGTCAGACACAATTTAGTGACCAAACCACCTACCACCGCGATTAGCGCACAAGCAAAAAATCACACAAATGATGGTGACTTAATATGCATCCATAGGACGAGTCTACAAATCTGTGTCATATAAATATTGACTAAACAGAGGTAACAGCAAAAAAAGAAAGAAAAATAGTGAGCAAGCTAAAAAACAATTGGAATTCAGTCACATCACAACGGTATAAACTGGGATTCTGAAAATCATTTCCGTTATCCAGGAGTAACTCACAAAGGATTCCGAACACAGATGGAAGAATTTTTCATGTTGCTGCTGACCCTCCTTTCTTTAGGTTAAACACGACGTGGTTAAACTCACACGAAGCTAGGTCTCACTGAAGACTTTCCGCCCCCAGTTGTATAGTATTATTTCTTTAATAGTGCTGCTGCCGCTGCTAAGTCACTTCAGTTGTGTTCGACTCTGTGTGACCCCATAGACGGCAGCCCACCAGGCTCCCCTGTCCCTGGGATTCTCCAGGCAAGAACTCTGGAGTGGGTTGCCATTTCCTTCTCCAATGCAGGAAAGTGAAAAGTGAAAGTGAAGTCGCTCAGTCGTGTCCGACTCTTCGTGACCCCGTGGACTGTAGCCTACCAGGCTCCTCCGTCCATGGGATTTTCCAGGCAAGAGTACTGGAGTGGGGTGCCATTGCCTTCTCCATTAATAGTGCTATGGAGATGTATTTATACACTTTGTTATATATTACACACCTCTTCAAAGTGTATGTTTCAGCGTTGCATAGAGCAGCAGTCTCCACCCTTTTTGGCACGAGGGACCCCACGGATGGGGAGTGAAACAGTGCTTCAGGCGCTAAGGAGAGCGATGTGGCTGCTGCAGCTGCTAAGTCGCTTCAGTCCTGTCCAACTCTGTGTGACCCTATGGACTGCAGCCTACCAGGCTCCTCCATCCACAGGATTCTCCAGGCAAGAATACTGCAGTGGGTAGCCTATCCCTTCTCCAGGGGATCTTCCAGACCCAGGAATTGAACCGGGGTCTCCTGCATTGTGGAGAAGGCAATGGCAACCCACTCCAGTACTCTTGCCTGGAAAATCCCATGGGGTTGTGTAGAGCCAGGCACGACTGAGTGACTTCCCTTTCACTTTTCACTTTCCTGCATTGGAGAAGGAAATGGCAACCCACTCCAGTGTTCTTGCCTGGAGAATCCCAGGGACAGGGGAGCCTGGTGGGCTGCCGTCTATGGGGTCGCACAGAGTCGGACACGACTGAAGCGACTTAGCAGCAGCAGCAGCTCCTGCATTGCAGGCAGATTCTTTACCAACTGAGCTATCAGGGAAACCTGGCCTGTTGCAAGAAAACCTATTGGATAGTAGTTTGTACCTAACCTATATGGTATAAAGTAACACAGTTCATGTTTCAACTATGTGTGTGTGGGGGTCAGAGTCGGTAATACAGTTTATGTATATTTGTATTCCCTCTCACACAAAACACACATTCTAACTCAGACACAGACACAGAGGCATAGTTGAAACAAACTGTGTTACTTTATACCGTACAGGTTAGATGCAAACTATAACAGATTTTTATTTCAATTTTCTTTGGAGAATAGTTGATTTACACTGTTGCATTCCTTTCTGCTGGTCAGCGGCATGAATCAACTGTACATATACATAGATCCCCTCTTTTTTTAGATTTTTTTCCCATGTAGGTCATTATATAGTATTGACTAGTTGGAGAAGACTCTTGAGGGTCCCTTGGACTGCAAGGAGATCCAACCAGTCCATTCTGAAGGAGATCAGCCCTGGGATTTCTTTGGAAGGAATGATGCTAAAGCTGAAACTCCAGTACTTTGGCCACCTCGTGCGAAGAGGTGACTCATTGGAAAAGACTCTGATGCTGGGAGGGATTGGGGGCAGGAGGAGAAGGGGACAACAGAGGATGAGATGGCTGGATGGCATCACTGACTCGATGGACATGAGTCTGAGTGAACTCCGGGAGTTGGTGATGGACAAGGAGGCCTGGCGTGCTGCGATTCATGGGGTCGCAAAGAGTCGGACACGACTGAGCGACCGAACTGAACTGAACTGATAGAGTTCTCTGTGCTAAACAGTAGGTCCTGTTACTTATATGTTTTGCATATAGAAATGTGTCTAATTGTGTCTCAATGTGTCCAATCCCGGTCTAATTTATCCCTTCCCCCTCTCTTCCCCTCTGGTAACTATAAGTTGTTCTTTTTTTTTTTTTTTCCACATCTGCGATTCTGTTTCCATTTTGTCACTTCATTTGTATCTTTTTTTTTTTTTTAGATTCCACATGTGCAAGATGTCATATGATATATCTGTCTGTCTCTGACTGACTTCTACCCGATGACAGTCTCGAGGTCCATCCATGTTGCTGCATATGGCATGACTTCATTCATTTCTTATGGTTAATAATGTGCCGTTGTCTATACACAGCACATCTTCCTCACCTGTTCCTCTGCTGACGGACATTTAGGGTGCTTTTATGTCTTGGGGGTTGTGAGCTGTGCCTCTATGAACATTGAGGTGCATGTATCTTTTCAGATCATGGTTTTCTCCAGGTATATCCCAGCAGTGACATTGCTAGATCATAGGGTAGGTCTGTTTTCAGTTTTTTAAGGAACCTCTGTACTGTTCTTCACAATGACTGTATCAGTTTACATTCCCACCGACAGTGTGAGAGGGCTCCCTTTTCTCCACACCCACCTCCAGCATTTATTGTTTGTAGGTTTTCATTGATGATGGCCATTCTCGCCAATCTGAAGTGACACCTCATTGTAGTTTTGACTTGCGTCTCTTTAATAACTAGTGGTGTGAAGCATCGTTTCATGCACTCTTTTTAGCCATCTATACGTCTTCTTTGGATAATGTCTATTCAGATCTTCTACCCTTTTGATTGGCTTGTTTGTGTGTGCTTTGTTTTTTTTTTTAATTGAGCCACATGAGCTCTTTGTATACTTTGGAGATAGTGAAAATTGCTCGGTCGTGTCCGACTCTTTGCAACCCCGTGGACTGTAGTCCATGGAAATCTCCAGGCCAGAATACTGCAGTGGGTAGCCTTTCTCTTTAGTTTTGGAGATTAGTCCCTTGACGTTGGCTTCATTTGCAAATATTTTCTCTCATTCTGAAGATTGTCTTTGCATTTTGTGTTAATGGTTTCCTTTGGTGTGCAAAAGCTTTTGAGTTTAATTAGATCCCATTTGCTTATTTTCATTTTTGTTTTCATTACTTTAGGAGGTGGATCAAAAAAGATCTTGTCGCCACTTATATCCAAAAATTTTACAGTTTCTATCAAAACACAAAAGACCACAAGTCAGCAAATTAATCTTGAGAAAGAAAAAATGGATCTGGCCGAATCAGACTCTCTTACTTCAGAGCCACAGCCAGCAAGACGGTATAGTCCTGGCACAAAAACAGAAAGACAAACCCATGGAACATGAAAGAAAGCCCAGAGATAAACCCATACACCTGTGGTCACCTAATCTATGACAAAAGAGGCAAGAACATACAGTGGAGAAAAGACAGTCTCTTCAGTAAGTGCTGGGAAACCTGGACAGCTACACGTCAAAGAATGAAGTTAGAACGCTCCCTAACACCATTCACAAAAATAAACTCATAATGCATTAAAGACCTAAATGCAAGGCCACATGCAGTAGAACTCTTGCGTTAGTCGCTCCAGTTGTGTCTGACTCTTTGCAACCCCATGGACTGTAGCCCACCAAGTTCCTCCATCCATGGAATTTTGCAGGCAAGAACACTGCAGTGGGTTGCCATTCCCCTCTCCACAGACTCTTCCTGACTCAGGGGTCGATCCCAGGTCTCACGCACTGCAGGCAGACTCTTCACCATCTTAGAGGAAAGCACAGGCAGGACACTGTCATAAATTGCAGCAAGATCTTTTTTGATCCCACAGTTGAGATATAAGCTTTGGAATTGAGCATGCCTACAAATGTCTTCAGTGTCGTCATTTGAGTTCATTGAACACCTTATCAACTCGTATAGTTCTCTGGGTGTCCTTTCATGCATCCAGGGCAAACATCATCTCTCTTTCTGTGCGTAGATGCTGGGGACTCAGGTACTGGCATGTGATTTGTGAGAAGTGACATCTTGGAACAAAGGCCACCTCCACCCAGAGCCACACTCTTGGACAAACTGGGCTTGGACCCACAAAACAGTGTTGTTCTGATCACAAGGGAGGGAGGCCTGTTTCCCCATCATCCCTCCCAGGTCCCATGCTGCAGGTCACACTGACCTCTCCCCACACACGCACGGTCTGAACCCTGGGGGACCACCACGGCGCTCAGTTGCAATCGTGACCGTAGTGGCTTATCTGTATTCCCTTGAATCAGAATACGTATGGTAAAGACGTCTCTGCACAAAGCAGTTGCAGCAAGGCCCAAAAAGGAATTGTCGGCTTTGACCAGAAAGAGACTGACTGTAGTTGTGTTGATGGATTGGGGGCCGCCACAGAGCGGGAAGCAGGAGCTCTCCAGCCCGGGGCCTGACACTGGTACCCACAGGCCGTGTGCTCTGGGATGAACTGGTCCTCCACTGGGCAGCCCAGGTCTTCTGGGTCAGATGCAGATGTATGAAGCTCTGTATCACAAGGCTGCCATGAGGCTGAAATGAAACAGTCAGGGCCTGGTGTCTGGCACGACGGAGGCCCCATTTGTGCACCCACCAACCTGCCAAACTCATTATTATCCTGAGTATTATTAATACTAGCCAGCGCCAGTATTGTTAGCTGTCTCCTCATTTCGTGAGTTCTTCAGGTGAGCCTTCAAAGACGAGAAAGTCGTACAGACTATCACACACAGATATTAATTAACCACAACCTATAAGTTTACCTCCACTTGTAAATGAGTGGATTAATTAACCACAGACACACCTTGTGAATAAGTTTACCACTCCTTGCAAACAAGTCAGTTAATTAACCATGGGCTATACAGTCCATGGGATTCTCTAGGCCAGAATACTAGAGTGGGTAGCCTTTCCCTTCTCCAGGGAATCTGCCCAACCCAGGGATTGAACCCAGGTCTCCCACATTGCAGGCAGATTCTTTACCAGCTGAGCCACCAGGGAAGCCCAAGAATACTGGAGTGGGTAGCCGATCCCTTCTCCAGGGGATCTTCCTGACCCAGGAATCGAACCAGGGTCTCCTGCTTTGCAGGTGGATTCTTTACCAGCTGAGCTACTAGGGAAGCGAATCAATGATAATTAGAAAATAGTGTTTTTAGTAGGAAATGGCTAGGTTTTTTTAAAAATACAAAATGAGTTTCAACTATGAAATATAGATATAGAAGTGACACTGGGTATCACTGACAATATTGTATGACAGCAGAGGCTTCTCTTTTTTTTAAAGCATGTTGAATCCTCATAAGCTTCCCTGCACGTCGGAAGCACCCAGAGTGTTAATGGAGGAGAGCTGGGTGCACCCCTAGAATTCCTTATTCTCTCAGTCTGTGTAGGGCACAATCAATTCTATTTGCAAAAGTTCCCCAAGTGGTACTGATACTATTGCTGCAGGAACTGCTTTTAGAGAACCATTTAATATCAAGAAACATTTTTACTTTTGTTTTCGTGATATCCCTCTTTGTGGATGCTGAAGACTAATTTCAATGAAATAAAAAATATCATTGTTGCTGTTTAAACTGTAGTGTGTGCATTAATTCTGTTGTCTGCATCTCCTAAACTGTGCAAGGAAAAGGATTAAAAGGTCAAAATGAGTTTGTGAAGATGAGAAAAATAACTGGTACCCACAAACATAGGGTGGCTAGTTAAGGGCACCCAGTCCCACCATGGGCATCTGTCTGGAGGGAACACGTTATTTTGACAGCCTGGTGGGCTGCCGTCTATGGGGTCGCACAGAGTCAGACATGACTGAAGTGACTTAACAGCAGCAGCAGCACCCCGAGGGCTCCAGCTGTGAGGAAATCCCTAGATTGTAAACTTTCTGTCTCGTGCAGAAATGGATGAAAATGTCTGTGTCAATGGCCATCTGTCTCGGCAGACACATTAGCAGTAGTGAGATAACTAAGCCCACTTCCTTTCAGAGTGATGTATCTGCCTCCATCGAGGGGAAGGGAAAAATCCCAGTTCCCTATGGAAATGTCGGTTGCCCCTTATTAAAGAGACAGCTTGAAAATTTCCCCAGTCTTAGCCAGACCCAGGGACCGTTAAAGACATCTCCCCCATGTTAAGGGCACTTCTCTTGTGCTGTGAGAGTGTTTACTCTGGAGGCAGGCTGGTACTCTGCCCCAAGAGGTGGAAAATGGCCACCTGATTTGCTAACTACAGTTTAGGGGTCTGAACTTGGCATGTTCAGCTAATGCAAGGGGCTTGAGGCGGCAGCGGGGGGACACCCCATTTTCATAGTGCCACATATAGCCTGGGGCCACATTGCAACAAACTGTTAGGAAACCACTTTAACTCAATGGACATGAGTTTGAGGAAACCTGGGGAGTCGGTGATGGACAGGGAGGCCTGGAGTGCTGCAGTCCATGGGGTCGCAAAGAGGCGGACATGACTGAGCGACTGAACTGACTGACCTTAGCTTAAACTACCCCTGGTGACCTGATTTGGTTTTTGTTTCTCTTCTGGTATTCTGGTGGACTCTGCTCATTTAAGCTGTCTTAGTTCTGCTTGGTTAAACCGCTGTAACTGGATTCCTGTAGTGAACAATGTCCATCCTAAAGGAGATCAGTCCTGAGTGTTCATTGGAAGGACTGATTATGAAGCTGAAACTCCAATACTTCGGCCACCTGATGCAAAGAACTGACTCACTGGAAAAGACCCTGATGCTGGGAAAGATTGAAGGCAGGAGGAGAAGGGGACGATGGAGGATGAGATGGTTGGATGGCATCACTGACTTGATGGGCATGAGTTTGGGTAAACTCTGGGAGTTGGTGATGGACAGGGAAGCCTGGCATGCTGCAGTCCATGGGGTCACAAAGAGTCGGACACAACTGAGCAACTGAACTGAACTGAACTGAACTGGGTCTCAGTTCCTCCTCCATGAAAGATTTTGATGCAACTCACGTGTCAATCTCTGTCTGTCTCTCTCCCCTCTTCCCACCCTCCCCTTTTTATCCTGACCACAACCTTTACTTTTGGTTTAAATATTTAAACTGACTTCCCTGGTGGCTCAGATGGTAAAGTGTCTGCCTACAGTGTGGGGGACCTGGGTCCAACCCCTGGATCGGGAAGATCTCCTGGAGAAGGCAATGGCAACCCACTCCAGTACTCTTGCCTGGAAAGTCCCATGTACTGAGGAGCCTGCTAGGCTACAGCGCATGGGGTCTCAAAGAGTTGGACACCACTGAGCGACTTCACTCACTCACTAAATGTTTAAAAATTATCTTACATTCCTTTTTGTACTTGCATTTAACACAATGGTACATGTCTGGAGGAAAAAAAAAGTCTCCAGTTAACTTATTAAAAAGCTCATAAAATTGTTAGCCCAGGAGGAAAAATCGTATCTGAAATATATTAAAGATCTAAATGAAACCAGAAGACATTGTGACGCAGACACTGTGGAAAAGGTCCAAAGGTAGAATTGAACAGTAACGATGCTTTGCTCTCTAGGTCTGTCTCTCCTGTATTCTGACGGTGTTCTGTTTTGAGATTCTTTGCACTTAAAACATTTTGATTATCCTCGTTTCCCTTTCTTCCTATGTAGCTGTTCCTTCTGGCTTCCCTGGAGGCTCAGATGGTAAAGAATCTACTTGCAATGCAGGAGACCTGGGTTTGATCCCTGGGTTGGGAAGATCCCCCTGGAGAAGGAAGTGGCAACCCATTCCAGTAGTCTTGCCTGGAGAATCCCCATGGACAGAGGAGCCTGGCGGGCTATAGTCCATGGGGTTGCAAAGAGTCAGACACGACTGAGCGACTAACACTTTCTGCTTTAATAGCTGAAGCATCATACCAAGTTACAATTACATCCTGATGTCTTTAACCACACCATTAATCGGTTATTCCAAGAACAGGTAAGTTCTGATGTTCAGCTGTTAAAACCAGCATAAGCAGTGGGAAGGCCAGAGTACACTCAGGTGAGAAATTCTGCAAAATAAATTTAAAGAAGTGAAATAGTGTCTTTCAAATGTAATGTGTTTCAAATGTCGAACACTTTCGAATTTCTGATTTCGATTAACATCGCCTATTAGAAGAAAGAGAATTTCCACTTGAACCTTAGGACTCTGGTCTTTATTACAAATGCTAGAAATCCTGTGTTGTGTGCGTGTGTGTGCACGCTCAGTCACGTCAGTTGTGTCCGAGTCTTTGTGACCCTGAAGCCCGAATATTGTGTGTAAGTTTCCGTGAAAAAAAAAATCACAATCCATATATTTGTGGATGTTCAAGTAATGCTTTTGAATGGCGGTGTTGGAGAAGACTCTTGAGAGGCCCTTGGACTGTAAGGAGATCCAACCAGTCCATCCTAAAGGAAATCAGTCCTGAATATTCATTGGAAGGACTGATGCTGAAGCTGAAACTCTAATCCTTCGGCCACCTGATGCGAAAAACTGACTCATTTGAAAAGATCCTGATGCTGGGGAAGATCGAAGGCGGGAGGAGAAGGGGATGACAGAGGATGAGATGGTTGGATGGCATCACCGACTGGATGGACATGAGTTTGAGCAAGCTCTGGGAGTTGGTAACGGACAGGGAAGCCCGGTGTGCTGCAGTCCATGGGGTCGCAGAGTCAGACATGACTGAGCAACTGAACAGAACTGAAGTAATCCCCACTATACACCTGAGGAGAAGGCAGGTTGTATTTGAAGGACTTTGAGCAGAAAATCACAAATCAGGGGTGACTTTCAACAGGATGGCCCCCCTGCAGGGGTGGGGGATAGATTCCTTAGTACCTAAGCATTGCATTTTTTCCCCCAGTACTTTTTAACAGTCTTTTCTTTTAAAAATGTATTTATTTTTGGCTGCACTGGGTCTTCATGGCCTTAGCATGAGCTCTCCTCCAGGTTTGGGAAGCCAGGGCTACTGGAGACGAGCAGCGCAGGGCCTTCTCCAAGCGGCGGCTCCTCTTGCTGCGGAGCACTGGCTCTAGGCCCCCAGGTTCCATATCTGGAGCACACAGGCTGCATAGTTGTGGCGTAGTTGTGGGCTTTGAGCTGCTCCGGGGCACAGTGGGATCTTCCTGGATCAGGGATGGAACTGCAAGATTGTTGCTGAACCACGAAGAGATGCTGGGATTCTTGGCCTCTGGAGGAGAAGAATTCAATCTGGGGCCAGAGACAAGGTTTGATCGCTCAGATCTTTTGTGTCATAAGGTTTTATTAAAGTTTAATGGAGATGGAGAGAGCTTCTGACATAGGCATTAGAAGGGGGCAGAAAGAGTACCCCCCTGCTAGTTTTTAGCTGGATGTTATATAGTTATTAGCAGTCTGTTAATGAAAGAAAGAAATGTCTTAAAACTCAGAGAATGGCACCAGACCCCTCATCCATAGGATATATTTTGGGATAATCTTGGCACCAGCGAGTCATCCCCGGGCCATGAAAAGATTGACTTGAATCTTGTGTAGCGGCAGGTTACCATACAAATAGTTTCATTTACATAGATTAGGGGAACGAGGTCTGAGTATTACACTGGTTTGTCAAGTCGGTTCTGAACCATTAGGCAGAACCAACCTGAAGACAGAGTCTGGGGTAAATGCATAGTACATAAACATAGCTTAAGACAAACATCTCCATATGAAAAATGCATTGGTTAACTCAAGGTTTGACAAAAGTTAACTTCAGGTGGAACCAGGTGTCATTATGGCAACACAATATTTTAAGAGAAACCTCTTTTTAAATTGGTATGCTGCTGCCACTGCTGCTAAGTCGCTTCAGTCATGTCCAACTCTGTGTGGCCCCAGAGATGGCAGCCCACCAGGCTCCCCTGTCCCTGGGACTCTCCAGGCAAGAACACTGGAGTGAGTTGCCATTTCCTTCTCCAATGCAGGAAAGTGAAAAGTGAAAGGGAAGTCGCTCAGTCGTGTCCAACTCTTCGAGACCCCATGGACTGCAGCCTACCAGGCTCCTCCATCCATGGGATTTTCCAGGCAAGAGTACTGGAGTGGGGTGCTATTGCCTTCTCCTTTAAATTGGTATAGAGAAGGGGGGAAAAAATCACTAGTTTGTTTTCTCCTGCCACTTAAAAACTGTCTGACACCTGCAGCCTATTTCCTCCGTTTGGAGACCCCTGGCCTTCCTGCCTGTTACCCTCTCAGAACCCACGTCCCCTAGCACTGGCAGGCAAGATGCTTATCCCCCGAGCCACCAGGGGAATCCTCAGCACTGCTGTTGATAATGGCACCAGTTGACTTGCTCAATGACATCAGCGGTGTCAGAAACCACAGTCAACAAGAGACGGGGTCATGGAATGAACGGTGTTGGTCAGGAAAGCCGGAGCGTGGTCCCTGCCCTGCAGGCAGTAGGGGAGCGGGTCAGCCCTCAGCCCGGGGCCATGATGTCGGGCTGCAAGTGCATCTTAGAAGCAAGAGCCCTTCTTGTAGCTCCTCAGTGCATGTACAAATCAGTAAATGCTAGACTTTCAGCTGCTGAAAGCATACACATCTCTGAGAGTCTATAGCGCTCCTTGGTTTCCTAAGAGCAAGAAGCCGGGCTTCCCCCGCTGCTACAAGAGGCTGCCTGACCACTTCTGCACCTGCTCACGTACACATGTGCGCGTGTCTCGCCACCGTGCACAAGAAGCTACAAGAAGACAGCATCATTCACGGCTGTCTCTGCTGTGCCTCGTCCCACGTTGGTGGGGAAGCTCCAACACAGAGGCTGAAGGTTCTCGTCCCTCCACTGGGGGCCGGAAGCCAGCAGATGCTCAAGTGATGGTCAGTCAGGCTCATGGTCAGAAGGGGAAAGGGTCTAAGTTAACCCAAGGCAGGTGGTTCTCCTGCAGGTCCCGGAATCTTAGACAGACGTCGCCGGTCAGTGAGCAAGCTGCCGTGTGAGACAGAGAGGGATGCTGACTGCCTTCGTGCCCCTTGACTCTTTCTCTCTGTCTCTCTCCACATGGACAGATTCTGAGACATCTAATTTTATGACTTTAGAAAAAAACCCTTGCACCCGCAACTTCCTGCCCACCTCGTACTCTGACTATGCTGTGTAAAAATGTCTCCCACTCTCTCTATTTAAAATGTACTCCTCAGTCCAGAAACAGCATCACTCTACTTTGGCTTAGGAGGAAATTTTTCTTTTAAGATAAAACCCACATCTCTGGGATTTGGTCTCCCACCTGTAAGGAAAAACTTTAAAGCACACTTACATATTTTAATACATTTTGACATACATGTGATTTACATGTATTGATGTAGTGAAAAAAAATTGAAAAAGAAGTGTTGTATTCATTTTCAGAATATGCCCATCAGGAAACAGAAAGCTTAGTCCATTAAAAAATAGAATATTAGAGAGGATGATAATTTTCCCTAAAATAAGTCAGTCCAAAAAAAAAAAAGTCCTTTGAATGTTGCTTTTGTTTCTTGCACTGAAAATTGCTGAGTCTAGTTTAAGATAAAGTGCTTCATGTGTTTGTAACTAACATAAGAAATGTTCATAGGAATAGTTAAAATGAGTGAGGCTCTTTCCTCAAGCAAGCAAAAGAAATGTAAAGATTTTCATAGTTGGACACTGAAGGGCAGGAAAATACGATCGTGCTGTTCCAAGCACCGAGACTCATCTCGTAGCAATCCGTCTTTATCACGGTCCAGGCCACTCACCGAAACAGACTAGAGAAGTCTGAATCCAGGCTGCCTAGTCAGCAGCTGATTATGTGATTCAGAGCAATAATCCTCTTTATAAGGAACGCAGAACGCTATTCTGTAAAGCAATTAGTCTGTCTGTCTTAAAATTAAAATAGAACCCCTGAGGGATTCTCCTGAGAAATGTCTATTTTGAGTGGTCTACGCATTGTCAATTAAAGCAGCTTTCTGCGTCTGTGATCCATGCTGCTGTTACCCCTTTAAAATAGGAGCCTGTTAAGAAGACAGATGGTGTAGCCACCGCGATCGTTAGGCTCACTGTCCCGACTCGTGTTTCTGCAAAGTTATGTGCACAGTTTAAAAGGCACCTTGAGCCGTGGTGGATGTTGGAAACTCTTTGTTTTTCAGACTCACAGCTTGTGCCTGTGTGCGTTTAGTCACTCATGTTTCCGAGTCTTTGCAACCCCCATGGACGGTAGCCTGCCAGGCTCCTCTGTCCTTGGGATTCTCTAGGCAGGAATGCTGGAGTGGGTTGCCATGCCCTCCTCCAGGGGATGGATCTTCCTGACTCCGTGCCGCTTGCATAGGCAGGTGGGTTCTTTACCGCCGAGCCACCAGGGAAGCCCCAGAGTCACAGCAGTGTATCTCGAATCCTCCCCTTTATTAGCTGGTCTGATCTTATATGTGCTGATCATCTGATTGTAAATGGGTACTGAGAATAGAACTGACTCTGTATAAAACCAAGGTTCTCAGTTGGGAGTCACTTAGCACCCCTCCCTGGGGGCTGTGTATGCTGCTAAGTCGCTTCAGTCGTGTCCGACTCTGTGCGACCCCATAGACGGCAGCCCACCAGGCTCCCCCATCCCTGGGATTCTCCAGGCAAGAACACTGGAGTGGGTTGCCATTTCCTTCTCCAATGCATGAAAGTGAAAAGTGGAAGTGAAGTCGCTCAGTCGTGTCCGACTCTTCGCGGCCCCATGGACTGCAGCCCACCAGGCTCCTCCACCCATGGGATTTTCCAGGCAAGAGTACCGCAGTGGGTTGCCACTGCCTTCTCCAGGGGGCTGTGTATAGAGACATTTTTTCTTGACAAGGGAGGGGGTGCCTCTGGCGTCCAGTGGATAGTGGTCAGCAATGCTGTTAAATGTCCTTCCTACAGTTCCAACCCGGCTGCAGTGAATGATCTAGACCCCAGTTGACCGTAGTGCTGAGGATGAGAAAACCCTGGGCTCCAGGAAGGCTGGGTTTTTTTTCTTCACCTTCTGAAGCTTTGGGTTTTGTTGACAAGGCGCCACTCTAGCTGGGACAGGATCACTCTGCTTTTCCAGGAGAGAGCCCCGTGTGAGTCCAGACCTACCTGCTCTGAATCTTCATCGTAGCGAGGAATACTTGCCCTCAGTTCCCCTCTGGACGTGGTGTCTGGTGTCATGCCAGCTTGGCACCACGAATCTGTGCCCAGAGCCACCCGAGCGGAGTGCCCCTGTTCCTGGCGCCACGTCCCAAGACCTGTGTGCAGTAGCTGTGGGTTCACTCAGTTCTTTTGCTGTCAAGCCCTGGCCATCTCTAAAGCCATTCCAAAGGATGGGAAACTAGTTAGGTGCATAGGAATGCGCTTGGATCTAGTATTACTGTGTGATTCTTATAGGAAGGGACGTTGCTACCAGCAACACAAGCTTTCTTGGCAGCCCTGATTTGACGACTTTTGCTTTCTTAATGACGCTGATTGCCAGTCCCTTGGGGTTTCCCTGTTGGCTCAGAGGTAGAGAACCCACCTATAAGACAGGTGACACAGGAGATGTGGGTTCGATCCCTGGGTCGGGAAGATCCCCCTGGAGAAGGAAATGGCAACCCACTCCAGCATTCTCGCCTGGAGAATCCCACGGACAGAGGAGCCTGGCGGACCCCATAGTCCATGGGGTCACAAAGAGTCCGACACAACTGAGCAATTAAACAACTACAAGAAGCAGTCACCAAGTGACCAGCACGTGGTCCTGGGTCTTAGAGCCTGGGGATTGCAGCTGGACCAGTAAGCAGACGGCCTCTGCAGGTGGTTTGCGGTAAACTGAAGCCTTTCTGTGGGAAGTGTCCTAGTGAGCCGAGTTTTGGAGGAGTCAGCTAGGCGGGAGAAAGCAATGGAGGGACAGAATCAGGAGGAGGGCTTTCAGGCTGAAGGAACACTCCATCCACAGCTTCAAAGGGGATGCAGAGAGGGAGTTTTTTGTAAATAGATCACTGGCTACACCATGAGGCATTAGGAAAGGGCCTCACACTCTGCGCTCTGGAATTTATTGTAACAATGTTGAAAGCTGTTGGAAATGTGAAGGTTATTTGCAAGGCATAATGACATAGTGAAAGTCGCTCAGTCCTGTGGACTCTTTGCAACCCCATGGACTATACAGTCCATGAAATTCTCCAGGCCGAATACGGGAGTGGGTAGCCGTTCCCTTCTCCAGGGGAATTTTCCCAACCCCAAGGATTGAACCCAGGTCTCCTGCATTGCAGGCGGATTCTTTACCAGCTGAGCCACCAGGGAAGCTCAGGAAAACTGGAGTGGGTAGCCTATATCTTCTCCAGGGGATCTTCCCAACCCAGGAATCGAACCCAGGTCTCCTGCACTGCAGGCGGATTCTTTACTCCCCACCAGGGAAGCCCTTGCAAGGCATAGGTAGTGAATTTGTGTTCTGTTGCTCAGTGGTTTTTGACCCCAAGGGCCATAGCCCGCCAGGCTCCTCTGTCCAAGGGATTTCCCAGGCAAGGGCACTGGAGTGGACGTATCATCCTTTCCTCCTTTAGGGGGATCGTCCCAGCCCAAAGATCGAACCCAAGTCTCCTATGTCAGCAGGCAGATTCTTAACCATCTGAGCTTCCTGGAAAGCCCAAGACACAGGCAGATTGAAACCTTCACGTGATCCTTGTGGGCACAGCTGGACAAATGAACGTCTGTGGGGAGTCAGGGAGGGAGCTGGGCACCCTCGCGGGAGGAGAGCCCGCAGAAGCTTCAGGGAGACAAGAAGACCCTGCTGTGTTAATGAAGAAAAACAGGAGGGGCTGGGTGCTGGGGTCAATGCGGGGAGAGAGGCCCCGAGGTCCTGCTTCGGAAGTGGAGGTGATGGAAGTACTGTTCACTGAGGACTGGAGCCTCAGGGGAGCTCAGACACGCTAGCGGAGAAGGTGGGTCAGCGTGGCGGAATGTCGAACCTCCCCTCCAGGGCTCCAGGCATCCCCGAGTGGAGTTATGAAAGAGGATTGAACAGTCTGATGCTCAGGAGGAAGGTCTGAAAGGCTGGGAAGACACTTGTGAAAAGGCTTCGTTACACAGTGTAAGACACAGAGACACACGCGGTCGTTACAGGGGGTGGGGAGTGTGTGCAAAGCTGGAGCTGAGCCAGGGGTGACTTTACTCCTGGGGAACACGTGGTGATGTCCCGGGACATCTCTTTTCTTCATTATTGTTTTTACGTATTTATTTTCGTGGCCGTGCCGTGTGTTCTTTGTGGGACGAGGGATCTCTCGTTACGCTGCGCAGGCTCCGTATTTGTGTGGTACGTGGACTTTGTCCCTCCGCAGCATGTGCTGTCTTAGTTCCTTGGCAGGGATCGAACCCAGGTCCCTTGAATCACGGGGATTCCTAAGCCCTGGGCCATCAGCAACGTCCCACATGCCGTCTATTCACACATGTACGTGGAATCTAGAACAATAGTATGGATGAACCCGTATGCACGGCAGGAAGAGACACACAGACGTGGAGAATGGACTCGTGGGCGTCGCAGGGGGAAGGGGAGGGCGAGATGGATTAAGGAGGAGCATTGATCTGTGCGCATGACAGTAGACAGCTAGTGGGAAGCTTCTGTAGAGCGCATGGAGCTCTGTGTTGACCTTGGCAGGTGGGAGGGAGGCTCGAGGGGAAGGGAGGTTCAAGAGGGAGGAGACATGTGTACACATATGGCTGATTCACGTTGTCCTGCAGCAGGAACCAAGGCAACATTCTAAAGCCATTATCCTCCAGTAAATTAAAAAAAAAAAAAAAAGGCATGGTTAGAAATTCGAGACTCAGCTTTGCTGCTTTCTGTAACTGGTTTGCTGTCTGGCTCCATTCCTTACTTCTTATTTCGCTTAGTTTTTCATTACGTGTTTATCTAGGGCTTCCGTGATAGCTCAGCTGGTAAAGAATCCGCCTACAATGCATGAGCCCCCGGTTCGATCCCTGGGTTGGGAAAATCCCCCAGAGAAGGGAAAGGCTACCCACTGCAGTATTCTGGCCTGGAGAATTCCATGGACTGCATCGTCCATGGGGTCGCAAAGAGGAGGACGGGACTCTGCCACTTCACTTTCACTTCGCTTTGGATATTTCTGGCTGTGTGGCCCTTAGTTGCGGCACTCAGGACCTTCCTTGCAGCGAGTGCGATGGTTCGTTGCAGGGCACAGGCGTCTCAGGCTCAGTGATTGCATCCCACCGGCTCAGTTTCTCCGCAGCGTGTGGGATCACAGCTCTCTGACCAGAGACTGAACCGTGCATGGGCCGCATTGCAAGGTGGAGTCTCAACCACTGGACCTCCAGGGAAGCTCCCCCCTGCCCCTGCTCCTTCTTTCCATAAGTCAGCTTACAGCATCTCTTCTGTACTGGGCAAAGGAACAAAAGCAGGGGTCAGCAGAGTTTGGCTGATGTCACGTGTTGACCACCTGGCGGCGCAGAGAGAGAGGTGAACAGAGGGTTCAAGGACAAGGGGAGCCGTGGGTAGTCACGGTGGGGTGTTTGCATCTCGTCTCAGGAAAGTGGTTCTGCCTCTGTTGACCTTGCAGACACGTGAAGAGACTCCCGTGAGATGATGTGTTCGTCAGGATCCCCGCCGATGCTGAAGCTTCCTAGGAAGGTGGTTAGCCACTGGGAGTCCCGGACGTGGTGGGGGGTGCTTCCAGCCGGCCCCCGCCCCAGCAGGGCATGTCCCGGGGCCTCCTCCATTGCTCTCTCGAGCGATCGTCCTGATCTCTCATCTCTGACTGCCTGCCCCGTAACGTCCACCTCCATGTCTGAGCCACTCAGACACTCTCCAGGGCCTGCCTGTTGGCTAATCCTCAGGGGTACTAGCTAAACCTGGGAGCATCCAACCTGCGCTTGGGGTATTAAGAATCAGGTAGACACATATCATGGAGGATCTGGATTTAGGCTTTCAGGCTTTAGGCTGGACAAGCCAGTCGTCTAAAGGGTGCGTTTGTAGAGGACTTTCAGGAATCAGATAGCACAGACACTTTCTGAATCACTGACCTCTCTGCCCACCTTAACTCCTGGAGACCTTGGGTCTCAGGTCTTCAACCTCTGATACTATGCTCTCTGAACAGAGTCACTTCTTTCTGTATATGACGCTCCCTCACGGCCTTACAAGGCAGACATTTGTGCCTGAGAGGAATAAGAAAAAAAAAAAAATACTAGAGAGATGAGCTCACACACAAGAAGAAAAACAAGGTGGTCTTGGAGTTACCTATAAATGGCTTGGTCTCCAGCATGAAGCAGATACTTTGTCGTTGAATGATTGTATCCAGTGACCCAGCAGAGAGTCAGCGACTCCCATTTTCCCTGACAGCTGACGTATTTCTTACGGTTGGAACATTAATAACAATTACAGATGTGTTCCATGAGCTGTTCTTTCACCGTGTACATATTTTCTGTGTAGCAAACACATGACACTATCTTGTTGGCACACTGGGATGACATATTGTCGGTGATGTCATGCTCTGGAAGTTGAATCCACATGCAACATAGAAAGTTATTGTATATTCATGGGCAGAGGGGGGAGGTTTTTTTTTTTAACAGTTTTTCCCTATTACTCTATTCATGACTGTTAGTAGTGTTCTAATTTGTCCTAAGGTTGTGTCAGCTGCTTATTTTAGTTTGTATTTTAGCTCTCAACTATGATCTGAGCCTTTCCTGTCTGTGGGGTTGGTCTGCACAGATGTCGGATTCACTCCACTGGAGACGGTCATCTTTCTGCTCCCTGCGCTTTCTGGGGGAGGGAGCAATTAAACTGCCCTGAGGTCCAGTTGAAGGAAAACTTGCTTCTGACAGTTCGTGGAAAGTGGGATAGACTCACAAAGTCCATGCAGGTTGGCTGTTGCTGACCTGAGGCGCTGGGCCCTGCAGCTCCTGACAGCAAGAGTATGGCAGCCTTCTCCCCACCTCTTCTGGAAAGACAATGCAAAAGTGTATGTTTCTGTTTTCTTTTTTTGGAGTTACTGATTTTTTTTTTTTTTTTTAGGCAAATCCTGAGCATGTACATTGACTCTCGTGTCGAAAGACCAAATTCTATAAAATTTTTCCTGGCCATTGAGAGGTGAGCCTTTAGTGCAAAGATAAGAACTGGTTAGTACAGGCAGTGAAGGAAAAGGAAGAAATGGGCATCGCGGACTTTCCCATTAACGACCAGAAAGCATGCTTTACTGTGTACCTAGGGACACAGAATAACTTTCCTCAGCACAGATGCCTGTCGCAGTTTTCATAGAGTCTTCTGCTTATGAAGTACTTAGCTTTCAAGGTAAAGATTTTTTGCTGTTAGAATTTTTTCTCAAATAGAGATTATAGTATATGTATATAGTGTGTGTATATGTGCAGCTGTTTGTACATATATCTATACACACACTATTTATATACATATAATACATCTATTTTTATATATGTTATATATTATTTATATTCATGTGTATTATATATATACACACTATATATTATATATATATAATATATATATATATATATATATATATAAAACTGTGGAAAATTCTGAAAGAGATGGGAATACCATACCACCTGACCTGCTTCTTGAGAAATCTGTATGCAGGTCAGGAGGCAACAGTTAGCACTGGACATGGAACAACAGACTGGTTCCAAATAGGAAAAGGAGTTCGTCAAGGCTGTATATTGTCACCCTGCTTATTGAACTTATATGCAGAGTACATCATGAGAAATGCTGGACTGAAAGAAACACAAGCTGGAATCAAGATTGCCAGGAGAAATATCAATAACCTCAGACATGCAGATGATACCACACTTATGGCAGAAAGTGAAGAGAGCTAAAAAGCCTCTTGATGAAAGTGAAAGTGGAGAGTGAAAAGTTGGCTTAAAGGTCAACATTCAGAAAACAAAGATCATGGCATCCGGTCCCATCACTTCATGGGAAATAGATGGGGAAACAGTGGAAACAGTGTCAGACTTTATTTTGGGGGGCTCCAAAATCACTGCAGATGGCGACTGCAGCCATGAAATTAAAAGACTTACTCCTTGGAAGGAAAGTTATGACCAACCTAGATAGCATATTCAAAAGCAGAGACATTATTACTTTGCCGACTAAGGTCCATCTAGTCAAGGCTATGGTTTTCCCAGTAGTCATGTATGGATGTGAGAGTTGGACTGTGAAGAAAGCTGAAAGTGAAGAAGTGCCAAAGAATTGATGGTTTTGAACTGTGGTGTTGGAGAAGACTCTTGAGAGTCCCTTGGACTGCAAGGAGATCCAACCAGTCCATTCTGAAGGAGATCATCAACCCTGGGATTTCTTTGGAAGGAATGATGCTAAAGCTGAAACTCCAGTACTTTGGCCACCTGATGCGAAGAGTTGACTCATTGGAAAAGACTCTGATGCTGGGAGGGATTGGGGGCAGGAGGAGAAGGGAAGGACAGAGGATGAGATGGCTGGATGGCACCACTGACTCGATGGACGTGAGTTTGAGTGAACTTCAGGAGTTGGTGATGGACAGGGAGGCCTGGCGTGCTGCGATTCATGGGGTCGCAAAGAGTCGGACACGACTGAGCAACTGAACTGAACTGAACTGATATACCTATATATATACAGCTTCCCTGGTGACTCACACGGTGAAGAATCTGCCTGCAATGCAAGAGGCCCCAATTCAATTCCTGGGTTGCGAAGAGATATATATATACACACACATATCGATAATATACGTGCAGATAATAATAGGTAGAGGTGTATATGTATATTTAGGTATACATATGTATGTACATATATTTTTGTTGTTGTTCAGTTGCTCAGTCGTACCTGACTCTCTGTGACCCCATGGACTGCAGCAAGCCAGGCTTCCCTGTCCTCCACCATCTCCCAGAGTTTGCTCAAACTCATGTGTATTGAGTCTATGATGCCATCCAACCATCTCATCCTCTGCCACCTCCTTCACCTTTTGCCTCAGTCTTTCCCAGCATCAGGGTCTTTTCCAGTGAGTCATCTCTGCGCATCGGGTGGCCAAAGTATACACACACATGTGTATGTATTTATGTATATGTGCGTGTATGTGCGTGTCTGTGTGTGTGTGTGTGTGTGTGTGTGTGTCTGTGTGTGTATTTCGCATCTATATGTATAAGCCCTTTCCTGGTGTCTCGGTGGTAGAGAATCTGCCTACCAGTGTAGGAGGCATGGGTTAGGTCCCTGGGTTGGGAAGATCCCTTGGAGAAGGAAATGACAACCCACTCCAGCATTCTTGCCTGGGAGATCTCATGGTCAGAGGAGCCTGATAGGTTACAGTCCACGGTGTCGCAAAGAGTCAGACACAACTAAGCGATCTGACTTTTTCTTCTGGTTCAGTGGGATGCCCTCTCAGGACTGGTGGATTGGGAAGCCACCTGCCATGTTGTGCAGAGGCCCAGGCCTTGTGAGGAGACCCGTGTAGAAAAGAACGAGCCATCTCCGGGTGTACCCCCTCCCCAAGCGGAGCCCTTGGGGGTCTCAGCCAGCGCACAGCTTGCGAACTGAGCCGTGACAGAGCTGCCCTCAGCTGACTTCCTGAGCTGCTAGCTGGAGAGCCCCAAGTGGTACTGTGACCATCCCTCACATCTTGGGGGGCAGGGAGGAGCTTGACTGGGCTGATGACAGCTTCTCCCCCATCTTCAGCCCCACGTTGTCATATTTCAGCACTGCTGGTTGCAACACAGGGTGCTGCTGCTTTTATTCGGGCCCTCCCTGAATGCTACCACCTCAAAGAAAAAGAAGGTTTTTTGGCCTGAGGCTGAATACCAGACATTTAAGAAACACAATCAGGAATGTTCTCTGGACATCAGGAGTTAATCTCTTTGTTTATCCTTAAAATAGAGCTTCTCCCTAGAGTAGTCATGTTCAATTATATGTCATTTCTGTTATTTCTGGTGCAGTGAGGATTAAAGGCCATCACGATGACTTCACAGAGAGGCCAAAGTTGCCCTTAGTTACTTTTCTCAGAATAGAGACCATTCATCAGACGGCAAAAAAAAAAAAGATAATAATAAAACTCTCATGAAATTATGGAAAGTACACAAGGAAAAAATTAAAGGATTATATTTTAAAGCCTCGGGACACAGAATATTATTCCTTATAAGAAGGTCCCATGGTATTGGGATTATTTCCTGGAATGCTCATGATTTATTTTACAAAACCACCTAACGAGCAAACCGCAAACAAGCAGATAATAAGAGCTTCAGAGAAAACATGTTGGTTTTTTTTCCCCCCTCAGTGGGGTTTACTTGTAGCCTCCGGCACTCTTCATTATATCAGAACCATCAGTTCTCAAGTAAAAGTGTCGCTAGCGATTTGTTAAAACACCATGTGGTTTGCACAGCACTTCCGAGCAACTGTGTGAAATGGGTACTAGGTCATCTCTAGGTGATGCAAGTCAAGCTCAGATGTCAGACAGAGGAAGTTCCTACAAGACCCAGCAGCGGATTCCAAACTTTCTTCTCATGTAATTTCCCTCCTAAAAGATGCTCTTTCAAAACCAAGAATTCTGTGGGGATTCTATGCCTCTGAAGTTGTGAGCCATATTTGAGTCACCAAGAGGTTGGGTAGGGGCTGCGGTTCCTAGGGCTTCTAAAACTTTCAGTTCAGTTCAGTCGCTCAGTCCTGTCTGACTCTTTGCGACCCCATGGACTGCAGCACGCCAGGCCTCCCTGTCCATCACCAGCTCCCGGAGTTCACCCAAACCCATGTCCATGGAGTCAGTGATGCCATCCAACCATCTCACCCTCTGTCGTCCCCTTCTCCTCCCACCTTCAATCTTTCCGAGCATCATGGTCTCCAGTGAGTCGGTTCTTTGCATCAGGGGATCCAAGTATTGGAGTGCATAGGGTCCCCCTTTCTGCACATCCTCACCAGTGCTTGTTTGTTGCTGTTGACGGTAGTGCTTCTCACAGCTGTGTGGGGATATCTCATCGTGGCCTTATCTGCACTTCCCTGGCGAGTAGTGATGCTGAGCATCTTTCCGCGTGTCCGTCATCCATCCATTTGTCTTATTCGGGAGAATCTCCATTCCAGTCCTCTGTCCATTGTAATTAATGCATTTATTGTTGGCCGTGCTGGCTCTTCATTGCTTTGCATGGCTTTCTCTAGCTGCGGCGAGTGGGGAGCTGGTCTTTCTATCGCTGCAGGGGCTTCTCACTACAGTGGCTTCCCCTCTTGCAGAGAGCAGGCGTTAGGCATTCAGGCTGCTGTGGCTGTGGGACACAGGCTCAGCAGTTTCAGCGGGCAGGCTTGGGAGTTGTGGCATGTGGGATCTTCCTGGATCAAGGATCAAACCTGTGTCCCCTGCACTGGCAAGCACATTCTTATCCACTGTGCCACCTAGGAAGTCCCTCTGCCCATTTTTAAAAATATTTTTTTAAATATCAAATTGTATGAGATCTTGTATATTTGGACATTAAACCCTTATTGGATGGGCATCCCTGGTGGCTCAGATGCTAAAGCGTCTGCCTACAATGCGGAAGACCAGGGTTCGATCCCTGGGTTGTGAAGATCCCCTGGAGAAGGAAATGGCAACCCACTCCAGTATTCTTGCCTGGAAAATTCCATGGACTGAGGAGCCTGGTAGGCTACAGTCAAATTGTATGAGATCTTGTATATTTGGACGTTAAACCCTTATTGGATACATCATTTGCAAATATCCGCTCCCATTCTGTAGGCTGCCTTTCTTTTTATCCTTTTGTTGATGGTTTCCTTCACTGTGCAAAAACGTTTCAGTTAGATGTAGTTTCATTTATTTTTGCTTTTGCTTCCCCTGCCCAAGGAGATGTATCCCAAAACATACTCCATACTGCCTATTTTCTTCTAGTAGTTTTACGGTTTCAGGTGAAGCCTTTAATCCGTCTTGAGCCGATTTTTTTGCATGTCGGGTGAGAAGTCCGGTTTGATTCTCTTGTCCAGTTTTGCCAACACCATTTATTGAAAAGGCTGTCTTTTCCCTGTTGTATATTCTTGCTTCCTTTTTTATAGATTAATTGATCGTATAGTGAAAGGGAAAGTGTTGGTTGCTCTGTCGTGTCTGACTCTTTGCCATCCCATGGACTGTAGCCCACCAGGCTCCTCTGTCCCTGGGATTCTCCACGCAAGAATACTTGACCATATAAGCTTGAGTTTATTTTTCGGCTGCCTGTTCTATGCCATTGATCTAGGTGTCTGTTTTTCTGCTAGTACCGTACTATTTTAATGACTGTAGTTTTGTAGTATGGTTTCAAATCGAGGCCTATTCCTCCAATTTTGTTCTTTCTCGAGTTTGTTTTGGCTGTTTGGAGGGTCTTTGTGTTTCCATATAATTTAAAGAGTATTTGTCTTAGCTCTGTGGGATGTACCATTGGTATTTTGATAGGGATTGTATTAAATCTGTAGCTTACCTGGGACAGTAACCTCATTTTAACTATATTAATGTTTTCAGTTCGTGATCATGGTATATCTTTCCATTTATTTGTGTGATATTCAGTTTCTTTTATCAGTGTCTTAACAGCTTTCCAAGTACAATTATTTTACTTTCTTGGTTAGATTTATTCCTAGGTATATTTTATTCTTTTGATATACTTATAAGTGAGCCCCTCTTAAAATTTCTCCTTCTGATATTAATAGTTCATTTCTAGTATAGGGGAAAACAGGTCCCTGTGTGTTAATTTTGTAGACTGCAACATGATGAAATCTTGATTTTTGCAGCAACATGGATGGATCTAAGGGCCTGATGCTAAGTGAAATGTTACAGAAAGACAAATACTGCCTAATCTCTCCTATAGCTCAGTTCAGTTCAGTTGCTCAGTTGTCTCCGACTCTGTGACCCCATGAACTGTAGCACACCAGGCCTCCCTTTCTATCACCAGCTCCTGGAGTCCACCCAAATCCATGTCCATTGAGTCGGTGATGCCATCCAACCATCTCATCCTGTGTCGTCCCCTTCTCCTCCTGCCCTCAATCTTTCCCAGCATCAGGGTCTTTTCCAGTGAGTCAGCTCTCTGCATCAGGTGACCAAAGGATTGGAGTTTCAGTTTCAACATCAGTCCTACCAATAAACACCCAGAACTGATCTGCTTTAGGATGGACTTGTTGGATCTCCGTATGTGCAATCTAAAAGGCAAAACAACAAAATGGGAACAGTCACAGGTACAGAGAACAAATGAGCAGCTTTCAGAGGGGAGGAAGAAGTGGATGATGTAAGTGAAGGGAATTTAGGGGGACAGAGCTCTAATTAGACATTGTATAAGCCATAATTGACAGCGTAAGGAATACAATAAGAAATATGATGAAAACTTTGCATGGGGACAGATGGTTACTAGACTTGTTGTGTGGATCATTTTACATTGTATGTGAATGTTAGATTCCTGCGTAGTCTACCTGAAATTAACACAATAGCATACGTCCACTGTGAGAAGTAAGAAAAAAGGGTGAGCCAGAGGCAGAGGGCATGGAAGAGTGAATGGAATTGAAATCCTCTGCCTGGTAAAAAAAAAGAGGGGAAGAAGTGACAAAATGCTGACTCTAGGGGGAAAAAAAAGAAAACACTTTTGTTGAAAACGTCAAGTTTCTTCCCAGCGTGATGTGTACAGTTAGTTGGTTCCGAAGCAAGAAGACTGTTCTTTTATTTTTAAATTTGCATCAGGCAGTTTGGTGATGAGTCCCAAGATATCTTTAGAAGTAAATGGGCTCAATTATTGATCATTGCAAGACGCCTGTTCAGTTTCTCTTTGCCGGGGTGAGAAGAAACAAATGCATGTCAGGAAGAGGAGTGGGATCCTGGTATCTTCCACCCGACGGATGTTTACAGGCGGGGGCTCTTTTCTCATCTTGCGTTGAGTGCGGCATCCTGTCTAATGCTTGCTTTGTTTTCTTCACCGAAAGAGCTTTTCTGCTTGTCAGCTTTGAAGGTGTGATCCCTTCCTTAAGAAAAGACCACCATTCTCAATCTTTGTTGTTACCTAGAATAACAAGATTGTAGATGCTGTCTCTTGCATTTATGCAGGATTCTGGTGTATGTGACGTCATTTCACTGGAAGAGTCTATACAGGTGTACCGGTAGGTGTGGGTGTCAAAATAATTACATCAGAACATTCGCAGTTGATCGCTTCTCTTTGAAGGAGGTAAGAAAATGTCCACATAGTTACCTTTTTTTTTTTTGTAATTTATTTCTTTTTGTATTCAAGGATAATGGCTTTATAGAATTTTGCTGTTGTCTGTGAAACCTCACCATGAGGTATACATGTATCCTGGAGAAGGCAATGGCACCCAACTCCAGTACTTTTGCCTGGAAAATCCCATGGATGGAGGAGCCTGGTAGGCTGCAGTCCATGGGGTCGCTAAGAGTCAGATACGACTGAGCTACTTCACTTTCACTTTTCACTTGCCTGCATTGGAGAAGGAAATGGCAACCCACTCCAGTGTTCTTGCCTGGAGAATCCCAGGGATCGGGGAGCCTGGTGGGCTGCCGTCTATGGGGTCACACAGAGTTGGACACGACTGAAGTGACTTAGCAGCATACATGTATCCCCTCCATTTCCAACCTCCCTCCCATCTCCATGCCCCACCCCACCCCTGTGGGTTGATACAGAGCCCCTGTTTGTGTTTCCTGAGCCATACAGCAAATTCGCATTGACTACCTTATTTTACATATGATAACATAAGTTTCCATCTTACTCTCTCCATACATCTCACCCTCCTCCCCCTTCTCCCCAGGTCCATAAGTCAACTCTCTTTTTTAAGTTAGTTTTCTATTATTATTTTTTTTTTTGCTGGATCTTCATTGCTTCACTGGCTGTCTCTGGTTGTGGTGTGTGGTGTGCAGGCTCCCCGTGGCGGTGGCCTCTCTTGTTGTGGAACATGGGCTGTAGGTGTTTCACGGGCTTCTGGAGTTGTAGCTCCCGGGCCCTGGGATACAAGTTTCAGTAGCTGTGGGGCACGGGCTTAGTTGCTCTGCAGCAGGAGGGATCTTCCCAGACCAGGTTCAAACCAGTGTCCCCTGCATTGCAAGGCAGACTGTTAACCCCTGGACCATACATTTCCTTTAGCTCTCGCAATTTCTTAACGTGTCTTAGCCCTCAAAAGACCACTGTCCTGCAGAAGACTAGCACAGCAGTTCTGAGCACAAACTTTGGGAGAAGCGATCTTCACCTCTTCTTGGCTGTGCAACCTCAGACCAGTGTCTGAAGCTCTCTGTGGCTCCACAGCCGTGGCGTCCTGGTTTGGATGCAGGGTCCTGTGCTAAGGGCAGTGGGGAGTGTGATCCTCAGGACTCGCCCTGCAGTTTCTTCCCCATGGACGGGGGTGCATTCCTCTGATCTGATTTCCTCCTTTGTGGGTCACAGTGCGAATCCTCGCCTCCTCACAGCTGAGGCAAGAACCAAATCATTTATAAGCAGCTAAAAATTACAGAGGTCTGGAGCTTGGTGGGCTGCAGTCCATGGGGTCGCTAAGAGTCAGATACGACTGAGCGACTTCCCTTTCACTTTTCACTTTCATGCATTGGAGAAGGAAATGGCAGCCCACTCCAGTGTTCTTGCCTGGAGAATCCCAGGGACGGAGGAGCCTGGTGGGCTGCCGTCTATGGGGTCGCACAGAGTCGGACACGACGGAAGTGACTCAGCAGCAGCAGCAGCAGCAGCAGCAAAGGGTTCAGTGGTGTTAGGACTTCATGATTTTAAGTGATGATTCCCCATTATATAGAGACAAGTATGTCATGGATACCTTGTTTACCATCTAGGACCTTAAATCAAGAAAATAACACATCCACGGATATGCTTCAGCATCTTGCAGCATCCAGTCTAAAAGATACCGGGTGGAGGTTTCTTTCTCTGTTCCTTGCCTTGTATTTTTACCGCAATTCGCATTTCTGGGTTGACTTTGGTATTCCGCTTATGTTTTTATTTTGCTTGTGTTTTTCACTGAACTTACAGATAATAAGAACAGACATCTAGGTACATGGAAAGGGTTTTGAAGAGAAACAGACTGAGTAAAGAAAAAAAATTGGGGACCAACATCAAAATTTCCAAGCAGGTAGAAAATATAAATCAAACCGCAAATGCTGGGTGCCTACTTTGATAGATTCCTGGCGCGTGTGGCCGTCTGTCTGTAAGAAATCCGATGTGAACAATTTTGGGGCATCAAATAGCTTATGAAAAGAACCATTTGATGTGTTGAGCAAAAGAATGAACAATAGCCACAGGATTCAAATTTCCTGAAAATTCTCTGGAGTTCGAGTGAAGGGAATTTTGCTTTTGGCACACTGTATCTCAGAGTTGGCTGAACCGAACACATTTCAAAAATAGTTTGACTCTCAGTGGAGCCTAAAGCATATTCCCCGCCGCCCCCCGCCCCCCCCCCACAAGCCTTAAAGCCATGTCTTATTTTATCCAGAAGTTTTAGTTCTTTCCATCCCAGGGGAGAATGTAAATCTGGACACTTCTGAAATGAATCAGACCTTTGAGGTTAAGACGGATGGCCTGTCAAATAGAGTCATAAACTCTGGGAGGCAGACTTCAAGATAGATATTCACGCTCTTCCCGTCCTCTCCCTCATGGAACATGCTTGATGGGTGTGACCAAAAGAAGTATGACTTTTTTTTTTTTTTAACGTTTCCGTGTTCTGTATCAGAGGGGCAGCTGATTCCAGGCCGTGGGGACACAGGTTTCTAGATCATCCATCAGTGAATCGGGTTCCTACTTTACATTTTTGACACCGGTGACCGCATGCAAATAGCAAAGGGCAATCAGCTTTCTGCTTGTCTGTTCAGTCTCTAAGTCGTGTCTGACTCTTTGCGACCTCGTGGACTGCAGCACGCCAGGATTCCCTCTCCTCTGGTACCTCCCAGAGTTGGCTCAGACTCATGTCTATCAAGTCGGTGATATCATTCAACCATCTCATCCTCTGTCACCCCCTTCTCCTCCTGCAATCAACTTTTTTACCACCCCACCCCCTTAAAATTATATTTGGCAAACCTTATTCTTACATTATTTACAAAATTTAATCTGCCTATAATCTGCCTCTTGCTTCTGTTTTATGAATATTAGAGAAGGGTGCTTCCCAATGCTTGTTTCATTTTCTTTGCTTCCTGTTTATTACACTGAGAAAGATGGAAGGGACACGTACGTAGCCAGGTAATGTTTCATCGGAAGCAAGAACTATATTTTTCACCTCCAAATAAATAGCGTCTGCATATCTCGTAATGGTGTCTTCATTCCTTCGTTTGAAACAAGTTTTCGACAGAAATACTTCATTTGCCAGAACTTGCCTAAAAGTAGCATCAAAGTCCTAACTCATGTCTATAAAGTTGCAATCAGATTTTTTTCTTTTTTTGCTATGCATTTGAACATTTTGAAGTTCCTGGATGGCAACAGGATGAAAAAAGTAACATTTTCCCTTAAATGATGACTTTGTAGACATGAATATACACATTGTTTTTTCAGCTTCAAACACATGGGGTAGTTCTTAGGTACCTTTGAAGCTGGGCTCATTTTTTTGGCACAGTTTACAGCGTAGCCACTGGAAAAGCTTTCGTGGTCTCGTAGACACAACTGTAATATTCGAAATGGTGGTTTTTCAGCAGACCTGGTTTCCTCCGAAGTACGCACACGCTGACCACTTCAAGGAAAGGTTGTGAATACCTGCATCTCTTTGGCTTCATAGCTGTGTTCGCTCCTGTGTCTTAATTGTTGTTAGCTCTTTAGCAAGTTGCTGTCTGCCTCCCCATTTGGTAGAACGTTCTGCTGATGTCAGTTCTATAAGGTAACCTATGTTTTTCATTCTTACTGTGGCAAATTACATTCATACCACTTACTCGTCATAAAAATTACATTAGAGAAAAATCTCATTTGTTTAAGACAGTGAAAGGTTACACACATTAAAAGGAGCTGGCAGGAAGCATTAAACACAGAACCAAGGGCAGGATTACAAGGTCACTAAATTTTAAGTGCCTGCTTTATTTGCTTGTTAGGTGAATAACTGAAAGTCGCTCCTACTGAATTTTACTGTCTTTGAGGGTGGAAGACTCACAGATGCCACACGACACCTGATTTTCAACAGTAACAGTATCCTTCTCAGCAGGTGAAAGCTGCTCAGCTTCACGTAATCCGGGTACTTTGTTTTGACCACCAAGCAGATAGTTTTTGTCCTGTGAGTATAAAACATATCAACAGGGTAATTTAGCTAATAGGTGCTGGCATTGTTTTCCCATGAAGGTCTCAGCATAGAGTCTAATAGAGGTTACCCTGCTGAAAATGAAGGCCACTCGTGCCGTAATATGGAAATAAATTGCATTGCTCTTTAGACCACAGGATCCTAATTTGTGAGATCATGGCCATTAAGTCAGAGCTTGTCATGTCATGCTTCTTCACATCTGTTGGTTTCCTGGCAGAGAAATCTCTCCTGAGAACACAGGAAGGGTCTGGCAAGGCAGAGACTGACATTTCCTACGATGGTTATTTCCCAGCTGACATACTGGAGGAATAATCTTTAAAAAAAATTTTACCAGCTGTGCAGTGAGATTTTTTAATATATGTGTGTGTGTATGGATGCATACATACAATCTCTCTCTCTTTTTTTTTTTTAACATCATTGGAAACAACTTTTCTTCCGCCTGCACGATGTCTGGTTGTCCACATTCATTAAAGGCTCTGACTGTTTCTCTGTCGACCACGCTGAACTTCAGCTTGAGAATGGGGCAGATCAAAGCAGAATAGAATCTCTTTCAGTGTGGTCAGATGGGAAGGGACGGCACAAATGAGACAGTGTCTGGTGGCAGATGTTAGACTCTTGTGTTGTGGGGGGGAGTTCCCCGTGTCAGAGGCGCAAAAGCACACTCCTGAAACTGTCTGTGAAGCACCTCCACTACGCCATATCCCCCGGCTTCTCCCACGCGGTTCAGATCCACAGAGTGCATCATTTCCTCACATCGGGATACGGCCCGTATTTCAGGAAGTAGGAATGGCAGGGATTGGACTGAGCTGCTGTGTGTCCAGCGTGTGTTCGTATCCACGTCCGATCAGTAACATCACGTGTAACCCACAAATCATTATGCAGGTTGTAGCATCTTTCAAAAAGCTGTTTACTGTCATCTTCAAAGCAGGCTTTTGGCCCAGAGCTTGGTCAGCAAATTTAATTATAAGAACTGAAACTGTTAGTTTGCACAGTCGTGTCTGACTGTTTGTGACCTCCATGGACTGTAGTCCACCAGGCTCCTCTGTCCGTGGGATTCTCCAGACAAGCGTGCTAGAATTGGTTGCCTTTCCCTTCTCCAGGGGATCTTCCTGACCTAGGCATTGAACTCGGGTCTCCTGCTTTGCAGGCAGATTCTTTACCATCTGAGCCACCAGGGAAGCCCTAAATTTAATTATATTAATGTTTAATATCACCCCTTATAAAGTGTTGTGCTATGTGCTAAGTTCCTTCAGTCATGTCCAACTCTTTCTCACCCTAAGGACGATAGCCCAACAACTTTTCTGTCCGTGAGATTCTCCAGGCAAGGATACTGGAGTGGGTTGCCATGCCTTCCTCCAGGGGATCTCGGTATCAAGTGTTAGATAACACCTGTTTTCCAGGCATTGCTCTTCCCGTTGCAAACCTGTCCTGGAATAGAGCCCATGTGATGTGACTTCACTCATCACCGGGATTCGCCACCCAGCGAATCCAACAGCACTTGGTTACTGCTGTTTCTCTGGCAAAACCAGTCTTAGAAAATGAAAGATCGGTTGGTAAAGGGAAGTTGTCTCTTGAACTTCATCTTGTGAAAGAGATTGCTTTGAGCCCCAAAATGCAACTACCTTTACCCCCTGTTTCTTATCTTTCTACACTCCACCTCTGTTCATGCCAACAAATGGCCCAGAATCTATGACCACTCACTTATCTTTTGCCCCAAACTAAAAGCATCTGCTACTACTGGTTCCAGCATCATCTGTGACTCTTGAGCAAGAAGGAAGCCCCTTGTTGAACAGAAAGGCCATGGAAGAGACATTGTCCCAACTTGACTGAAACCGGAAGAACTCAGCCTTGACCCGTTTTGTATATATATAGGAGTTCTGTCGAGACTTTCGCAAAGCCTGGAGATGGTGAAACCCACGCTAGGACACACGGCTGTTCCCTGAGGCCTGCTCAGAACTCAATGGACTCAGAGGAGCAGAAAACGGAAGTAGAGAAGCGACTGAAGGAACCTCTGGGTTTGAGCATGCAAAACAGAACCTAGCGTTCCATTTCGCATGATGCACAAATCTGGACCAGACAGAACGCTTGAAGTTTATCCAGATGTAGATGTGCTTGTAGACCTGTTCAGTTCTCTTCATCCTCCTGGCGACGGAGCCAGGAAGGCCAAATGAGGAGGGAGTGGCCGAAGGCACACAGGGTCTGGTCTGCCCGCGTGACAGCGACTGGGACCGCTGTGGCGGAGCGGCCGTGGAGAGGGTGACGGGACGATTTTATTGATGCAAGTGAGCGCTGGAGCGGCAGTTTCAGGATGCTGCTATGAAATCATCAACCGTGTTAAAACTCTGACGTTTCTAGATGCGACCTTGAGGTATCATGGGAGACTTAGAATGAAAAAGCTAGTGGACAGGACTTGCTGTACAGCATAAGGAACTCTGCTCAATATTCTATAATAACCTAAATGGGAATAGGATCTGGGTGGGGAAGATCCCCTGGAGGAGGGCATGGCAGCCCACTCCAGTATTCTTGCCTGGAGACTCCAAGGGACAGAGGAGCCTGGCGGGCTATCGTCCATGGGCTCACAGAGGGTCGGACAGGACTGAGCGACTTTCACTCTCACTCTCAATCCCACTGTCCCAGTTTATCCCTGTCCTCTTTATCCTTGGTAACCCTAAGTTTGCTTCCTGTGTCTGTGACTCTGTTTCTGTTTCGTTAATGAGTTCTTTTGCACCCTTTTTTAAGATTCCACGTCCATGTGATATCATCTGATGTTCGTCTTTGACTGGTTTCACTCAGTATGACAATCTCTGGGTCCATCCATGTTGCTGCAAATGGGATTATTTCATTCTCTTTTTTAATGGCTGGGGAAACAGGAGAAATAATTTACCCTTCTAAACTCTACATTGCCATGTTTTTTCAGTCTGGTTGTAAAGCTGTATGTCTGTTCACTTCAGTTCAGTCACTCAGTCCTGTCCCACTCTTTGTGATCCCATGGACTGCAGGCCAACTCCCGGAGTTGACTCAAACTCATTCCACTGAGGCGGTGATAGCATCTGACCATCTCATCCTCTGTGGCTCATACGGTAAAAAATCCGCCTGCAACGTGGAAGACCTGGGTTCCATCCCTGGGTCAGGAAGATCCCCTGGAGGAGGGCATGGCAACCCACTCCAGTATTCTTGTCTGGAGAATTCCCTGGATAGAGGAGCCTGGCGGGCTACAGCCCATGGGGTCAGAAAGAGTCAGACATGAATGGGGGTATAAAGCGTATAAAACAAAGGGGAACTTGGTTTGATATGTATAAGCCTATAAAACAAAGGGGAACTTGGTCTCTCAGCCTTTGACAAAAGTGATGCCTTCCAAAACCATCTCAAAATGGAGCCTTGGACCTAAATGTAAAATGCAAAACTAGAAAATCACATAGGATAAAAATCTAGATAACTTCTGGCTTGGCAATCAATTTCTACATACACCCAAAAGAGAATGACCCATCAAAGAAAGAAAATAAGAGTTCCTTAAAATAAGGAACTGCACTGTTAGAAGAATCGAAAATATATGACCGAGATCAGAAGGAAGTATTTACGAAACACACGTGAAGGAATTGTGTCCAAATATACGAAGAACTCTTAGAAGTCAACAACAGCACAAACATCTCAGGTAAAAATCAGAAAGAAAAGAAAAAAAACTGAATGGGCTTATCAAAATAATGTATAGCTGCCAGATAAGCGTTTAAAAGGATATTAAATGTATTTTTTAAAGGGAATTAAAAATTAAAATTATGAGTTATTTCCATACCATTAGAATAGTTCAAAAAAAAAAAAACAGAATAAATTCTGCCCCCCACCAAAAACAAACAAACAAAAAACAAAAAACCCACCACCACCAGTTGCTGGAGACTTTGTGGAGAAATAGGAAATTTCATTCATTGACAGGGAGGAGATGCGAAATGCACTTTGAAACACACTTGGGCAGTTTCTGAGAGCGCTAAACATTGGCCACCAGTAGAGTCCAGCAGTCAAGCTCCTGAATATGTGCCCCCACTGACCTCAAAACTCTGTCCACACACACAAAGACTTGTACACAAAGGTGTGTATCAGCTTTACTTTCAGTTCACCCACAGCTGGAAATGATCGAGATCTCATTTCGTAGATGGACAGTGAGGAAACTGTGGTGGAAACTTTGAGCATGGAATGTAATTCAGTTCAGTTCAGTTCAGTCGCTCAGTCGTGTCTGACGCTTTGCGATCCCATGGACTGCAGCAGTCCAGGCCTCCCCGTCCATCACCCACTCCTGGAGCTTACTCAAACTCATGTCCATGGAGTCAGTGATGCCATCCCACCATCTCATCCTCTGACGTCCCCTTCTCCTCCTGCCTTCAGTCTTTCCCAGCATCAGGGTCTTTCCAAATGAGTCAGCGCTTCCCATCAGGTGGGCAAAGGATTGGAGCTTCAGCTTCAGCATCAATCCTTCCAGTGAATATTCAGCACTGATGTCCTTCAGGAGGGACGGGTTGGAATATGATTCAGTAACAGGAAAGCAGAGTAAGTGAGCAGATCACCAGAGGAGTGGAGAAATCTCAACTGCATAGTGCTGAGTGCGGGAGCCAGTCTTCACAGGGTCCATTCTGTGTGGCTCCATTTGTGTGGCATTCTGGAGAAGGGATGGTTAGAGGACGTCGAGCATTTGTGCTCTACCAGTTGGGCTGGGGGATGCAGGCTGACTAGCTAGGTGATGTCCACGCCTTTTACGGGGCTTCCCTGATGGCTCAGTTGCCACCGGCAATGCAGGCAACCCCTGCAATCCCCCAATCCCTCCCAGCATCGGAGTCTTTTCCAGTGAGTCAACTCTTCACATCAGGTGGCCAAAGTACTGGAGTTTCAGCTTTAGCATCAGTCCTTCCAAAGAACACCCAGTAGTGATCTCCTTTAGAATGGACTGGTTGGATCTCCTTGCAGTCCAAGGGACTCTCAAGAGTCTTCTCCAACACCACAGCTCAAAAGCATCAATTCTTCAGTGCTCTGCCTTCTTCACAGTCCAACTCTCACATCCATACCTGACCACTGGGAAAACCATAGCCTTGACTAGATGGACCTTTGTTGGCAGAGTAATGTCTCTGCTTTTTAATATGCTATCTAGGTTGGTCATAACTTCCAAGGACTAAGTGTCTTTTAATTTCATGGCTGCAGTCACCATCTGCAGTGATTTTGGAACCCAAAAAAATAAAGTCTGCCACTATTTCCACTGTTTCCCCATCTATTTCCCATGAAGTGATGGGACCGGATGCCATGATCTTCTTTTTCTGAATGTTGAGCTTTAAGCCAACTTTTTCACTCTCCACTTTCACTTTCATCAAGAGGCTTTTTAGCTCCTCTTCACTTTCTGCCATAAGGGTGGTGTCATCTGCATATCTGAGGTTATTGATATTTCTCCCGGCAATGTTGATTCCAGCTTGTGTTTCTTCCAGCCCAGCGTTTCTCATGATGTACTCTGCATATAAGTTAAATAAGCAGGGTGACAATATGCAGCCTTGACGTCCTCCTTTTCCTATTTGGAATCAGTCTGTTGTTTCATGTCCAGTTCTAACTGTTGCATCCTCACCTGCATATAGGTTTCTCAGGAGGCAGGTCAGGTGGTCTGGTATTCCCATCTCTTTCAGAATTTTCCACAGTTTATTGTGATCCACACAGTCAAAGGCTTTGGCATAGTCAATAAAGCAGAAATAGGTGTTTTTCTGGAACTCTCTTGCTTTTTCCATGATCCAGTGGATGTTGGCAATTTGATCTCTGGTTCCTCTGCCTTTTCTAAAACCAGCTTGAATATGTGGAAGTTCACGGTTCACATATTGCTAAAGCCTGGCTTGGAGAATTTTGAGCATTACTTTACTAGCATGTGAGATGAGTGCAATTGTGCATTAGTTTGAACGTTCTTTGGCATTGCCTTTCTTTGGGATTGGAATGAAAACTGACCTTTTCCAGTCCTGTGGCCACTGCTGAGTTTTCCAAATTTGTTGGCATATTGAGTGCAGTATTTTCACAGCATAATCTCTCAGGATTTGAAATAGCTCAACTGGAATTCCATCAGCTTTGTTCGTAGTGATGCTTTCTAAGGCCTGCTTGACTAAACATTCCAGGATGTCTGGCGCTATCCACTCCAATATTCTTGGGCTTCCCTGGTGGCTCAGCTGGTAAAGAATCTGCCTGCAATGCGGGAGACCTGGGTTTGATCCCTGGGTTGGGAAGATCCCCTGGGGAAGGGAATGGCTGCACACTCCAGTATTCTGGTCTAGAGAATTCCAAAAGAGGTCGCAAAAAGTTGGACACGACTGAGCGACTTTCACTTTCAAGCCCTTTACGTGAGGTGAAAGACCCTTGTATGATACATGGCACAAGGTGTTTGCAAAATCTCTCAAACTTTACAGCACAGATAACAAACTCTACCATAGGCAGTACTTTTCAGAGTCACCTAAGTTAGAAGATTGGGGGTAGAATGCAGAGTGTGGTGGAACAGTCTTGATTGCAAACAGCGTGGATGAAATTACTGGGTAAAGGGGGTGCAGAGGGAAAGAGCTGAGCTCAGCAACCTCGGGACTGAGCAGAGAGTCTGTGAATACAGGCAGAAGCTGCTGCTTGGGCACAGGCCGCTCAAGGTCTAGCCCACACTGTGCGAGGTGAATGGTCTGTTGCTGTGATCAGGCAGCATGTGTGTACTGGACCTCAACAGGAACTACAGAGGTAGTGGGGCTCCCCGCTGGTGGCTCAGTGGTAAAGAATCCGCCTGCCAATGCAGGAGATGTTGGAGATGTGAGTTCAGTCCCTGGGTCAGGAAGATCCTGCCCCTGGAGGAGGAAATGGCAACCCACTCCAGTATTCTTGCCTGGAGAAGCTCACAGACAGAGGAGCCTGGAGCGCGACGGTCCGTGGGGTCGCACAGAGTCAGACATGAGCGACTAAATAACAACAAATGGGTAAGCGGGTGGCAAGGGCTGGATCTCTCAGTGTCTGCAGGGACGGTTGCCAAGTGCCAGTCAGGAGGTACAGGGGTCCATGTGGTCGTGGATTAGGTGGGAGGCATAGGCATACATTCGTGTATGGGCTGATATAAATCCAGATGTTTACATGCAGGAATATTTTTAGATGTCTGGCTATCCATGGGTTACTGTGCTTTGGAAATGTTTGTGCAAAATTTAAACCAAGTCTAAACTCATCCGTGATGATGGAGCTGAGACTTGCGGTTATCCTGGATACACTAAGTATGTCAGGAGAGGGAAATTTGTCAGGATGAAGAGACCATTCTGTATTGTAAGCTATCTCATGTTTGTGCAGGTGTACGGGCAGGTGAAGATGGTAGAGCTGTATTCTTAAAAGCGTGAAACTGTTACTTTCTCAGTTTTGTCTCTTTGAGACCCCATGGTCTTAGCCCTGCCAGACCTCTCTGGCGGCTCCTCTGTCCATGGGAATCTCCAGGCAAGAATACTGGAGTGGGTTGCCATTCCCTTCTCCAGGGGACCTTCCCAACCCAGGGATCGAACTTGGATCTCCTGCACTGCAGGCAGATTCTTTACCATCTAAGCCACCAGGGAAACCCCTGTATTCTTATGGGTTGTACAATTCACTCTAAGTCAAACTACGCCTCAGTCTGTAAACAGTTGAATGGATGATTTCACAGTCCTTTACATGGCATTGGAACCGTCCTTTCTACAAGGAGCGGAAGTTATGAGAGAAAGCTCAGAGATCTTTAAAGATGTTCAAAGTCAGGCCCCTGGCAGCCTGGCTTATTGAGGACATGAGACAGACTGAGACAAACCCTTGGTTCCTCCCGGCCCCTGCTGAGACTCCAGAGAATACTTGTATTTTGAGGAATGTCCTTCTTTACTGTGTGGTGTTTCAGCTAACCATCAACATCTGAAAGGCCAATGGAAGTTAGAAAATTGCTCATTTGTCTTTCCCTGGTGGGCTTTGGGGCTTTGTTGGCTTGTAATTATCTGCTCCGGCTCATTGGTACCCTCCCCCCAGCCAGGCTTTGGTTCAGCATCAGTGATGGGTGAGGACGAAATTCAAATGGGGTTGTGTTTTTCCGTTGTCTTCACCGAGCTGCGGTCAGTAGCCATTCTTCTCGGTTCATTTAGATAGTTTATTATTGAATCCCCTGCGTTCAAATTTGTCCTGTCACTGGTAACCCTGACAGTAAAGTGTGACTGCTAAGGGGGTGGGAAGTTGAATTCATTTCAAGTCACACACCTGCCTTTTCTTCACTTAACGGCGTGAGGATCACACAATAATTTTGAACTTGGCTTACGCACAGACATTTGTGTTCTGACTATCTGTTCTCCAGGCTCTGTGCCTCTATTTAAAACGGAAATGCTCTTGTAACAAAACAAAACAGGAAGGTCCTCACTAACAGAATTACAAGGAGTAATTTCCTAAAAAATAGTTCCATCTGGATTCCTGAAACATTGATCACGAAGCCAAGAGGGAGAAAACGGACTGTAACAGGGGAAATGGAATGTTCCAATGCAGGATGAACTTGAACATCTGGAAGAGACGGTTGGAGGGTGGACCTCAGTAAATGACAACCTCGCGTGGTGTTCAAAAAGCGCAGGCTTCTCAAACCTGCAGATGGAGGTGACCTATGGGATTAGTGAATGTGGGAAAAATTGAGTGTTATGGCCAGCTGTGGGCTTGCTCATTTTTCTTTTCTGGTAATCATTCCACCCTTTCAAAATGCTTTGTTAACCAGTGAAAGTTTAAAAGGTGTATTTTTATAACTAGACGAACACCTACGACATGCAAAGTTCAGATTTCAGTCCTGTTCTTCTGCTGTTGGGCCAGGCAGTGTGGTCTCTGTAGATATAAGTTCTGAATGAATTATTTTGGAGTGAGGGGACTCTCTCATCACTCACATGCCTTCAGAGGAGACTGTAAGAGTGGGTGGTATAATTCCCTGGGCAAATTTCCCATAATGCCCTGGGTTGCCTGCCCCTGGTCTGGGACCCACAGAAGATTAATGTCCAAAAGAAATTAGAAGCTGGCGCTTGGTGATTATTTCTGCCTTTTAGCGGTCAAGCCTGGCCTCTCAGTCCCATAGCAGTTATAAGACAAGAATGACTGCTGTGAATTCAGAGAATGACCCCAGCGAGCTGGCCAAGTAGGTTCTAACAAAAGCATTGTGTAGAAGCTTAATAGGGGTGCAGTGTGTAAGAGGTGTTCTGAAATTATATCCTTTCATCAACTGATTCTGTCGGCAAGAACTCTAGAGCATCTTTCAAAGCCATGTCCTTAAAAAGAATTTTTTTTTAATTTTATACCAAAGTATAGCTGCTTAACAGTATTGTGCTAGTTTCAGGCAGACAGTGAAGGGATGCACCCATTCAGATACATGTATCCATTCTCCCCCCAAACTCCCCTCCTATCAAGGTTGCCACATGACATTGAGCAGAACAAAGCCACGTCCTTCTCTCCCGTCAGTTTTTCTCCTTCAGTTCTTGTCTTGTTGCAACAAACAATTGAAATGACAGACAAGGACAGTCCAAGCAAGCAGTGTTTATTAAGCAAGTAGCAAACTGTACCCTCTTGAGCCATGAGGACCAACCTTCCCCATCTTATGTTTCACTATTTATATCCTTTGTTCCCTCTCCTAAGTAAGCCTAATAAATTCTGCCCCATGCAAAATAGGGCTTGTACCCTCGACTAACCAAGGAAGGGAATGCAAATAAGGCATATGCTCAAGGCCAATCAGGGAAGGGGGCATGTACCCTTGACCAATCAGGGAAGGGAATGCAAATAAGGCATATGCTCAAGGCCAAGCAGGAAAGGGGGCTGTGTACCCTTGACCAATCAGGGAAGGGAATGCAAATAAGGCATATGCTCAAGGCCAAGCAGGGAAGGGGGCATGTCAGGCATGTTTTCCCTCCAAGGTCTTCACCCCGGCCTGCAGTTTCCATTGTTGGAGGGCTTTCTCTTTGCTTTGTTTGCCCTCCCTTGTGGTTGTGCTGGCCATCGCTTTCTCTAACCATCATCTCAGCTTCCTTTTTCCTTTTCTAGCTACCTAACGCTCCTATCCAACTTCATCTTTACCAACTACCCACAAGGCACCCTGCAGTGGACAACTCAACAGTTTCTCTGCTTCCCTTGTCCTCATTCACTGTGCAGCAGCCCTGCTGATATTTATTTAATGACTGTTTTTAGCAAAAGCTTTTCAAGAAGATCGAGAGGCTGGAACAGAGGTTTCCTACCTATCTGCCCCCAACCCCAAACATCCATCGCCTCCCCTGGATCAACATCGGTCATCAAAATGGTACTTTTTTTTTTGCACCAGGGAAGACCCTACATTAACACATCATGGTCAAAATCCATAGTTTACCTTAGGGTCCGCACTTGGTTTTGTATATTCTACAAGAACCAACAAATGTATAGCAACATGTATTGTTCTGTGTTCACAGAAGAGTCCCGCAGAAAAGGAGATGGCAACCCACTCCAGTATTCTTGCCTGGGAAATCCCATGGACTGAGGAGCCTGGTGGGCTACAGTCAATGGGGTTGCAAGGAGTTGGACATGACTGACTGAACTACAACTACAGCGATCCTTTTGTGCAATAGTATGGGGGTATTTTCGCTGCCCCTAAACGTCCTCTGTACTTTACCTCTTCATCCTTCCCTCCCCACCCCCCCCCCAATCAGTGCCAATCACTGATTCTTTTACCATCTCCATAGTTTTGTCTTTTCCAAAATATCCTGCAACTGGAACCATGCAGCATCGAAGCTTCTCCCATTGGCACCTTCTGTTACTGGTGTGCATTTAAACGTCCTCTACGTCCCTATTGGTTTGTTGTTGTTTAGCAACTAAGTTCTGTCCATATCTTTGTGACCCTATGGACTATAGCCCACTGTCCATGGGATTCTCCAGGCAAGAATACTGGAGTGGGTTGCCATGCCCTCCTCTGGGGGATCTTCCCAACCCAAGGATTGAATCCATGTCTCTTGTATTGGCAGGCAGAGTCTTTACCACTGAGCCACCAGGGAAGCCCTCCCGTCCCTTGTTGTCATTGCTCAGTCACTCCGTCGTGTCTGACTCTTTGCGACCCCATGGGCTGCAGCATGCAGGCTTTCCTGTCCATCGCCAGCTCCTGGAGCTTACTCAAACTCATGTCCATGGAGTCGGTGATGCCATCCAACCATCTCATCCTCTGTCATCCCCTTCTCCTCCTGCCTGCAATCTTGGGGTCTTTTCTAACGAGTCAGCTCTTCACATCACGTGGCCAAAGTATTGGAGTTTCAGCTTCAGCATCAGTCCTTCCAATGAATATTTAGGACTGATTTCCTTCAGGATTGACTGGTTTGGTCTCCTTGCAGTCCGAGGGACTCTCAAGAGTCTTCTCCAACACCACAGTTCAAAGGCACCAGTTCTTCAGTGCTCAGCTTTCTTCCATGCCCCTAGTTGTCTGTAAAAGCATAAATCAGATTGCATGGCCCCCTTTACTTTAAAACTCCCTACTGACTCGCACTAAAAACTTACTATGTCTTCAGAATCTTCCAGCTGGTTTTGTGGACAAGCTCGTCCTGTCAGATGAGACCCTCACATTCTTGCCTACCACAGTGATTCCCACAATACAGAGATGGGGGTTAAAGAAAGTACTTGGAATGTGACCACTTACAACATTCTAACCCAAACACGAAGAGTTTGTTTTCATAAGCAGGATTTATTATGCAGTTTTTTATTTATCCAGACAGCATATTGTCATATATATATTTATAAAGAATGAAACATAAGAATGAAATGAACCCTGTGGGCCCTTCCAAATGCCTATGAAGCTGAGTCGACCTCCTTACTCCTCTTTTGTCATCTTTTTCTGTTCCCAGCAGCAGCCACTATATTGAGCTTTTGCCCTTTTTATTATCTGTTTCATAGAATTTTGTTACACGTGTTTTTGTCCCTAAGTAGCTTTCTCGTGTAAAGTTTTTCAAATTGGTTTCACATGTTAGCATTTGTTCTATTGCGGTCAGGTCACTGTACAGAGAGATGCAACTGTTTCCAAGTTTAACAGGTATGTGGTCACGTAGCAACTGCCATCGTGAGATGGAGCGTGTTTCCATCTCTGTTTCATCTCTTGCTGGACTTCACTGCCTCCATGCTTCCCCTCACATCCAGGAAACTGTTGGCTTATCATCCTCACCATGCCTGCTGGCCACAGTGACAAGCATCCGATTGCACTTAAAATCATGAGATCCTTGTCGCCTGTGCACTCCGAGTGTCCATGGTTTTGTGACACCCATGCCTTCTACGGGCCAGGCAGCTGTCTCGGTGTCAGCTGAAGCATGTGATGACCTGACGATTCAGGATGCCTGGGACTTGGATGAAGTCAGAAGACCCCAGCCAGACCCTCCTCCGTCTTGAGACTGGCACTGGAGAAGAGGTTCCCAGGGCAGAAAGACACACACCCTCACTGCAGCCTGGTCCCGCTGCCACAGTTCCATTTATTTTCAGAGAAGTAAGTCTGTCCAGACCAGAGGTTTCTTTCTCTTTAGTTTTTTTCTCCGCACTCTTCTGGGTAGCAGTGAGTATTTTCATGTTCTGGGGCACCTTCCTAGAACAGGTCTGGCTCCACATTTATCAAAGTGTACGGAGGTTTCCCTTTTTCCCGTTCAGCTCAGAAAACAGACCTCTATTATTCTTTTAAACCTTTTGAAGAAGCTAGTAGCCAAGGCTATCCTTAAAACACCCCCTTTATTTTCTGGCTTAAGAGCAAAACCGCCTTCTCCGAGCTCTTTTTCTGTTGCCCCAAGAGAGACCTCCATTCTCTAAGAATGTAGGTGGCTGGCGTGTTGCCTGAAGACTTTCCAGTGACTAGCTACACCCATGCTGGGTATTCTCAAAATCACAGACTCATGGTCCAGTCTACCCTGGAAAATATCTAGGAGGAGCATCTTTCCATTCAGACATTCTTTGCTTGAACATCATCTAAAAAGGTAGCATCTAAATAAAGATTATCTGGGGAGAGACAAAGCACGATCCAGGCTCTTGGTTTAAAAATCTCTTTCTCAGTCTGCCAAGCCTACATGGTACGAAAAAAAATATGTCTTTTTAAATTTTTATTATTTTATTTTTTAACACCTAAAAAACATTTGGTATTGGAGTATAGCTAGTAAACAATGTTGTGACGGATTCAGATGAGCAAAGAAGGGACTCAGCCATACGTATCCATTTTCCCTCAAACTCCGCTCCCATCCAGGCTGCCACATGACACTGAGCAGAGTTCCCTGTGCTGGACAGCAGGTCCTTGCTGGTTCTCCATGTGAGATACAGCAGTGTGTCCATGTCCATCCCAGACTCCCTGACTATCCCTTCCCCCATCCTTCCCCCCTTGGTAACCATAGGTTATTACAGAGTATTGAGCAGAGTTCCCTGTGCTGTCCAGCAGGGCCTTGCTGGTTCTCCATGTGAAATACAGCAGTGTGTCCATGTCCATCCCAGACTCCCTGACTATCCCTTCCCCCATCCTTCCCCCCTGGTGACCATAGGTTATTACAGGGTATTGAGCAGAGTTCCCTGTGCTGTCCAGCAGGGCCTTGCTGGTTCTCCATGTGAAATACAGCAGTGTGCCCATGTCCATCCCAGACTCCCTGACTATCCCTTCCCCCATCCTTCCCCCTGGCAACAATAAGTTCATTCTCTGACAGTCTGTTCCTATTTTGCAAATGCGTTGATATCATTTCTGTTTCGATTCCACAGATAAGGAATGTCATATGACATTTCTCCTTCTACTCAGTCATTAGAGAGGATAAAATAACACCCTTTGCAGCAACACAGATGGACCTAGAAATTGTCACACTGAGTAACAATACTCTGTAATAACCTTGAAAGTGTGAGTTGCTCAGTGACGTAGCTCTTTGCGACCCCATGGACCGTAGCCCGCCAAGGCTCTCTATCCATGCAATTCTCCAGGCGAGAATACCGTTGTGGGTTGCCATTCCCTTCTCCTGGAGAATCTTCCCAGTCCATGGGTTGAACCTGGGTCTCCTGCATTGCAGGCAGATTCTTTAACGTCTGAGCCTCCAGGGAATCCTGCTTGGAACACAGAGTTTTGTTTAACTCATAAAAGCATAACGCTGGCTAGTTGAGTTGCTGTTCTCACTTTAACACCTATTTGATGACCGTGGAAAGTATTTCTCTGCAAGTGGAATCTCTGCCTTTAGTCTTCCCTCCTCCTAGGGCAGCTAGTCCAGCAGCTTCCCACCCTGTCCTGACCTGTACCCATGCCCAGCACACAGACACATGCCCACGCACGCCCAGCCGCCAGCTTCATGTCACCCCAGCTCATCACACTATTGCAGGAGTGTGGGGCAGGGTGGGGCCACCATCTTTCACCCCACCACCCCCCCCACCGGCTCCTGGAAAGGCAGCTCAAGCTGTCTGACCAGGAGGTGCTTACCATGACTGTCTTGAACAGGGAACCATCAGAGAGATGACCATTAATGTGACCATTCAGTTCAGTTCAGTCGCTCAGTCGTGTCCAACTCTTTGCAATCCCATGAATCGCAGCATGCCAGGCCTCCCTGTCCATCACCTACTCCCGGAGTCCACCAAACCCATGTCCATCGAGTCGGTGATGCCATCAACCATCTCGTCCTCTGTCATCCCCTTCTCCTCCCGCCTTCAATCTTTCCCAGCATCAGGGTCTTTTCAAATGAGTCAGCTCTTCGCATCAGGTGGCGAAATGATCGGAGGACTGATCTCCTCTAGAATGGACTGGTTGAATCTCCTTGCAGTCCAAGGGACTCTCAAGAGTCTTCTCCAGCACCACAGTTCAAAAGCATCAATTCTTCGGTGCTCAGCTTTCTTTATAGTCCAACTCTCAGATCCATACATGGCCACTGGAAAAACCATAGCTTTGACTAGATGGACCCTTGTTGGCAAAGTAATGTCTCTGCTTTTTCATATGCTGTCTAGGTTGGTCATAACTTTCCTTTCAAGGAGTTAGCATCTTTTAATTTCATGGCTGCAATCACCATCTGCAGTGATTTTCCATTATATATATATATATATATATATATATATATATATATATATAAAATAATATATAATCAGGATTCCCAAGACTGGGCAAATGTGTGCATACAATCTGAGGTACCTAATCACAGTGGACATGGAACACCAGACTGGTTCCAAATAGTAAAAGGAGTACGTCAAGGCTGTATACTATCACCCTGCTTATTTAACTTATATGCAGAGTACATCATGAGAAACGCTGGGCTGGACGAAGCACAAGCTGGAATCAAGATTGCCAGAAGAAATATTAATAACCTCAGATATGCAGATGATAACACCCTTATGGCAGAAAGTGAAGAGGAGCTAAAAAGCCTCTTGATGAAAGTGAAAGTGGAGATTGGCTTAAAGCTCCGCATTCAAAAAACTAAGATCATGGTGTCTGGTCCCATCACTTCATGGCGAATAGATGGAGAAACAATGGAAAGAGTGGCTGACTTTATTCTTTTGGGCTCCAAAATCACTGCAGATGGTGAGTGAAGCCATGAAATAAAAAGACGCTTGCTCCTTGAAAGAAAAGTTATGACCAACCTAGACAGCATATTAAAAAGCAGAGACATTACTATGTCAACAAAGGTCCATCTAGTCAAGGCTATGGTTTTTCCAGTGGTCATGTATGGATGTGAGAGTTGGACTGTGAAGAAAGCTGAGTGCCAAAGAATTGATGCTTTTGAACTGTGGTGTTGGAGAAGACTCTTGAGAGTCCCTTGGACTGCAAGGAGATCCAACCAGTCCATTCTGAAGGAGATCAGCCCTGGGATTTCTTTGGAAGGAATGATGCTGAAGCTGAAACTCCAGTCCGTTGGCCACCTCATGCGAAGAGTTGACTCATTGGAAAAGACTCTGATGCTGGGAGGGATTGGGGGCAGGAGGTGAAGGGGATGACTGAGGATGAGATGGCTGGATGGCATCACTGACTCGATGGACGTGAGTCTGAGTGAACTCCGGGAGTTGGTGATGGACAGGGAGGCCTGGCGTGCTGCGATTCATGGGGTCACAAAGAGTCGGACACGACTGAGTGACTGAACTGAACTGAATCTTCAGTTCCAGGGTCGGTGTGTTTTTCATTTCCTTGAGGCCGGTTCTTGGAATTGTGGTACCTTATCGCGTGGCTACAGTCTGATCGTCATGTAGTTAACTTCTTCCCCCTGGTGACAGGTTGATTATCTACAAGACAGCTCGCAGAATTTGGCTCAGAATACTGTCTACAGCCCTTGAGAAGGAACTGAAAGTCCTGACTACGCTTTGAGTCGACATCCTGCATGTTCAGTTGTGTCTGACGCTTTGCAACCCCATGGACTGTAGCCCCACCAGTCTCCTCTGTCCAGGGGATTCTCCAGGCAAGAATCCTCTCCAACACCACAGTTCAAAATGGCAAGTTGCCATTTCCTCCTCCAGCGATCTTCCTGACCCAGGGATCTTCCGGACCCAGGGATCGAACCTGCGTCTCCTGCATTGGCAGGCAGATGCTTCACCACCAAACCTCCTGGGGAAGCCTGGCCATGCTTCATGGGGTACGTTATAATTATTTTCATCTCCTTTGACCATTTCCCTCTGTTTCTTATGTTCCTACCTCTCTGATTAAGCTTCCTCTGGGACTAAAGTTTTTCCATAGAGAAAAGGCAGGCAGAGGCCAGGGGTGGAGCAGATTTGTGTGGGAGGGGGCGGTGATGTGGGACAAGGACTCCAGGGTCCTGCTGTGTTTCAGCCAGACTGCACTTCTGAACCCCGTTCCTCTTGTGGGGAGGAGGTAGATGATGATGACTTGGGATCTCTCTCTGCCTTATTTCTTACACCTGCCTGTGGGCCTGCTGTTTCCTCAACACAAAAGATGCCGTGAAAGGCACTCCATTAGATCAAGGCAGAGAGACAGCAGGGAGACACATGGGAGACGCAGAAAAGCACCCGCAAGCGTCCGCAGAGGTCAGGCGGGCGCAGGACCTGTTTGCAATGTTTGGGGTCTGAAGAATACGCCACATTAAAGGGAGATTGGAAAACTCTGCGTCTTCGTGAGGACGGAGATCAAATAGCAAAGCCGTGTTTATGACAGCTGAAAACAGTGTCTCCAGCATTTCCCCACCCTTGACGCAGACAGACACACACACACACAGTGTCTGCGCGGGACTGAATAGACAGGACCCTGCGTCTCCTGGGTCGCGTCCTTTGAACAACGGTGCGCGCGGAAATCTGGCTCCTGAACTGATCAAAACCCAAGTTCAAGGCTCCGGCTTGCTGCCTCTTTAGAAAAGCCAACCCTTGGGTCGAGATGCTAATGAAGTTTTATTTTACATCATGAAAAGCAGAGTTGGGTGGGGAGGGAGAAAAAGGAGACCGTCACCGTAGACTAATTTATATTCAGTGATATTTCACAGCCCAGCGGCACTGCGTTTCTCCCGCTCCAGGAGGTCTGGCGTGTTTGATCTTCCTTTCCTGAAGAGCTTCTCATTGTAAAGGGACACTGGAGTGCTGGGGAGCCTGGGTCCGCCCTCTGCCCCCAACTCTGTGCCTTGTCGTCATCCCACACATGGGCTGCGAGAACAGGCTTTCTTTCTAATGGGATGCTTTTTTGAGATTCGGTCGTGGTTTCCGAAGCATCATCCCCAGTACTCGCTGCTCACGTTTGTGGTCCCCACGTCTGTTCCTGCGCCCCGCAGTAACAGGCTTCTCTCAGTTTTCCCCTTTTCCTTCAGATGAATGTTTTCAGCCCCTAGAGACATGTGCCTGAGAGAACCGCCAACACATGGGCACAAGATACTCACACAGGAAGGTCCACAGATGCGCTCTTCATGTATGGAAGATAAAGTAAGTCACAGATGCATGAGATCCATGCAGGCAGCATCCTTGGTAAAGAGACAGGCGGCACTTGGAGGGCGATGGGCAGAAAGGGTGTGGCGGAGGTCCAGGAGCTGAGCTCAGTGTCGGGAAGTGTTTTATTCCTAGCAGGCTCAGTTCAGATGCTGGGTAATTTCCCATCCCCCTCCTCAGTCACAGGCTGAGGTTGTTTTGGTGCTCAGATGTGTCTGACTCTTTGTGACCCCATGGACTGTAGCCTGCCAGGCTCCTCTGTCCATGGGATTCTCCAGGCAAGAATACCAGAGTGGGTTGCCATGCCCTTAATCCAGGGGACTCTTCTAGACTCAGAATATTCAAGAATACTGGAGTGGGTTACCATTTCCTCTTTCCAGGGGAGCTTCACAGTCCAGGGATCAAACCCACGTCTCTTGCATCTCCTGCACTGCAGGCTGGATTCTTTACCACTGAGCCTCTTGGGAATCTCTAAGACTGTCTACCCTGCTGCTGCCAAGTTGCTTCAGTCTTGTCCGACTCTGTGTGACCCCATAGACGGTAGCCCACCAGGCTCCCCCATCCCTGGGATTCTCCAAGCAAGAACATTGGAGTGGGTTGCCATTTCCTTCTCCAATGCATGAAAGTGAAAACTGAAAGGGAAGTTGCTCAGTCATGTCTGACTGTTAGCGACCCCATGGACTGCAGCCTTCCAGGCTCCTCCATCCATGGGATTTGTCAGGCAAGAGTACTGGAGTGGGGTGCCATTGCCTACTCCCAAGAGTGTCTATAAAGCACCAATATTCCTGGTGTCAAGAGTGCTCAGTTCTGTCAGTGCATGTGGCTGGATTAAGGAGGATTGAAATAAGCTGACTTGACTTTCTATGGTTAAGTTGCAGTCCATTCTACATGATTTGGCTTCAAAGAATGTGTTCCCCGCTTCCATGAGTATCAGATAGTAGGTGTGTTATGAGAAGCTGTGAACTTTAATGGAGATGGCATCGGGTGGACATCATAATGCCTAGATGTTCAGTGTGTTGCTGTGTCTGGCAAGCTGAGTCAACTCGATACATCCCTTCACTTTGTCCCTGCGCTGTCGACTAGAAAATAACGGCTGTGGATTGCACGACTCCCAGATTCTCTAAGCTCTGAAAACCTAGAGTATGAAATTCTCTCATTCCGTAAATCAGTAGTTTTGTGTCTGCATTTCATTGTTGGTCCTGATGTTTCTAGAAGACCGTCCCCAAGACTGACTGGCTTTGCTATTCACGATTACACGCTTCATGCCAAACCATCGTATGGCTGCCTTCACACACGTGTGCGAGCCTTTCTCCAAGTCCCGGTCTAATTCCATGAATCAGAGCTAGAAGGGGATGCCGGCATCTGACCTCAAAGGGTGCCTTCCAGCTGCAGCTGCGTGTGAAGACGAGTTCTGATAGGTCAGCTGCTGAACACCCTGTGCTGGTGGTTTAGGCTGGGTGTAGAACGCCAAAGAATTGATGCTTTCCAACTGTGGTGCTGGAGAAGACTCTTGAGAGTCCCTTGGACTGCAAGGAGATCCAACCAGTCCATTCTGAAGGAAATCAGTCCTGAGTGTTCATTGTAGGACTGGTGCTAAAGCTGAAACTCCAATACTTTGGCCACCTGATGAGAAGAGCTGACTCATTAGAAAAGACCCTGATGCTGGGAAAGGTTGAGGGCAGGAGGAGAAGGGGACGACAGAGGATGAGATGGTTGGATGGCATCACCAACTTGATGGACATGAGTTTGAGCAAGCTCCGGGAGTTGGTGATGGACAGGGAACCCTGGAGTGCTGTGGTCCACGGGGTCGCAAAGAGTGGGACATGACTGAGTGAACTGAAGTGTTCAAGGATTTTGTAGTAAAATCATCTTTTTGCTACACTCATTTTAGGCACGTCTATAGCGTCAATATTGCTTACCTATGCAATATTATGTTTGTATAAATAAAACTTCAAGCAGAGAAGCAGAAATCCTAGCATAGACAGCTGATAGATATAGGTGTAGGTATGTAGATATGATATGTAATTATATATAATATATAATGTTCATATAGATACAGATGGACAGATATGTATAATATTTTATGTATCTATAGGTTTATATTAAGAATATAGATTATCATATACTATAGATATTAACTATTTATGGATTATTGATAATTTATAAATATAGATATGGACAGAGGTAGATATCTATGGATCAGTATTTATCATCTGTCTAGATGATAGATAGATAGATAGATAGATAGATAGATAGATAGATGTTGACATTTATCTACCTATCCACCATTCTATCTGAATCTATGTGTGTTTCCTTAGTTGCTCACTCATGTCCGATTCTTTGTGACTCCATGGACTGTAGCCCACCAGGTTCCTCTGTCCATGGAATTTTCCACGCCAGAATACTGGAGAGGGTAGCCTTTCCCTTCTCCAGGGGATCCTCCCAATCCAGGGATCAAACCCAGGTCTCCCACATTGCAGGCAGATTCTTTACCATCTGGACCACCTGGGAAGCCCTGTATTTAGTGCTAAATGAACAGGGCCAACATCAAGAGAACAGATAACCTCTAGGGCCCAGCGCCGCTCTCGATCCACTGACCACTCTTGAAAGATCTGAAAAAGAGTTCTAGGAAGTAACCTGTTTCTTATAGGGTTGTTGTTTGCTCAGTCATGTCCGACTCTTTGCGATCCCTTGGACTGCAGCTTGCCAAGCTTCCCTGGCCTTCACAGTTCTCGACTGAAGCAACTAGTGAGTGTCACAGAGCATAGTAAAAATTAGATGTGTGAACCATCTTCTCAAACAATTTCCTACAAGTGATGCTTTTTGAAATGCGTGTGTACATTGTCCCACAGAATCCAGGTTTAGAAAAGGGCCTTAAATGACCTCAGCGTCTTTATGGTATCATGTGACGTGAAACCAGGCTGTTTCATCACTGTAAATCTACGGTTCTAAGAGCTTAGCCTTCTCCAGAGTGTGTCAGAACACCTATCTTTTAATCAGCTTGATCAGGATAACAGTATATCAGTTCAGCGGGCTGCTATCTCAGCACGCAGGTTGCTGTACGAGAAACATTTTGCAAAGATTTTCCAGAATTTCCACAGGTCTGTAGAATAATATAGTCAGGGTTGCTAATAGCCTATGTCAGGAAGAGCAGAGACAATCTCGGAACTGAAATGAAAAAGCTGATTTTCTTCCCCCAAAGAGTTCTGTAGAAAAGCTTCACAAGAGACTCAGGCTGTGCTGCGAAATTCGTGGGGGCTCTGTTGAATCAGAATTCATTTGCTCTTCTCCAAGGCTCACGTCTCCTCATTACTTGCAATAGCTCAGCCCGATCCTTGCTTGTAAAGCGAGCCTTACAAATTTCAGTGACAGACACATGAGCTGGCTCCGTGCAACTATACAGAAAACAAGCTGTGAGTCCCACTAGAAAAAAAGACATCCAGGAGTCTTTATGGAGCACAGTATTTATCCAAGTAAAATACAACTCTCGACAAGGTATCTGGTATACTGCCAATGTGTCTTATTTCAATGGGGGGAGAAATTACTCAGACTGACGTTTACCAACTGTCCAATGGTGCAGTCGTGTCATTTAGAACTTTTCTAAACATTACAGAGCAGTAGCAATTCACGGCATAGTGATTTAGGTCTTGTTGTTGTTGTCTAGTTGCTCAGTTGTGTGTGATTCTTTTGTGACCCCACGGACTGCAACCCGTTAGGCTCTTCTCTCTGGATTCTTTACCTCTGAGCCACCAGGGAAGCCCCAGGAATTTAGGCTTTGTCGTGCAAGTTATGGATGAATTTTACCCTTGGACATAACGCTGGGCTGTGGAAACCCACACTTTCTGCATTCGCCAACCACAGGGAAGTGATTTACTTACAAGATCCAGATGAGACGTTGGAAAAGGGAGGGGTGGGAAGGTTATTAGGAGATTCAGTAACTTCCGTTTGGATGATGGAGATCTCTTGAGATGATGGAGAGAAAACAGGGTGGTAGCCTTGAGTAAAAGAGTTGGTTTCCCTTACATGTTTTTTTTTTCCTTAATTTACCTTTGATGTAGTTGATATAAATGTATAGTTGATTCACAATCTTGTGTGTGTTAGTTTCAGGTGTACAGCAAAGAGATTCAGTTCTATGCATACATATATCCACTCTTTTTTAGATTCTTTTCCCATATAGGTTATTAGAGAGTGTTGAGCAGTGTTCCCTGCACTATGGCAACAGGCCCTTGTTGACTCTCTGTTTTATATAGAGTAGTGTGTGTATGTCAAGGGCCTCCCTGGTGGCTCAGACGGTAAAGAATCTGCCTGCTATGCAGGAAACTCAGGTTCGATCCCTCCTGGTTTGAGAAGATCCCCTGGAGGAGGAAATGGCAGCCCACTCCAGTACTCTTGCCTGGAGAATCCCCATGGACAGTGGAGCCTGGCGGGCTACAGTCCATGGGGTCACAAAAGAGCCAGACATGACTGAAGGCAGACCTAGTCTCCCCTACGTGTTCTTGAATCCCAGAGAGACTCCTGCAGCCGTCTTCCTTCTGACACTTAGGGGTCCATGAGCACCCACCGGGTTGGTGTCTCCACTGTGGTCTGAAGCCCTTAGGGGGGGCCTCTCTCTTCCCTCCCCCGAGGAGAGATGATTCTACTCTCTTGAGCTGCAGTCAGCTTTCAGTTCCTGAGCCACTCAGCTCTACTTTGAAAATATGCCCACAATCTGGCCTTTTTCGCCACCTCCATGCTTCAGATCACCCCTCAGTTGGTTAGTGGCTCCGTAGCTGGCACCTGATTCTGTCCCAACCTTGCTTATTCATCACATGATGTTCAGAGCAGCTTCACAGGACACTCGCTGACTTAGGATGAAGCCAGAGCCTTAGTCTCCCATCCTCAGCCAGCCAGGGAAGTCTTGTCCGTCAGAACCAAAGGCAAGGCTTTGCAGCGGGCACGGAGATCGCAGCTGACGGGTGCACACCTCCCTGTCATCTCCACCTTCACGTCCTAGGCCGGGCACGCTTATTCACTCAGTTCCTCTCCGTGCGTGCCATTGCTGTTTCTCCCTTTCTTCTCTTTAACTTGTTTTTAAAACATTCAGTTTGTTAGTTTAATTTTGGCCGCTCTGGGTCTTTGTTGCTGCCTGCAGGCTTTCTGTAGTTGCAGTGAGCGGAAGCTAGTTTTTAGCCATGGTGCGTGGGTTTCTCACTGCGGTGGAGTCTTTTGTTGCAGAACACAGGATTGGGCTTCCCTCATAGTTCAGCTGGTAAAGAACCCACCTACAGGAGACCCCGGTTCAATTCCTGGGTCGGGAAGTTCCCCTGGAGAAGGGATGGGCTACCCACTCCAGTATTCTTGAGCTTCCCTAGTGGCTTAGCTAGTAAAGAATCCGCCTGCAATGCAAGAGACCTGGGTTCAATGCCGTAGTTGGGAAGATACCCTGGAGAAGGGAAAGGGTACCCACTCCAGTATTCTGGCCTGGAGAATTCCATAGACTGTACAGTCCATGGGGTTGCAAAGAGTCGGACATGACTGAGCTAGCTTCACTTTCATTCACTTCACAGGTTGTAGGGCGTGAGCTTCGGTAGTTGTGGCTTGCAGGCTTAGATGCCCTGCAACACGTGTGATCTTCCTGGACCAGGGACCGAACCCTCGTCACCTGTATCGACAGGCAGATTGTTAACCACTGGACCACCAGGGAACCCCCCCCCCCTTGCTTTTTCTCAAGTCAGTGCAGCTGACTCACCACAGAGACTCTCCTGTTGTGCCTCTCAGCCCAGAGCACCCTCTGCAATCTCCTGCTTGATTTGTCCCTTCCCTTCTGAGCCTGTGTGTCATTTTATCAATGTGGGTTCTCTGGCTGTTCTCTATAAACAGCCTGTTCTCCTCTCTACCAAGTGTTCTATTGCCATCAGGTTAGTGCAGTTCAGTTGCTCAGTCGTGTCTGGTTCTTTGTGACCCCATGGACCGCAGCATACCAGGCCTGCCTGTCCATCACCAACTCCCAGAGTTTGCTCAAACTCAAGTCCATCGAGTCAGTGATGCCATCCAACCATCTCATCCTCTGTTGTCCCCTTCTCCTCCTGCCCTCAATCTTTCCCAGCATGAGATTTTTTCAAATGAGTCAGTTCTTCACATCAGGTGGCCAAAGTATTGGAGTTTCAGCTTCAGCATCAGTCCTTCCAATGAATAATCAGGACTGATCTCATTTAGAATGGACTGGTTGGATCTCCTTGCAGTCCAAGGGACTCTCAAGAGTCTTCTCCAGCACCACGGTTGAAAAGCATCCATTCTTTGGCTCTCAGCTTTCTTTATAGTCCAATTCTCTGTTACCATACACTCCCTAATTTCTCTCATCAGTCCTTCTCACGATACGTGTGTGTGTGTGTGTGTGGTCTGTGTGTGTGTGTGTGTGTGTGTGTGTGTGTGGTCTGTGTGTGTGTGTGTGTGTGTGTGTGTGGTCTGAGTGTGTGTCTGTGTGTGTGTTGCTCATTGTTGATAGCCCTTGACCTATCAGGACACTCAGAGTGTCCACTCAGGACACTTAGAGAGGACCACGCAGGACACAGAATCCAATAAATATTTTTGAATGAACATGCTTGGGTCCATGTATAGAGTGCAGGATGCAAGGAGGTTCTAAAGGTCTAGACAAACAAGGGCCTCCACCCTGGCAGATGGTGGCTATAGAAGTGATGGCGGTTTCCCGACTAAAGACCTACAGGAGTATCCAGGACATATTTGTACTTCCTTAACTTCGCATGCGGTATGTTAAATAAGGAAAATAAATTTTAGATAGAGACTTTTTTCTTAACCTCTATTTCAAATATGCCCAGGTGTTCAACGAACTCATGAATAGGACGCTTAGGAACAAACATGCTGTGACAGAAAAGGCTGAATCAATGAGAGATTAAGCTGCTGCATTCAAAACGGGGCTGTCACTGTGCCTGTGCGCTCTCAGTCATGTCCGACTCTTTCGTGACCCCACAGACTGCAGCCCCACCAGGCTTCTCTGTCCATGGAATTCTCCAGACAGGAATACTGGAGTGGGCTGCCTCCTGGGGGGGGGGCGGTGTCTTCCGCACCCAGGGATCGAAGCCGTTGTATCTCTTGAGTCTCCTGTATTGCCAGGCGGGTTCTTTACGTGCTGAGACATGAGGGAAGCCTCTGAAACGTGGCAGCCTGGAAGAAACAGTTTGCACTGATACCCTGAGTGAGTAAGTGCTACGAGGTCTTACTTGCTTACTGAAGTACTTACTGGAGTACCCACGGACGGAAGGAGCATGGTAGGCTACAGTCCATGGGGTCGCAAAGAGTTGGACACCACTGAGGGCCTTCACTTTCACTTTCTTTGAGTACTTATTTACTTGAGCACTTACTTAAGTAAGTAAATAAGTATAACACATACTCACACGCACAGAGAGAGAGAGTAATGGTCTTATTTGTGCCCCGCCCCAAAGTTCCTATGTTTAAGTCGTAACTTCTAGTATTTCAGAATGTGGCTCCATTTGGAGAAACGGCCTTTAGATAGGTAATTCAGGTGACGTGATCTCGTTAGGCTGGGCCCTAAGCCAGTATGACTGCGGTCCTTATAAGGAGCAATCCAGGCACAAAGAAAGATCCCAGGAATGTGTCCCCACAAACCTGAAGAGCAGAAGAATGGATGCTTTTGAACTGTGGTGTTGGAGAAGACTCTTGAGAGTCCCTTGGACTGCAAGGAAATCCAACCAGTCCCTCCTAAAGGAGATCAGTCCTGGGTGTTCATTGGAAGGACTGATGCTGAAACTGAAACTCCAACACTTTGGCCATCTGATGTGAAGAGCCGACTCATTGGAAAAGACTGTCATGTCGGGAAAGAGTGAAGGCAGGAGGAGAAGGGGACGACAGAGGATGAGATGGTTGGGTGGCATCACCGACTCAGTGGGCATGAGTTTGAGTAAGCTCTGGGAGTTGGTGATGGACAGAGAGGCCTGGCGTGCTGCAGTCCATGGGGTCACAAGCAATCGGATGCGACTGAGTGACTGAACTGAACTGAAACCTTGAGAGAGTGCAGCACGAAAGATCTACCCCTGACCCCGAAGGTAGTGGGGTCATAAATATGGCTGGCATCCTTGCCATACCATTCTGCTCTCTGATTTCATAATAACTCAGTGAGGCTGGCATTATCTTTGGCTCTTAAAAAAAAAAACAAAACTGTGTTTTTAATTTATTTACCTGTGCTGGGTCTTAGTTGCAAGCGTGTGAGAGCTAGGTCCCTGACCAGGGATTGAACCCAGCCCCCCTGCTTTGGGATTGCGGAGTCCTAACCACTGGGCAACCAGGGAAGTCCTGTCACTGGCCACTTTTTTCCCCCAGGAACCTGGGTGTAGGTCCATCCAAGATCCCAGGGGGGTGGAAACCAGAGCTAGGAGGAAGGAAACCTGCTTTCCTTCCACAGCCTTTCATCCTGATTGCCACACCAGTACCTCCGGATGTCATCTGAGTTAAAGAGCAAACACAAAAAAGGGCCACAGCTTTTGGACCCAGATAGACGTGTGTTCGACTCTTGTCTCTGCCCCTAACTTAACAAATGTTGACCCTCAGCCACCTCTTCTGATGACCCGGTATGCGGGAAACATTCCATACCACCTGCTTCTCGTGATATCAAATCACTTTTGTTCAAATATTATGAGACTGTTGGGATTAGCAGATGCAACCAGATATATATAGAGTGGATACACAGCTAAGTCCTACTGTATGCAAAAGGGAACTCTATTCAGAACCCTATGATAAACCATAATGGAAAGGAGTATGAAACGGAATGTGTATATATGTACCGCTGAGTTACCTTGCTGTATAGCAGTCATTAACATCATGTTATAACTCAGCTATACTTCAGTGGGGCTTCCCTGATAGCTCAGTCGGTAAGGAATCCACCTGCAGTGCAGGACACCCCAGTTCGATTCCTGGGTGAGGAAGATCCCCCAGAGAAGGGATAGGCTACCCACTCCAGTAGTCTTGGGCTTCCCTGGTGGCTCAGCTGGTAAAGAATCCACCTGCAATGCAGGAGACATGGGTTTGATCCCTGGGTTGGGAAGATCCCCTGGAGCAGGGAAGGGCTACCCACTCCGGTATTCTGCCCTGGAGAATTCCATGGACTGCATAGTCCATGGGGTCACAGAGAGTCGGACATGACTGAGCGACTTGCATTTTCACTTTCATACTTCAATAAAAAATAAAGTAAATAGAAATTAAGAAATGTTATATGAGATGATGTCTCTATATGCCAACAGACTTACTGAATATACTTACTCAAAGTTGCTTGGAACCCAAAACTACTGACTGAACGAATTTTCCAATGATGTGGTTGTATTTGGCATCATTACTTACACGCTTAAAATTAAACTTCCGTCATTTTAGAATATGAGCCATTAGATCAGCCCGTGAAGCTTTCCGTAAATGCCATCTTTCGCCAGGGAGTGGTGAAAAGATATATAAATGTATATATTAAAGTGAATATCAGCCCATCTACTTGAAACTTATGATTGCTATTATGAATTTATTCCAGTCAAAATTACCCATCTTTGCAAATTCAGCACAGGTTCTCTTATATATTACCAAGGACCATTTTCTTTTCCGAGAGAACTATAAGATATATGAGAAATGAAATGAGATCTGTGAATGGTCAGGTAAAGGAATAATTCTGTTGGGGAACATTACTTTTAAATTACCACTGTATAATATCATCAGGGGAATCATTTTTAGAAAAGAAGAGAGTTGCCTTTTTATGTTTCCAATCATTGCTATGCTTTCAATAGCCTCAGGGCTCCTTTTTTTTTTGTCAGTAAAGTGAAGAAAATGTATTTTTTTTTCCCCTTTGTTTTGCTGAAAATGTGTAATAAATGAAAATGTATGCGAACGGGGTTCGGTGCAGAGGAGGGGGGAAGGTGGGAAATGAACCAGATTTTGGGCTCCTTTCTAAAAAGTGCTTTTGTAATTGGTTGGGAAGATCCCCCTGGAGAAGGGAAAGGCTACCCACTCCAGTATTCTGACCTGGAAAATTCCATGGACTCTATAGTCCATGGGGTCACAAAAGAGTCAGACAGGACTAAGTGATTTTCACTTTGTTCAAATGGAATATATTTTAGCATTCTGGGTAAGGTAACAATCAGAGTTTTTTTTTAAAAATATCATGTGTTCGGCATAGCAAACTTAAACTGTATAAATCTTTTAAGTGTGAAATTCTATGATATTTTACATAGGGGTGTACTTAGGTTGGAGAAGGAAATGGCAACCCACTCAAGTATTCTTGCCTGGAGAATCCCATGGATGGAGGAACCTGTTAGGCTACAGTCCATGGGGTGGCAAATAATAGGACATGACTGAGCGACTTCACTTTCATACTTAGGTTGGAGAAGGAAATGGCAACCCACTCCAGTATTCTTGCCTGGGAAATCCCATGGACAGAGGAGTGTTGGCGGGCTACCGTCCATGAGGTCGCAAAGAGTCAGACACGACTGAGATGAAAGAGCCTATTTAGAGTACCAACACTCTGATCAAAACAGAAATATTTCTAGTCCCCGGCAGTTACCCGAGTGCCCCTTCCTCAGTCAGTAGCACCCTCTCACCTAGACATTGTCATCACTGGTATATTTGCCGTCATGGGTTGCTTTATCCTTGGAAAAGACTCTGATCCTCGGAGGGATTGAGGGCAGGAGGAGAAGGGGACGACCGAGGATGAGATGGCTGGATGGCATCCCCGACTCGATGGATGTGAGTCTGAGTGACCTCCGGGAGTTGGTGATGAACAGGGAGACCTGCTGTGCTGTGGTTCAAGGGGTCGCGAAGAGTCGGACACAACTGAGCGACTGAACTGAACTGAACTGACCTGAACCTGTACACGGCGCACTCTGCAGTTCCCAGCTGTCTGCTCGTCCGTGAGTGTGTGAGGTTCATTCAAGGTGTTGCGTGCAGCATATTTCTTTGTTTTTATTATTGCTTGTGTGCTGATTCACTTCAGTCATGTCCAACTCTGTGCGACCCTGTGGACTGCCCCACCCCAGACTCCTCCGCCCATGGGATTCTCCAGGCAAGAATCCTGGAGTGGGCTGCCTTGCCCTCCTCCACGGGATCTTCCCCACCCAGGTCTTCTGTATCTCCTGCATTGGCAGGCTGGTTCTTTTAACACTAGTGCCACCTGGGTTTTCATTAGTTGGCAATATATTGTAAAAATGAAGTGGCTTTTTTTTTTTAATCCACTGTTTTGGTGGATATTTGGGTTGATCCACTTTGGAGCTCACAGTCCATGGGGTCGCAAATGGTCGCGTGCATAGGAAATTTGGAGCTCATGCATAAATCCACGATGAACACTATTGTGCTTTTGTTGAACATGCAGATTCCATGGTCTAAGGTCTACCTCTAGGGATAAATTCTCTGTGTATCTGTTAGGAGATACACAGTGGGTGTTTTTAGTGGACACTACGAAACAGCTCTTCCGCAAGCCATATACTTAGCTTCACAACCATGCAATACTTGAGGTTGACAATCATTTCTAAAACAATACCATTCATTCTAAGTACCTGGGTAGTGGTATGCGTTCTGGCTTTCATTTGTAATTTTTACTGGTGGGTAATGATGTTAACTTTTCCTGTGTGTGTGTGTGGGGCGAGGTGGGGTTTGACCATTTGAAAATCCTCATTTGGAATGTCTGTTCAAGTTTTTTTAAAGTTCCATTCACTTGTTTCTTATAGATGAATTTGTAGGAGTTCTTTTTATATATTAGATGTGTATTCTGCGTGCTAAAACGCTTCAGTCGTGTCTGACTCTCTGTGACCCTGTGGACTGTAGCCCGCCAGGCCCCTCTGTCCATGGGATTCTCCAGGCAAGAATACTGGAGTGGGTTGCTGTGCCCTCCTCCAGGGCACCTTCCCGACCCAGAGATCGAACCCAGGTCTCTCACGGTGCATTGGCAAGTGGGTTCTCTAGCTCTAGTGCCGTCTGGGAAGCCCCAGTGTTCTGGATACGTCCAGTATTGTCCTTTACTGCTATTACTGATGTCTGCTGATGAACAAAAATTCTCAATTTTAATAAAAACCAGGTTGGTGATTTTGTTCTTTCGTGCCTAGTGATTTTTGTGTGGTTTAGAAATTGTTACATACCTCCAGCTCATAAACTTATTATTATTAGTAGTATGTTTTTGCTACAAGTTGTGCTATTAATGTTTTACAGATGGTCTGTAATTTCATATGAATTTATCTGAGGTAGAGGTAAAGACTCCTGTTTAAAAACTACTGATATCCTGTTGAACCAGAATGACCTATTTAATTGGCCTTCCTTTCCTCTAATGAATTGATATGATACTTTCTCATAAACAAGCACGCATGGATTATCCAGAGTCTAGACTGTTTGCCACCAATGTTATTTCTTCCCTTTTGCTGCTGTGTTGATTTCTGTAGCTTCACTGTGTATCTTGAGATCTCGTAAGTTACACCCTTGACATCTGGTCTGTTTCAAGATTCAGTTCAGTTCAGCTCAGTCGCTCAGTCGTGTCCGACTCTTTGCGACCCCATGAACTGCAGCACGCCAGGCCTCCCTTACCTGGGCTAATCTAGGCCCTTTGACTTTCTCTCAAAGCCCACAAAAACCTGGGTGAAATAGTGATAGGGGTTGCCTTGAACGTATAAACCAAGCTGGGAAGAATGGACACCTTAAAAATATTGAGTCTTCCAATCTGTAAACATGAGAGGTTTCTCTTTATGTCCGTCATGTTTAAATTCTCTCAGCATTTTCTGCTGTTTCCTGTGTAAAAGATTTCACATCATTAGATTTATTTGTTGATATCTAGTAGGAGAAGGCAATGGCAGCCCACTCCAGCACTCTTGCCTGGAAAATCCCATGGACAGAGGAGCCTGGTAGGCTGCAGTCCATGGGGTCTTGAAGAGTCGGACATGACTGAGCTACTTCACTTTCAGTTTTCACTTTCATGCATTGGAGAAGGAAATGGCAACCCACTCCAGTGTTCTTGCCTGGAGAATCCCAGGGACAGGGGAGCCTGGTGGGCTGCCGTCTATGGGGTTGCACAGAGTCAGACATGACTGAAGTGACTTAGCAGCAGTATATTTGATGATGTTGTCAGTTATGTGTGTGTGCATTTTCTTGTTTCCTTGCATTTAAGTTTCAAATTCATTGCTGTCTGCATCACTCTGAGGTTTCCTAAGTCTTGGCAAAAAATAAAAACACACAGCTCTTTGACCTGAACCTTTGGTCAAGGCAGTAATAAATGAAGTAATTTGTAAATGCTTCCTTCACTGCACATTTATCAAAATATACCGCTGGCATCCTTGGTCCATCTTCCTTGCATCTCACTTGGTTTTCAAAGTTATTACTGACTCTCAGTAGAGAGTCTATCTCTCAGTAATTAAAAAAATTTTTTAAAAAATATTATTTGTTTTTGGCATCCCTGGGTCTTCTCTGCCTCATGCGGGCTTAGTCTAGCTGCAGCGAGTGGAGGCTCCTCGCCATTTGCGGTGCATGGACTTCTTGTTGTGTTGACTTCTCTCATTGAGGAGCGCCAGCTGTAGTGTGTGCAGGCCTGTTATTGGGGCACACGGGCTTAGCTGCCCTGCAGCACGTGGGATCGTCACGGACGAGGATAGAACCCGTGTTCCCTGCCTCGGCAGGTGGATGCTTAGCCACTGGACCACCAGGGAAGTCCTCTCTCAGACCATTTCTATGACAGACCCCCAGCGATTCTTTCTGTTTCCCCTCCTACCAGTTCATCCACACGTTATTTCTGGATTAGGCGTCTTGAATCATAGGTCAGATCATAGCATTATCTTATCAGCTCTTTGTAGCATGCAAACATTTCCAGCTGTGTCCTTCCCCCCCTCCCTTTCTCCAGCTTTATCTCTGCTCCTTCCTCTTTTTATGGGCTTCAGACGAGAAGTGAAACCCTCCACCTTTGCACACCTGAAGTCAGAAGATGTGACCTGTGTCCCCGCTGCTTTATGCTTGCAGAATTTCTGTCCATGAATGGCCCTCCCCCAGGAAAGGTGGGATCACAGTTTGGTTTAAGATGAAATGCTTGATGAGCCCTCAAGCAAATATAAGTAAGCACTTCTTTGCAGTCATGCAGGCCAGCTCTCACAGTTCCCCATGCACAACTCATTTAAGGAGGTTTTTCATTCCCGGCTCTCTCTCCTGACACTGACCTGTCCGCCTTTGTACCTCGAACAGTGTCCAGTGTGACCAACCTGGACAGCATGTTAAAAAGCAGAGACATGACTTTGCTGACAAAGTTCCGTCTAGTCAAAGCTATGGTTTTTCTAGTACTCACGTGTGGATGTGAGACTTTTACTCTAAAGAAATCTGAGCGCTGAAGAACTGATGCTTTTGAACTATGGTGTTGGAGAAGACTCTTGAGAGTCCCTTGGACAGCAAGGAGATCCAACCTGTCCATGCTAAAGCAGATCAGTCCTGAATATTCATTGGAAGGACTGATGCTGAAGCTGAAGCTCCAATACTTTGGCCACCCTATGCGAAGAACTGACTCATTGGAAAAGGCCCTGATGCTGGGAAAGATTGAAGGCGAGAGGAGAAGGGGATGATAGAGGATGAGATGGTTGGATGGCATCACCAACTCAATGGACATGAATTTGAGTAAGCTTCGGGAGCTGGTGATGGACAGGGTGCAGTCCATGGGGTCACAAAGAGTCAGACACAACTGAGTGACTGAACTGAACTGAACTGACAGTCTTTGCCTTGTGGTGGATACTTAATAGATAAACTTTGTACGTACATGAGTGTGCAATCATGTCCCAACTCTCTGCGACCCCATGGCCTGTAGCCCACCAAGCTCCTCTGTCCATGGGATTCTCCAGGCAGGAGTACTCGAGTGGGTTGCCATACCCTTCTCCAGGGGATCTTCCAGGCTCAGTGATGGAACCCACACCTCCCACATTGCAGGCGGATTCTTTACCAGTGAGCCACCAGGGAAGCTCAGTATAGGTTGACTTAAATTTATTTTTAATCGATGCAAATAGTAAACCATCATGAATGGTGCAATCTTTTCTGTTGTGTTTTGTGAGCCATGGGTTCCCAGGCAAAGCTTTTGAAGTACTGAAACAAAAAATAAAATAAGATGGGCAAAACTCCTTTCTGCACTGACTAGAGTACCACTAAAGAATTCTGAACCTTCTTTTTTTTTTTTTTTTTGAAGCATGTAATTTATGTGCATGATAAAACAGCCCTTTGTTTCACAAGTCAACATTCTTAATGCGGTCTGTCAAAGTGCATTCTCAGTAAATTGCTTTGATGAACTTGCCAGCCCAGTTAGTTTCTTTTAAGGGAAAGGAAAGAAGGAGGGGGTGAAAAACACTTCTGCAGCAAGAAGAAAAATAAGCAAGTCAGTAAATAGAACAGGTCTAGACTGTACTGGATGGTTTTACATCCAAGATTGCAAATAATTTGGTTTCACACTCTTATGAGCCACGATTCTGCCTCAAAATTTGCAAGTTAAAAGCTCTGTTTCACGTAGTCTTGATTTCAGCTTGTGCCCCACACACCTACACCCATTAGCATGCATGGAGTTGATATAATTTTTAAATGTACTCCTAGGAGAGCAGGCCTCAGCTTGACCACTTGTGCTCTGCAGACTCTTTTTTTAAAAAATTATTAATTTTTATTGGAGTATAGTTGCTTTACGATCTTGTGTCAGTTTCTGCTGTATAGCAAACTGAATCATCTCTCTATATATACACATATATATAAGTGAAAGTTGCTCAGTCGTGTCCAACTCTCTGCCACCCCGTGGACTATACAGCCCATGAAATTCTCCAGGCCAGAATACTGGAGTGGATAGCCTTTCCCTTCTCCAGGGGATCTTCCCAACCCAGGGATCGAACCCAAGTCTCCCGCATTGCAGGTGGATTCTTTACCACTGGGCAACCAGAGGAAGCCCAAGAAGACTAGAGTGGGTAGCCTATTCCTTCTCCAGTGGATCTTCCTGACCCAGGAATCAAACCAGGGTCTCCTGCAGTGCCGGCAGATTCTTTACCAACTGAGCTACCGGGGAAGCCCACTATATACATATATGTATATAACTGCCCTCATTTTTGGACTTCATTCCCATTTAGGTCACCAGACAGCACTGAGTAGAGTTCCCTGTGCTATAAAGCAGGTTCTCCTGAGTTACCTATATTCTACACGGTATCAATAGTATGTGTGTGTCAGTCCCTGTCTTCTAATTCGTCCCACATTCCCTTCCCGACCTTAGTGTCCTTGCATGTTGTCCATGTCCCTGTCTCTATTTCTAGCTTGCAGAGACGTTCATCTGTACCTTGACATATGTGTGTTAACAGAGTAGGCATATACCCTCAGAAAAGTATAATTCAAAAAAAAACCCCACATGTACCCCAGTGTTCACTGCAGCGCTGTTTATAATATCCAGAACGTGGAACCGACCTAGATGTCCACTGAGAGGTGAATGGATAAGGAAGACGCAATACGTATAGACAATGAAATATTACTCGGCCACGAAAAAGAATGGAGTGAGGTCCCTTGCAGAGACACAGGTGGATGCAAGGGTGGATTCGCACACTTGTCAGAGGGCGAATGTCTTTCCTAGAGATCCTGCCAGGACAGGACCTCACCCCTGGGATTCTGGGGACAGGCACTTGGTTAGTTTTGCAATCAGACTTTTCCTCGATGCAGGGTATGCTATAGCTGAGAAACTTCCTGCATGTGTTCTCCTAGGAAATTTAAAGCAGAATGCTTACATTTCCCTCTCATACCAAGGGTGGCGGTGTTTTCTGGAAAAAAAAAAAATGTGGGAAAATAAGAGTAGCAGAGAGATCAGTTTTCTGCTTCTCTGCTAACTGGAGCTTTTATTTTCTTCCTTTAATGTGGCTGCAACTTAATGCACGCTCTCGGATGTGACATGCGAACCCTCAACTGTGGCCCATGGGTTCTAGTTCCCTGACCGGGGATCAGACCTGGGCCCCCTGCATTGTGAGCGTCGAGTCCTAACCAGCGGGCTACCAGGGAAGTCTCTAAGTGGAGCTTTTGATAAATGAAGATTTAGCCTGAACCTTGTCAGCTCCCACAGAGGAGGGCTACCTTGCCTCGTTGTCAGTCTTTATCAGTACGTTGGTGTGTGTGTGTGTGTGTGTGTGTGTGGTGTGTGTGTCCACAAGTGTTCACATATACACATTTGGGGAAGGTGAGTTGAGCTACCATCTCATTTTCCACTTGCCAGTCACAGAAATGCCGTCACGCCATTGGGTTTGCGCTAATCTCTCCACTACCAGTGGTCAGGCTTTAAGAGAGGGATTCTCTGTTTGGGAACTCAACACAGCTCAGTTGAGTTTCAGCTGGTGTTCCCTTGGGCAGAAAGACGAAAATAAGGTTAATTACAGAAAGCTCCGAAGTTCTTTTCTTAAGTAATGCCAGATGGGTTTCCCAGGTAGCGTTAGTGAAGAACCTGCCTGCCAGTGCAGGAGATCTAAGAGACGTGGGTTTGATCCCTGGGCCGGCAAGATGCCCTGGAGGATGGCATCGCAGCCCACTCCAGTGTTCTTGCCTGGAGGATCCCAGGGGCAGAGGAGCCTGGCGGGCTACAGTCCATGGGGTCACAGAGAGTCGGACACGACTGAAGCGTCTGACTACACACACACACAGTGCCAGGTGAACAGTGAGGAAACAGCATCAGTGAATATCGTATCACGGTTTGTCACTAGTTTTTCTGCTGGGTTAATCCTATATCACTGTCAAGCTGACAGTCTTTTTTTATCCCGGTTTCACGAGGGTCAGAGTCGCCCGCACGGGACAGGAGCTGTCAGAAGGTCGTGGCTGTGGGTCTGAGAATCATGGCTCAAGATCCCTTTGAGATGGTTAGAAAGTGGGAACTGACTGGTACCCCCGACCTGATTCAGGTCAAGTACAACAGGAGGTGGGGAGAGAGGAGTACCCTGGACACAGGCAGGTGGAAGGAACCGGGGGGAGGGTGGCTTGTGGAAACCCCACGGGTGGTAGAGCGCACAGACCCAATGCCCCCGCGGTGATGCTTTGATCTCTTTGAGAGTCATGCTCACGGCCTCCCCAACTTTCCCAGGAGAGATGCACACGCCTCCACGAGGGCCCCAAGGCTTCTCCCCAACCCCGGGGAGAGGGGTTGAGAGAAAGGTTGAGAAATAGATCAACAGAGTCTAACCTGCAGACCTCTTGGGGGTTGCTGAAGCCTGGTGGCCTCTCTCCCGACCTGCTGCTGTAGGCCGTGGACGGACCATCCCAGCAACCCACTCAGTTCCCTGGAGCAGCCTTCCTGGCCTCCAGGGACACTCCCCACCCAAGTCCTCTGCACCCATGCCACCCCTAAGGCCCACAGAGGCCCCACTGCACAGAAGCAGTGCCCCCTCTTTCAGGCCCCGCCCCATCCTGCCTTGTCCCCCCCTGCCCCCCGTCCCCTGAGGCCATGCAAGAGTTTCCAAGTCCATGCTCGCTGGAGCCACCTATTCTGTGTAGCTGTTGTGTGAATCCTTGCAGGCTGACCCTCTGTCCTGAAGGCAGGGAGATTCGGGAGAGAGAGAGAGAGCGTTCAGTCTGGCCTGGGACGTTGCTGGGATTTGTTCAGTGTCAGCTGGGTCTCTCTGCAAGGGTTTCATTATTTTTTTTTTTTTTTTTCAGGAAGAAAAAAAAGTTGAGAATTTTTTTTTTTTTTTTTTTTTAAGAAATCTTTAAGAAAGATTCTCCAGGCAAGAATACTGGAGTGGATTGCCATTTCCTCCTCCAGGGGATCTTCCCGACCCAGGGGTCGAACCCGCATCTCTCAGATCTCCTGCCCAAGGGAACACCAGTTTAAAACTCAACCACCTTTCTCGGTGTGAATATAAAAGACACAGGGGTGACTGCAGATATGGAACATCTTGGCCCAGCTGCGTGTGTCAAGGTGCAAACAGCTATTTGCAAAGGTGAGGACCGGAGAAAGACGTCCTGGGTCGTAAGGGTGTCGCCTGGACTGTGCACACACATGTAAGGCTGGACGACCCGGCTCTTCACACCCAGGAAAACCTGCTGGTGCATCTGGGCAATGTCTGCTTGTGGCCGGCACTGGGTGGGGGAGGGGGGCTTGGGAAGAATAGACCACGATTCCGCAAACACAGGGACGTGTCTCTTTTATCCTGCACTGTGTTAACACTTACAGACTCCAGTGTAGGAAATGGAAGTCAGAAGTCACGTTTTTGCCCAAGGCAGGTCTTTGGCAGATGGTCCTTGTATGGATGGACGGATGTGGAGGAATAGCTGAGCAAAGTGTAGTCCTGTGATGAAGTTGTTCTGGTGGGACCAGAAGCAAGGGTAGCCCCCCAACCGCAACCCCACATCGTGCCAACAAAGGTGGATGGCCCTTCTCCCAGGACAGAAAGGTTTCCCATCTCCAGTGGACCCCGAGAGCCGCAGACCCAGGGTCTGAAGTTAGAAGTGAGAGGAGAACCGTCCGCTCCCTTGAGTGGAGGATTCCTTCCTGTTTGTGACTTTGTGAAATCCTGGGGACAGAGACATGCTATAAGGGGGACGTTCACTGGATCTTTACAATATCATCGTAGCACTGCTTATAATAGCTAGGACGAGGAAGCAAGCTAGATATCCATCAGCAGACGAATGGAAACACACTGAGGAAACCAGAGTTGAAAGAGACACGTGTACCCTGATGTTCATCACAGCACTGTTTGCAATAGCCAAGACATGGAAGCAACCTAGATGTCCATCGGCAGAGGAATGGATAAGGAAGTTCCATTCCATACACAATGGAATACTACTCGGCTATGAAAAAGAATGCATTTGAGCCCATTCTAATCAGGTGAATGAAACTGGAGCCTATTATATACAGAGTGAAGTAAGTCAGAAAGAAAAACACCAATACAGTGTATTAACACATATATATGGAATTTAGAAAGACGGTAACGATGACCCTATACGCAAGACCGCAAAAAGAGACAGATGTGAAGAACAGACTTTTGGACTCTGTGGGAGAGGAGGAGGGTGGGATGATTTGAGAGAATAGCATTGAACCATGTACATTATTTACCATATGTGAAATAGATCACCAGTCCAAGGTCGATGCATGAGACAGGACGTTCAGAGCCGGTGCTCTGGAACAACCCAGAGGGATGGGGTGGCGAGGGAGGTGGGCAGGGGGTTTGGGACGGGGGGCGGGGTGGCCACATATAAACTCGTGGCTGATTCATGTACATCAAAAACCACCACAGTATTATAAAGTAATTAGCCTCCAATTACAATAAATAAATTAACAAAAAATATTCTGTTTTTTAATTGCAACTTTGCAAACAAATTTAACAAAATTGATTAGAGTGTTTGGCTGTGTTGGATCTTCATTGGGCTTACTTGCTCTATTAGGGATCAAACCCACGTCCCCTGCGTTGGCAGGCAGATTCTGTACCACTGGACCACCCGGGAAGTCCCAGCTACTTTGATAAAGGAACCCCAGCTGAAGCAGTCAGCTCCACACAGCCAAACAGATTTAACCTGCAGTAAAGCGAGGTGTTGGCACTCTAACCACTTGCTCCGAGCCCGTGACCCCTGCGATGACGCACTCAGGTCTGCGTCATTTCCAGCTTGTTACTTGAGTCGTCTTTGGTCACAGGAGGCCCCATCCTTCCTGCTTAGATGCAAAGACCCTGAGGGTTTCTCCTTCACAGGCCCGAGGACCCACTGAAGATAAGGCTTGCCCAGGACACACGCGTACACTTTATCTCTGTTTTCTTCCTAGAGGTTAAGTAGTTTGTTTGCAGGGGGCTCCTTTCTCAAGGAAAGTAAGAAAGCTTGAGCCCAGCAGGTCTATTCATTTCACAGGCACTGTGTGAGCACGTGGACGGGTAGGTCGGTCCCCCATTCTTTGTTTCTGGATACACATGTGTCCCCAGAGTACGGCTTGACTTAGACCCGACCGATGATCCAAATGGTTATCATTTTTTAAATTTAATTAATTAATTAATTATAATTGGAAGCTAATTACTTTACGATATTGTGTTTTTTTTTGTTTGTTTGTTTTTTTTTTTTTTTGCCAATCATTGGCATGAATCAGCCACGGGTGTATACATGTGTCCCCCGAATTAGCAAGGAAACACACTCTTTAGATGATACGATGGACCAGTTTGACCTAATTGACATCTACAGGACATTTCACCACAATGGGTTATTTGACTTGTCCGTTCTAAGGAGCTTTCTTATGGGCCTGGTGACGGGACACAGTGCTGAAGTATAACTGTGTCATAATTCCTTCCACAAGGGAAAGGGGGGCCCAAGAAAGGCGTGGCTCCAGTCAGTGGAGGAGTCTGTGGACAGTCTGGCATGAGTAGCAGTGGCCTCCACCCCTTGTGTGAAGATAATATTTATCTGCTTGCAGTTACGGCCTCTTACATGCTTCGCATACTCAGCATGTAGTCGGTATTTGCAATGTGTCTGAAGTTCCTCAAGATTCTTGCGTGAGCCAGAGTGTGGCAGAGAGAGGTGTGCTTGGAGAGCTTTGCAAATTTGCATCCTGGGGACACTTCAAAGCCTGGTAGTCATAGCTCCCATCCACGGCGACTTGAAAGGGTCCCTGTGTTTCTTTTACATCCATTCGCTGGGGATTTGGTTTACATATCGTGACTGCATAAAGTTCCAGGGATCTCAGATCTTTGAAATGAAAATGACGGAATAACATTATATTTTAATGTGGTCAAGCGCATCTGACTCTTTGTGACCCCATGGACTGTAGCCCACCAGGCTCCTCTGTCCATGGGATTCTCCAGGCAAGAATACTGAAGTGGGTTGCCATGCCCTCCTCCAGGGGATCTTCCCGACCCAGGGATCGAACCGCGTCTCTTATGTCTCCAGCATTGGCAGGCAGGTTCTTTGCCATTAACGCCACCTGGGAAGCCCTGATTTGTAACATTGCTCCCATTTATTGACACATGGTTAGTTTGGTGAGCAATGAACAAGCCTAGACCTTCTCTGCATTGGAATCTAGAGGATTCACTTTTATCAGATAACATACAACTCTCCTTCCAGACCTCCTGGTTTCACAAAATAAGCCGAATTTTTCTCCTTTAGCAGAATATTCAGAAACAATATCTGATCTTAGCAAGTTCAATATGGCCAACACGTGGCCCTGCCGTAGTGCTGAGACCTAAGGATACATTATTTTAATGGTTTCATTTAAAAATGGTATTTTCCCAGGTGTTTGAAAGTCAGCAGTCCTATTACATAAGTCAACACAGGTTCACAAACATGATCGTATCTTGAATTCTTTTGCCGCCTTGCAAGATAAGTCTCGTAAGATTAGCTGTGGGCTTAAGTAAATACTCATAGTAATACTGTATTACTTTATAGATTTGTGTCAAATGTCCCGAATAGTTTTAGTTACTAATGAAACAAACACTAGACTCGCAGGTATGTGTTCCATGGCAGACTTCGCTCTGAGCCTCTGGCAGTAAACTGCTGGGAAGTTTCTGGGCATTCCAGGGGACTCTAAATGCCCTGATTTCATTCCAATGCGGTTTTGCTGGTTTTTCCAAAAGATTACAAGCAAGAACCAAGTGCTTGTATTCTTGTGTGAATAATGTTAGACACGAAAAGATGCCTGTAAAAGTGGGTTACAGACAAAATCCTATCTGTAGTTTATACATACAACCACACACACGTATATACATACATACACACACATATGTATACATATCATTTCTGGGATTTTATTTACATATGTATTTTGATCCCTGGGTCTGGAAGAGCCCCTGGAGAAGGGAATGGCAACCCACTTCAGTATTCTTGCCTGGAGAATCCCATGGACAGAGAACTACAGTCCACGGGGTCTCAAAGAGTCGGACACAACTGAGCAACCAACAGTTTCACTTTTTTGTTTATGTATAACATTTATATATATAATCACATGCATGTTATCTATATGATGACATATGATCTCATCTATATAAATATAGAAGATTAAAATAGACAAACACCAGTGATGATTGCAAGGCAGCTGTTTTTCCGTCTCCAAGACCTTGCTGAAAGATCAGTAGGCCCTGTGTTTGTAATTGGCATCGGCAGAGGTCAGATCTTTATGATTTTGGGTCCCTTGTTACAGGCTGCGTTCTCAGACTCCAGGCCACGTCACTTGTACTGAACGCAGTGATGAACGGTGGTGTGGAGTGTGGTTTAGCCTTTCCCGTCTTCCCACTTCAATTATAGAAGTGAACTGTAGAAGTGAGTTAAAGCAGCTTTGAAACAGTGCTGGTTAAAATTCTGACGTCTGAATATGATTATCCCGAAAATCAAATGAAAGCCTCAAAGACCTGCATCAGTCCAGTCCTTAGAAAGGCTGAGATGGCTGTTGAGAATGGATTATTCCTGCTCTTTTAAAATCTGGGGATAAACTGCCATTTGACTTTTTAAGTTATTCTCCAGGAAAGTAATTGTCAATAACTGCCTAGCAGTTTATATATATATATATATTCAGTTCATGTTGAGCTTACAGAATGTTGTTAGTACGAACAACTTGGAATACTGTTTGACTAATGACCAAGGTGAGGAGGGCATGGCAACCCACTCCAGTATTCTTGCCTGGAGAACTCCGTGGACAGAGGAGCCTGGCAGGCTATACAGTCCGTGGGGTCGCAAAGACTCGGACACAACTGAAGCAGCTTAGCACGGTGACCAACGTAAGAGTGAATGATCTTCTATCAGTGTTTTCTTTTGTTCATAAGCTCCATAACACTGTACGCTTTCGAAGGTTATTTATTGTGTTTTGCGTCAGTTTAAAGAGTATATACGAATGCTATTCTGATCGATAGTGGTGGTGGTTTACTCACTAAGTTGCGTCTGAGCCTAGCGACCCCCTGGACTGTAGCCCACCAGGCTCCTCTGTCCATGGGATTCCCCAGGTAACAATACTGGAGTGGGTTGCCATTCCCTGCTCCAGGGGATCTTCCCGACCCAGGGATGGAACCTGGGTCTCCTGTATTACCAGGTGGATTCTTTTACCAGCTGTGCTACCAGGGTCTTCTCTTAGTTCCTTCAGGCTGTTACAATAGAATACTACATTCTGAGCAGCTTATAAACCATGGACAACTCCTTCTCACAGTTGTGGAAGCTCTAAATTCCAGATCGAGGCAACAGTGGATTCTGTATCTGGTGAGAGCCCGCCTCCTTCCTGGTTCATAGACGGTCCGCCTCCTTCCTGGTTCATAGACGGTCCACCTCCATCCTGGTTCACAAAGGGATTTAAAAGCGTGTGGCTGATTATCTGGGAAAACGTTACATAAATTGTTTCCTCAGCGTGAAAAAGGGAGGGCTTTTTAACAGAGTTGGTGTTCGTTAATTCATGTATCCGTCTTACAATGAATACTTGTTAAGTGTCTACTGTGTGCCAAAGACTGGGGTCATCCCTGTGGGGGGGGGGGAGTGAATGGTCATTTCCTCCCTTACGGAATGTGTATTCTTTGGTTAAGCACATGATTTGTGAAAAGTGAGCCGTGACACACGTTAAGCACATGATTTGTGAAAAGTGAGCCGTGACACACGTTAAACACATGATTTGTGAAAAGTGAGCCGTGTGCCTTGTTACTGGACATGAAGGAGTAACTCACATGGCACAGACATGGGGAATCAGTGTTCCTTTCTCCGTGAGAGAGACCCTTGAATCAAGGTCGGAAGGAGGTAAGTGAAGACTTCTGTGTCAGACCAAGTCATCTAAGCCACTTCCTTAATCACAGAGATGTACACAGTGAGGTCCTAACAGCTGGGGACTGAGGCTTCAGTTTCCCAGCTCCATTTCCAGCTCAATTTCTTCCTATCACATCCTGTTTTCTCGCCCAACCTACTCAGTATGGGAGAAACGGTTTAAAACGCATTAGATTGCAATTTGTCTTAAGCTTTGCTCATCACATTTGCTTTTCTCCCATGTAGATTTAATTCATGGGTGTTTATCACTTGATTGAAGTAAACTATTTTGTTCAAAGTCAATTAACGAAATCTTTTTAAGGAAAAAATAATTCTCTCTATACCATTTTCTATTACTTACTGCTAACCAGTTAAAGCAGTAAAGGAAAATGTATACCCTTGTAAAAAATAATAATAATAATCACAGCTGAGAATGAATTTGACCTCCCAAAATACATTTTAGGATGCTCAAGTATATGGGATAGCTCTTTTTCATTCCTGACAAGAACAAAGACAGATTTATCTAGAGATTTCTTAGAGCAACATGCTCTTTGGGGCAAAAGTAGCAATGAGATTGAAAACCAACAAAACAAAACAACAAATTAAAAAGGTTGCAGTTAGCCCATTGTTTTCAAGATAGAGCATCTTAAAATATCATCCACGATACTAGAGAGTTAGGCATCTGTTGTGCTGAATGATTTTGGTTCTTCAATGAAAGCATTTATAGTATAGACATGAGAACAAGCTTGAATTGTAAAAACTGAAATTCTTAAAAACGAAGTTTATAATTGAGGTTTGGATCTTTCCATCCATATGAACGGTAAACTAAATGAATTTGAATGATAAGTGAAAAGAAAAAACAAAGATATGCTGAGTGTGTTATATACTCTTCCGTCATGGTGAGTTGTTTATAGAGAATGAATGAAGAGGAAGGCAGATTGTACTACTCCTGTTTCTAGACTGACTTTTGTAGTGTATGTGGTGAGCTTTTGCTCTGCTAGCATTTTGTTGGGAAGTAATGCTGAAATGGTCATCCATCTAAAGTGGGCATGTATGTATGGAGTCATGTATGGATGCGAGAGTCGGACTGTAAAGAAAGCTGAGCGCCGAAGAACTGATGCTTTTGAACTGTGGTGTTGGAGAAGACTCTTGAGAGTCCCTTGGACTGCAAGGAGATCCAACCAGTCCATTCTGAAGGAGATCAGCCCTGGGTGTTCTTTGGAAGGACTGATGCTAAAGCTGAAAGTCTAATCCTTTGCCCACGTGATGTGAAGAGCTGACTCACTTGAAAAGGCCCTAATGCTGGGAGAGATTGAAGGCAGGAGGAGAAGGGGACAGCAGAGGATGAGATGGTTGGATGGCACCACCGACTCAGTGGACGTGAGTTTGAATAAATTCCCGGAGTTGGTGATGGACAGGGAGGCCTGGCGTCCTGCGGTCCATGGGGTTGCAAAAAGTCAGACACGACTGAGCGACTTAACTGAACTGAACTGACGGAGTGGCCAGATAGCTCATCAGTGTTCATTCTTAGCAGGACCGTGTTTCCATCCCAGTGTTCTGCAGTAATGCCCAGATCATACACGGCCTGAATGTTCGAGTCCCTCTGCATCAAAAGAGTGTTTCTTTTGCGCCTGCCTAGGAACTGTCTGGGTGCTCTTCCAGAAAGTCAGTTTATTTCCACTGGGTAGGATATGAAGGGAACTAACGCATACCATGCTCTGTAGCTCAGGGGCAAGGTCGGCCTGACCTTGAGGCCTGGATCCTGATGGTGCCCGCGGGCATCTTCGAAGGCCAGAGCCGCCCTGGTTGGGACTGGGAAGTGGTCTTGCTACACGTGCCGTGTGGGTCAGTGGCCTCCCATTAAACGGGCTCTAGTCCCAGGACTCAGCTGCCTGTCAGGCTCCTTGCTCAGAAAGAGGGCTCTAATGGAAACCAGTAGGACCAGTTTAGAGCCCAGCTCTGCATCACCCCTCGGCCTGGGTCTCATAAGCCTCCCATCTTCCCTCCTTCTCCCTGGTTGGAGCAGCCTCCTTGGGGACGTATCACTAACCCCCACTGAGTCCTAGAAGTTCAAGCCAGGAATCCGAAGATGCTTCCTCCTGTGGGTTTCTGGGAGATGAGAGAAGGGAAGAATTGGAGCTTGTCTGTCCCGGGGGGTCACACATTTACGCCGCGTCTCTTCCAGAACACTGAGCTTGTGAATGAGACCACATGCCCATTTGGAGATTCTGGAGTCCGCCCCCCACCACCCCCCACCACCGCTGATCTGTGGGAACACTTTCTAACTCGGTCCTCAGAGGAGGCGGAGAATGCAGAGCTGACGGACGTGTGTCAGCCGTGGGCTACGTCACCCTCATCCTCACCACAGCCAGGGGCGATGTCTCCTGAAAACTTGATAGGCTTGGTGCTAGCATAGATTAAGCTCTGAGTTTGCTGCCCTGAACAGTGTCAGACCCCGAGTGCTGAAGCACAGCCCTCTGAAAAGCTGCCCACAAGGGTGAGTTATACGATAAAAATGCATTGAAACGGCTCTGAAAGACCTCCTACATGGATGGTCATATCAGAGTCGAGTCTGCGTGCAGGTTCCTATAAGTCATGTGTCTTCAACAATCTCGAGGTTCACTTTGCCCTCATACAACTCTACGTAGAGCAGAGATTAATTGCTTCCAGGAGGCACTTTTCCCAAATAGTTCCCAATAGGAAAGGGGGGCATTTGAAACCCCCACCAGACAGCTTGCAATTTGTCGTGAAGTGTTCATTCCGGTGGTACCAGCTGTTGTACATTAAACATTTTCACACTGCAGACAGCTCAGGAATGACATGTGGATGGGGATTGAACGTGGTGCTTGATCTCTGGTTTCCTAGGAGAGGAATTATCACAGCCTTTCACTGGGATTGCACTTGGGGAGTGAGTCAGCTTTGAGTCAAGAAAAACAGACTGAGCTGAGAGTCTAGAATGTGAAAAGCATGACTCCTGGAAAGTGTTGATGTCTGTTTGTAATAACATCTCATTCAGTTCGTGTTAAACCTTCCCAAAAGGGCGAGGAGAAGGACACAAGCAGAGAAAAGCCCACTTTTATCAAACTTCAGGTTTAAAAAAAAAAAAGAAAGCACAATTGTTTAAAGTTTGAAAATAATAATCTGTGGATTAGCCAGGATTGGGTGTGATGCTGTTTTCATTGAGTCAAGGATGGGGCGTGCGTATGCACTGCCATCAAAGAGCTCACATAGTCTGTTGCAGAAAAGACACATTGCTGGGAACTCTTGTTAATTTGTTGGTTCGGTATTTGTAGGTTTGCAGCCCCCAAATTAGTCCTTGCTGTGTGATGATAGTCATCCATGGACATGCACAGTGGGGGAAATTTTCAGTTCACTGTCAGTGGACCCACAGCAGCAGCCTTGTGTGCAGTTCATTTAAATAATGTGTCTTCACTGATCTTGGGGTTCACTTGGCGACCGTGCTCCTAGCTGAGGGCAGGCCTCTGCCTTCCTGCTTTATCTCTCTTCCTCAAAACAGGAGTCCTTCACCTGGTCTGAAAAGCTGCTTGCGTTTTTGTGCTTTTGGTTCATGATTGCACCACTGAAAATAACTGGGGTGTGGTACTAAACTACGGAGGTAGTTAAGATTGCCACGTCTCTTATGGAGCAAATAAATAGATATGCGATAAGCTTTGTTCAGGGACAATGCGTGATGGGTCTGGGCATCAGCAGATGTATCAGCAGTATATATTCAATACGGTGTCTGTAAACAGTGCTGAGTTGCCTTGTCGAGTCCAGCTCTTTGCAACCCCATGGACCATGGAGTTTCCCAGACAAGAATACTGAAGTGGGTAATAACCATGTCCTCCACCACAGAATCTTTCCCATCCAAGGACTGGACCCACATCTCCTTCATTGCAGGCAGATTTTTTTTTTTTTTACTAGTGAGCCGCTGGGGAAGCAGTTATGTGCCAATCAGTGGATTAAAATGTTGTGCCCGGAAGCCCATAGGCACCTAACCCTGTGTTTCCTCTAGGAGCCAGTGGTTCTGTATTAACTAACTCAATACGTGTGGTGATGTTCAGGACAATGCCCCCAGAGATAATGAGGACTGACTCTGTATGTGTGTGTGTAAAAGTGTGTGTGTGTAGGTACAAGCATGTTACTGTCTGCAGGCGACATGCATAGGTGTCAGGGAAAGACACGAAACCCCCACACCCAGAAAAGGAACGGGCCTGTGAGGCCCCTTCAGGACCGCTGGAACACAGCTGGAGAATCTGGTCTGCTTTGCTTGGTGGCCACAGCCTCCCTGTAGTCTGATTCTTCCACCTCCTGAGAAGTTGCTTGAAGAGTAACCCTTGTCTGCATAGCTTTGATCTCAGTTCAGTTCAGTCGCTCAGTTGTGTCCAACTTTCTGCGACCCCTTGAACTGCAGCACGCCAGGCCTCCCTGTCCATCACAAACTCCCAGAGTTTACTCAAACTCATGTCTGTTGAGTCGGTGATACCATCCAACCATCTCATCCTCTGTCATCCCCTTCTCCTCCTGCCTTCAGTTTTTTCCCCAGCATCAGGGTCTTTTCCAATGAGTCAGTTCTTCCCATCAGGTGGCCAAAGGATTGGAGTTTCAGTTTCAGCTTCAGTCCTTCCAATGAGTATTCAGGACTAATTTCCTTTAGGATGGACTGGTTAGATCTCCTTGCAGTCCAAGGGACTCTCAAGAGTCTTCTCCAACACCACAGTTCAAAAGCATCAACTCTTCAGCACTCAGCTTTGTTTATAGTCCAGCTCTCACATCCATACACTTTGGTCTGTTGACAGCTAAACAATAAAAAAAAGGAGATTGGTAATATTCTCTTGGATGCTATCATGCCAAAGGTTTTACAGAGTCGTAGACTTGTTTTGGAGGGGAGGCCTTCTGAAAGATATCCTAAGTGCCAAATCTGACCAACATCAGATGGGTCTCATTTTTAAACTATGAATGCAGACAGCCAAACTAAACCTTGGCTCCCAGAAACTTGTTTCCTTTGTTCCAATGGTTCCCTTTGTCTAATAAATTACCTGACCAAGAACCAGAAGGGTGCTTTGAAAATATATGTTGGGGGAGGGAGGGGGAGAGGAAAGACTCAGCGGAACACAGAGGTGTTTCAGGGCAGTGAGTTGATTCCTTGTGATCCCATGATGTTGCAGGAGAAGAAGGGGACGACAGAGGATGAGATGGTTGGATGGCATTATCAGCTCGATGGACGTGAGTTTGAGCAAGCTCTGGGAGGTGGTGAAGGACAGGGAAGCCTGGCGTGTTGCAGTCCACGGGGTCACAGAGAGTCAGACACGACTGAGCGGCTGAACAAGAAAAATGTTGCCTACATGTCATTATACGTTTGTCCAAACCTGCAGTCTGTACGGCACTAGGGGCGAACCCTAATGTAAGCTACGGGCTTGGGTGATAATGGCTCAGTATAGGTTCATGAGTTTCAGCAGACATACCTCTCTGGTGGAGGGCGTTGATTTTGTTGACGGGGCTGTGGGGGGTGGATGGGGGTGGTATGTGCCTGCGCGGTGACAGGGAGTGTATAGGAATTGTCTGTACCTCCTGCTCAGTTATGCTGCGAAGCTACAGCTACCCTAAAAGGAAAGTCTAAGATATATAACATGCTTACATACATGCATAGGTGAAGTCAGGCTACTTTCTTGTTTATAAGTGTTCCATTATTCCTAAAGGACGGTGTGTCCTCCTTGGCATAAGCTGGCCAAAGGTCAACCAGACCACATCTTTGGTCTCTTTCCTGCTATCATTAGCAGACACAGGTTCGAGTGTTGTGAGACGTGACGCTTGAGTTACGTTTAAAAAGAATATTAAGCTGCAAAATCTGAATTTAGGTGCAGGGTCTTAGGGTACGAGGGAGCTTCGAAGGATTCATTAGTTTTACAGCCAATTCGTAGACGGTGATAGTGGGAAGAGTTGAGGGCAAGGGGAGAAGGGGGCGGCAGAGGATGAGATGGTTGGATGGCCTCACCGACTTGATGGACAGGAGCTGGTGAAGGACAGAGAAGCCTGGCGTGGTGCAGTCCACGGGGTCGCAAAGAGTCGGACACGACTGAGTGGCTCAACAACAAGAGCACAGCAAATTCAATATCAGGCATTAATCCAGCAATGCCAAACTGGCCTCCGTTTTGTACATTAAGGAGGCCAAACCCACTCCCCACTCAGAGTGCTCTTATTAGCTTGGTGTTGGATCCTTCTCATTCCTCATCCACTGAAACTGTTAGTCTTTTCAAAGCGATGGAGCCAGGGTAAAGATTCTACAGCACTGGAACACCACCCCATTGTATTACTTTGTTTAATACTGGCTGGCTCAGGGATTGCCTTCTGTTACCTTCCATTCGTTAGGTTACGTCCGTTACCTTATGGTACAGATAGTAATTTGAAGTAGTCAAATACAGGTTGAATAAACACAGGAAGGAACCTCCCTGTGCTTAAAATAAAGAGGATATCCTGACAGTGTGACATGCCGGAAGAATGATTGAATCAATGAACATAGGACTGTACTTGTACTGAAAGAGCATGTCCTGACAGTGTAGCAGGCCAGGAAAATGAGTGAATGAATACAGAAATGAACTCCCCTTTGCTGGAAATAAAGAGCCGATCATGACAGCGTTATGTGCTGGAAACCTGAGGATCAGACGTGGTAAGTTAGTAAACACACAGATGAGAACGGTCATGGCGGCAAAGTTAAAGCAATGAGATTGTCTCCCTACTGCAGAAAAACACACATCTGGAAAGGACAGCTTACGCATTTCTTAATCTGAGCGTTGATGAAGCTCACCTCATTGTTAGGTGAGGCGGTGAAACAACAGAAGCTCCTCTGAAGCACAGTCAGAATAAAGAGAAGTGTTTGGTTACCGTCAAAATGTTTAAACAGCGTCACAAAACTGCTAGTCGCTGAAACCTTATAGAAAAGTCTAAAAAACAAAAAGGGTTTGGAAAAAAATCCCTTGGGAAAGATACTTACATAAAAAGGTTTTCTACATCCAAATAGCACTCAGAAAAAAAATGAATTAGAAATACTGCATTCACAATAGCACACAAATCATTACATTCCCAGGAGTGGGATGGCATAAAAGGACTGTGAATGAAAAAGATGAAGAAACCATAAAGCTAAAAAGAAAATTATAGAGTGCTTCACAAAACTGGATGCGTAAATTGTCATTGAGGCAGCTCAATACTATAGAAATGTTGACACTCTCCAAGTCACTTTACAAAAATTCAAGCCCAATCCATTGGTTGACTTTTCAACTTTATCCCGTAATGAAAGAGTAGCCAGAAAGATAATGAAGAGAGAAATGGTGAGATAATAGACCATATAGGACTAGACAGTGAAAACAGTGACAAACGTGCTGGAGTAGAGACGTTAAAAAAAAAAAAACCAAGGGTACGATAACACGGAAGCCAGAGCTTGTAAAGCTAACATCCCAGATCTCTCATGCAGAGACGGATCATTCTGATGAAAGCTAGATATTAGCTGTGACACTCCACACAGCATCATAGGTAGACTTTTAAAACTGACATGTAGTGAACACAACTGTTACCACACACACACACACACACACACACACACACACACACACACACAAAGAGAAAAATCCTATGCACGACTTCTGTAATGCTCTGTTGAGGAACGTGTTCTCAGCTGTGACAATTAGAAAGGAAAAATGTGAAGGAAAACCTCGATATGGTATTTATTTTGCATGCAAAATGCACTACATAAAAATCCAAATGACACTTACCTGGAAAGAAATGGTCATACATCAATAGGCAAAAAAAAAAAAGAGAGAATAAAAAAAAAAAGAGAGAATAGTATCTCTTATTGAGCCCCTCAAAATAGCCTTCACAACTGTCATAACAAAAATTAATAAAGACATGAACAGGCAGTTTCCAGAATAAGAGAAAAATAACCAATAAATATATTTTAAAAGAATCAAACCTCACTACTAGCATTCCTGCCAAAAAAATACTCTAAGATTTTGTCTTTTTTTCTGTTACTCTGGGAAAGATTTAACAAAGTAGTAATATCATGTTTTTTTAAAGGGCTGAAAATGAAAACCTTCATACAATTTGGTATTATAAATTTATGAATATACTCAAAATTACATTATATTTATTCACTGTATGTTCATTTTTAAGGTAAATATACTTCTTGATCCAACCAGTCCATCCTAAAGGAAATCAGTCCTGGGTGTTCATTGGAAGGACTGATGCTGAAGCTGAAACTCCAATACTTTGGCCACCTGATGCGAAGAGCTGACTCATTTAAAAAGACCCTGATGATGGGAAAGATTGAGGGCAGGAGGAGAAGGGGATGACAGAGGATGAGATGGTTGGATGGCATTACCGACTCAATGGACATGGGTTTGGGTGGACTCCGGGAGTTGGTGATGGACAGGGAGGCCTGGTGTGCTGCAGTTCATGGGGTTGCAAAGAGTCGGACACGACTGAGCTACTGAACTGAACTGATACTTCTTGATAGTGTGATTTACTTCAAGAGACATGCCTTTATGAAAATATTTGGAAAAGTACACAAAGATCTGGAAAATATAAATAGATTTAATTGTGTAGAGTCCCAAATTCAGCTATTTATTTTTATAAAACAAAAGATGAACCCATGATTGTTCACAACAGAAAATTATTCAATAGCTTGCCTTACATTTATCGGTCGGAGTAGCATCCAGCACCTAAGGGTTACATTGTGTACATGAAAGATGCTGTGACAAGATGTGAATAATATGTCGTTAGGTAAACATGGAATAAGATCCAGTGTGTGCAGAGATAAACCTTCAGTTTGTTCTGTGTGTGTCTCTCTCTCTGGGGGTAGAATTATGAGAGACTCTTGAGGGGGGTGGGCGTTTCGTTTAAAAATCTAACAACTTACCATTTTGTGCAAATCTGTTAACTTTGAGAACAAGGAAAGCAAGTTGTAATGGGCACAGTTCAAGCCCAAGTAGCTGAGTCATTAAAAAATAGTCTATTCTGCAAATGTCGCTGGGGAGGCAAGATTTGTGTGAGTAACGCGGGCGGCTAAGATTCAGAAGAAGTATTTTTACTTGAGCACAGAAAAGGAAGGAACAAGGTCTCAAGTTGAAATAGCAGAGGTGCCTCATGGAGAGAGAGACAGCCCCAGTTCGCTCGCCTCCTCCCGCTGCCTTAGGGTGACTGTGCTGGGTCCCTGGAGATTAAAATGGTCCGGTCTCCCCACGCCCTGCCCTCCTGCACTCTTCAGCTCACAAAGAGGAGTGATTTACACCCGTTAATTCTCAGTTAAATGCCTTATGGGAAAGACAGACGGACACATCTTCCCATGCCCTCCAAATAAATGCAGTTTTTGCGTCATGTTCTTGCCATCAGAACATACTGGCATAATCCAGGACAAGTCTTTGCGAAATGTCTAATTTTTCTCTCATACTGAAAAATCCGTCTGTAAGACGTGGCGTATGACTCAAAAATCTGAGCACAGAGAGATTGAGAAGGACATACCTGGGGTGCGCTGTGTGAAGGCTGGCAACCTTTGAGAAACAGCGCGAGTCTCTGCGGAAGCTGAGGTATGACTCGTTCAGACATGGCCGACGCACATTTCATTAGGTGCCAGAGTTTCCTGAGTGTGGGGAGTCAGGTTTTCCTTGATTCCTGTGACATTTCTTAGTACCTTTAAATCCCTCGGTGTGAGTGTGCCCATGTGTGTATGTGTGAGCTACACTGATGTATTTTCCATTCCTTACCATCGATCCGAGTCTCCCCATGTGTATTCACGCGTCTGCAGCAAGGGCGAAAACAGCTGCTTTCTGGGACAACATGGAAAGCAGACAGCGGTAGATGACCTGCAATGTGAAAGTGTTAGTCCCTCAGTCGTGTCCAATGCTTTGTGACCCCATGGACTGTAGCCCTGCCAGGCTCCTCTGTCCATGGGGATTCTCCAGGCAAGAATCCTGGAGTGGTTGGCCATGCCCTCCTCCAGGGGATCTTCCCGACCCAGGGATCGAACCCAGGTCCTCCCGCATGGCAGGCAGATTCTTTACCATCCGAGCTGCCAGGAAAGCCCCCTGGCGTGGGCCGAAGTCAAACTGTCCATTTGGCTGTGGTCAGTTCCAGCCCTTTCCGAGTGTGCCAAGCGCCTGGGACACAGCAGAGCATTACTAGTGAGGCACCGGACTGAGCTGGGAAACGGATGGCTTGTGGCAGGCAGCCTATAGGATGTAGGTTTTGTGGTTTGTAACCAAATAGCACATTTCATCTGGTTTGTGACTGGTAATGGTGGAGAGTATTTTTTTGAAGAAATGACTGATTCCACTCGAAGTGTTTATTCAGTGAAATTCTACAGGATATTCACGGCAAGGGGCTTCCCTAGTAACTCAGATGATAAAATATCCACCTGCAGTGCACTAGACCGGGGTTCGATCCCTGGGTCGGGAAGATCCCCTGGAGAAGGGAAAGGCAACCCACTCCAATATTCTGGCCTGGAGAATCCTATGGACAGAGGAGCCTGGTGGGCTACAGTCCATGGGGTCGCAGAGAGTCAGACATGACTGAGCGACTGACACACACACACACACAAACTCACAGCAAGCCAAATGATTAAAAGGTGATGCCGATAACTCCGGGTCGACTCATTTGATTATTTTCCTGGATGAAGATGTATGTCAATGCCTGAGGCCGTTCTGATGCATCGAATCCCTGCTCTCAATTGGTTGGCTTGGACTTTTGTTTTATTCAGTTTAAATAAATTGGGAAAAGGGAAAGGAACTTTTGGATTTTTTTCCCCCTGTTTCATTGAAGTCATTTTGGAGTAATAAAACCACACCTTGAAACTGTGTTGGATGGCTGCAGCAGGCCTCAGACAAACATGAGCACCTGCATGTCTTTATACTGTCTTCAGATGGACATCTGGGACTTTGAACTTATGCGTGCATGAAAAATAACAGACAGAGTTACGAGCAGTAACTTCTGTCATCTCAGCAAAATACCTATTTTTGCTCTTTCATGAAAAATATATGCACTTAATTGCTTACCAATTGCCGATAAGCCAAGGCTATATGACATGAAAACATTTTTATCCTGAAGTGGTTAGCCTTTCCCTTCTCCAGGGGAATCTTCCCAACCCAGGGATCGAACCCACGTTTCCCACATTGCAGGCAGGTTCTTTACCAGCTGAGCCACAAGGGAAGCCCAAGAATACTGGAGTGGGTAACCTATCCCTTCTCCAGCAGATCTTCCTGAGCCAGGAATAGAACTGGGGTCTCCTGCATTGCAGGCAGATTCTTTACCAATGGAGATATCAGGGAAGCCACCTTTTCTTAACATTGAAGATGCTGCTGCTACTGCTGCTAAGTCACTTCAGTTGTGTCCGACTCTGTGCAACCCCATAGATGGCAGCCTACCAGGCTCTTCTGTCCCTGGGATTCTCCAGGCAAGAACACTGGAGTGGGTTGCCATTTCCTTCTCCAAGGCATGAGAGTGAAAAGTGAAAAGTGAAGTTGCTCAGTTGTGTCCAACTTCACGATCCCATGGACTGCAGTCCACCAGGCTCCTCCATCCATGGGATTTTCCAAGCAAGAATACTGGAGTGGGGTGCCACTGCCTTCTCCAAACATTGAAGATATTTTCTCTTAATATTGTAGGGTGATGGCAAATCAGTTATTTTATATATTTTTATATATATACATATATATATACATATATACGTATGTATATGTATATTCCTGCAAGCTGAAGAAGTGTTAAAGCATTTTGCAAAGCTACATCAGGCAGAGGATAGCTATCACTAATGTAAGCATGCATTTGAGACTTCAGTATTAATTTCATTGTTCACATATCTTAAAATGTATCCTCAGCAATACCTGTTATAAGGCTGCAGTGTTAGTTTAGAGAGTGGGAAAAGGTGATGGACCGTCTTAAAACAGTTTCGCTGCTTCTTTCTCATTAGTTTACAAATGTGTGTTAATTATGAATGGATGCTTATCCACTGGTTAAACAGGACACCAGGCAGATTTTACTTATGATAACTGTGTCTCTGCCATCTTAGATTTCAAGAACCGTACTTCGATAAGAGTCTTTGGATTTTTCACGAGTAATTCAGTAAAGTTAATTTACTGTGTTTCAGGTAGAGTATATTGGAGAAGGAAATGGCAGCCCACTCCAGTGTTCCTGCCTGGAGAATGCCAGGGACGGGGGAGCCTGGTAGGCTGCTGTCTATGGGGTCGCACAGGGTCGGACATGACTGAAGCGACTTAGCAGCAGCAGCAGCAGCAGCAGGCAGAGTATAAATGTTTTAACTTTCAGCACTTTCCTTACCCTTGACAATGACATGGCCATAAAGAGACATGGAAGGTAGAAGATAATTGTCACTGTGACATTTGGAATTTTACTCTGACCCACATAATTACAGGGCTTCCCCGGTGGCTCAGAGGTTAAAGCGTCTGCCTGGAATACGGGAGACTCGGGTTCAATCCCTGGGTCGGGAAGATCCCCTGGAGAAGGAAATGGCAACCCACTCCAGTACTCTTGCCTGGAGAATCCCGTGGAGGGAGGAGCCTGGTAGGCTACTATTCCATGGGGTCGCAAAGAGTCGGACACGACTGAGTGGCTTCACTTTCACTTTCACATAATTACACAGGTTTTAAGAACCATAGGAAAAAGGCAAGCCCAGTGTGGGGGTTGCGAGGGGGAAACTAAGGAATATTACAGACCATTTTCCGAATTATGAATGGCATATAGAATGCTGATTAAAGAAATGTTTAAATTAAAAAGAGGTGAACAAAAAGGGGTAGCGTTTTAAGCCATCAGTTTGAAAAAAAAAAAAAGTCAGCAAAGAGACGCATAGCATGCGGTATTAGAGAGAGAGAGGAAGTGGTACAAATATTTGTAGGCGTCATTAGCAGTAACGCAAAGCAACAAGGCATTTGTGGAGCAGCGGTAGGGAGAAGACCATTCTTGAATTTTGCATCCTTGGGATAAACAGTTCCGTTAACCTTTATTTAGTTAGTTTTTTCAGAAATTGTATCACAGTAACACCAGGTAAATAGACTAGAAATTCTTTTCAGTGTTTTGTCAGAGCACAGTAGTCAACTACCCAAGAGACCAGCATTATAGTCCTTGTTAAAGAAATCGTATATCAACATAAAGAGCTGCCAAGAATTGCCAGAAAGGTGCTGTATCTCCATTGTTTACAGTAAGTTATTTGTTATGTTTTAAAATTTTGCAGTAAAGTAGGACACTGAATTGAGCATGGAACAGCAAATTTAAAAGATAGAAAATTAGGACTTCCCTGGTGGACCAGTGGTTAAGACTTTGCCTTCCCAGCTGGAGGGGAGCAGGTTTGATCCCTGGTCAGGGATCTAACATCCCATATCCTTTTGGCCAAAAAACAACAAAACATGAAACAGAGGCAATAAGATAACAAGCTTAATAAAGACTTTAAAGAATTAGAAAATGTGTACAATTAGCGCAGCCATGCATACAAGCTGGGTATAAAAGCATAAAGTGTCCCTTAGGCATAGTAGGGGGTTTCCCTGGTGGCTCAGCTGGTACAGAATTGCCCTGCAATTCGAGAGACCTGAGTTCAGTCCCTGGGCTGGGAAGATGCCCTGGAGAAGGAAACAGCTACCCACTCCAGCACTCTGGCCTGGAGAATTCCACGGACTGTATAGTCCATGGGGTCTCAAAGAATTGGACACGACTGAGCAACTTCCGCTTCACTTAGGCATGTTATGTTTCTTTGGAGGGACAGATAAATTGTGTGTGTGTGGGGGGGTGGTTAAAGATTCAAAGACCAAGGGTTTCTTTACATAAATCCTAAAAATTTTTTAAATTAATTTAAACTTGTCAATACTTCACTTTATTGACGTATCATTGATTTATAATAATTGCGTTCAGTTCAGTTCAGGTCAATCGCTCAGTCATGTCCGACTCTTTGTGACCCCATGAATCGCAGCATACCAGGCCTCCCTGTCCATCACCAACTCCCAGAGTTCATTCAGACTCACGTCCATCAAGTCAGTGATGCCATCCAGCCATCTCAACCTCTGTTGTCCTCTTCTTCTCCTGCCCCCAGTCCCTCCCAGCATCAGAGTCTTTTCCAATGAGTCAACTCTTCGCATGAGGTGGCCAAAGTACTGGAGCTTCAGCTTTAGCATCATTCCTTCCAAAGAAATCCCAGGGCCGATCTTCAGAATGCATTGGTTAGATCTCCGTGCAGTCCAAGGGACTCTCAAGAGTCTTCTCCAACACCACAGTTCAAAAGCATCAATTCTCTGGCGCTCAGCCTTCTTCACAGTCCAACTCTCACATCCATACATGACCACAGGAAAAATCATAGGCTTGACTAGACGGACCTTAGTCGGCAAAGTAATGTCTCTGCTTTTGAATATGCTATCTAGGTTGGTCATAACTTTTCTTCCAAGGAGTAAGTTTCAGGTATACATCAAAGTGATTCAGTTTTGTATGTGTGTGTGTGTGTATACAAGTTCAGACTGTTTTCCATTATAGTTTATTATAAGGTATTGAGTATAATTTGGTGTGCTATGCAGTAATTCCTTGTTCCATATCTATTTCATCTGCAGTAAAGTATATCTTTTAATGCCAAACTTCTGATTTGTCCCTTCACCTACCCTTTCCCCTTTGGTAACCAAGAGTTTGTTTTCTGTGTATTTGAGTCTATTTCTGCTTCGTAAATAAGTTCATCTGTATTATTTTTTAATTCCATGTGTAAATGATACATATTTGTCTTTCTTGGTCCGATTTACTTCATTAAGTATAATATTCTCTAGGTCTATCCATGTTGCTGCAAATGGCATTTATTTGTTCCTTTTCGTGGCTGAGTAGTATTTCATTGTGTGTGTGTGTGTGTGTGTATGTGTGTGTGTGTGTGCACACTACATCTTTATCCATTCATCTGTTGATGGATACGTAGGTTGCATCCATGTCTTAGCTATTGTGCATAGTGCTTCTGTGAACATAGGGTTGCGTGCATGCTTTTGAGTTAGAGTTTTCTCTGGATATATGCCCAGGAGTGACATTGCTGGATCACAGGGTAACTCTGTTTTTCGTTTTTTAGGGAAGCTCCACACCGTTCTCCATCATGGTTGTACCAATTTACTTTCCCATCAACAGCATAGGAGGATTCCCTTTTCTCCACATCCTCTCCAGCATTTGTAGAGTTTTTAATAATGGCCAGCCTGAGCAGTGTGAGGTGATAATACTCACATTTTTGATGCGCATTTCTCTAATAATTAGCAGTATTGATCACCTTTTCACCTATGTTGGCTGTTGGTATATCTTCTTTGGTGAAATGTCTGTGTCAGTATTCTTCCCATAAAATTACTTGAACTTGTGGATTCATTTACAAAGTCACATGCAGTGTATTTTCAGTATTATCAGAAACTCAGAATTGCAGAAATGTCTTATGGAACTCTCCAGCTCATCTTGTCTCATCTGCAAAAATGTGATAGAAGCTCAGTCACTGTCTCTGCGTCCCTGGGGAAACTGCACAGCGTCATCTGCCCGTGGTTTTTCAGTTTGTACCGTGTAACCCGAGTGTCACTGTGTATGATGACAAGTTATAATTGTGATTATAAGTAACATTCACTTAAGTCACTCAAGCTTTCACTTCATCACATGAAACAGGAGATTGCTGCCTCTCAAAACATTTTAAAGAAACATTGTATGCCCACGATTTTGTAAACTGGAACTGCAGTGCTCATGAGCATATCTGTTTTACGGTAAGACTGAGTGTATAGGCGAGTGTCCGTCCTCAGTGGTAGAGTTTTCTTGTTTTCATCCCTTCCTTTGCGGTAGTAGAGAGTGGACCACCACGCTTCCCTCTCTGGTCTGAGCCTGTTGGCTGCGAGTGCCTCCTGTGCCTGGAATGACTCACGCAGACAGATGTCTTTGAGTCTCATGTGGTAGCATGAGGTTCACAGCCACAATTGCGTTTCCATGACCAAAGGCAGCGGTGTTGCCTGTGTTCACCCCCTTTCACAGCCAGACCTTTCCTAAGCTTCTGTGGTGGACCAACCCACTGTGTGAAATGTGCTGGCTCCACCCAGCACCTGGTTGATTTGCTAAACCCTTGTTGTTGTGTGCACGCTAAGTCGTGTCCGACTCTTTGTGGCCCCATGGACAGTAGCCCGCCAGGCTTCTCTGTCCAAGGAGTTTTCCCGGCAAGAAGACTGGAGTGGGTTACCATTTCCTCCTGCAGGGGAATCTTCCCCACCCAGGGATCAAACCCATATCTCTCGCATTGCAGGTGGATTCTTTCTCATCTGGTCCACCAGGCAAGGCCAAGCAGCATCCATGAATCTCCTTTAAAAAGTAAATGGTGAGAATAAATTTAGTGGAAAGCTGGAGGTTGGCCGCGTGCTAATGTATCCACTAGGGTATATTATGAAATCTGAGAGTGGACTTCAGAACAACGTCCTGGCCAGGCTTAAAACCTAAATGAAGGTTGGAAAGATATGCATGGCTTGGCAATGCTCTCTTGAAATGAAATGAACTTATTGTATTACTTCTAAGCAATTTTGAGAAAAAAAAAATAGATGACTAGCTATTGACAATTGCTATGTGCTGTATGGCCTGTCTTGTTTACAGATTTGTTGCTTTGGATTTGTTCTGTATTTATAAAAATCCATCGATTTATTTGGGGCTTTCTGGGTGGCTCAGTGGTAAAGAATTTGCCTGCCAGTGCAGGGGACCTGAGTTCTACCTCTGGGTCAGAAAGACCCGCTGGAGGACGGCACGGCAACCCACTCCAGGATTCTTGCCTGGAGAATCCCATGGACAGAGGAGCCTGGCAGGCTGCAGTCCATGAGGTTGGAAAAGAATCCAGCAACAAGTTAGTGAGTAAACAACAACAAAATAAATTTATTTTTTCATTTTAGGCTATCATACCCCTGTGAAACATTTTAATATTTGCTATCAAGCCATCTTATGTTTTACTTACATACTTTTTGTATTTCTGGACATTTTTCTCTTTTTTGCTAACAATTTGTATTTTAACTAAGACTTTGGCAAATTTGTTTGATGCTTGTTGATATCTGTTAATATTTGTTACGATTATATCTTTTAGGTTTAACATCTTCAGGATAGATTTCCAAATGTGAAGTTGTCAAATAAAGGCCATTCTCATATTTTACGTACATGACAGATAATACCAGAAATCTTACCAAAGTAGCATTTAGATCCACTGTACACACTTAAACAAGAGACAGTCTTAACATCTAAAAGGGACTGCCTGTTGACCCGATTGCAAGAGACAGTCTTAACTCCTAAAAGGGACTGCCTGTTGACCCGATTGCAAGAGACAGTCTTAACTCCTAAAAGGGACTGCCTGTTTACCTGATTGAAAACCTAGTGTGCTTTTAGTAACTGTGTGGTTCTTTTGATACATTTTAAAAGTCACTCTATTGAGGTATAACTGACATGTAAAAAACCTATGATTATTTAATGTATACAGCTTGGTAACTTGGGTGTTTGTGTGTGTTAAGACTACTTCCCATAAGATGTCCAGTGTATATTGAAGGATACACTGGAGGTTTTTTTTTTTTTTTTTTTTTTTTTGGCTGCATTGAGTCTTCATTGCAAGCTTTTTCTCATTACAGCCAGTCCATTTCTTTTTGGCCAACCCAACAGAAATTTTAGTGATACATGATCTAAGATGCCTTCAGAATCATATCTTCAATTTTTTCTTCAAGGATTAACACATATTCCTTTAAAAACTTGTTTTAAACGAATCTTATGGAGGTGGCTTGGAGATTCTGAAAGTTATCATAAGCTATATGGAGACTATTACCTTAACGGGAAAGAGTAGGAAACATTAGCAACAAAAGCAAGGTTTTAATATCGAGAAATAGAGCGGTTATATTTTTACAAGAAATAGAGCCATTTAACTGCATTTTAAATTGAGTGACTGATTAGGAATGAACTCCTGACTGCACGTCTGTCTGGTTCAGAAAGCTGAACTGTGGAGGTAATAGTACTTGCTAGGAGCCCACATGGCCATTCCCTGGTGGCTCAGATGGTAAGGAACCCCCCTGCAATGCAAGAGATGGGGGTTCGATCCCTGGGTCGGAAAGATCCCCTGGAGAAGGACCTGGCAACCCACTCCGGTATTCTTGCCTGGAGAACCCCAGGGACAGAGGAGCCTGGCGGGCTGCAGTCCATAGAATCGCAAAAGAGTCAGACTCGACTGAGTGGCAGCACACACCGTTGCCCCTGCCATCCTCCTGCAGTGCAGCTCCTGCTGGAATCTGGCTTTCTCTGTTCTCGTGGCAGTTCCTGGTCGGAGCTCAAGAGGCACTCAGTGAAGGGCCTCCCCTCTGCCAGTCCCCATGCCCGCATTGCTGCAGCCAGCTCCTGGCGCTCTGCATGTCTGATGTCTCCCAGAACCTCCTCGGGGTTCCCGCCGTGGTTCACTTTAGACCCCGGAGAGGTGACTTCTCCTTCCGTAGCATGCGTTTTCTCGTGTTCCCAGTAACAGCAAACAGATGCCTGTGTGGCGAATGTTTGGCAGGCCATAAATTCTACAGAGAACACATTCCTTTTTTTTTTTTTTCCTTCGTGGCCTTCCCCAGGAAGGGCTGCGAGGGTTCCCAGACATGTAGGCCCTTGTTGAGAGGCATGACCCCTGAGCTCCGTGCAGTCCTCAGCAAGAGAGCCAAACCCACCCCCGAAATGGTGCACCTGTTTAGACCATCTGCCGAGCTCAAACAGGATGCATTTTTTCTCGCACTTCATTGACATGAACAGAACTCATGTGGTTAGAGCCGAATTCTGCAGGCAAGGCCTCTGGGGGTAGGGATGGGGGGCGTCACTGTGTCCACTCCAACTGACCTTCCCGGTTAGGGCACGATTGTGTGCCCGAGTCCTTCAGAAATCTGCTACCGTGATCTCCTGCTTCCCCAGTGGAAAAGAATCTGCCTGCCAGTCTCTGGTCCAGGAAGACGCCCTGGAGAAGGGCACGGCAACCCACTCCAGTATTCTTGCCTAAAAATCCCATGAACAGAGGAGCCTGGTGGGGTCACAAAGAGTCAGACACGACTGAGCAACTGAAAAACAGCAGCAAGCCACTTATTTTCAGATATCAAGAAACGAAAGCTTCTGATCAAATAGAGTGGCCCATCTTCTGAGATCACTGAAACACGGTGGACACAGCCCTAAAGTCTCTTTACAGCCACTCAGCTGTTCAGTTCAGTTCAGTTCAATCGCTCAGTGGTGTCCGACTCTTTGTGACCCCATGAACCGCAGCACGCCAGGCCTCCCTGTCCATCACCAACTCCCGGAGTCCACCCAAACCCATGTCCATCGAGTCAGTGATGCCATCCAGCCATCTCATCCTCTGTCGTCCCCTTCTCCTCCTGCCCTCAATCTTTCCCAGCATCAGGGTCTTTTCTAATGAGTCAGCTCTTTGCATCAGGTGGCCAAGGTATTGGAGTTTCAGCTTTAGCATCAGTCCTTCCAATGAAGATTCAAGACTGATCTCCTTTAGGATGGACTGGTTGGATCTCTTTGCAGTCCAAGGCACTCTCAAGAGTCTTTGCCAACACCCCAGTTCAAAAGCATCAATTCTTTGGTGCTCAGCTTTCTTCACAGTCCAGCTCTCACATCCATACATAACCACTAAAAAAACCATAGCCTTGACTAGACGGACCTTTGTTGACAAAGTAATGTCTCTGCTTTTCAATATACTGTCTAAATTGGTCATAAGGTTCTTTCCAAGGAGTAAGCATCTTTTAATTTCATGGCTGTTAAATACATCCATTTGGAGAAAGACGTATTGTCTGTATCCTAAGTGGACAATTTTTGAGGATCTTTTTAATGCTAAAAAAAAAAAGATCAGGCGTATGTTGAAAATTATATGGTGGTGTTAGGCCATTGTGTAACTGTTTGAGAATAACCAACCTTTGCAACCATCCATTTATAAGGTCAGACACTTAAACCAGCCGTCACCAACCTTTTTCGGCAACAGGGACTGGTTTTGTGGAAGATAGTTTTTCCACGGACCAGGGCTGAGGTGGGGGGGGGGGGGGGCGTTGGTTTTCAGATGATTCAAGCACGTTATATTTATTGTGCACTTTATTTCTGTTCTCTGGAGAAGGAAATGGCAACCCAATCCAGAGTGGACAGAGGAGCCTGGCGGGCTACGGTCCATGGGGTCACAAAGAGTCAGATACGAATAAGTGTCTTTTTCTTTTTCTTCCTTCGTTTCATTTAGTATTACATCAGTTCCACCACAGATCATCCAGGGTTAGATCCCAGAGACTAGGGACTCCTGACTTACACTGTCAGTCAGACAAATTGGCTACTTGGATTACCCTGCCCTCCAGACTCGAAATCTTTATCCTCCAGACTCAAAATCTTTACCCTTGTATGTGGTTGTTGCTGTTTAGTTCCTAAGTTGTGTCTGACTGTCTGTGACCCCATGGACTGTAGCCCTCCCAGGCTCCCCTGTCCATGGAATTCTCCAGGCAAGAGTACTGGAGTGGGTTGCCCTTCCCTTCTCCAGGGCATCTTTCTGACCCAGGGATCCAACCCACATCTCCTGGTTTGGCAGGCAGATTCTTTAGCATGTTAGCCACCAGGGAAGCCGAGACACATGTATATATCATTACCTTTATTCTTAGAGGGCTTCCCTTGGGGCTCAGATGGTAAAGCGTCTGCCTCCAATGCAGGAGACCCAGGTTCGATCCCTGGGTCAGGAAGTTCCCCTGGAGAAGGAAATGGCAGCTCACTTCAGTATTCTTGCCTGGAAAATCCCATGGACAGAGGAGCCCCGTAGGCTACAGTCCATGGGGTCGCCAAGAGTCAGACACGATTGAGCGACTTCAGTTCACTTCACTTCACTTCCGTTTTATTCTTAAGGAAGGAAGGAAGCTTTTGGTAAAGTCCTGTATCTTGAGCAAACAATGGTATTTCACGACTTTTACCCTCTTACAGTATTTAATCAATACTTTTATTTACATTTTACTGGCCTTCTGCTGGGTTTTTTGCTTAAAGGAGTATTTAGAGTACGCTCGAGGTCTCAAGCCTTATAAGCACTATGAGCAGAACTAATTATTCATGACAGCATTCCATAATGAGCAGAACTCATTATCCATGACAACATTCGGTAATGTCAGAGCTATGGTTCTGCGATGCCTAAAAATTATGCACTTCTGGGGAACGAGGCTAATGAATGAGGCATGTGGGCTTGATGGGCCTGCCTGTGTCAAGCTGAAGCTATTAGTCCAGACTCTGCTACAGCATTGCCCTCATTTCTTTGATATTTTGAAGATATTGCTATGATCACAGAAATCGACAATCGCCTTTCAAAAATGATGTTCTCTCATTTAGTAATTTTGTTTCCTAAGTCATAATCGACATAAAAATCTGCTTACATACAAATGTTAGGAGTTAACAAGGGTCTTAAAAGCTACATTTAATCATTGATAATAAATTATTACTGATGAGAATAAATATTACTGTAAACTATTACTGATAATAATTATTACTGATATAATTATTATTATATTTTCCAAGATCTAATTAATCAATTAAATTACATGGCTACTTGTGAATATAGGACACTCCCAAAAGTTACATTGTGTATTTTTTTAAAATTTTATTTTATGTTTATGTTCAGCCAATTAACAATGTTAAGATGGTTTCAGGTGAACAGTGAAGGGAGTCAGCAATACATGTACATGTATCCATTCTCCCCCAAACTCCCCTCCCATCCAGGCTGCCACGTGACACTGAGCAGAGTTCCCTGTACTGGACAGCAGGTCCTTGCTGGTTCTCCATGTTAAACACAGCAGTGTGTCCATGTCCATCCCAAAGTCCCTAACTATCCCTCCCCCCATCCTTCCCACCCCTCAACCATAAATTCATTCTCTTAAGTCGGTGAGTCTTTCTCTGTTTTTTTTTTTATTTTTGAAATTTAAAAAAATATATATTTAAAATTATATAAAATAAATTTGTATAAAATTATCTCTTAAGTTTATATAAAAATGAGAACTTTTAACTTGTAAACTGCTGTGTCGGTTTCTGCCACGCAGCCCTCAGTTCGGCCACCATTACGCAGACCTCCTGCCTCCTTCCAGGCCCCGATCCCATCCCTGCAGGTCCTCGCAGAGCAGCAGAGTGAGCTTCCTGTGCCTCAGAGCAGCTTCTCACCAGCTCTCCATCTGACGCCTGATAGTTCACGTGTGTTGGTGGTATTTTGTTCATTTGTCCCACTCTTTCCCTCCCTTACTGTGTGCACAAGTCTCTTCTCTGCCATCTGCATCTCCATTCCCTCCCTGCAAATAGGTTCATCCATTTTTCTAGATCCCATATATATGAGTTAATATACAATATTTTTCTTTCTGACATACTCTGTGTAACAGGCTTTTGTTTTGTTCATTCATGTCGCTTCTTTTTAGATTCTGCATCTACGGGATGAATCATACGATATTTGTCTTTCTCTCTCTGGCTTAATTTCACTCAGTGTGATGATGTGGCTGCTCAGTCTAGTTTCTAAGAGAAGACAGTTTACATTAACTGTACTCTGCTATTGAATTTTAGTAGTTGTTAAAGAAGGGCATGAAAATGGGTAAGATTCTCATTTGAATTCTCCTTTCTTCTTGTGATCCTGTGGAATGTGTGTTGAACTTACATAATTCCTGCAACTCTAATCAAAGCATTTGGAAGGACGTGTGGGCTCTAGAAGACAGAATGATTAAATAACAGAAAAAACGGAGTAACTGTGAAACAAAGTTGAAATATTTAGCTTAGCGATTATTGAAAGTATTCCCAAGAGATTACAGAAGCTGGTAAGTGTACATGTTTAACTTGCAGAAGTATTTCCAAAGATGGATAAGAAAGTACGATATGATAAAGGTGGAATCTTCATCAGTGGAAACGGGTGACGTTGACCAGTAAATGGATTTGAGGCAGCTGGCTATTTTGAAAACAAAGTTATTATGTGTTACCTCATAATGTGTAATATAATATCCAGATGGGGTAAAGATTCAAAAGTTATCCGTTGACAGAGGAATGGATAAAGCAGCTATGGTACATACACACAGTGGAATATTCAGTTCAGTTCAGTCGCTCAATTGTGTCCGACTCTTTGCGACCCCATGAGTCGCAGCACGCCAGGGCTCCCTGTCCATCATCAACTCCTGGAGTTCACCCAAACTCATGTCCATCAAGTTGGTGATGCCATCCAGCCATCTCATCCTCTGTTGTCCCCTTATCCTCCTGCCCCCAATCCCTCCCAGCGTCAGAGTCTTTTCCAATGAGTCAACTCTTCTCATGAGGTGGCCAAAGTATTGGAGTTTCAGCTTTAGCATCAGTCCTTCCAAAGAACACCCAGGACTGATCTCCTTTAGAATGGACTGGTTGGATCTCCTTGCAGTCCAAGGAACTCTCAAGAGTCTTCTCCAACTCAGCCATAAAAGGAGTGATTTTTGCGTCAGCTTTAGTGAGGTGGATGAACGTAGAGTCTGTTATACTGAGTGATGTAAGTCACAAAGAGAAAAACAAATAACATATATTAACACATATATATGGAGTTTAGAGGAGAAGGAAATGGCACCCCACTCCAGTATTCTGGCCTGGAGAATCCCATGGACAGAGGAGCCTGGAGGGCTACAGGCCATGGGGTTGCATAGAGTCAGACATGAGTAAAGCAACTTTGCACACACACAGAGTTTAGAAAGACGGTACTTACGAACCTATCTACATGGCGGCAAGGGAGATGCAGGGAAAACAGAGTTGTGGACACAGTAGGGGAAGGGGAGAGTGGGATGAGTTGGGAGAGTAGCCTTGACATATACGCCCTCCTGGGTGTGAATTAGGCAGCTAGTGGGAGCTGCTGTATAACAGACGGAGCTCAGCTCGGCGCTCTGTGATGACCTAGGGGGCTGGGATGGGGGCTGGGAGGATGGCAGGGAGGTCAAGAAGGAAGAGACATATGCATACTTACGACCGATTCATGTTCTGTGTGGCAGAAACCAACACAACATCATAAAGCAATTGTCCTCCAATTAAATGCTAAAGTTATAAAGAAGGGCAACGGTAGTGGAAGCTCAGACGTAAAACCAGGTGGGGAATGCGTGGGAGACATCCTGGGAACCCCCTCACCCACCCCGAGGCTGAGCTGTCCCTTTTGTCGAGAGTGATAACATAATGAATTGCTGGTATTACCAAGAATGTGCATTCCAGCCTACACTCATGTCTCCTGAGCATCTCCCACTGACAAGTTGTTCCCTGTCCACAAGCCACTGCAAATATAAGCTGCACTGTCTTCTCACATAAGCAGCCACCCTCTTGGGTTCCCCGTCAGAGCAAACCCCGTGTTGTTCTGTAGCCATCCCCTTGCTCCTCACGTCTCAGGCAACTACTGCAATCTCCTCTCGCCCACAGATGTGTCCTTTTTGACGGTGATGGACAGGGTGGGCCTGGCGTGCTGCCGTCCATGGGGTTGCAAAGACTCGGACACGACTGAGCGACTGAACTGAACTGATGCGATAGACGTGTGTGACCTCAGTCGTGTCTGACTCTTTGCAGCCCCACGGACTGTAGCCTGCCAGGATCCTTTGTCCATGGGATTTCCCCAGCCAGAATAATGGAGTGGGTTCCCGCCCCCGAGGGATCTTCCCCACCCAGGGATCGAACCCACGTCTCTTGCAGCTGCTGCATTGGCAGGCGGGTTCTTTAGCCCTAGTGCCACCTGGGAAGCCCCATGGGATAAATCGATTCTGTTTTTAAAATACTAATAGCCAGTTCTTTCTCTCTCTCTTTTTTTTTTTTTTAAACCAGATTGCATTTTTCTCATCTCATTTTGTGTGTGGGGTTTGCTTTTTTCACATGCAAAAGACATAGGCTATCCCATCTTAAAGTGGAAGCGCTATATTACACCCTTTAATATTTCTATCATAATGCAACTAACCCGTGAGATAAATGGATTTAGCTTTTAAAATACCAATAGCTATTTATATCTTTTCTTTTTTTAAACTGGATTCCATTTTTCTTACCTCGTGTGTGTGTGTTAAATTGGACGCACTGTGTTACATCGTTTAATGCTTCTATTACAATGTAACTAAAGCATGTTAATAACAAAATGCGCTTCCAGTGATCAGCGTGCATGAGAATTCAGAAGATTCCCCCAGAAAATATATACTGAATCCTTCTTCAGGGGACACACATCTTTTAATTTCACTTATTAACAGAGTGTATAGATTTTTCTTCTGTTCCTCTCTTTTTGAAAAAAAAAAAAAAAGCTTCGGAAGTAAAATGACCCGACTGTGGAAACTGAATCAATCAATGCTTATTTGATTGGTCCTCGGTGGTGCAGTTTGGCTTGGATGATAGGAGCGTAGGCTTTCGTTTGATTGCAGACTCGTTAATGTGAATTTGATTGTAAAGCCCGGAAGGCCTGTCTCATGCTTTTGTGTCTGTTTTCTAAAAATATATATATAGATACCAGCACCGTGGCTTATTTATTGACAGGCCGGGGCACCAAGGGGAATTTCTGACCCAGGTCATACCAGCTAGCAGAGGTCTGTAGGGCAATTAGGTCAAACCCTGTTCTGAGTAACTCGAAATCGTTTCAGCATCGCTCCAACTTTCTCCCTAATTGCTGTCGTCCTCAGTGGACTTGTGGACTCCACTAGCTGCTCCAAGGTTTTTAACAGGATCCCATCATTGTGACGCCCCAATTGTATTTCAGAAACGCAGGTTTTCTGCTTCAAAATTAAATGTCATTCTCGGAGGCACTGCCGGTTGGCATGTGTATGCAAGTACGTACGCATGCACACAATTAATTCATGGTTAATCGGGAAGTTTTCACGCGTCCTAGCCGACGGGAAATAAAGTTTTGTAAACAGAGCAGAAGGCCTGTTGTTCCTGATGGTTGGGGAGGTCAGCTTTAGTGGCAATACTTTGTAAACAAAACCATGCCGATATGTGTTAGTAGAATGAGAGCCTTGATTTTTACGCAGGGTACATTCCAGGACCTTTGCGTATTTCCCCATTAATGAACACTGCTCTAAAGTTTGAGCTTCCCTGGTGGCTCAGATGCTAAAGAATCCGCTTGCAATGTGGGAGAGCTCGGTTCGATCCTTGGGTCGGGAAGATCCCCTGGAGACGGGAATAGACTACCCACTCCAGTATTCTTGGGCCTCCCTGGTGGCTCAGCTGGTAAAGAACCTGCCTGCAATGTGTGAGACCTGGGTTCGATCCCTGGGTGGGGAAGATCCCCTAGAGAAGGGAAAGGCTACCCACTCCAGTATTCTGGCCTGGAGAATTCCATGGACAGTGGAGCCTGGAGGGGTTACAGTCCATGGATTCTAAGAGTCGGACACGACCGATGGACTGACACTTTCACTAAAAGGCATACTTTGACCCACAAAGTTGCTGAGCATACTCTCAATGTCTGTGTCAGTATTTGGACAGTAAAGGTAGATTAACTCAAGATGTTGCAGAAGAAAAACGGCTTTTACATTACAATGATGAGTAGGGAAGCAAAACAAAAAAAAAGAAAAAGCCATGCCAGCCCCATGAAGGAAGCCTGAAGTCTTGCTAGCATCATCAGGAAGCTGCCGACCAGGGTCGGAATTGCTACGTCGGCAGAATTCAGACTCATTACGGGCTGTGGGATTGTCAAGGTCCCTCATTAGTCCACTGTTGAGCACTGGTGTCCAGCAGGGCTGTTTGTCCAGGCTGCCTGGGAGTCCAGCTTCCCACACAGCACCAGTCCAATTATCCCTCCTCCCCTTCCTGGGTCCACCGTAAGAAATGTAAACCCAGAGACTTAATAAAGAGTGGAATTCACGGACACAGCAAGTCATTAGAGAATGGAAGGGACATCTCTCCGTGTCCCGAACTTGGCTCCGTCTCTGGACTCCTTTGTGGGTGGAGCATACGCAATAAACACACGCAGCCTCCTCCCTTTGAAACATGGGGACTGACCATCAGTCCGTTCACTTTCGGTGTAGCAGAGAAATACTGCTGTTCAAAAATGCTGAGACCCTGCCCCGTAAGGCAGGAGTAGCAGGTTGAAAGGTCTTCGTGGTTAAAACCACTGAATGCTGGCATTAGATGGTCAAAACCTTCATCCTTTATGCAGGTTCCTGTTGGGTCTGTGACGCATGTTGTCAGAAAACATGGAGGGGACACTGGCCAGCTTCCCAGCCAGCCCTCCCCACACGTGCCTGTCTGCCTGATTCTTGATTGAAAGCATGTGAAATTCACATCTGAAAGTTGGGGGAAAAGGTTTTCAGAGGAAAAAGGACATGGGCGACTTCTTTCCGAACAGATATAGGCTCAGTGCGTTTCTCAAAAGTTGCGTTCTGCTTTTATTTTCCACTGCTACTTTAGAAAAATATTTTGTTGATTTTATCTTATTGGTTTGGCCGAGTCAGGTGTCAGTTGCGGCTCGTGGGGTCTTTGTTGTATCACGTGGGCTTTTCTTCTTGGGCCACAGAGGCTCTCTAGTCATGGTGCAAGGCCCTCAACTACTCTGCTGCACGTAGGATCCTGGTTCCCCGACCAGGGATTGAACCCCATGTCTCCTGCATTGCAGGGGAGATTCTTAACCGTTGGACCACCAGGGAAGTCTCTGGATTCTACTTCCAATTTAAGTATGCAACATTGTTTGAAAGATCCGTTGGTGGTTTAGACGATTAATCATGTACTGATACTAACATATATATCTCTGAAATGAATCTACTTCTGAAAGTTCAGTCTTCATTTTGACAGCTTCAGCAACCTCAGGAACATTTTCTGTATCTGAATTTCCATTCATTCCTTAATACGTTGCCATCTTATGGTTCATATTCAGGTTTGATACAGTTATTTCTTCTTTTGTCCTGTTTTGGTTTCATCATATTGCCTGGAGAATCCCCGGGATGGGGGAGCCTGGTGGGCTGCTGTCTATGGAGTCGCACAGAGTCGGACTCGACTGAAGCGGCTTAGCAGCAGCAGCGTATTTAAGATGTTTCAATTAAATGTCAACATCGTAAACATGAAAAAATTAATTGTATGTTAACTCTCGAAGTTACCCCTTATCTCTGCCCATCTAAAAGATTCAAATTTATTTTTACTTCAGATCCCTCCCTTACATCCTCAAATAACTGATAAAGATCAGCGGTTTTTGAACGATGTAAATTTTTTTGTGTGTCGTTCGGTAAAGCTCATGAACGGCAGAACATGAGAAATGCACATATTTCAACAGTCATTAAAATCAGAGTCCTCTGCCCTGGGCTGTTTCCTGCTGATGTATCGGTTGTGATGAGGCGTTCATACGTCTGTGCTGTTGCCCTGGGTCAGCTCAAATCCCGAGAGAAAAGTGACAGGTCCCATGCATCTGGCAGGAGGCTTCGACGCATCTCCTGAGATGTAGCATCGTCTTATGGTCTGGGCGGGACAGAATTGTCCCCCCAAAGCTGACAGTGTGAATTTAGGCAGTGGCTGCGATCTCATTGGAGACGCGTCTGTATTTCCCAGAACTACTTCATCGATGCTTTTGTTAATCATGATGCACGGTAGATGAAGCCCGGAAAAGCACAAGGTTAAAAAAATAAATAAATAAAGTGGAACTGTCACTCCAGATAGATTCAGCATTTAACGTGTGTGGTCTTCTGAACAATGAAGTCAGTTATGTAATCATTTAGCATGAGTGATCTTGCTTGGAGTAAAACCACACAAAGCCACTGCCTCCAGAGGGTCCAGCATCCAGTTCAGGGTGGGGAGAAAGAAGCATTTGCACACGATCCAAACAGCATTGGTGTGTTTTCTGTGTTTGATTATGACAAGCAGTACTAGAAGTATTTTTGGTAGTTCTGAGAATGTACGGAGCCATTGAAATAAAAACGTACAACAGAAGACTGGGGAGGAGGCGTGTCCTGGCATACAGACTACTACTGAATGTTTCTTTCATTTGTGGCATGTCCCAAGGCAGCCCAGGACCCTAATGGAGCGGGTGTTTGCAGTGAGGGGACCACTGGGAGTCAGACACAGTGGGAAATCCATTAATCCATCAGCAAATAGGCATTGACGGACAGACTTAACGGTAACACTGTATCCTGGGTATTTGCATGCTAAGTCGCTTCAGTCGTGTCCGACTCTTTCTATCCTGATGAACTGTAGCCCGCCAGGCTCCTCTGTCCATGGGGATTCTCCAGGCAAGAATACTGGAGTGGGGTTGCCATGCCCTCCTCCAAGGGATCTTCCCAACCCAAGGATCGAACCTGGGTCTCCTGCACTGTAGGCAGATTCTTTACTGTCTGAGCCATCAGGGAAGCCCTAAAAAGCATAAGCTACCTACATATTGTGCATATGCCCCCTGTTTAAAACGGGCTGCTTTTCAGAGCCCTCGCATGCTGTCAGCTTTGCAATGAAAAATTCAACACTGTCTTCATTAAACCCACATTAGCGTCACTGTGGTGCCAGACATACGATCTTGTGGTCGAGGACATAATCGTGAGATGTCCGTGAATGGCTCTTTCATTTCTGTTAACAAGTTATCTTTTGAGTGTTTCTGATGGACATGGTTTTGCATGAGACAAGATTTCTGTTGTAGGAGACCTGGAAGTCTTGGAGCAGAAGTGGGGAACAAAGAGAGAAATGCAGAACCCTGAAGCAACTTAGCACACACGGAACCAATGAAGTGTGTATATGTGTGAGTTAACACACACACAGGTCTGGTTTAGTTTCTGTGATGTATTAGCGTTCTCCAGAGGAATAGAACCAGTAACAGTCTGTGTGTGTGTGTGCTTGTTCAGTCACGAAGTTGTGTCCATCTCTTGTGAGCCTATGGACTGTAGCCTGCCAGGCTCCTCTGTCCATGGGATCCTCCAGGCAAGAATACTGGAGTGGGTTCTTTCTCCTGTGTGTGTGTGTGTGTGTGTGTGTGTGTGTGTGCATTTTATGGGTTGTGCTTAGTCTCTCAATTGTGCCTGACTCTCTGCAACCCCACGGACTGTAGCCCACCAGGCTCCTCTGTCCGTGGGGATTCTCCAGGCAAGAATATTGGAGTGGGTTGCCATGCCCTCCTCCAGGAGATCTTCCCAACCCAGGGCATGCTGCAGTCCATGAGGTCACAAAGAGCTGCACATGACTGAGCAACCGAACTGAACTGACCTGAGGGGTCAGACCCAGGTCTTCTGCATTCCCGGTGGATTCTTCACCGTCTGAGCCACCAGGGAAGCCTGAAAATACTGGAATGGGTAGCCTCTCCCTTCTCCAGGGGAGCTTCCCGACCCACAAATCAAACTGAGGTCTCCTGCTTTGCAGGCGAATTCTTTACCAGCTGAGCTCGCAAGGAAGCCCCATATATATAAATATATGTGTGTGTATAATCTCCAAATACATATATATGTATATGCACGTGAGATCTCTTGCTGTGACCTGTGGGATTTAGTTCCCTGGCCAGAGATGGAACCCATGCCTCCTGCATTGGGAGCTCAGAGTCTTGGCCACTGAACCACCAGGGAAGTCCCTCTGGCTGTCTTGTAGACCATGAACTGGAGAAAAGATCAGTGTATTGTGGGTGGAATTAAAAAGAGAAAGAAGTAAGTTTGCAAGCGCAGTCCCATGAGCTTCCATCCCCAGATCCCTCGAGGGTGACTGAACTGAGTGAAGGGCTTCCAGAACAGCATGTGGAAAGGGGGGAATGGTCACTATAGTTGAAAGATGGGCAAACACTCTGTCGCCTGGCAATGCCACCTGGATGGCTTGTCCCTGTTGATCTGATGTCACCTCAAAGAGACCAGGGCACCTCACCTCTGTGGTATTCCTCTCCAGAACCCAGAACCCCAGTCACCCCATGACAAAAACATCCTATAAACCCAGATTAAATGGGTTCTGCAAAAAAGAAAGAAACCTGACCAGTGCATCTTAGATCTGTCAAGGTCATCCAGAACAAGACAAGTGCCCATCCAGGGTGGACGAAGACCACGTCCCCCAAAGACAGTGGCACGTCCAGGATTGCAGGCCGGAATGGGAAAAAAAAGAACCTCAGTAGGAAAACTCATAAAAGTCTGACAAAACCCAGTCTGATCAATAGCAGTGCAAGCATTTGGGTTTTCCTTAGCCTGACAGACATGCCCTCGGGGCCCAAAGGCTTGACCTGAAGGGGAGACTGGATGTGTGGGCACCAAGGACAGTTTGTGATGTCTTCGCAGCTTTTCTGCAAATCCAGAAGTGCTCCTAAGTGAGAACTGTGGTGTTGGAGAAGACTCTTGAGAGTCCCTAGGACTGCAAGGAGATCCAACCAATCCATTCTAAAGGAGATCAGTCCTGGGTGTTCTCTGGAAGGACTGATGCTAAAGTTGAAACTCCAATACTTTGCCCACCTCATGCGAAGAGCTGACTTATTGGAAAAGACTGTGATGCTGGGAGGGATTGGGGGCAGGAGGAGAAGGGGATGACAGAGGATGAGATGGCTGGATGGCATCACCAATTCGATGGACGTGAGTTTGAGCGAACTCCAGGAGTTGGTGATACTGAACTGAACTGAACTGAAAAGGTTTTGTTTTTCCAAACCAGAGGAATGGGCGAGAGAGAACAGAGTGAGGTGAGGACGGATGGCTGGAGGTTGTGTGAACTCGCGATGCGGGAATCACCTGTGGTGTTGGAGGAGATGAGGCTGGGAGTTAGGAGGTTGATGAACTGAAGACAGAGAGACACGGTGAGCAGGAAAGGGGGTCTTCTCGGGTGAGGTGGCAGGAAAGAGATGCCTGCTTGAAGGCCGTTTCCGAAGAGGGCCTGATGAGTTCTGTGCTCCGGAACGCGGGAGGCTAGAATTGACAGGAAGTGACTGAGGGCTGAACCCGACAGAGTCGTCAACATCCAAGCCTGGATGCCTGGGCGATCACAGACTCGTTTGCAGAAGAGGAGTCCCCATAATAGAGACGGGGCAGGAGGAAGCGGAAACTTGGGTGCGAACACACGCTGACGCAGAGGGAGGGACCACGTCCAAGTGGACATGATCTCATGGCGTCGCGAGCCGACTTGAAAGGAACGTCAGACGGCGTGATGCAAAATAGCTCAGGCTGCGCGCACGGTGTTGCCGAGATGGGACTCTGAGCTGGAAACCGTCAGATGCCGTGATCGGGCGGGAAGGACAGACTGACGGTGGACCAGCACAGAGCTGCGAAGGCAGCCGGGGTCTTGGGGAGACTCAGGAGCAGGGCCCACAGGAATCGAGGGGGCCTCTTCGGGGTCCCCAGCCCCAGTGCGGACAAGGGAGCAAGCCAGGGGTGAGACCACAGCACTGACGCTGTTGCTGTCCGTGGGCTTTGGGGGTGACCCAGAGGGGCATGCAGTGGAGGTGCCAGGCAGGGGGGTTCCACAGCATGGTGAGGGTTCAGTTCAGTTCATGTCAGTCGCTCAGTCATTTCCAACTCTTTGCAACCCCATGAACTGCAGCAGGCCAGGCCTCCCTATCCATCACCAACTCCCGGAGTTTACTCCAACTCATGTCCATCGAGTTGGTCATGCCATCCAACCATCTCATCGTCTGTCGTCCCCTTCTCCTCCTGCCCTCAATCTTTCCCAGCATCAGGGTCTTTTCAAATGAGCTGTTTCTTTGCATCAGATGGCCATAGGATTGGAGTTTCAGCTTTAGCATCAGTCCTTCCAATGAACACCCAGGACTGATCTCCTTTAGGATGGACTGGTTGGATGTCATCACAGTCCAAGGGACTCTCAAGAGTCTTCTCCAACACCACAGTTCAACAGCATCAATTCTTCAGCGCTTAGCTTTCTTTCTAGTCCGACTCTCATATCATACATGACTACTGGAAAAACTATATAGCCTTGACTAGATGGACCTTTGTTGGCAAAGTCATGTCTCTGCTTTTTAATATTTCCAAAAGTTTTCCAAAGTGACAGTGAGGGTGGAGTCCCAGCAAAAAGACTAAAGAGTGTGAAGGAGAGAGAGAAAGACAGGGAGGTGTTAGACCTCAAGGGCTCTGTGATGGAGACCTCGGAAGCTGACCACTCAGCACGTCTACCCCCCTGATTTCTCAGCCATGGTGCCACTCGCCTTTGTGGCCATGTGATTCTTGGTCATGGGGTGCGCTGCCCACTGCAGAGTGATGAGCGGCTTGCCTGGCCTCCACCTGCTAGGTGCCAGGACTGCCCCAACCCCCCCCCCCACCCATCACGATGCTGAGTGTCCCTCATGTGTTAGGACATGTCCTCCTTGAGGGAGGCAGTCAGGATGGTCCATCCTGACTTGGAGTTCAAGTTTCGTTGGTGAAGGAGAGAACACTTCAGTGCAGGGGTGGGGAGGGGACGGAAAGAGAGAATGGAGATACTTGTATCTCTTTCGAGTTTATGACAATCTCAAATGCCAGCCAGCAGCATCAGTTCCGACTTTTTGTGACCCCATGGACTGTAGCATGGCCTCCCTGTCTATCACCAACTCCTGGAGTTTGCTCAAACTCATGTCCATCGAGTTGGTGATGCCATCCAACCATCTCGTCCTCTGTCGTCCCCTTCTCCTCCCGCGTTCAATCTTTCCCAGCATCAGGGTCTTTTCAAATGAGTCAGCATCAGGTGGCCCAAAGTATTGGAGTTTCAGCTTTGGCATCAGTCTTTCCAATGAAGATTCAGGACTGATCTCCTTTAGGATGGACTGGTTGGATCTCCCTGTGGTCCAAGGGACTTTGAAGAGTCTTGTCCAACACCACCACTCAAATACGACCAGCATTGACACACTTAAAGTCACCGCCCTCCCTGGTCTGTGCTGGATGGCCTTGGTAGACAGGAAGTTGCGTGCTTTATGTGCGTCCTTGCCACCAAGCTCACGTTTCAGAAGGACCGATTCCCTCTCCAAGTGGCAAGAATGCTTCTGTCCTTGGAGGCCCAGCTCTCTGGTCAAGCCGGGGGCGGGGGGGGGGGGGGGGGAGGCACACACGCAGAGCCACGTGTGCCCGAGAACACGTCTGGATGCACCGTCAGCCAAGAGCCTGATGCAGCTGGTAATGACAGAGGACAGAAGACTAGTCAGGCTGGTGCTCTGAAAGCCAGCGGTGCAGGGAGGCGTTTCCCAAAGCGCCCATGGCCCATCCGCGTCTCTGTTTGTTCATTTCTGTGCCCCAGAGCTCAGTGCTCATTGGTCCTGTCGGGAACGTGTGACCTCGGTTGTCCACGCGCCGCCGAGAAGCCTACGCCGGACAGGACACCCCGAGCAAAGGCATTCTGTAAAAGCCGGGTTCCAGAAGCATCGAAGACTCTTTCAGAGCCACGCACTGGCTGCTAACGCATGATTGCTTCCAGGTGCTTTGCACGGCATTGTTATCATGGCCCCAGAATCGTGTAGGGGAAGGACTCTTCCCCACTGGGGTGCTCTCCCCCCCACCCCAGACCTGTAACTGCACCATGATGCTCCCAAAAGCGTCCGCAAAGCGGAGATGGGGGGACATGCTCTATTAGCACGAATTCCTGAGCAGTACTCCTCAGTGTGGTTGAGGTGAAAATACAAAAGACTGCCTCGCCTAGGAGGAACAGGGTGGGACTGGAAGACGTGCGGTGTGAGGTCCTAAACGGGACCTGGGATGAGGCGGAGGAGGCTGGTGCAGCTGCTAGGAAACCAAATGTACTCTGGAGGGCAAATGATAGTCGTGACTGTCTTAGCTGTGGCAAGTGCCCTGTGGTCACGGAAGATGCTGCCGTGACGGGAAACTGGATAAGGGGTCTCAGACAGCTCTCTCTATTAGTACGTCCCCACCTTTGCTGTATGTCCAGGAATTTTCTCTTTTTAAAAAAAAAATTATTAACTTTTTTTTTGGAGTGGCTTTGCAATGTTGTGTTACTTTCTGCTGTACAGCAAACCGAGTCAGCTCTGCGTATGCGTATTTCCCCTTCTCTTTTGGATTTCCTTCCCATTTAGGTCACCACAGAGCTTTGGGTAGAGTTCCCTGTGCGGTACAGCAACTTCTCCTTAGTTTTCCCATTTTATACAGCGTGGGCTTCCCTGCTACCTCAGTTGGTAAAGAATCTGCCTGCAGTTTGCAGGAGTGGGTTGCCATGCCCTCCTCCAGGAGATCTTCCTGACTCAGAGGTCGAACCCAGGTCTCCTGCACTGCAGGCAGATTATTCTTTACGATCTGAGCCACTTAGAAACCCCGAGTCTCGTGTGTAGGTTCAAAACAGGGCTGAGAAGAGGCTGTGTGGACTATGGAAACTTTATAAAGCCCTTAGAGGCAAGACAGATGTTTAGCAGGTGGCTGTCGCAAGGCAGCCGTGGAATCGGTGTGACTCCGTGCTGTTCTCATGGTGTCTTCTAGGGAAGGATTTTCTATTAAAGGTGGAGGAACGGTCGCCCCGGGGGTGGCGCCCCTAGTTCCCTATCAAGGGCTGCAGGGAGCAGACCCACATTCCATTTCATGTCCATCCGGGTCAGAAGCCCGTCTTCTGCAGAACTGACCTCCTGCCCGCCAAGTGTGGGCTTGCTGCAAAGGCGTGGGATGCAGGAGAGGAAACCCAGGGGTCAAGGGAGCTTCCAGCGCATCCCCAAGTTAGAGGCAGTGGGGTCAGGCGGGCGGCAGGAGGCAGGGAGTGAAAGGAGTGGCTGGTAGGGTGGGAAAGACGGGCTTTGATGTGTCACGGGCAACGGGGGAGAGTGGAGACGGCAACCGGGGAGCTGAGGCGGGAACCGGAGGGCCACACGCACACACGCGTGACGGTGTGTGTGTGTCTCCGAGCTCATGTCACTCCTGGGTGAGGCGAGTGTCAGGTTACCATTCCCGACCGTTTGAGAGTGAAATGCAGCAGTCTCACGCAGATGACACCGAAAGTTAAAGAGTTAGTCGCTCAGTCGTGTCTGAGTCTTTGCGACCCCCATGCACTGTAACGCCGCCAGGCTCCTCTGTCCATGAGATTGCCCAGGCGAGAATACTGGAGTGAGTTGTCATTCCATTTCCCCCAGGGGATCTTCCCGACCCAGGGACTGAACCTGGGTCTCCTGCAGTGCAGGCGGATTCTTTATACTGTGTGAGCCACCAGGAGAGCCCACACAGCACACAGGATGCATTTAAAAGTCAGTTTCTTTCCCCTCCAAGGGTGCTGCACCAGGAAATGTTTGTATCCCCCAGATCACTGTGTGTAGCAGTCCTCACACGTGTGGAAAGAACGTGTGTGTCCCTGGAGAGAGAAATGAATGGGGAGTCCTGCCCTGAGTGGTCATTCCCCTGCGGTTGCAATGGACAGGACAGCCCTCCAGAGGGATGTGGGTGGTGCACTTCTGCAGGGTGTCTCCAGCTATAAAGTAGTTCCTATTCTGCAGTTTTGAAAAGTAGCAACTGTTTTGAAACATTGTCAATGCCAGACCTCTCTCGCCACCTTCCCTGGATTTCTCGGCTCTAAGGTGAGGAGTCTGACAGCTGCCAAATGACGTCTGCAGTAGAGGAAAGAAAGCAAGGCAAGGTTTATGTGACTGATCTAAACAGTGTGTGGAGTTCACGGGAAAGCTTGCTGTTATGGCAGCCCCAATCCTTTCTAAAGCTGGCCGGTAAGCTGAGAATGTGCCTCGGCCGACTTCTCCTTGGAAATATACCCGGTGATGGTGGCGCTGGTTTCACTGAAAGTTGTCCCGAGTTCACACTTCATCATGCCTGGGCGTGAGGGTCTGGAAGCAATGACGCATGGACCAGGCTCCAACGCTGAGCCCAGAGTGTTCCGTCCTGTGGTGAAATCAGATCCTCTTGTGTGCGTTTTTCTCTGCACATGAATAGACCATAGTGAAAACACAGTGCTGTCCACAAGCATGTGTGTTAGTACCTGTCTGAAGTTTATTGCATTCGTGACAGCTAGGGAAAGTGGCAAAGGGAAGGAATTTTAGGAAGGAAGATAGAAGACTTAAAAAAAAAATCAGAGTCAGGATATAAAGTTAAGCCTGGAGAAAGAAGAAAATCCTCCATAAAATAACACAAGAATAAGAACTTTGGTGGTAGACCTACATGTGGGTGTTTGCTCTGCCGCTGTCTTGTTGGTTATATTTTCGTTCCTGTTTATTGTCCAATCACGAAGTCATTTTTAACACGAAGAGGATCAGGAATATTCTGATGAACAGTTTTGCACCTTGCCCTTAGCTTTCGTATTTCACCTCATTTGTTGTAGATGTTTTTAAAGTGTTACAGACAGAGTCATCGACCAGGTGGATTGGTCCCAGTCCTCCAGCCCCTCCTGCCCTCCCCACACATCATTAACAATCTTTTTGTGGTCTTTATTACCCCCTTATGAGCTGTTACGCTTTTATTGTGCGTGGGCATCTGTAAACAGTACACAAGTATGGCTCAACATGCTTATGTTATGGAAGTCACATCACAGTATCCCTGTTCTTGCGTGTTTGCCTTTTCCCGCAAAATTGTGTTTGAGTTTCAGTCATGCTGTGAGATGAGGGTATAAATTCGTTAATTTTCAGTGCCAGATAGATTTTCTTACACGTGCATGATATACTTAGGCATTATCCTGTTATGGGCTCCCCATAATAGTGGCTCAGACAGTAAAGAACGTGCCTGCACTGCAGGAGACCTGGGTTCGATCCCTGGGGTCGGGAAGATCCCCTGGAGAAGGGAATGGCAACCCGCTCCAGTCTTCTTGCCTGGAGAATCCCACGGACAGAGGAGCCTGGCGGGCTACCGTCCATGGGGTTGCAAAGAGTCGGACACGACTGAGTGACTCACACACACAGATGCATTATCCTATCAACGAACACTTGAGTTTCTTGCAGGCGTCTCACTACTATGCGATACTGTAAATGTTTAGAGAAGTGTTTATTTATTTGGCTTCTCTCTAGTTGTGGTGCCTGGGCTCAGTAGTTGCAGCTCACAACTTTAGTTGTCTGCAGCGTGTGAGATCTTAGTTCCCTGACCAGGGATCAAACCCATGTCCCTTGCGTAGGAAGACAGATTCTTAACCACTGGACCACCATGGACGTGGTGTCATTTGTCCACAATGCTGTCATTTCTTTGTGCAAGATACATGGAGCCCAAATCCGAGATTTGGGGATTGCATTCTGGGTCTCAAGATTTTCGAGAGTTCCCCGGGGAAAACCTACCAGGTCGCCCAGATTCCTTGGTCAGACCTCTCCTGACCACCGAAATGTGATTCAGCAGATGACAGATGACTGGATTTTGTGGTTTGTGAAGAACCCTTTGGGAGAGTCTAACAGGCCCCTAGAACGGAGACACACCCTCCCTCAAGAGAAATGCTTGCATTTGGTGGACAAGGAAGGAGACCCAAGAGTGTTTGCTGTACCGCATCCTAGAGCAGCAATTCTGACTCTGACAGGCAGCCAGGGCTCAAGCGCTCACGCGTATGCAGTAGGCCTCCCAGGCGGTCCGGGTGGTAGGATCCAGGGCCTGTATCTGGGTACCCTGACTCTGCTCAGGGTGGTCAACTGCCCACCCACGGAATTACGTCGGCCGTGTTTGTTCCCGTGAACCTACAGTATCACCACTCCTTTGGGGTGGACTGTGCATGCCTTCGTAACCGTTGTAATTCTCTCACAGTGAGGTCAAGCTCTTTCCTGGACATTGTCCACTCGAGTTGCTCTGCAAAAAAGTTGCAGTCGTCCATGTACTTTGTCCATTTCTAAATCTCTTGAGGATTTTTAAAGTTTTTTTTTTTTTTTAGGTAATTTGCTGATTTAAAAAGATACATATGTGGAAGTTGTGGTACATATACAGAATGTAATATTATTTAGCTGTTGAAAAAAGAACACATTACTAAGCTATTTAAAAAAAAAACGCATTTGAGTCAGTTCTAATGAGATGGAGGAAACTGGAGCCTATTATACAGAGTGAAGTAAGTCAGAAAGAGAAACACCAATACAGTATCAGTTCAGTTCAGTTCAGTCATTCCGTCATGTCTGATTCCTTGCGACCCCATGGATCGCAGCACGCCAGGCCTCCCTGTCCATCACCACCTCCCAGAGTTCACCTAAACTCATGTACATCAAGTTGGTGATACCACCTAAACTCATGTACATCAAGTTGGTGATGCCATCCAGCCATCTCATCCTTGGTCATCCCCTTCTCCTCCTGCCCCCAATCCCTCCCAGCATCAGAGCCTTTTCCAATGACAGCTCTTCCCATGAGGTGGCCAAAGTACTGGAGTTTCAGCCTTAGCATCGTTCCTTCCAAAGAACACCCAGGGCTGATCTCCTTTAGAATGGACTGATGGGATCTCCTTGCAGTCCAAGGGACTCTCAAGAGTCTTCTCCAACACCACAGTTCAAAAGCATCAATTCTCCGGCGCTCAGCTTTCTTCACCGTCCAACTCTCACATCCATACATGACCACAGGAAAAACCATAGCCTTGACTAGACGGACCTTTACTGTATACTAACGCATATATAAGGAATTTAGAAAGATGGTAACAACAACCCTATATATGGGACAGCAGAAGAGACACAGATGTAAACAACAGACTTTTGGGCTCTGTGGGAGAAGGCAAGGGCGGGATGATTTGAGAGACTACTATTGAAACTTGTATATTACCATATGTGAAATAGATCGCCAGGGCAAGTTTGATGCATGAAGCAGGGCACTCAAAGCCGGTGCTCTGGGACAACCCAGAGGGATGAGGTGGGGAGGGAGGTGGGAGGGGGGTTTGGGACAGGGGGACACATGTACACCCATGGCTGATTCATGTTGGTGTATGGCAAAAACCACCACAATATTGTAAGGTAATTAGCCTCCAATTAAATTAATAATTATTTTAAGAAAAAGATATGTATGTATGTGTGTGCTCAGCTGTGTCCGACTCTTTGTGACCCCAAGGACTGTAGCCTGTCAGGCTCCTCTGTCCATAGGATTCTCCAGGCCAGAATACTGGAGTGGGTTGCCATTTCCTCCTCCAGGAGATCTTTCCAACCCCAGGATCAAACCTGGGTCTCCTGGGTCTCCTGCATTGGCAGCTGGGTTCTTTACCACTAAGCCCCCAGGGAAGACCAAAAATATATACCCAGATACAGTCCATGTCAGTAAAGGGAAGTTATGTAAGCCTTTTTCTCATCTGTGTCTTGATTTTTACCTCCAAAGTCTTGTCTTGCCTTGTGCAGAATAAAAGGAAGTGAAAGTGAAGTCGCTCAGTCCTGTCCGACTCTTTGTGACCCCGTGGACTGTAGCCCACCAGGCTCCTCTGTCCATGGAATTTTCCAGGCAAGAATACCGGAGTGAGTTGCCATTTCCTTCTCCAGGGTGTCTTCCCCACCCAGGAATCGAACCAGGGTCTCCCATACTGCAGGCAGATGCTTTACCATCTGAGCCACCAGGGAAACTCGGGATGAAAGAACGTAATGTCAAATTTTCAATGATTTTAAGAGATTTTCAAAAATGATTGACTTTGTGCTAATTTGAGGAATATGGGCTTCCTGGGTCGTTCAGCTAGTAACCAATCTGCCTGTAAGGCAGGAGACCCCGGTTTGATTCCTGGGCTGGGAAAATCCCCTGGAGGAGGGCATGGCAAGCCACTCCAGTATTCTTGCCTGGAGAATCCCCATGGACAGAGGAGCCTGGCGGGCTCCAGTCCATGGGGTCACCAAGAGTCAGATACCACTGAATGACTAAACACAGCGCAGTTTGAGGAATAGTGTACAATACCCATACTCGTGCAAAACACACCCCCTGTGAAAACGCTGAGCATTGCAGCGCCCCAGGAAGTTCCCTCGTGTGCCTACCCACTGATCTGAGCCCCTCTCCAAGTCAGCCCTCCCCGACAGCCACCTGTTCCCAGCTTCCGGGTGGATTCGCTTGGAAGTTGTCAATCATCCTGTAAATTTCATCTTACAGAGTCTTCTCTTTGGTGATCGGCTCCTTCCACCCGAGCGTAGGGTTCTCGAGACACACCCGTGGTAGGGGGTGTATAAACGGCTCATCGCTTGTACCGAGGACATTCTTAGCAGCAGTAGACAGTGTGTTGGTCTCTCCTCCTGTGGACGGAACAGTGGTGGGTCTCCAGCATGGGGTGCTGATGAGTAAAGCTTACATGAGCAAGTCTATGTGTGGACATAAATTTTTTTTTTTCAAATCTTTCTTGATTTGGCTGTGCCTCTTCTTAGTTGTGGCATACAGGATCTTTAGCTGGGTGTGGCATGTGACTTTTATTTCTCTGACCAGGGATAGATCCCAGGGCCCCCTACATTGGGAAAGTAGAGCTTCAAAGTCACGGGAACCTCTAGATTTTTTTTTTTTTTTCTCAAAAGTCATTTGGCTCTTCTGGGCCCTTGACAACTCCTCATGAGTTTCAGGAGTTGCTTGTCAACAAAGCTTGCTGGTAGGATAATTAGAATTGCATTCCATCTCTGGATAATCTGCAGACAATTGCGAGCTTGATGATACTGAGTCATCTAATCCTTATTTGTGACTTACCTTTTCATGTATCTCAATCGACTTTTAATTCCCTCTCAGCACTGTTTTGTTATTTCAGGGTAGAGGTTTTGCTCCACTGTTGTTCAATCTATTTCCATTGTTCTCTGTTTTATGACGTTACTGTGGATGGCATTTTGGTACGTGAAATTTCATTTGTTCAGAAGTATGTTGTGTAAAAAGACTGACCTTCTGTTTATTGACCTTTGATTCTGTACCCACGCTGAATTCACTCGTTAGGATTAATTGTTGTTTACTTTTGTTAACCTAGCATGGAATAGATGAGCTGCGAGGACCAGATGGTTGGATGGCATCACCGACTCGATGGACATGAGTTTGAGCAAACTCCGGGAGTAGGTGATGGACAGGGAAGCGTGGCGTGATGCAGTACATGGGGTCGCAAAGAGTTGGACACGACTGAGTGACTGAACTGACCTGAGCATAGAATAATGAAAGTATTAAAAATATTAAAAAGTGTTTATTTGGGGCTGTGATGGGTCTCTGTTGCTGCACGTGGGTTTGCAGAGAGGGAGCAGGGCCTCCTTTCGAGGTACACAGGTATTTTCACTGTGGCGGCTTCTTTTGTTGGAGCTTAGAAGTTGTGGCTCATGGTTTCTCGAGCACAGACTCAGAAGTTGTGAGACATGAACTTAGCTGCCCCCTCAGCATTGTGGGATCTTCCCAGATCAGGGATCGAACCTGTGTCCCCTGCCTTGGCAGGCGGATTCTTCACCACCGAGCCAGCAGGGAAGCCCAGTAATGGTTTGTACATCTCAGCACTTTCCTACCCAGAAAAGCGTGTCTCTGCACTGATAGACCCTTACTTCTCCCTTGTTAATATTCTTACTTTAACTAATACAATCCACCGTGTTATTGCACCTTGACCTCCAGTACAACCGTGGATAAAGATGAGAGTGAACATTCTCTCTTTTTTATCCTTGTCGGAGTGGAAAGCCTTCCGTCTTTCATCAGCAGACTTCGTAATCTCAACTGGGTCTTGAGTTTTATCACAAGCCCTTTCTGTATCGGAGAAGACCCTGATGCTGGGAAAGATTGAGGGCAGGAGGAGAAGAGGGCGACAGAGGATGAGGTGGTTGGATGGCATCACCGACTCAATGGACATGGGTTTGGGTAAATTCCAGGAGTTGGTGATGGACAGCGAGGCCTGACGTGCTGCAGGCCTTGGGGTCACAGACAGTCAGACATGACCGAACGACTGAACTGAACTGATTCCAAAAGGCTGGCCATCCCCCTGTCTTCAAAACACGCTCTGTGCTTACTTAACTTCTACGCCCTCGTTCACGTGATGTCCAAAATTACCTTCTGTCCTCTACTCGCTTTCATTGGAATTCCATCATTTGGAGCCCCATGGAAGATCCAGTTCCCGGGAGAAAATTTCTGATCTCATTCTTTCGGTGATAGAGATGCATTTTTTTTCCTCTGTGACGTTGGAGTAGGCGAGAGTAAATGAAGTTTGCACACGTCCTTAGACCTTTAGTGTCTCTCATGTTTCGTAAGCTCCTTCTCTCACAGCAGTGCGTTGTTCAGTGAGGAGGAGCAACCACGTCTTTCTCTTTCCTCGGAAGCCCCACCAAAGTGGGTGCCAGGCCTTGTGCGAAATTCAGGGTGCACATGTCACAGTTGGTATTTCATGTATTAATGTTGGCATTGTTAGGCTCTTTTTTTTTTTTTAATCATGTATACCTTCCAGTGTTCTTATTAAATGATGTTGAAGTATTCACGTTGCTCACAGGGAACCAGACATAACAGGAGATTCGTGTTCCATTCTCTTGAATGTTGACTCCTGACTGATGTCCCAGAAAAGTCTTTGTTGGTTCAGGGAGAGATTACTTGGGGCTTTGGATCTGGTTTTTTTTTTTTTTTTTCCACAGTTTTTCTGGGTTTTGTTCCTTTCCTCCCCTTATTCTGGCATACATCATGGCCCTCTGACTGAACACCACTTCAAATCAGTGCTCAGAAATTTCCAGCATAAAGCCAGACCTCGGAGTGGATGAAAGCATCTCTGAATCATATAGGCAGGGAGGAAGACACCTTTTAGGGTACAAGGTCCGGGGAGCCTCAGGCAGTTCCCTGAGGGGGATAGAGCAGGATTCACCTGATTGGTGGTTGCTATGGAAATCAAGGCCTGCCTACCCACACTGGGTGTGATCACGCCCCAGTGGGTAGGGGGAGGACTGGGGGAGTGCTGGAGGTGGAGGCAGGGGAGACTCAGGTGGTGCTGACCCAGCCCTGTAGTTACTTAGAGCAGGAAGCATGGTATTAAATCTGCCATGTGTACGGAAGTCGGTCAGCAGATGTTTAGAACCACAATCCACCCATTTTAAACTCTTCAGTGAAGTTCCATTCAGTTCAGTCACTCACTCGCTCAGTCATGTCCGACGCTTTGGGACCCCAGGGACTACAGCATGCCAGGCCTCCCTGTCCATCACCAACTTCTGGAGCTTGCTCAAACTCATGTCCATCGAGTCAGTGGTGCCATCCAACTATCTCTTCCTCTGTTGTCTGCTTCTCCTCTCGCCTTCAATCTTTCCCAGCATCAGGGTCTTTTCAAATGAGTCAGCTCTTCGCATCAGGTGGCCAAAGGATTGGAGTTTCAGCTTCAGCATCAGTCCTTCCAATGAACACCCAGGACTGATCTCCTTTAGAATGGACTGGTTGGATCTCCTTGCAGTCCAAGGGACTCTCAAGCATCTCCTCCAACACCACAGTTCAAAAGCATCAATTCTTTGGCCCTCAGCTTTCTTTATGGTCCAACTCTCACATCCATACATGACTACTGGGAAAACCATAGCCTTGGCTAGACGGACTTTTGTTGGCAAAGCCTGGCATGCTGCAGTCTCTGGGGTGGCAAAGAGTCGGACACGACTGAGCAACTGAGCTGAACTGAACTGTGTCTTACTTGCAGCTTACAAGATCTTTAGTTGTGGCATGCAAACTCTCAGTTGCACCATGTGGGGATCCTAGTTCCCTGACCAGGGATTGAACCCAGGCCCCCCTGCACTGGGAGCTGGAATCTTGCCCACTGATACCACCAGGAACGTCCCAAGGTCTGTACTTCTGCTATGAAGTGAGAGAATCGTATCTTCCTCTTTTTAAAGCCAGGAATTCATCTTTAATCTTTCTTACGTGATTATCCTTACCTAGAGCCATGAGCTTGAGGACCAAAGGCTGATTTTAACGGTGAGGATCTGCGGAAAATAAACTAAGTACCAAGAAGAAAACGTGTGCCAGATATCATTTCCAAAAAGTTACAGTGATGTGTATTCATATCAGAATTTGGAAGGAAGAGTATAAATCTTAACAGGATGCTTGTGGACAGCGATCATCCAGAAAATGAGGAAAAGGTTGACACGTATCTTTTTCACGTTCACTTACATGAGCAGGTCGAGTCAAGAAAACATCACTTAATTTAGGTTTTTGTAAGTTTCCCTAAAGCCAAAAAGAGAACAGATTTATCTGAGAAGAAATGTCACCAAAGTTTTACATCAGTCCTGAGTGAGTGTCCTGAAACATTTTGAAAATATCGAGACAACAAACCAAAAGTTTGTTTTCTGGTTTGTTTTTTTTTTCCTTTCTCTTTCACTAAGATTTTCTTATTTGCATATAATCTCCCAGATCTACGATGAGCCTGTCATGTCCCCCCCCCCCCGTGTCTTTTTGAATTACTGCTGAAAGGAAAGTTTCCCTATTTAAGAACTAAAGTGTCTTTCTATGTGTTCTTATAATCCCCCGGCTAGGTAAACTGATGTAATTTATATTTGTACCATAAACATTGGGAATATTTTTTTTCCTCCCAAAGTCTTTTTTTTTGAAAGAAAAAACCAAAAAGTTGTGAGTGGTAGAAAACAGAGAGATTTTGCCAAATGGAAAGGAAAATTATCTGCATAGTTCAAGTCAGGCACACACGTTTGCAGAATGTCTCACGTGAGACCAGGGAGCCCATGCGTTTCCCTGAGTTATCGCGGAGGAAACTGGTGTCGTGTGACTTGTAACGCCGCTGGAGTATCTTGGTGAGCTATTGTCTACAGACGTCTGATGGAGCAAACAGACCCCAGGAACCCCAGGCTCTTGTGAAATCTCCGCTCAAGCGCTGTTAAGTCGGTCAAGATTTATGACTCCTGAATCCAAAGACAGGAACACAAATCTCATTATCCCCATTACTTAACGTAAGACGATCGCAAACACCCTGCCTTGCAGGCAGGCACCAAAGGGTGGTGGCACTCTGAGCATTTAAAATGCTTACCATTGCGTTCGGGGGGAAGGATGGAAAATCACTTAAGAGTCCACATTCTTTACCAGCTCCTAGCGGTGCGTCCCATGGAATCACGCAGAAAACACGACCACAAATTAAATGGACAGGCTTAGGAATGCGGTACCTTCCTCTCGGAATTTTCCAGTGCTTTATACATCAGGGGATGTCTACTTCTCACCTAGAGGACTCATATTTCTGGATTATACAATGGTTTCTGTCTCCTCATGGGTTATTACCTTTTTTTTTTTAAGTTGGTGGAAAAATTTTATTTACGATGTTGTGTTGGTTTTTGCCATGCAGCAGTGCGAATCAGGCATAATTATGCGTATGTGGCCTCCTTCTTGAGCCTCCACTTGGTTTGTCAATACTGGTCTTCCAGATTCCATATATGCGCATTAATAGATGGTACCTGTTTGTCTGTTTCTGACTGACTTTCCTCTGTCTAAGAGGCTTTAGGTTCATCTGCATCACTACAGCGGACTCCGATTTGTTCCTTCTCTATGGCTGAGTAGTATTCCATCGTGTACAAGCACTGTATCTTCTTTATCCGTTCATCCCTTGATGGACGTCTAGGTTGCTTCCACATCCTGGCTATCGTGCATAGCACTGGAATGAACAGTGGTGTACGTCTTTCAGAAGTGTGGTTTTCTGAGGTTATATGCTTGGCAGTGCGATTGCTGAGTCATACGGTAGATTTATGCCTAGTTTCTTAAGGAATCTCTATACCATTTCCCATAACGGCCTGTATCAGTTTACACTCCCACCCACAGGGTAGGAGGGTTCCCTTTCTCCACATCCTCTCCAGCTTAGATTGTTCGTAGACTTTTTGATGATGGCCCTTCTGACCAGTGTGAGGTGATGCCTCAGCGTAGTTTGGATTTGCACATCTCTCATCATGAGTGACGTTGAGCCTCTTTTCATGTGTTTTTTGGCCATCTGTACGTATTTTCTTTGAAAAATGTCTGTTGAGGTCTTCTGCCCATTTTTTTGATTGTGCTGTCTTTCTGATATTAAGCCGTATGAGCTGCTTGGTTATCTTGGAGATTAACCCTTTGTCGGTTGCTTGAGTATAATCTTGAAGAATAAAAACACTTTCAGCCCTTCTCCTGAAATACACACGGTGAAATGAAGAGCTAAATGTGCAGTTTTCCGCTTCTCCATCTTAGCATTATTTGATTTTGAGATGAGACAGTCCGTGGGAGCTGGGAAAGAGCCAAGATTCAGAGAGCGCCATGAATATAGCCTCTGAGGTTTTTCAGTGAGCATAGTACGCAGTGGTGATGTCACTGTGAGACTTTAGGGGAAACATTGTTTTAAATCCATTTCCGGTGAGAATTTGGCCTCTATGTGAAAGCTTCCTCTGATGCTCGTCTAAATGGTGTCAATCTATGGGATAACGGATTTACTCGGAGGGGACACTGCCTGAATGAGGGACATCCCCCAGATCAGGCTCACAACTGAAAAAAAAAAAATTATTCCAAGACTTGTAACTGCAGAATTTGGCCCCGGTTCACAGAAAGCAATGAGAGCTTGGTCCAGGGATATGGGGAGTAGGTCCTGGTGGAGAGCTGACTTGTTGCAAAAGTCAGCTTGATGCTTGGACAGTCCCCGGTGTCTGGATCTGGGGCAGGCAGTGAAGGGCCTCCCACTGGAGAGACCATTCACGCTGTCTTCACATGAGCACCACCCGCGTCGGCGAGGCACACGTCTCGTTTTCTCGGGACAAACTCGTCAGTGCCAGGCTGAGGTCGTCTGGGTCTCAGACTCTGCCAGGGCCTTGGTACCTGGAAGAAGAACCATTTCCAGCATCTCAGGGAGTTTGACCACTTGGTGGACAGTCGCCCTCCAGCTCTGTCTGCAGGTCAGTGTACCGGTGGGAGCCGCTGTGAGCCCTTCTGAGATGCTGTTTTCTCGAGGGGGTTCAGCAGTGCTGGGGTTTCAGAAGCTTTCGAGCCTCAGCTTAAACCCCTGGGCCTTCTACCTGCCATCTGAGCTCAGGCTTCAGCGTAGAAACAATGCTAAACTCCTTCCAGGAGAGAGCGAGAAGAATCCATTCCAGACTGAGTCTCAGGGAGCAGGGCTGTTTCATCACCGTCTCTTCTATTCGTGGAGTGGACTAAACCTGCTTAGGGTATTCTTAAAACCCGTTCCAAATGGGAATAAGACACTCAAAGCTCATTTATTTTATTCAGACCTCCTTTTTGTGTCTCGTCCTTCCTTCCTTCCCTGACCCTTCACCCCAGACAATGGGACTAAGAGATGCTTTTTTTTTTTTTTTTTTTTTTTTTGCCCTAGGGAGAAAGAATTGGCAGTGAGGTTTCTGACCCGAATTCCTCAAATACATGTCGTGTGGGTGGGATTGCCTGGAAATCCATCATGACATTGAACTCCGTGAATGGAATGAGCAACACTGTATACATGTAATTAAACTTGGTATCTGCCACTGCAAGCTAAGCTTGAACTGAAATATAAATCACTGCACATCTCTGGGTAAGCAAGAAGTTGTGTCTTGAGGTCATACCGACTGAATCTTTGGAGGAATTGACTGCGGCGATAGAGCTGGCTTTCCGGTATGTTTGAGCTGTGGTGTTAGGCTCTCTGATACACAAAAGCCAGGTTCTAGGGAGGCAGAGAGGAAGCCCCAGGGTGGACGGTCAACGTTGAAGCGGGACACGGCAGGACACCTCATACCATGAAGCCCAGTGGATCTTCCCCTCACCAGAAACACGCCTGATAACTAGTTAGGTTTCCAGGCTGTGCCAGGCGTCTGCAGAAGTGTCTGGAATGCCTGAGCTGTTCAGCAGAAACGGCAGAACTTGTGCGAGGCCCAGCTCCAAATGTGAGAGCTGGAAGCCGTCACGCTCGCCTACATTCAGTTTTGCAACGATGCACGTTCTAGAAGGTGCTTATTGACGTACAGTGAGCTCTAATGTCACGTACTGTATGCTGCATTCTCTGGTTGCCCCAGATTTGATATCAGACGTTCACAGAACGAGCAGTATCACTTTTATTTCTGACAGGACTTTCTTACAGGTCATTCTCTTTAAAAAAAAAACAAAAACTTTTTTTGCTATTTATTTATTGCTGTACGGGGTCTCATTGCAGTGGCCTCTCTTGTTGGGGAACACAGGATCTAGGGCACCTGGGCTCAGGAGTTGCGGCCCCCGGGCCCCAGGGCACAGACTTGGTGCTTGTGGAGCATGGACTTAGTTGCTCCACAGCACGTGGGATCTTCCTGGACCAGGGATCGAATCAACCCACGTTTCCCTGCACCGGTGGGTGGATTCTTTACCACTGGACCACCAGGGAAGCCCTACGTTTATGTTTCTTTTATCTCAATTTTCATCCTTGTTTCTCCTTTATTCTACTCAATTAAAAAAAATTTTTTTAATGTCTTTGTCTCTGTAGGATCTTAAGTTTTATTACAGCGTATACAGGCTTCATTGCATCATACAGGGATCTTTCCTGTACAGTGAGTTAAGGGCAGCCTTTCATTGGTAACGTGTGTGTGTGTGTCTGTGTATTTGAAATAAATGCTGGGCATCGCTTGTAGTTTGAATTACTGATCAAACCTCGATATTCTCATCCTTCTAGCTTGGCTTTGGAAAGCTCGTGAGTCGTCGTGAAGTCTGGTCTCCCCTTCAGTGCTAGGTAGTGAAGTCTTAGTAAGTGGGAGACGTCCCAGCCCTATACATTTTCCCTTTTTCTCTCTTCAGAGTCAGCCAACCAAAGGTGTTCTCAGTATTTACAGGCAGGGATGATAGTTTCTGAGCCTGTTTTCCGATTGCTGGGAACCTGCATCTATTAAACACATAGTTCCCCCTAACCATTTCTGCCTTCCTTATTATATTAAGAGCTCTTTGGTGACTGGGAGCATTTCTGTTGGATTCAGATCTCAATGGGGCTTCCCTGGTGGCTCAGTGGTAAAGAATCCACCTGCGGGAGACCTGGGGTTGATCCCTGGGTTGGGAAGATCCCCTGGAGAAGGGAAAGGCTACCCACTCCAGTATTCTGGCCTGGAGAACACAGACAGAGGAGCCTGGCGGGCTCCATGAGGTTGCAAAGAGTCAGACACCACTGAGCGAATAACACTTCACTTTTCTCACATCTGTAAATGACTGCTGGAAAAACCAGGGGCTTGACTGTATACAGACCCTCGCACACGCACACACACACACTTTTCCAGATTCTCCTCCATCATGACCTATCACAGGATACTGAATGGAGCTCCTTGTGCTCTATAGTAGGTCCTTATTGTTTATCTGTCCTGTATATAATTATTTACCAACCCCAAACGGTTAGTCGGTCCCTTCCCCACCCCCTCGGTAACCGCGTATCTATGAAGAAGTCACTTTTTATGAATGACAGAGCGTATTAGACTGGAAAGCTTTGAATTATGTTCCCCTGAGGTTCTCAATAAGTCAGCCTAGAAGCCGCACACTCATAATGACAGAGTCGAGGCTTGTAAAATCCACTTAGAAGATTCTGATTTTTTTCAGTCGTGTTACAAAGACAGGAGCCTCATTCCCTTTTATCATTTATACTTGTGAACCACTAATGTATGCATGACCTTGCTATACATGATTAAATTTCACTTTAAGTGGGGAATGTTAATATTTTAACTCAGTAGTTTAAATGCTAGTAATACTAATGTTGTCTTTCTAAGGGAGAGTTTTTCAAATTCAATTGGAATCTTCTTAAATTTTGTTTCTGCAGTGTTGGAAAAGACCCTTCTAGTGGGGTGGATTATCCTAGATCTAAGATAATGAAAAACCAATGTATGTGTGACTTGAATGCATTTGGGGATTTGCTTGAATAGGCATCCCATTCTTTTTTATCAGTGACTGTTTGGGACACAGTCTCCCAAAGGGACTGCAGTCAACAAGCTGTGCCTCTTCAGGCTTCAGCTGTAAGCTGGAGCACGTCAGTGTCATCCGCTTCCCGCAGGCCTGACCAGGTCTCCTCTCCAAGCCCAGAACCAAGAGGGGCGGACCCTGGAGCTCCCACTCTGTGGGTCAGAGGTGTAACTCTAGGACCAGGAGAGCTGGAAAAATGCAAAGCAGTGACTCGATATTCCCTCTTGAGTTTGAGCAAACTCAGGAAGATACTGATGGACAGGGGAGCCTGGCGTGCTGCCGTCCATGGGGTTGCAAAGAGTCAGACATGCCTGAGCAACTGAACAATAGCAACCTGATTCTTTAGCATCATTCTCCGGAAGTCTCCGGAAGTCCTGGGATGCGTTTACCCATTGCTCTACCTTCCCCGGCTTTAGTAAGAGCGTATTATGTTGTTCTCGCTGTTGTTGCTCTTGTTCAGTCGCTCAGTCGTGTCCGACTCTTTGTGACCCCGTGGACTGCAGCACGCCAGGCTTCCTGTCCATCACCAACTCCCAGAGCTTACTCAAACTCTTGTGCATCAAGTCGGTGATACCATTTAACCATCTCATCCTCTGCTGTTCTTTCTCCTCCCGCCTTCAATCTGTCCCCAGATTGAAGACCACATCAGGGTCTTTCCCAGTGAGTCGGCTTTTCCCACCAAATGGCCAGAGTATTGGAACTTGAACCTCAGCAACAATCCTTCCAATGAATATTCAGTATTGGTTTCCTTTAGGATTGACCGGCTTGATCTTACCGGCTTGAGAGTCAAGAGTCTTCTCCAACACCACGCTTCAAAAGCATCAATTATTTGGCGCTCAGCCTTCTTTATGCCCCAACTCTCACATCCATACACGACTACTGGAAAAACTATAGCTTTTAGTATAAGCACCTTTCTCAGCAAAGTGATGTCTCTGCTTTTTAATAAGCTGTCTATGTTGGTCATAGCATTTCTTCCAAGGAGTAAGTGTCTTTTAATTTCATGGCTGCAGTCACCATCTGCAGTGATTTTGGAGCCCCCCTCAAAATAAAGTCAGCCACTGTTTCCCCATCTATTTGTCATGAAGTGGTGGGACCAGATGCCATGATCCTAGGTTTTTGAATGTTGAGTTTTAAGCCAGCTTCATCACTCTCCTCTTTCACCTTCAAGAAGCTCTTTAGTTCCTCTTCATTTTCTGCCACTAGGATCTTGTCATCTGCATATCTGAGGTTATCGATATTTCTCCTGGCAATCTTGATTCCAGATTGAGATCCATCCAGTCCAGTGTTTCTCATGATGTGCTCTGCATAGAAGTTAAATAAGCAGGGTGACACTATACAGCCTTGACGGACTCCTTTCCCAATTTCGAAGCAGTCAGGTGTTCCATGTCCAGCTCTAACTGTTGCTTCCTGACCTGCATACAGGTTTCTCAAGAGGCAGGTCAGGTGGTCTGGTATTCCCATCTCTTTCAGAATTTTCCACAGTTTGTTGTGATCCACGCAGTCAAAGACTCTAGCATAGTCAATGAAGAAGAAGTAGATGTTTTTCTGGAATTCTCTTGCTTTTCCCATGATCCAGTGAATACTGGCAATTTGATCTCTTGTTCCTCTCTGCCTCTTAGAAACCCAGCTTATACATCAGAAATTTCTCAGTTCACATTCTGCTGAAGCCTAACTAGAAGGATTTTGAGCATTACCTTGCTAGTGTGTGAATGAGCACAATTGTATGGTAATTTGGACTTTCCTTGTGGCTGGTAATGAATTCGCCTGCAATGCAGGAGACCTGGGTTCGATCCCTGGGTTGGGAAGATCCCCTGGAGAAGGAAATTTCTACCCACTCCAGTATTCTGGCCTGGAGAATTCCATGGATGGTATAGTCCATGGGGTTACAAACAGTTGGACTGAGCAACTTGTAAGGTAAGGTACAGTAATTTGAACATTATTTTTCATTTTCCTTCTTTGGGATTGGGATGAAAACTGACCTTTTCCAGACTTGTGGCCACTGCTGAGTTTTGCAAATTTGCTAGCTGATTGGGTGCAGCACTTTCAAAGCATCATCTTTTAGGATTTGAAATAGCTCCACTGGATTCCATCACCTCCACTAGCTTTGTTTGTAGTGATGCTTCCTAAGGCCCACTTGACTTCACATTCCAGGATGTCTAGCTCCAGGTGAGTGATCACACCGTGATTATCTGGGTTGTGAAGATCTTTTTGTACAGTTCTGTGTATTCTTGCCATCTCTTCTCAATATCTTCTGTTTCTGTTAGGTCCATACCATTTCTTTCCTTTATTGAGCCCATCTTTGCATGAAATGTTCCCTTGGTATCTCTACTTTTCTGGAAGAGCTCCCTAGTCTTTCCCATTCTATTGTTTACCTCTATTTCTTTTCACTGATCACTGAGGAAGGCTTTCTTATCTTTCCTTGCTATTCCTTGGAACTCTGCATTCAGATGCTTATATCTTTCATTTTCTCTTTTGCTTTTTGCTTCTCTTCTTCTCACAGCTATTTGTAAGGCCTCCACAGACAGCCATTTTGATTTCTTGCAGTTCTTTTTCTTGAGGATGGTCTTGATCACTCCCTCCTGTAGAGTGTTACCAAGCTCTGTCCCATAGTTCATCAGGTACTCTGTCTACCAGATCTAATCCCTTGAATCTGTTCATCAGCAGCAGCGTATAATCATAAGGGATTTGATTTAGGTCATACCTGAATGGTCTAGTGGTTTTCCCTACTGTCTTCAATTTAAGTCTGAACTTAGCAGTAGGAGCTCATGATCTGAGTCACAGGTCCAGGTCTTGTTTTTGCTGACTCTGCATAATTTCTCCATCTTTGACTGCCAAGAATATAATCAATGTGATTTCAGTATTGACCATCTGGTGAAATCCATGTGTAGGGTCATCCCTTGGTCCCTGGAAAAGGGTGTTTGCTATAAACAGCACATTCTCTTGACAAAATTCTGTTTGCCTTGGCCCTGCTTCATTTTGTACTGCAAGGCCAAACTTGCCTGTTAATTCCAGGTATCTCTTGACTTCCTAGTTTTGCATTCCAGTCCCCTATGATGAAAAGGACATCTTTTCTTGGTGTTAGTTCTAGAAGGTCTTGTCTTTCTTCATTGAAACGGCCAGGTTTAGCTTTTTTGGCATCAGTGGTTGGGGCATAGACTTGGATTACTGTGATGTTGAATGGTTTGCCTTGGAAATGAACAGAGATCGTCTATCATTTTTGAAGTTGCACCCAAGTACTTCATTTTGGACCCTCTTGTTGACTATGATGGCTACTCCATTTCTTCTAAGGGATTCTTGCCCAGAGTAGTAGATGTAATGGTCATCTGCGTTAAATTCACCCACTCCAGTCCATTTAAGTTCAGTGATTCCTAAAATGTCGACGTTCACTCTTGCCATTTCCTGCTTGACAATTTACAACTTCCAAGCTACCTTGACTCATGGACCTAACATTCCAGCTTCCTGCGCAATATTGCTCTTGACAGCAACGGACTTGACTTTCACCACCAGACGCATCCACAGCTGAGCATCATTTCCGCTTTGGCCCAGCCAATTCATCCTTTCTGGAGTTGTTAGTAATTGCCGTCTGCTCTTCCCCAGTTGTGTATTTGGACAGCTTCCAACCTGGGGAGCTCATCTTCTGGGAGTATCTTTTTTGCCTTTTCATACAGTCTATGAGGTTCTCACAGCAAGAATCCTGGCATGGATTGCTATTTCCTCCTCCAAGGGACCGCATTTTGTCAGAACTCTTCACTATGACCCGTCCCTCTTGGGTGGCCCTGTGCAGCATGGTTACAGCTTAATTGAGTTACACAAGCCCCTTCGCCATGACAAGGCTGCGATCCATGAAAGCCATATTAAAAAAAAAAAATCAGACAACTTGGGAGTTAAACTAGATTACATTAGGGAAAAATCAAAATGTTCTCTGGCTTTATTAAGAGGGAATCTTTGTTACGAATAACACAACGGTAACTGTAATAATTGCTTATACCCACATATACCTGATGCGTGTGTGCTGAAAAACTTTGGGTAACAGAGAACATAATGTTATCTGGACTGTCTAAACACCAAGTGTTTACTTTGCCTAACTACATGTTGAATAGTGAATTGTTCTGTTTAATAAGCAAAATGCTTTCAGTATTTAAACATCATATCCGTACGACCCCAAAGAGTAAGGCTGCTTAATGATTTCCACTGATTTTTCGTGGAATGAGGTGAATCTGATGAATAACTTGGTCGCAGTGTACACTTTGACACGCAAGTGAACTCCTGGCACCCAGGATGATCGTGACGAAGAACTTCTGAACAATCTCATGTACATTGGAAGGCTGGAAAAGCCTGAAAGAGTCTTCGATGATTTACAGTAGAAAGGCTCTTGTTATTCTTTTAAATACCCCTTGAAGAAAGGCCAGATAACAGAGGGCAGGTTTCATCTCAATTTGTATCCATGTCCTCTCTAAGCATCTAATCTCTGGCAGCATTTCATGAAATTACAGGATGTACGATCTGCATGAAGACATGATTCAGAGAATGTCGGGGAAATTTATCTGTCCTCTGTTAAACTGCCTCTGGCATATTACCATGTGAGCCCCAAACCATTAGTTAAGAGCTTTACAAAGGTTACATGCCAGGACTCATCCAATTTATACCAGTTTGGTGCCATAGTGATAAGAAACACTGATGGACGTTTTCTGACTTCAGCTGTATCTAGTTTGACATGATTGCTGAAATGTAGTTCAGCAATATGTATTATATTTACTTTTTTTTTTTTTTTTTTGGTTAGTTGGGTTTTTTCTTAACAGGCCAGTATGCATAGATGTAGGCTATCATACCACCAAAAAAAAAAAAAAAAGTCGCTCAGTCGTGTCCGACTCTTTGCGACCCATGGACTGTAGCCCACCAAACTCCTCCGTCCATGGGATTCTCCAGGCAAGAATACTGGAGTGGGTTGCTATTTCCTTCTCCAGGGGATCTTCCCGACTCAGGGATTGAACCCAGGTCTCCCACACTGCAGGCAGACCCTTATCATACCACATATCATGGTGTATACCAAAATGTTAATGCTGGTTTTTTTTTCTCCTCAAAGTCTCGAGTATTGGATTGTCCCAGCTTGCATGTCTGTTACTGTTGTTCAAGAAGTTACCGAAATGAGCTAACATCCGTGTGTGCATGTTCAGTTGCCCAGTCGTATCCGATTGTTCGCGACCCCATGGACTGTCGCCCGCCCAGCTCCTTTGTCCATGGTATTCTCCAGACAAGAATACTGGAGTCTGTTGCCATTGCCTCCTCCAGGGGATGTTCAAGACCCAGGGGTCGAATCTGTGTGTCCTGCATTTCTTGCATTGTAGGCAAATTCTTTACCACTGAGCCCCTGGGGAAGCTCCAACATCTGCTTCTAGTCAGATCGAAATAATCCCTCCACTGGAAGCTGGGCTTAACTGACCCTGTCATCTGCCACTTTGAGAAGCCTTATCAGAGGGAGAGCGGCCCCCTATTCAGATAGTAAGCTAACATTCTGGGGGAAAGTCTTTCTGCTCATAGTATGCCCACTTTGATGTCATGTAACTTCATTCAAGATAACGGATTGTGATCTGAATTAGAATGGAGATTCTTAACTTATGTAGTATATGTGTTACTCACCAAAAAGTGTTACCAGGTCATTCCACGTATTGCTATTCTGGTCAAATTAAGTCTGGAATGCCCTGTCCTTATTATTATTGTTCCGTTGCTCAGTAGTGTCAGACTCTTTTCAGCCCCATGGACCACAGCACGCCAGGCCTCCCTGTCCATCACCAACTCCTGGAGCTTGCTCAAACTCATGGCCATCGAGTTGGTGGTGCCATCCAACCATCTCATCCTCTGTCCCCTTCTCCTCCTGCCTTCATTCTTTCCCAGCATTAGGGTCTTTTCCAATGACTTAATTCTTCAAGTCAGATGGCCAGAGTATTGGAGTGTTAGCCCTGGGGGGCAGTCCTGAGCAGAAACCTTGGAATTGTCACTCCAAGGAAAGAAGGAGCTGAACTCTGAGACATCAGCTCCTTTCAGCCAGTGGTTGGGCCATTGTAGGAGGCCTTTATCTCCTGGCACTTGCAGAGTAGGCTCCGGTGGCCCGGGAAAGCCCTGCGCCAAGGGCACACTGTTGCTGGAAGACTGATGGACAGGCGAGAGCACTGTGCATGAAAACCATCAGGACTAAGAAATACAGGTGTGGGATGTCTGTATCTGTGACTGTGTCTATGTCTAATTGTATGTCTATCTACAGCTTCGTGTGTAATTGGATCTAAGTTTGTAACTATTTCTGTGAAGTGACGTGAAGTCGCTCAGTTGAGCCCGCCTCTTTGCAACCCCATGGATAGTGGCCTGCACCAAGCTCCTCCGTCCGTGGGATTTTCCAGGCACGAGTACTGGAGTGGGTTGCCATTGCCTTCTCCAGGGAATCTTCCCAACCCAGGGATCGAACCCAGGTCTCTCATATTGTAGACAGACACTTTACCGTCTGAGCCACCAGGGAAGTCCATAACGATTACTGTAACTGTACCTATATGTGTATCTGGAATTGTATCTGTATCTAAGTATACAACTGTCTGTGTCTGTTACTGTACCTGTATCTATATCTGTAAGCATATCTGTACATTTGTATATTTACACACAGATATGTCTGCCTATATGAATCCACACACTGATTATGACTTGGTTTAAAAAAAATCCTAAAAAAAAAAACAAAACAGAAAATGTCCAAGTTTTACAAAACACTTTCATACACGAAACTGCATAACAGCAGTACAGATTGACCCCCCCAATCATTTATAAGTTGGCTCATGTGTACACTGATGAAAAAAAAAGAGGATTGTGTAAAGTGAGACCCAGATCAAAGGGAAAATTATAGCAGAACTAATTGTCATTTGTCTTCCACGTAATGAAAAGGTGAATTCCATATGGCAAAGCCTGTGACAGAACTATTTATATCCACCTAAACTTTCCTTATTACCGTGAAAAAGACTGAATATAAATAAAGTACATCTTCAGTATACGAAACTAGAAAACAACTGGAAAAGCAAAATAAGACATCTGGTTTCTGGTTCCACAAGAAAGGAGAAAAATCAACAGCTCTTCTCAAATCCATGACAGAGAGGAAGACACCACTGTCCCCAGCACTGATGAATTGCTGGAGGCTCATGTGGACAAGTCTGAGAGTTGAAAATTCCAGGGGTGTGGGGGGTGGGGGTGCAATTTTCTGTGCACTTACTGCAAGGAACTCAATTAGGTTTTATACGGTAAATACTGGAGAAGGATGCCCTCACGATTCCAGCAGGAGGAAGGGGAACTCAGATAGCAGGAATCAGTAGTGTGTAAGTCACATCTGTTGGCTGCTTCGTCCAGCAACAGAGCACACGTGCTTCTCGAGATCACGTGCAATCACTCTCCAAGACAGACCCTATTCTGAGCCATAAGCACAAACTTGCAGGGATGGAAATCGTACACTATCTGCTCGCAGGACACAGCAGAATTAAGCTAGACATCGGAAACAGAAAGAGAGGTGGAAAACCCCAAATACATGGAAATGAGCACACCTCTCAATCACACAGAGGTAAAAGAAACCTCAAGAGAAAGTTTAAAGTATTATGAACTAGCTGGAAACGAAAACACCCCTTGTCAAAATTTGTCCAATGAGATGCAGGCATTAGGAACGAAGAGAAATCTAAACTCAGCAATCCGAGTTTTTAGTTGAAGGAAAGAAATAGTAAGAATCAGGAGAAATCGATGAAAATAGGAAAGCAATTATTAAAACTAAAAGGATAATAAGGGAATTCTGTGAATGACTTTACGTCCACATGTTTGGTGACCTAGATGAAATGAACCAATTCCTTGAAAGATAGAGTCTTTCCAAATTCACATAAGAAAGAGATGAAGTGAATGGGCCTAGCTCTCCTAAATAAACTGAATCAATAATTAATAGCAATAACCTTCCAGAGCAGAAAGCAGCAGGCGCAAGGGGGTTCCCTGGTGAACGTTACCAAACATGTGAGGAAGGAATTTTACCAGGTCTCCTACAGTCTCTGTCAGAGGACAGAAGCAGAGAGAATACGTCCTCACTCACTCTGTGAGAACCAGAGACATCACGAGCAAACTGGAGATAAACCTCTCTCCCGTGAACTCAGACGCAAAATCGTTAGGACAATGTTAGTGACTCAAATATAAAAAAGTATAAGAAGAATTATACTCTGTGACCAAGTGGGAAATCTTCTTGCAGTGAATCCAATGTGGGTTCTGTATTCAAAAATTAATGTAGTTCATGACATCAACACTTTGGAAAACACACACACACACACACACACACACACACGTGTTTCTATCAGTGGATCCACAGAAAACATTTAACAAAATCCAAAATATTCATGATAAAAAGCTCTCAGTAAACTAGCAGCAGAGATGAACTTCAACTCGATAAAAAGCATTCATAATAAAGCAAAATGATTAAAGAAAAGACTGAAAATTGCTAAAATAGGGCAAATAATAGCCATAATTAATGTCATAAATACATCCAGAAGCTATTCCTTTGAAGTAACTTTTTTTCAGAAAGTTAGATTAGAAAATTAGATGAAGCAAAAATGAATGAGATTATGAATAAAAATAGCAATGTAATCATATGTTAAAGAGATGGAAAGAAGTATGAGAACATATTTCGTACACTGCGATTGCAATCCACTTGAGAATTCTGAAGAGAATGGCTGATTTCTTGAAAAAATATCCCAAAGAGGCAGAAAACTGAATCCACAGGTCATCAAGGAGGGTGTTGAGAAAGCAACTTAAAGAGACGCAGGTTTTAAAAAAGTAATACTCATCAGACCCAGATGGTATTACAGCCGGCGTCTATTTGAGCTTTAAGGTATAAGCCATTTCTATGTAATGAAAACTTTTCTAGGCTGTAGAAAAAAAAACCTGGGAAACAGTCCAGTTTCATGGTATGGGTATAATTTTAATGCTGAAACTTGCTAAAGTACAAAATCATTGAACAAATTCTAGAATATATATGATTATTGTGTATGATTTGATGCAAAAGCTTACGGATTATTAGTCAGTAGAGAAGGCAATGGCAACCCATTCCAGCGCTCTTACCTGGAGAATCCCAGGGATGGGGGAGCCTGGTGGGCTGCCGTCTATGGGGTTGCACAGAGTCAGACACGACTGAAGGGACTTAGCAGCAGAGCCTAAGGTGTTCAGGAAGATGCCTGACATTCTCAGTCCAAGATGCAATGATGATTGAGGGTCTTCCTTTGCAACAAACTAAAGGGTGAACCATGCGTTCATATCCGTGGTAGCTCATGACCCAAGCTGCGAGACATGTTCAGTAGCTGCTCCTGAGTAAAGTCTGAGATAGGACTAGAGGGAAAGGGCCTCATCACGAAGAAGAATACACACCACCACTTATCATCAGAAAGAAGGAATAAAGTCGTTCTTTTAAAAATAGGAAAAACAAAACCAGGGGTGTGTGCCATCCAGGGGTATATGTTTAAAGGAGACCAGCCCTGGGTGCTCACTGGAAGGATGGATGCTGAAGCTGAAGCTCCAGTCCTCTGGCCACCTGATGCGAAGAGCTGACTCACTGGAAAAGACCCTGATGCTGGGAAAGACTGAGGGCAGGAGGAGAAGGGGACGACAGAGCACGAGATGGCTGGATGGCATCACTGACTCAATGGACACGGGTTTGGGTGGACTCCGGGAGTTGGTGATGGACAGGGAGGCCTGGCGTGTTGCTGTCCATGGGGTCGCAAAGAGTCAGACACGACTGAGTGACTGAACTGAACTGATGTGATATCACCATTCTTAGCCAACATTGCTTTGAAGCATTAAATCACCAAGGCCAGAGAAAAGAAATTATTTTACATAGTTTAAGTTACAGAAAAGTTTAGTATACAGATACTGATACTGTCTATCTAATTTTTTAAAATTAAAAGTATTTAGCAATTTGTAAGATAAGCTATTAGAATAAACGGTGCAAGTCACGTATAAAGCTTTCTCTCTATTCTAACCATATCCAAGAGGAAGTGAGGAAAATCCACACTGTATTCATAATAGCATAATGCATATAGCATAATAGCATAAAAGGATAGAAAGCCTAAGAAAAATATCATTATAATAAATTTATTATCTACAAACATGGCTTCATTTTCTTAGTCATTATCTCTCTCTACATCCTGTATGCATATAATGTGCGTCTTATATAAGGTATTTTTCTAATATATTTTTATGTAAGGACTTCAGTATATCATAGACCATATATTTATGAACATATATGTCCTGTGTCCGCTTAGTCACTCAAGTTGTGTCAGGCTGTTTGTGACCCCATGGGCTGTAGCCCACCAGGCTCCTCTGTCCATGGGATTCTCCTGGCAAAAATACTGAAGTGGGTTGCCATGCCCTCCTCCGGGGACTCTTCCTGAACCAAGGATCAACCCTCATCTCCTGCATTGCAGGCAGATTCTTTACCGTCTAAGCCACCAGGGAAGCCCACCCTTTGTAGAGCCCTGCCTTATATATATTACCTCTATGTAATAGATAAATTCAGGAGTGTTTTTGGTGCATATTGAAGGAAAAAATACTTTTGGTTGAGAGGATGAAAAAAATACACTGCTTCAAAATCAGTATATGGATCTGATACAGTTGCAAGCAGCATCGTGCTGCGGGTTTTTTTGTTTTTGCTTTTTGCTTTTTGAACCGAACAGGAAGGAAGACACCGAAGAGGTAGTGGACGGGTGCTCTCAGCTCTCGGGGCCACGCTGGAGTGGACAGCTCTGTCAGATGCTAGCTCTCCTGCAGCTCAGCCCACTTGCACGTTGAGTAAACGGACACTCCCACGCGAGGAGGAGATGCTCCTGAGGACCTGTTTTGTCTGCTTGCCCTAAATCAGTGCACTGGTACCCAAACATCCGGATTCAGCAGAGTTCCAGGAAAACAATGAGTGAGCACGCAATGTCACGATAACCACAGCTGCTGATTGGTGCAGTTCAGAGAGGGCGACCCTGCAGACCGCTGGGTGGCATTGAAGATGTTCCATACTCTCTCTGCTGCTTTTATTCTTCGCCATGTTGCAAAAGAATTGATGCTTTTGAACTGTGGTGTTGGAGGAGACTCTTGAGAGTCCCTTGGGCAAGCAGATCCAACCAGTCCATCCTAAAGGAGATCAGTCCTGAATGTTCATTGGAAGGACTGATGTTGAAGCGGAAACTCCAATACCTTGGCCACCTGATGCACAGAACTGACTCATTGGAAAAGACCCTGATGCTGGGAAAGATTGAAGGCAGGTGGAGGACGGGCGACAGAGGATGGGATGGTTGGATGGCATCACCGATGGGATGGACATGAGTTTGAGCCAGCTCCGGGATCTGATAATGGACAAGGAAGCCTAATTGGGGAACTAAGGTCTCACATGCTTTGCAGCAAAAACATGCAAAAGTAGAAGCAATATTGTAACAGATTCAATAAAGACTTTCAGAAAATGGTCCACATCAAAAAAAAAAAAAGAATATATGAACATTTGAAGTTCTGATTGGGTATTTTAATAACTTTAGCTTGAACTAATATGAGAGGAATGGATTTTAAAAATGTTTTTCAACTGTTACATTTTTAAATAGCTAAGCAGTCCTTCCTTCTGCCAGAGGTATCAGCTAGATGTGGTGTCACCCTGAGAAGTCCAGTTGGGTCAGTGCCATTTCTGTGGCAGCAGAGAACATCCCAGGATGGTTTTACGTGCGGAAGACTAGATTGCTAATGATGAAAACCGTCATGGTTCTATGGCAGACACTTAACTACCACGTGTAGCACTTGCTGTAAATTGAATTTTTAATGCCGTGTTTTAAAGGTGCATCAGTGAAGCCCCAAAGACTGCAGACACGACAGAAAGACTTGCGAGCGAATCCCAGGTCTCTGACAGATTTCAAGTGACACCTACTGAAATATGAATCAAAGTTCTGTGAGCGTTCAGCTGTCTTAGTAACAGAGATCGTTGCCGAGTGAGAGAGCTGACCGATGCTGTCTTCAGCCTTCCCATCACGGTTTCTCAAACAGCTCACTGAAATCTGGTAGAAATTTTATTTGGTAACTCGGTATATTTGTTTCCTCTGAAACTTACCTCAAAGATTCCAGGGGCATGTTGTGGTTTTCATCATTATGCTTTAAAGGAAATAATTAGCATAGCTTCCAAAGAAATGGAATACAAATGTAAATTCTGGCCCCTCAGTAATGCACAGTGTTAAAAGTGGCTTTGTTCTGTATGAACACCAAGATGCGCAAATGATTTCTTACATCGTATTTTTCCCACATATATGACCACCATTGCAATATACACTTAAACTCAACACAGAAATGTACCAGATCATCATTTGCTAAATGATGGTCCTGTGTTGCTCTCCGGGATCGAAACCACACAATCTGTATAACAGACATGTTCTTAGGGTCTTAAGCATGCTGGGGGCATAGCGGACGGTTTTAGCTGACATCTAGCATAGGTCCACGCCAACTCGCTAAACAGCATCAGAATACTCTGTGAGGCTGTGTTGCGTCAGAACTCATGAGGATTGATTAGTCTTACGTTCTAAGCAGGAAGAAGAAATGTGTTCACGACCTAGCAGAGGGGACAGTTAAAACACCTGCCATAATTAGGATGGGAAAGATCCCCCCCTCCAAGGAAGACATCTGACTCTGCCACGTGTGGCTAGAGTTTTCCTTCGATCATTAATTAATCAATTATTTTTTAATGACTGTACTGGGTGTTTATTGCTGCTGGTGGGATTTCTCTAGTTGCCAAGGGGTGGGGGAGCTACTCTTCATTGGGGTGGTATGAGCTTCTCATTTCAGTGGCTTCTGTTGCGGTGGAGCATGGGCCCTAAGGCCGTGTGGGTTTCTTTCAGTCGTTTCGGTACTCAGGCTCAGAAGTTGCGGTTCCGAAGCTCTAGATCACGATTTCGGTAGTTGTGGCAGGCAGGCTTAAGTTGCTCCAAGGCATATTGGAGTCGAACCCATGTCCCCTGCGTCTCAAGGCAAGATTCTTAATTGCCGGACCACCAGGGAAGTCCCTTTGATTATTTCCGTTGCGGTGACTTGATGGTTGTAAATTACTGGTCCCCCGAAGATTTTGCAGCAAGATGAAAGGTAATATCCTCATCACCGGGCTTCCGTCCACAGAGCACTGGGGCGGGCATCAGGACTTCTAGTTACTGCTAGGAGGACTTTTAGTTACGGTTGAATCAAGGATTGCTTAAAGCAAGAAAACTGTTCCAACAACAGACTTCTTTCCGAGGCGAGGGCTTGCAGTGCACCTCGGACGGCAGCCTCGTGGGTTCCTCTCCCAGCAGGCTGGGATTGTTTCCACACCCCGGCTGTCTCTGTCTCGTCTGACACCGCCGACTACCTGCAAAGCGCTGTAAACATTGTCCCCGTGCAGAAGTTAAGAGCTGAGAGGTGAGATGCATGTGGGTTGTGTCAGCTGGCATTGGTAGGGGTGCTGCTGTGAGAAATTCAGCTGAACTTGGCAGGAGCCTAGACTAAGTCATCAGCATTCGCCTTTCTTAAAAGCTGGAGGAAGAGCGTTGTTGTTTGGGCGGTTTGTTTTCGGCTGTAAATTGACTTGGCACGTAATTCCAAGCTTTGAGTTTTGTTGCATAGTTCGCAACCAGCTCTGTCGTTGCTTCAAAAATATCTATAGTTAAGCCCTAAAGCACTTTCAGGGGAAAAGTACCTAGAATTTATTACCACTTAAGACAAGTAACAACCATGTCTAAAGACGTTTAGAAACTGTCCTTGGGTTTCCAGTGCTAAATGGAAAACCTGGAGTCCTTCATTCAAAACAGGTATCAACATTGCTTCTTCTTTTTTGCTCAACAGTGGATGCAAAAACTTACCGGGATAAACAGATAACACTTGAATAAACATGCCCCTGATGGAGACGGCACATTTTCCAAAAGAACCAACATTTTCCCTCCCTCCATTTTTATCTAGCATTGGTCAAAACCTTTCCCTGCCAAATTCAATTGTGTTAAAAAAAAAAAAATGTGGTCTTTCTCTGCTCCTTTATGAACAATGAGAAGAAAAGGAAGTCATCCTCTGTGGTTCAGAGTCAGCTCCCTTCACTTTTCCCCGCGGTGTGTCTCTTGATCTTCGGCTGGACCTCGCAAACACGTTTCATGCCCCTCCAAGGTAGTGTGACTTCTGTTCGAGGCTTCCTGTGGCGTTCCTAGGTTCCGGTGAGAATTAGCCTTGCAGCTATTGTTTAGTACACTTAGTACAGTTGGTACCAGTTCCACACTGGCCAGGTCAGTGTTGGTTCCCATCCTTCATTTTTTTTTTTTCTGAATGTATTTTTCACATTTTGGCTGCACTCCACAGAATACGGGAGCGTAGTCCCCCAACCAGGGATCAAAGCCATGCCCCCTGCATGGAAAGGCAAAGTCTCAGCCACTGGACTGCCAGGGAAGTCCCCCTCTCATCCTTCACTCTCTGTTTGTTGTTCCTCAGTCACTCAGTCCTGTCTCTTTGTGACCCCCGGGACTGCAGCATGCCAGGCCTCCCTGTCCTTCACCATCTCCTGAAGCTTGCTCAAACTCACATCCATCGAGTCGGTGATGCCATCCAACCATCTTATCCTCTGTCACCCCCTTCTCTTCCTGCCTTCAATCTTTCCCCGCAGCAGGGTCTTTTCCAATGAGTTGGCTCTTTGCATCAAGTGCCCAAAGTATTGGAGCTTCACCTTCAGCATCAGTTCTTCCAGTGAATGTTCAGGATTGATTTTCTATAGTATTGATTGATTTGATTTCCTTGCTGTCCAAGGGACTCTCAAGAGTCTTCGTCAACACCACAGTTCAAAAGCATCCATTCTTCAGCGCTCAGCTTTCTTTAGAGTCCAACTCTGACATCCATACATGACTACTGGAAAAACCATAGCCTTGACTAGATGGGCCTTTGTGGACAAAGCAATGTCTCTGCTTTACAATATGTTGTCTAGGTTTGTCATAGCTTTTCTTCCAAGGAGCAAGCGTCTTTTAATTTCATGGCTGCAGTCATTGTCTGCAGTAATTTTGGAGCCCAAGAAAATAAGGTTTGTCACCATTTCCATTTTTTCTCCATGTATTTGCCATGAAGTGGTGGGACCAGATGCCATGATCTTAGTTCTTGGAATGTTCAGTTTTAAGCCAGCTTTTAAAGTCATTTTCTACTTGGTCTCCTTAAATGATCACTAATATGCATTTATCTTTAACAAGAACTCCATAGTAGTTCAGTATATAGGTTTAAAAAAGAGAGAGATAAAGATGAGGGAGGAAATGAAGCTTTCTGAATGTGACAGTGCTTTTGCTACCGCCACGTGCATTTGACTGTCAGATCAGTTCAGTTCAGTTCAGTTCAGTCGCTCAGGCATGTCCGACTCTTTGCAACCCCATGAACTGCAGCACACCAGGCCTCCCTGTCCATCACCAACTCCCGGAGTCCACCCAAACCCATGTCCATTGAGTTGGTGGTGCCATCCAACCATCTCATCCTCTGTCGTCCCCTTCTCCTCCTGCCCTCCATCTTTCCCAGCATCAGGGTCTTTTCCAGTGAGTCAGCTCTTCGCATGAGGTGGCCAAAGGATTGGAGTTTCAGCTTCAGCATCAGTCCTTCCAATGAACACCCAGGACTCATCTCCCTTAGGATGATCAGGGAGACACGTAAATTTGCCCATGATCACCAGACAAGGGCAAATGTGGGTGGCCACCATCTTGAAACCTGGACTGCCTCGTTCAGGTTCTGGAAGAATTCGCGTGACACTTTTTATCTGTTTGGGAGCCATTGGTTCATTGTTTTCATTCATTCATTCATTATGCAATTGCGTCTATCTCTCTTAATTAGTGGCTGCGTTGCGTCTTGGTTGCTGTGTGACAGCTTTCTCCAGCTGCGGTGGGCGGGGGCTGCTCTCCTCTGGGTTGCAAGGCGTGGACTTCTCATTGCGGTGGCCTCTCTTGTTGCAGAACATAGGCCCTAGGTGCTTGCCCTTCAGCACTTGCAGCTCGTAGGCTCAGTGGTTGTGATGTGTCAGCTTAGTTGCTCCATGGCCTGTGGGATATTCCCGGACCAGGGGTCAAACCCATGTCCCCTGCGGTGGCAGGCAGGTTCTTCACCACTGGACCACCAGGGAAGTCCCCACAAGTGTTTCTTAAAATGCTAAATTTCCTTGGAGAAAGGGCTCGAGGATTGGGTAAGCAGAACGTGGGCAGCCCTGGACAGCGTCCATGTCCTCATGCCAGAGTTGGTATAGTCTATGGAAATGGAGATGCCACCCTCAGGCACTTCCTTTCTGTGTACGCCAAGAAGTGCCCTTCCCCCACAGGCCAGAACTGATGCATGAAATGAACTGGAAAATGCTAAAGAGCTTTTTTAAAAGCTCCCCCTGGGGTCATTCCACCAGCAGTCCCAGTTTGGCTGAACTCCAGTGGTGTTATCTAACACAGGGTGAAGTTCATAAGATAATTAATTTGGGTGTAGAAAGTACTAGAAAGTCCTTGTATTAATATTTTATTTCTACCTAACAAGTTAAGAAGAGAAGGCAACGACAACCCACTCCAGTACTCTTGCCTGGAAAACCCCATGGACGGAGGAGCCTGGTAGGCTGCAGTCCATGGGGTCACTAAGAGTCGGGCATGACTTGAGAGACTTCACTTTCACTTTTCACTTTCATGCACTGGAGAAGGAAATGGCAAGGCACTCCAGTATTCTTTCCTGGAGAATCCCAGGGATGGAGGAGCCTGGTGGGCTGCCGTCTATGGGGTCACACAGAGTCGGACACGACTGAAGCGACTTAGCAGCAGCAGCAGCAATGAGTTAAGAGGGTGACTAAGAAGGAGTGAGTGTTTTTCCTTTTTAGATTCCACGTATAAGCACCATCGGATGATATTTGTCTTTTGACTTACTTCACTTAGTGTCATAGTCTCTGAGTCCATCCATGTTGCTGTGAATGGCATGATGGCATTGTTATTTATGGCTGAGTAGTATTCCATTGTGTGTGTGTGTGTGTGTGTGTGTGTGTGTGTGTGTGTGTGTGTGTGATTTCTTTATCCATTCATCTGTCAATGGACAAAGTTTTCTTCCATGTTCTGACTATTATAAATACCACGGCAGTGTACTGTAGGGGTACATGTATCTTTTCAAGTTATGGTTTTCTCCAGACACACGCCCAGGAGTGGGATTGCAGAATCAAGACGCAAATGAGCTTATTTACAAAAGAGAGTGAGACTCACAGACAGAGAAAACAAACTTGCGGTTACCAGAGGGAGAAGGTTGGGGGCAGGGAGAGGGATGAAACAGGAGGTGAGGATTAGCACATTTCCCTGGTGGCTCAGACAGTACAGAATCTGCCTGCAAGTGCAGGAGGCCTGGGTTCGATCCCTGGGTCAGGAAGATCCTCTGGAGAAGGGACTGCCCGCTCACCCCAGTATTCTCACCTGGAGAGTCCCATGGACAGAGGAGCCTGGTGGGCTACAGTCCATGGGGTCGCAGAGAGTCGGACAGGACTGAGCGGTCTGTAGCCCACCAGGCTCCTCTGTCCATGGGTATTCTCCAGGCAAGAATACTGGAGTGGGTTGCCATTTATGTAAAATAAACACCAAGGACCTACCACATAGCACGTGCGACTATGCTCAATAATTTTTAATAACCTGTAAGGGAAAGGAGATCAGCCCTGGGATTTCTTTGGAAGGACTGATGCTAAAGTTGAAGCTCCAGTACTTTGGCCACCTCATGTAAAGAGTTGACTCATTGGAAGAGACTCTGATGCTGGGAGGGATTGGGGGCAGGAGGAGAAGGAGACGACAGAGGATGAGATGGTTGGATGGCATCACCGACTCGATGGACATGAGTCTGAGTGAACTCCGAGAGTTGGTGATGGACAGGGAGGCCTGGTGTGCTGTGATTCATGGGGTTGCAGAATTGGACACGACTGAGCGACTGAACTGAACTGAACTGAACTGAACTGAAGGGGAAAGAATCTGAAAAAGAACCTAAAGACAGCTGAGTAACTCTACACCAGAGTCTAAAGCAGTATTGTACACATAAAAGGTGTATTGATTCATAATATTCAGCCTTATATTGAGTCCTCACTGAGTGCCAAGAAGATGAGGTGTGCCCTTTCCCAGGTATGTGAGATGTCCTGAGGGTTGGTTAGGATTTTGTGCCAGCTGCTGTGGAGTCCATGCAGATTCCAGCTGACCTCATGTCACAGAGGGGCTGCAGTTGCCCAGTTCACGCTGCCCAGTCCATGGGCAGAACAGAGACCCTGCACCCTGTGTGACTCCCACACGCCCTGTCTGCCCCCCAGCCTGCAGGGCTTGCTTTTGCTTTTTACAGGTACTGGCTTGTCAGCAACTGGGTGAACGCCCATGTTTGGCTGCAGAGGACAGCCCAGAACCCGTGAACACATGGGGACAAAGGTCCCTGGTGGCTCTGCAGGGGGCCAAAATGCGCCTTTTCCTGCCGTGGGAACAGAACCGGGCCAGGGCGTGGGTCTAGAACAGTTCCCGGAATCCCTGGGAGAGGCTGAGGTACAGGCTGATAGATGCGGCTGTGGCGGGGTTGGGGGGACAGTGTGTGATTACCTCCTGACACCGAGAACCAGCGTCACGCCCTGACATTTAGGAGGGAGGCAGTGGAGGCGACTGTGACGATTAAGAGGGCACAGGTGTGCTTCCTGTCACTGGTCAGTGGTTCCCGGGGCGTCTTGCAGCGGCTACCTCTGAGCATCTGTGCTGCCCGGCGAGGAGGCTGCCTTGATGTTGGAGGCGTGACTTCATTTTCAGACTCTGGGGTTCCCTCACTACCTGATCTGAGCCACTGACTTGGTTTCTCACTTGTACTTCTCAGCTGTAAGATGCTCCCTGCTCCCCTTGCCCCCGCCCCCAGGGATGCTGGCAGAAATGAATGAGTTAATGCAAACAGCACCTTTAGCCAAACACAGTATCGTTGGTGCTGTCTTAGCTCTGGGGTTGATTCCATGAGCTGTGTCTCTAAAGTGCAAGAGCTTCCCAGGTGGCGCTAGTGGTCAAGAACCTATATGTCAATGCGGGTGACTTAATGAGACGCGGGTTCGATCCCTAGTTCAGGACGATCTCCCGGAGGAGGGCGTGGCAACCCACTCCAGTATTCTTGCCTGGACAATGCCCGTGGACAGAGGAGCCTGGTGAGCTGCAGTCCCTAGGGTTGCAAAAGAGTCAGACACGACTGAAGTGACTTAGCCCGCACACGAAAATACAAAGCCGGGAGGGGGAGGGGGTGGTCTTTGGATCACGCCAGGGCAATTCCAGGCGGGTTGAATCAACACAGGAATGAAGCATGGTTTCCATTATACATAATGAACCTAATTGCCTGTGATGGGATGTTGTTTGAGATGGGGAGGGCGATACCGGGGTTGGAAAGGTCACTCAGCATCCAGTCAGGGTCACACACGAGCTGGTGCTGTAGGTAGGCCCCCCCGCTCCATCCTAATTGGCTCCTGAGATTGCGTTTAAATCACTCCAAGCTGCCTGTCTGAAAGCTCTTTCACAGCAGCTAAGAAAAACATGCAGTTTCTCCTAACTCACACCCTGTTGCTATTTAGCTGCTAAGTTGTGTCGGACTCTTGCGACCCCGTGAGCAGTATGTAGCCCGCCAGGCTCCTCTGTCCATGGGATTCTCCAGGCCAGAATACTGGAGTGGGTTGGATCTTCCCAACCCAGGGATGGAACCCAGGTCTCCCACATGGCAGTTGGGTTCTTTACCACTGAGCCACTTGGGAAGCCCATACACCCTAGAATATCCCAAACTGTATCTGACTACCCTGTGTTTTATTAGTGTTTCCCACAGTAAATTCACAATGACACCCCAAGCACAGAATGGGAGATGTCTGCATATAGGAATGCCCACATCCATCTACGCAGCTATACAGCTGCACCCACGCTGAGGTGGGCAGCTGTGTTTTTGTGCATAATTTACTCTGGCATAAAAGTGGGGCAAGAAAGCAGCTCTGGTGCAGTCCCAGTATAGTGCCTTTTCCTGAGACTTTTAACTTCTTCAGCTCCACGAGCAGGATGTTTGTAACAGGTAACAGGGTCTGCAGGACAGGTTCTCACCGTGGGTCCATCTTAGAATTATACAGGGACGCTTAATTTACTTATTCATTTATTTACATTTGGACTTCCCTTGTGGCTCAGACGGTAAAGCGTCTGTCTACAATGTGGGAGACCTGGGTTTGATGCCTGGGTCGGGAAGATCCCCTGGAGAAGGAAATGGCAACCCACTCCAGTACTATTGCCTGGAAAATCCCATGGACAGAGCCTGGTAGGCTACAGTCCATGGGGTCGCAAAGAGTCGGACACGACTGAGCAACTTCACTTACTTACATCTTGTGTGGAAGGCGGGGATCTTAGTTCCCTGACCAGGGATCAAACCCGTGTGCCCTGCAGTGTGGAAGCCTGGAGTCTTAACCACTGGACCCCCAGGCAAGGCCCCCGGGGACCCTTGAGCACAGCTCTGATGTCCACGCTTTCACTCTAGCCCTGAAGGTGCCGGAGGACTCTAGCGAGGTCTCCCCTAGAATCTAACCGGCAGCAAGTTTTGAAAGCATCTGGACTGAACTGAGATTGATATCAACTGGAGGCTGTTGTTCAAAACTCATCTCTTGGAATTATGTTAATCTGAAACAAAAGTGTGTTTGCTACTTTGGGCAAGGTCTGACCTTCTAAACAGGAATGCACCTCACTGTTTCCTTTTTTTTTAACTCTCCGTAAAACCCACATCTCAACCATAAATATGCACGTACATTCCTCTCAGTCCGTGAAATGAGTTTTCAGATCTGTGCATTTTATTTACACAGAGGCTTAGTTTCATTGGACAAGACAGAGCTTTATAGGCAGAACTGGTGGTAGGCATGCAGCTTTAGGAAAGCAAGTCATGGCCTGTCACTCAAGACACTGTCAAATGCGTAATGAGCCGATCGTTTTGATAGCATTGAAGTTAGCATTGCCCTGAAACAAATGGCATCCAGCTTGAGGGAAATTGCAAAAATACACAATACTTCCTTAAAGTGAATTTAACTAAGTGTGGTTTAGATGTTCTTTTGCTTAGAAAACAGTGCTGTTCAGTTGATTAGTCGTGTCCAACTCTTTGCAGTCCAGGACTGCAGCACGCCGAGCTTCCCTGTCCATCACCATCTCCCAGAGCTTGCTTAAACTCATGCCCCCTGAGTCAGTGACGCCATTCAACCATCTCATCTTCTGTCGTCCCCTTCTCCTCCTACTTTCGAGCTTTCCCAGCATCAGGGTCTTTTCCAATGAAGTTGGTTCTTTGCATCAGGTGGCCAAAGGATTGGAGTTTCAGCTTCAGCATCAGTCCTTCAGGATGGACTGGTTGGATCTCTTTGTTGTCCAAGGGACTCTCAAGTCTTCTCCAGCACCACCGTTCAAAAACATCAGTTCTTCATCACTCAGCCTTCTTTATGGTCCAACTCTCACACCTATACCCGGCTACTGGAAAAAAACCATAGTTTTGACTATATGGACCTTTGTCGGCAAAGTGATATCTCTGCTGTTTAATGATGCTGTCTAGGTTGGTCATAGTTTTTCTTCCAAGGAGCAACCCCATGCAGAGCATGAAAAGATAAAAAGAAACAGTAGCATGTACATACATGTAGTAAAATCACATAGAACTAAATAGACGCACACGCACGTGCATGTAAAGCCAGAGACATCTGAGTCATCTGACTAAGCTCTCTGGGTGGTGTCGATGGCACGTTCCCGGTTATGACTCTGTCCTGTAGTTAGTTTGAACGACGTTACCGCTGGGGGGAAACCCGGATGAGGTTCTTGGGCAGTGACCTGTTTCGACTGTTTTTTCTTACTGTTGAACTGTAGTCGATTTTCAATGTTGTGTTAGTTCCAGGGGTACATCAAGGTAATTTCATGATCTATGCATATATGTTGTTTCAGATTAATTAGCACTGCAGCTGATTCCAACAAATTATCGTTCCCTGCTGTTGTTGTTGTTGGGTCCGTCGTGTCCAACTCTTTGTGACCTCACGGGCTGTAGCATGTCAGGCCTCCCTGTCCCTCACTATCTCCTGGAGTTTGCCCAAGTGTGCTTTACAGTAGCTCCTTGCTGCTTGTCTATTTTATATACTGTATACCAAAGGGAGAAGGTATCTGTTAAAGCTTTTGACTGTGTGGATCACAATAAACTGTGGAAAAATTCTGAAAGAGATGGGCATACCAGATCACCTGACCTGCCTCTCGAGAAACCTGTATGCAAGTCAGGAAGCAACAGTTAGAACTGACATGGAACAACAGACTGGATTGAAATAGGAAAAGGAGTACATCACGGCTGTATATTGTCACCCTGCGTATTTAACTTCTATCCAGAGTACATCATGAGAAATGCTGGGCTCGAGGAAACACAAGCTGGAATCAAGATTGCCAGGAGAAATATTAATAATCTCAGATATGCAGATGACACCACCCTTATGGCAGAAAGTGAAGAGGAACTAAAAAGCCTCTTGATGAAATTGAAAGAGGTGAGTGAAAAAATTGGCTTAAAGCTCAACATTCAGCAAACAAAGATCATGGCATCCGGTCCCATCACTTCATGGGAAATAGATGGGGAAACAGTGTCAGACTTTATTTTTCTGGGTTCCAAAATCACTGCAGATGGTGATTGCAGCCATGAAATTAAAAGACGCTTACTCCTTGGAAGGAAAGGTATGACCAACCTAGATAGCATATTCAAAAGCAGAGACATTACTTTGCCAACAAAGGTCCGTCTAGTCAAGGCTATGGTTTTTCTAGTGGTCATGTATGGATGTGAGAGTTGGACTATAAAGAAAGCTGAGCACTGAAGGATTAATGCTTTTGAACTGTGGTGTTGAAGAAGACTCTTGAGAGTCCCTTGGACTGCAAGGAGATCCAAGCAATCCATCCTAAAGGAAATCAACTCTGAGTATTCATTGAAAGTACTGATGCTGAAGCTCCAATACTTTGGCCACCTCATGCGAAGAGTTGACTCATTGGAAAAGACTCTGATGTTGGGAGGGATTGGGGACAGGAGGAGAAGGGGACGACAGAGGATGAGATGGCTGGATGGCATCACTGACTTGATGGACGTGAGTCTGAGTGAACTCCAGGAGTTGGTGATGGACAAGGAGACCTGGCGAGCTGTGGTTCATGAGGTCGCAAAGAGTCGGACACGACTGAGCGACTGAACTGAACTGAACTGAATCCCATACTCCTGATCTGTCCCCTTCACTTTCCCCTTTGGTGATCATGAGTTTGTTTTCTATGTCTGTGGGTCTGTTGTATACAGGTTTCTTTGTATCACTGTTTAGATTTCACAGAGAAACGATATCATATAACATTTGTCTTTGACTTAGTTCACTTACTATGATCGTCTCTGGGTTCATCCACGCTGACGTAAGTGGCAATATTTTATTCTTTTTATGGCTGAGTAATATTCCAGATTATCTGTGTATATATATGCAGAACTAACATGTATACTATCATGTGAATTGAATCGCCAGTCTATGTCTGATGCAGGATGCAGCATGCTTGGGGCTGGTGCATGGGGATGACCCAGAAAGATGTTATGGGGAGGGAGGTGGGAGGGGGGTTCATGTTTGGGAATGCATGTAAGAATTAAAGATTTTAAAATTAAAAAAAAAAAAAAAACTGAAGCACAGTATTGGTTACCAAAAGGTAGCAATTGTACACATTCTGCTTTGCTTTAATTAAAAACAAAGGATTATGTTTTTAAAAGTGATTTTAACCTAAATTCAGTAAAAAAAAAAAAATAAAAAAATAAATAAATAAATAAAAAATAAAAATTTCCATCAGCATATGAAAAAAAAAAAAAAAGAAAAAGAAAAGACTCTGATGCTGGGAAAGATCGAGGGTAGGAGGAGAAGGGGGCGTTGCAGGATGAGATGGTTGCATTGCATCACTGACTCAATGGACATGAGTTTGAGTAAACTCCAGGAGTTGCTGATGGACAGGCAAGCCTGCCGTGCTGCAGTCCATGGGGTCGCAAAGAGTCAGACAGGACTGAGCGACTGAACTGAACCGAGGTGAACACACATGTATTGATACGTAAGACATCTTCTTAAATCAGTTGTCTGCCGACGGGCGCTTGGTTGTTTCCGTGTCTTGACTGTTGTAAACAGTGCTGCTGTGAACATTGAGATCCATGTATCTTTTTGAATTCGAGGTTTCATTTCTTTCCAGACACTTGCCCAGCCGTGTGATTGCTGGACCCTATGGTAGCTCCATTTTTATTTTTTTAAGAAACTTCCGTACTGTTCTCCGTAATGGCTAGACCAACTTGCATTCCCACCAACAGTGTAGGAGGGTTCCCTTTTCTCCACATCCTCTCCAGTATTTATTTGTAGACTTTTTAATGCTGGCCATTCTGAGCTGTGTGAGGTGGTCTTTCACTGTAGATTTTTATTTGCAATTCTCTAATAAATAATGAGTCTGAGCATCTTTTTACATGCCTATTGTATGGCCATCTGTGTGGCCAACGGACATTTTGGAGAACCTTCTGTTCAGATGTTTTACCCATTTTTTTAGTTGGGTATTTTTGTTTCTCTTTGAATCGTAAGCTGTTTGTGTATTTTGGAGATTAATCCCTTGTCAGTCGCATCGTTTATGAATATTTCCTCCCGTTGTGTAGGTTGTCTTTTCATTTTGTTTGCGGCTTCCTTAGCTGTGCAAAATTTGGTTTGATTAGGTCCCATTTGCGTATTATTGCTTTTACTTCTTTTCTCTTGGAAGACTGACCTAAGAACGTACTTCTGTGACTTATGTACGAGAATGTTTTGCCTATGGTCTTTATATTTAGATCTTTAAAGCATTTTATCTTTGTGTATGACGTGAGGAGGGCTTCCCAGGTGGTGCTGGTGGTAAAGAATCGACCTGCAATGCAGGAACCTCAGGTTCGATCCCTGGGTCTGGAAGATCCCCTGAAGGAGGAAATGGCAACCCACTCCAGTAATCTTGCCTGGAGAAATCCCATGGACAGAGGAGCCTGGCAGGCTATAACCCATGGGGTCGCAAAGAGTCGAAGACGACTGAAGCAACTTAGCACACAGCACATGATGTGAGCGAGTGTTCCAACTTCTTTGATTTACGTGCATCTGTCTGGCTTTCCCAGCACCACTGGCTGAAGAGACTGTCTTTCCTCGTTTGTATACTCTATGCAGTGGCTTATTTAGGTGACCATCGTGCCTTTCTTGTGTGTTTGCTTTCCCTACTGTTGATTTTTCTCTTTCCTAGGATTCTTGCTTCCTTTTTCTATGTAGAGAAGAACTTTCAATTTGTTTTCCTTTTAGGATAGGCTAAGTATTGCTGTCTTCTTGGAGTTTTTTCTTTTCTCTACTGAGAAATTCTTTTCTCTCTCTCCCATTCTGAATGATAATCTTGCTGGGTAGACTATCCTAGTTTGCAGACGTTTTCCCCTTCTCAGGACTGTGAACAGATCTTGCTGCCCCCTGCCCCACCTTGTGGCCTGTGCGGTTTCTGAGAGACATCAGCTGAATGTCTTGGGCCTGAGCTCTGAGCCCACAGTCACCTCTGAGCTGAGTGCACAGTCCCTCTGATCTTGGCGGGAGTGGCTGGAAGCATGGAGGGTGGAGACCACACAGAGGGGCAATGCAGCTGCCGGCACGTGGAGCTCAGGGCCAGCGTGGACAATGGGTCTAGGGAATGGTGGCCTCGTGGACCGGAGGACCCGATGGGGTTGACATGGGGTTCCTTGGGGGTGAAGCCTCAATGTTGAGAGTGACTCAGGCAGCTGGTGTGGGGGCTCAGGAGCATGGCTGCCGTCAGGAGGGGCACTGCCTGGGCCCAGATTCAGGATACCAGGAGTGGGACTGAGAACCAGCACACCCTCCTGGTTAAGATCATGGCCAGGGACATTATTCCTTCAGTGGGATTTCTGCTTGCTTTTTCACTTGAAAGGCAGATGGCTAATTCTTTCTGCAAATAAGTTGTATTTGTACTCACACTGGGTTAGGATATGTAACCTGTGTTTGCATTTGGAAATTACGTGGTGTTGCTTATGTGTTTTTCCTAGTGAAGTTAAGGCTTGCGTCGGATAAACTGGACCATTTTAAAGGTGTAATTCAGTGGCGTTTAGTTCCTGTTCAAAACGCACAACCATCCCCTCTATAAAGTTGCAAAACCTTGTCATCACCTCCAGACGTGAATGCTGTCCCCAGGAAGCACATCCCACCCTATCCCCCTCCAGTCCCTGGCAGCTAACCCAGGTGTTTTCTGCTTCCATGGACTTTACTGTTCTAGAAAGTTCACAAAACCGCAGTCAGGCAACAGCAGACCTTGTGTGTCGAGATTCTTAGGTGTGGCTCATACATTAAAAAAAAAAAAAAAGAGTCCATCACCATTGTTTGAGAATTGACTGGGCCAATGACCAGCACAGTCTCTCTAGATGCTTCTAGAACAATGTGTGAGTTTTTGTCAGGAAAATCCCATCATTTTTTCAAGGAGATTAGAAAACAACAGAAGGTAAGGTAGCTGGCTCTGGAGGTCACTCAGGAAGCCCAGGCTCACACCTCAGAGGTCCCGTGTCTCCCTGTGGGTGCCCCACGTCCATCCCTTGGGTAGCCGCCAGCTTCTTCACCATGGGGGTCTCAGCCCACAGTGATCCTGCCTAAGAACACGAAAGTCAGGACCCCACAGCCTCTCCCTCACACAACGCTCTGCTTTCTTTTCCTCCTTGGGTTTCTCACACTCTCCAGTTCTGTCTAGTTGCTCTCTCCTCACAGGAGCAGCCCTTGAAGCCCTGGGACCTGCCCTCATAGCCAATATCCTGCCCGTATAGCAGGACCACGCAGCACCAGAAACTTGAAGGACATTCCTGCCGGGTGAACGCGTAGAGAAATAAGTAGGTGATTTGATGGAGACAGAACTCATCTTGGCTTTCGGATGGACCGCCTTCTTCAGGTGGTTTATGGAGTAGCATCCTCCTGAGTCACGGATGGAGATGCCCGTGGGCACAGCGGCCACCCGGTGTGGGGGTCTGCACGGGTGGGAGGCTCCCCCCTCTCTGGCCTGCAGTGACTGTGCTGTTGACAACCAAGGGCTGTGGCTGAAAGCTTATGAGTACAACATGTATCTAGTGGCATTTTATGGACAGCACCTGGGGTCGGGAGTGGTAGGGGGGGACAGTTGTTTAAGCCTGTGGACCAATGGATGGAAAATGCCACCAAAACCACTGAGAGTCATGCTTGTAAATAGAGAGAAAACCGTGACGCACTGATCTCTGTCAATGGTCCAGAACGCTGTGTTCAGGACGACGAGCTGCCTTGTGGCATTTTTGTTCATTGTTGTTCAGCTGCACAGTTGTCTGTCTGTGACACCGTGGACTGCAGCATGCCGGGCCTCCCTGTCCTTCACCATCTCCTGGAGTTTACTCAGACTCATGTCCATCGAGTCGACGATTCCACGCAAACATCCCATCTCCTCTGTCACCCCCTTCTCCTCCTAACCTCCAATCTTTCACCAGACCTTGAGTTCCTTTCGTACTGACAGGAGAATGAGGCTGTTTCCGTCTCCCCAGCTTCACAGGAAACTGCTCACTTTTCTTTCTAAATGAAAATAAAATGTGTGTGTGTGTTTTCAGGAACATAAGGAGTCCAGTCCACTGGGCAGGTTTAAAGGTCCTTTATTACGAAATCAGTCAGTATGTACAAACTCTACCGTTAAAATAATGAGTGACAGGGATCAGACTATTTACAATGTTTTTGTGTGTGTGTGGTTTTTTTTTTTACAACATTTCTTTACAAGATTATTTCTCTCTAAATAACATGAGACACAAACAAAATCATTTTTTATTACATACATAAATAAATATTGACTTTTAAATGAACTGTCTAAGGGACGTGGTTTGCATGAGAGGGTAGCCATTCTGTTATTTGCGCACTATGGTTATGTCAAGAAGTCCTAACAGTTCTGCAGAGAGACCTGTGTGAGTCACTCTGTGAATCATGTAACTTGCCAAGTGTCCAAGAGAGCTGAGAAGCTGAGTTTGGCCATGCAAAACCATAGCCACCATAGGTCACCGGCTTTGTGCATTTTTATCGTAAATGAACGTACAACGCAACAGGTATTTAGCCACTGTGTTCCGGTGACGATGGGCACGTGTGCATAAGTTTAGATTGAGATATTCGCAGTCACAGGACTGAACATGATGAACCCCACGACACGTGGCGTAAGGGCGTTAAGTAAGACTCCCATTATCGTGAATGCTGCTGCCTGGTCAGTAGGACAAAATGAATATTTGCACTCACATGACAGACAAACTCAGCCTTTTAATCAGGTTCTTCAGTGGACATAAAAGATACTGCTGAGGTGGTGATGGACAGGGAGGCCTGGCGTGCTGTGATTCATGGGGTCGCAAAGAGTCGGACACGACTGAGCGACTGGACGACTGAACTGAACTGAACTGAAGGGCTTTGAGATCCAGTGCAAGCACTTCCCAGGTATGCCTACCCCACTTGACTCAGTTCTGCCTTGCAGAGGGCAGTTTTCCTCTATTCAGTGAACATCACTACGGTGCAGGGGCGACTCTGCACCCCAAGACGGTGTGGACCGTGATGACAGAGTGTGTGGTCATCACACCCGGGGTGGGGTGCTCCTTGCCTCTGGTGGGTGGAGACCAGGGGTGCCCCACGCCCCACAGTGCAGAGGGCAGGTCCCGTCCGCCAACAGAGAGCCGTGCGGCCCCAGGTCTCAGCAGTGCTGAGCTGGAGGATGGGTTCTGCTCTCTAGATGGGTTCTGGGTTCTTCCAGGTCTTTCTAGGACAGAGATCTGTTTGTAAACTTTGGATTCTGGAAATTTTACCTGTCATAAACATTATTGTCTCTTGAAGAAAATTTTATTGGGAGTGAAACTGCTTTATAATGTTGTGTTGGTCTCTGCTCAGACCTAAGTGCACATTTATCCCCTCGTTTCTGGATTTCCTTCCCATTTATGTATATTAAAATAACACTGGCTGATGCCATTCATTTATAAAGATTGCTCCCTGAGCCTACTTACAACAAGAGGATAGCCCAGATAAATAAACCCATCACTGAGGAGTGAATATTCTCAGTAAAAAGACGCACATAGCCTTGATGTGTATCGGGTTACACACCTGTATTTGATGACTTCATATGTTTGATGAGCTTGGCTTTTTTAAAGAGTAAATGCTGTCACTGAATATACTTTTTCTCATAGGAGAGAAGTGCATCTAATTTCAATAAAACAGAGAATCAGCTATGAAACTGGCTTTAAAATTAAACAACATAAATTTTTAGACCTTTATTAGGGCAAATTTTTAAAAATTCAAAACTGTAATTATATTTCTGCTCATTTCAGTATTACTGAAATTTATAAAGGAAACTCAGCTTTCTCTTATTGCCTAGTCTTCTCTTCCAATAATACTAATAAAATTTATCAAATGTTATAGCAAGATGAAATGCTCATAAGACCTACTTCAGGTATTTCAAGGAAGATAGAAGCTTCAGAACCTTGATCCGAACTAAAAATGTATTTGCTCAACGTCTATGACCCAGGCAAAAGAAACATCATTAAATTTTACAAAATTAAGTGTATTTAATAATTTAATAATATTTCGCATCTATGTATATACTCCCGCGTTTTAAACTATACAACAGTACAAAGATGGGCTGGCACAAATACTTACTAATATATTTAGGACCAATGAAGGAAGACGATAAACACACAGCCAATAATAATTTGAAGCCTTCCCTTTTGAGATTCTGAGGGTTTGAAAATCCAGATGCTGGGAACGGCGTCTAGGGAAAACCCGTGGTTTCAGAGATGAGCTCTGTGTTTGCGCATGCGTCCTCCGTGAAGACTGTCCCTCCCATCTCCGTGCAGAAGAGGAACCCGCTGACTCTGCAGGGACACTCTGTTGCAGAGTCCACCCCAAACCACGCACGGAGCTGCAGAGAAACAGCCCGAAGCCCCATGAGCTGGCTGCATCCTTGAGATCCCCCCGTAGCCCCTCCTTCAGGCTGCAATGCACCGCCCGCCTGCTCAAGCTTCCAAGCTCATCGAAGACGCAGGAAGTTTTTTTTTTCCCATCTGTTCCGTCAGAGATCCATGCATACCGGCCCCGGGGTTCTCCGGGGAGAGAGGCGTGCGTGTGATAACAGGGGTCGTCTCTCTGCCTGGTGTCCGCACTTAAGAGCTTAGGCCTCCCAGGAGGAGTCGAGACCCTCACGTTCTCGGCCTGCGCCGCTCATTCAACCCCTCACCGCTCATTGAACCGCCGGCAACCAGGGTGCCCACCGCAGGCTTTCGGAAAGGAAGGAAAACGGCAGGCTTCCAGGCGCACAAGAGCCTTCACTGTGTTCCTCGTGTACATAATGACATGAGGACGCCCTTCCATGTTTAATTTGGAGAAATCGCTGTTTTCTCATAGAATAGACACCGATGGGGAAAACAGATTACTTGAATGATGTTTAGAGTTGCATCCATCATGGGTGAGCTGGTTAAATAATTATTGCAGCGACTTGTACTCAAGCTACCCACGTGTATATGTGTGCGTCTGTGTGTATGTACTTACACGTATGTATATATTGTATGCTGCTGCTGCTGCTAAATCACTTCAGTCATGCCCGACTCTGTTAGACCTCACAGATGGCAGCCCACCAGGCTCCTCTGTCCCTGGGGTTCTCCAGGCAAGAATACTGGAGTGGGCTGCCATTTCCTTCCCCATATATATTGTATACCTACCTGGAAATATACAGACACACAAACATACATGTATATATACACATGGGTGTTCCTTCAAGCAAAAAATATATTAAAACATCTCTAGTTTAAGGGTGCCCCAACATTCCCCTCAACACTATATACTAATACCATGTTTTCAGTTGAGTTCAGGCTATGAGGCATTAGCATGGCGCCTCTTACTTTTTCAATTAAAATTTTCATACAATTTTCAAGTAAGATATAATAGATTTGAAGGAGTAGAGAAAGGTTTCCTGTTTAGTTGCTAAATTGTGTCTGACTCTTTGCAATCCCACGGACTGTAGCCCACCAGGCTTCTCTGTCCATGGGATTTTCTCCAGGCAAGAATACTGGAGTGGGTTGCCATTTCCTCCTCCAGGGGATCTTTGCAACCCAGGGACCGAACCTGTCGCTGCATCTCCTGCATTGGGACGCAGATTCTTTACCACTGAGCCACCTGGAAAGCGAAGGTAGGTTAGTCCAAGGCAAACAGCTGTCCTTCTCTACCTTCCAGAGTCCTCCTCTACCTTTTCTACATTATGGAGAATATTCTACCAAACAAACAGCTTGCTTTGATTAAGCAAAGGGGAAAGATTTGAAAATGTTCGATAGTTGGGTTTCTTTCATTTCAAGCAAGAGGTTTTGTAGCGTGTTAAGACACAGGAAAGTGGCCGAACAAAGCACGGCAGCAGGTGTCTTCCCCATCAAGGAAAAAAGGAAAATATCAATAAAGTATCAGGAAACCTTCTTGTAGGATGAAATATTAAAGCCCCAGGAAACAGTTTTAATTTCTCCAGGGCAGACTCTGGGTAGCAGTGTTGACTCCTGGCTGGGAATGTCTTAACAGAAACTGTCCTTTCGAGGCCAAACTCACTTATGTCTTTGTATAAAATGAAGCTTGAGTGCTTGAAGCTGGAGCATTTTAAACTAATAGGCAATATTTTGGGTTTACAGATTTTTTAGTTGAAAAAAAAAAAACCCACAGGGGATTAAAAAACATTCATCTTCAGAAATCTCTGAATCAATATTAGGACGTAAAAATCTGGATACTTTTCCATTGACCTGGCAAATCCAATCAATAATGTAATCTCCAAGTGTTCAGTGAGTAACTCTATGCTTACTACGGGCAGGCCTATTATGTGTGTCAATTGCTTCTTTGGAGAATCTGTTGATGCAAATTCGGGGACAACTCAGACCTGCATTGGGAGGAGCTTTACCACACAGGCAGGCAAGAATTAGAAGTGGAACAGGGCTGGGCTGTGTGTTGTCTGTTGTCATGGGAACCTGTCCCAACCCCCCCCACCCCCTCTCCACCCCCGCCTTCGCTAGGCTCACTGCGGGTCCTTGGTTTTGGGGCACGTTTTCCAGGGCAGACAGAGTGTTGAGCGCCCCACGGTTATTATGCAGGGGCAGGCAGTCTTCCGGGAAGGGCCTGATGCCTCCCAGTGGGCACGGCCAGTCCTTGGGGGATTGTGCCAGCTTCCACACTCGCTTAGGGTTCCGACGGGCTCTCAGAGCAGCTCAGTACCTTTCTGCAGGAGGCTTGTAGTGATGGGGATGGCGGTGTTTCAGATGGGGGCCTAGAGACAGAACGGACGTGTCAGCCCGGCCACGGTCCCCAGCTAGACCGACTGGAGGAACAGGTGTGCGTCTGTGCCCTGCCCACGGTCCATGCCACCCAGGCCCTGCCGGACCTGACTCTGAACTTGCAGACACGCATCCACCCTGCCTCTCTTTTTTCTCTGCCTTCCCCAGCTCTCTGGTTCTCTCCACAAAACCTTCAAGATCGCAAGAGAAAGAAGACAAGCCCCTTTATAATAATGTAAGCCGGGCAGAACCCTTTGTCTTTCCTCGGAAAAGTTTAGAAATTAACACATCCTTTCATGACACACACACTTTCGGTGGAGGGACACTGTAAGTGATGGGTGGACATGGTTCCCAAACAGGACAGGGCGTCACACAGGGCGCTCCCAATGGGGTGGTTCTTATTTGTCTTTAAACTCCTAAGTGCAAAAAGCTGCTGGGGCAAATTTGATCCATCATTTAAAAATTAAAATAAACCCAGGATCATTATTTCTTATCAACACATAAACCGTTGACGTGGCTTTTTAAAGTTTAAGCTGAGAAAGCAATGTACATAATCTGAAACCCAACAGGACGCTGCCTTTGTTTTAAATACACAATTGTTACCATTTAGTTTTGCTAATAACTAATCTTTGTAAATACACAATTGTTGCTGTTTAGTTGTGCTAATAACTAATCTTTGTAAATACACAATTGTTGCTGTTGTGCTAATAACTAATCTTTGTAAATACACAATTGTTGCTGTTTAGTTGTGCTAATAACTAATCTTTGTAAATACACAATTGTTGCCGTTTAGTTTTGCTAATAACTAAAATTAGCTTCCATATGTTTTTACTAATAGAGCAGAGGCTTAAGTGTGTTAACAGTGGAGGGGATGGATGTCTACTATTTCTAGCACATCGTCTACATGAAGAATTTAAAGTGATGGGAGAATTGAAGCAAAAAGAAAGAATCTGATATTTTAAACGATCTGCTTAAAAACAGGAACAGAAATGAAAGCATTGCTCCTAAGATACAGCTGTTGAAATGACTGTTAAAAAATTGATATTTAGCCCCAAGAATTTGGGAAGACATAGACTATTCTCCATGTAGTTTCTTCACACAGCACTTCCCCTGGTCTTGTCCAAGCCTAATTCTCACCTTCCTGACCTCCAGTACACAGCCCCACGTTCAATTACTACCCACATGCCGATGACCTTCAAAGCTTTCAGCGCTGGACCCTGCAGTCCCGAAGGCCTTCAGGAAGTCTCCGTCTCACTATCCCACAGGTAACTCAGATGCAGTCGTCTCTACGTTAATCTCACCATCCTCCGTCTCACACCCCGACCTGGGCCTCAAGCACCTTGGACCACAGTTCCAGCAAACCATATCCTCTTGCACTAAATGACTCTTGGCTTCCTCCCGCACTTATTCCACTGTGCATACTTTTTGTTTCCAAACACATATGTTTTTAAATTTTATTAGAGTATAGTTGATTTACAATGTTGTGTTTAATTTCTGCTGTAGACCAAAGTGATTCAATTTTATATATACAGTGTGTGTGTGTGTATATATATATATATATATATATATATAGAGAGAGAGAGAGAGAGAGAGAACAGTTTTATATATTCTGTTTCTATATGTATGTACACACTGTATATATTCTTTTCCATCGTGGTTCCCTGGTGGCTCAGATGGTAAAGCCTGCAACGCAAGAGACCCAGGTTCGATCCTGGGGTGGGAAGATCCCCTGGAGAAGGAAATGGCAACCCTACTCCAGTACTCTTGCCTAGAAAATTCCATGGATGGAGGAGGCTGGTGGGTTACAGTCCATGGGGTCGCAAAGAGTTGGACATGACTAAGCAACTTCACTTTCTTTCTTTCTTATCACAGAATATGGAATGCAGTTCCCTGCTCCATGGAAGGACCTTGGTGTTTACCCATCCTGTGTATACTGGGTTCTATCTGCTGATCCCAAACTCCCACAAGTCTGCTCTCTCTGTCTGTGAATCTGCTTCTGCTTCGTAGTCAAGTTCCTTTGTGCTGTAGTTTAGACCCCACGCGAGTGACATCTATGAAACAAGAACAGACTAACAGACATAGAGAATAGGCTTGTGGCTGCAGAGGGTGGAAGGGACAGTGGGGCTGGGGGTGGACCAGGAGTTTAGGGTTAACAGACCCAGCACGTATTCAATCACTGCCAAAGCTAACAGTTCTGGCCCCTGAAGACATCACTAGATTTTCTTTCCCATTTTTTCAATATCAGCAAACACAGTAGGATGAGGACTCCTTTATGGTCAATAACTGCGACCACTCCCTGGCATATGTCCTTAGTGTTGCCCGGGAGGCTCTTTGTTTTGAAACAATAGGTGGAAATCATTTTTAACCTATGTGATTTAGCAGGAAGTCAAGTAGACTAATTGGGATCATATCGTGAAGAAAATTTATGTAATATAGACAGTGAAAATGAAAGTTGGCTCAGTGGTGTCCGATTCTCTGTAACCTCAAGAACTATACGGTCCATGGAATTCTCCAGGCTGGGATACTGGAGTGGGTAGCCTTTCCCTTCTCCAGGGGGATCTTCCCAATCCAGGGATTGAACCCAGGTCTCCTGCATTGCAGATGATTCTTTACCAGCTGAGCCACCAGGGAAGCCCAAGGATACTGGAGTGGGTAGGCTATCCCTTCTCCAGGGGGTCTTCCTGACCCAGGAATTGAACCAGGGTCTCCTGCATTGCAGGCGAATTCAGGGAAGCCAATAGATTATATACAGTAGAAATACACGTAATAAGCTGCATAGCAAAGTAGTATTTCCTATACAGTTATATTTGAATGTCTTAATTTTTAAAAAAATTTCAGAATGATATGATGATTTTTTTCCCCCTTGGGTGGGCGCATGCTAAGTCACCTCAGACGTGTCCGATTCTGTGCGACCCCATGGAATACAGCCTGTCCAGGTTCCTCTGTCCGTGGGATTCTCCAGGCAAGAAACCTGGAGTGGGTTGCCATGCCCTCCTCCAGGGGATCTTCCCGACCCAGGGATCGAGCCTTACGTCTCTAATGTCTACCTGCATTAGAAGCCCTACCTCTTGGGTATTTAAGGTTAGAAGATAAGAAAAAAAGCATGCCTTCTGTAGAGCAAAAAAGTAACAGAAGGGGAGGAGGAGGGTGCACGGGAGGGAAAAAGGGAGCGTGTCAGGTGGGCTGGGAGGAAGCACATACAAACGGGAGGGGGGGCTTCGGGTTCAGAGAACCCCCTGTGGGTAGGAGCCTGCAATGTTGGATCTATGGATTTCCATTTTTTCACCAAGACTTTCTGTGTGTCTGCAAGCTGGGCGGGACTCCTGCCCCCTGAGGACTCACCGTGCACGTCGGGGGTCCGGAAGGTCCTGATGGTGGCGGGCCCCTCCCCGCCCGCAGTCAGCACCTGCACCTCCAGGCGGTAGAGGGTGGCGGGCCGCAGACCTGGGACCGAGAGCTCAGGGTGATCCTGGGGAAGGGGAGGGAAGGCGTTGGGGGACACGGGTCCGTCAGCCGCTGCCTCTGACCACGACCCATGTCTGGACTCTCCTCCAGAGACTACGCCTCCCTCGCGACATCACCGTGATACGTGCAGTTGCGGTTCACTTGTTTCCACTCCACCGTGTCCAGGAACCCGCAATCAGTCCATGTTCGCTGGAGACCCCTTACCCCCTCCATCCCCGGGTGGTCTGGGCAGCAAGGAGACCCCGGCTCTTGGCAGCCAAGAGCTCACATGAGTCAGGCCAGTTCTTGCCGCTCACCCCCACCCCCTCCAGGGGACTGTATTTTCCATTCCTGAATCTAAGACTTTCCCAGGCTTTAAAAGTTTTCATCTGCACATCTTGTGATGTGAATTCTTGATAATCCACATCTCGGGGAAACGCGCCAACTTGTGCTCCTTAAAAGACAGTATCTGTCAGTGCCAGCGGCCAAAAAATGTTTCTTTTTATGCCAACACTTTTTTTTTTTTGGTCTTAGAACTCAATAGAACCTAACACACACACACAGAATAATTACTGTCCGATTCCGTGGAATTTTTTTTTTCCTTCCGGGATTTAAGGTGTTTTTTTTTTTCTCTCTCTTTTTGGAGCAAGAATTGCATATTCTAAGGGCATTTTGAGAGTTGGTAAAAGCCCACACATGCTTTTTTTTTTCTCCCCCCAAACCAAGGAATTAAGTTGGCCTGGAAGGCACTCCAGCTCATTAAGTGCTCTGGCCAGATTTGAAGGGGAAAATGAAGAGAAAAAGGTTCTTTTTAGCTCTTTACCCCCAAAAATTTAGCACTTCAAATGGGGCACGTCCGCTTGGCCCAGAAGGACAGGGATTCAAAAGAACAGAAAATGGTGAAGCCTTTGCGTTCCGTGTGGACAGGAGAGGCCTCCTTAAGAGCTGGTCCTAGTCATCAAGTTTAGCTAGATGGCAGTTTCTCCTAAGTTTATGGTAATGATAGTTAATGTACAGAAACCCTGATGGTGTGCTCCGATTTTTACAAAAGAATTTACTGGGGGCCCACAGGAACCCTGTTGGTATGTTCTGATTCTTGCAGAAGAATTCACACAGGAGAAAGCCTACATGTGAGTCTCAACACGTTGCCCCTGCAGTGGGGGTTTGGGGTGCCCGAGTGCCTCCCCCAGGGATGCTCCCTCCGGGTTGCGGGGAACCCACCCTGAGATGGGGCAGGTGGGCGGGCACTCACCGCGGGCAGAATCTGGGACTGAGAGATGATGCTGTTCGGGAGGCTGTTGGGCCGGCTCTCAGTGGTGACCTCGGCCCAGGTCACCTGGAAGCCGGTGGCCGGCCGCGGCAAGCCCACCTGGTTCACCTTCCAGGAGAAGTGCCCCGTGATGTTGGCATCGCGTACCACAAAGGAGGCGGACAGGTTCTCAGGTTTGGCCTGCACTTTGGAGCGCACGTGACTGTAACCTGTGGGCGCAGGAAGGGGAACCGTGCAGCGGTTAGAGGGGTGGAGAGAGGCAGCCCCAGAGGACACGGTGTTCAGACTGCCATTCTCTGGGACCTGGGGTCAGCAACCTGACCTCCTCCTGCCTGCAATGCAGGAGACCCTGGATCAATTCCTGGGTCGGGACGATCTGCTGGAGAAGGGAAGGCTACCCACTCCAGTATTCTTGGGCTTCCCTGGTGGCTCAGCTGGTAAAGAATCTGCCTGCAATGCAGGATACCCTGATTCAATTTCTGGGTTGGCAAGATCCCCTGAAGAAGGGAAAGGCTACCCACTCCAGTATTCCGGCCTGGAGAATTCCACGGACTGTACAGTCCATGGGGTCGCAAAGAGTCGGACACCACTGAGTGACTTTCACTTTCACTTCTAAGGGCTGATCCTTCAGCAAAGCCTGTCGCTAAGTGCGGCTGGACTTCAGAGGCTAGGCGAGGGTTCGTATACACACGTTCTGTTCAGACAGGGCTGTCCTAGGGCCATCTAGAAAGGGGTGATCCTTTTGGGTTTCAGGGCCTTGTGAATCGCACTCTGGAGCTGTGCCCAGCGACGCGCCTCCCGGGGATTCCAGGCGACACGTACCCTCCTCCGTGCCAGGGCAGCTGAAGTGCTTGTGGGTCTTGCCCTTGAGCGCAGAGCACGGCGGGGTCGTGAAGGACGCGCTCTCCGCCTTCCAGCGGCCCTGGGGCCGCGCGGCTTGCACGATCACCTTGTATTTGCAGGAGAATGACAGGTCTGGAAGAATCATGTAGTTTTCCTAGAGCGAGACGGAGAAAGAGAACACGCCAGCTGTAAAAATCTCACGAGGGAACGGACTTGGCAGGAGATGTGATGATGTCCCAGGAGTTTGTCTTCTTGCATGTGGTGGGGTGGGTGTGTTTGTGTGTGTGCGTGTGTGATACGGCCTTTACACAAAGCACACGGGGTCCTTGCCGAGATGATTTACAACCATGACCTGCTCCTGCAGTGAAGAGGGTCACCCAGACTCTAGAACAACCAGGTGGAAGCGTTCAGTTCATGGCAGCCCCCTTCCTGACCATCACAACCCACTATGGGGAGCTGGCTGGACAGGGAGGGTGAAAAGCTGTGAATATCAACCCGAATTGTTATTAAAAAAAAAAAAAAAAAAAAAAGCTGACTCAGGCTTCCTCCCAGACGCAAGCTCAGTTTAGACCTGAGTCTTTCCTGAAGGCAGAGAAGACATTCTGGAGGCGTGTCTCTTCTCCCCTTTCTGGAGGGCTCTCTCTGTTGCTTCCGGCCAGACTGTGATGATTAAACAGAATTATGAGGCCGGACTCAACCGTGGAGGGCTGAGGGGCTGGGAATGTCACCTTACAGGAAGAGGAAGCTGACGGTGATGGTTGTAACAAGCTACTGTGCCATTTCTTTCTCTTCGTGTGTGAGCGTGTGCGTGTCCCCTGTAGGGTGGCGTTGTCGCGGCCTCCTGCACACATATATAACCTTATGGGAACAGGAAAGCTGACAGTGACATTTGTAACAAGCTGGTGCGAGGTTTATCTCCCTTGTGTGTCTGTCAGGGTGTGTGTGTCCATTCGAGGTGCTGTCAAGGCCCTGGGTGCACCTGTATAACCTGATATCCACGTGAAGCATGGCAGTGATGCTCGTGACAAGCTAGTGCGACGCTTCCTTCCCTTGGTGTGTTAGGGTGCGTGTGTGTGTCCCTTCTAGGGTGTCATTGTCAGGACCCTGTGTATACCACATATATAACCTTATGGGAACAGGAAAGCTGACGGTGATGGTTGCAACAAGCCAGTGTGAGGTTTCTTACCGTTGGTGTGTTAGGGTGTGTGTGTGTCAATTCTAGACAAGCGGTTGTGTTAGGGTGTGTGTGTCCATTCGAGGTGCTGTCAAGGCCCTGGGTGCACTTGTATAACCTGATACCCACGTGAAGCATGGCAGTGATGCTCGTGACAAGCTAGTGCGATGCTTCCTTGCCTTGGTGTGTTAAGGGGTGTGTGTGTGTCTTCTAGGGTGTCATTGTCAGGGCCTTGTATACACGTAAATAACCTGGGGAAAGCTGACGGTGATGGTAGTAACAAGCCAGTGTGACGTCTCCTTCCCTTGGTGTGTTAGGGGGTGTGTGTGTCAGTTCTAGACAAGCGGTTGTGTTAGGGTGTGTGTGTCCATTCGAGGTGCTGTCAAGGCCCTGGGTGCACTTGTATAACCTGATACCCACGTGAAGCATGGCAGTGATGCTCGTGACAAGCTAGTGAGATGCTTCCTTCCCTTGGTGTGTTAGGGGGTGTGTGTCCCTTCTAGGGTGGTGTTGTCAGGACCCTGTGTATACCACATATATAACCTTACAAGAACAGGAAAGCTGACGGTGACGGTTGCAACAAGCCAGTGTGAGGTTTCTTACCCTTGATGTGTTAGAGTGTGTGTGTCAATTCTAGACAAGCAGTTGTGTCAGTGTGTGTGTGTGTCAATTCTAGACAAGTGGTTGTATTAGGGTGTGTGTGCCAATTGTAGGTGAGTTGTGTTAGGGTGTGTGTGTCAATTCTAGACAAGCGGTTGTATTAGGGTGTGTGTGTCCATTCGAGGTGCTGTCAAGGCCCTGGGTGCACTTGTATAACCTGATACCCACGTGAAGCATGGCAGTGATGCTCGTGACAAGCTAGTGCGACGCTTCCTTCCCTCGGTGTGTTAGGATGCGTGTGTGTGTCCCTTCTAGGGTGGTGTTATCAGGACCCTGTGTATACTACATATATAACCTTACAGGAACAGGAAAGCTGATGGTGATGGTTGCAACAAGCCAGTGTGAGGTTTCTTACCCTTGGTATGTTAGAGTGTGTGTGTCAATTCTAGACAAGCGGTTGTGTCAGGGTGTGTGTGTCCATTCGAGGTGCTGTCAAGGCCCTGGGTGCACCTGTATAACCTGATACCCACGTGAAGCATGGCAGTGATGCTCGTGACAAGCTAGTGCGGCGCTTCCTTCCCTTGGTGTGTTAGGGGGTGTGTGTCCCTTCTAGGGTGTTGTTTTCAGGGCCTTGTATACACGTAAATAACCTGGGGAAAGCTGACGGTGATGGTTGCAACAAGCCAGTGTGACGTCTCCTTCCCTTGGTGTGTTAGGGGGTGTGTGTCCCTTCTAGGGTGTCGTTGTCAGGACCCTGTGTATACTACATATATGACCTTTGGGAACAGGAAAGCTGACTGTGACATTTGTAACAAGCTGGTGTGAGGTTTATCTCCCTTGTGTGTCTGTCAGGGTGTGTGTGTCCATTCGAGGTGCTGTCAAGGCCCTGGGTGCACTTGTATAACCTTATACCCATGTGAAGCATGGCAGTGATGTTCGTGACAAGCTAGTGCGATGCTTCCTTCCCTTGGTGTGTTAGAGGGGGTGTGCGTGTCCCTTCTAGGGTGTTGTTTTCAGGGCCTTGTATACACGTAAATAACCTGGGGAAAGCTGACGGTGATGGCTGCAACAAGCCAGTGTGACGTCTTCTTCCCTTGGTGTGTTAGGGTGTGTGTGTCCCTTCTAGGGTGGTGTTGTCAGGACCCTGTGTATACTACATATATAACCTTACAGGAACAGGAAAGCTGACGGTGATGGTTGCAACAAGCCAGTGTGATATCTCCTTTCCTTGGTGTGTTAGGGTGTGGGTCAATTCTAGGCCAGCGGTTGTATTAGGGTGTGTGTGTCAATTCTAGACATGCGGTTGTGTTAGGGTGTGTGTGTCAATTGTAGGTGAGTTGTATTAGTGTGTGTGTGTCAATTCTAGACAAGCAGTTGTCTTAGGTGTGTGTGTCAATTGTAGGTGAGTTGTGTTAGGGTGTGTGTGTTAATTCTAGACAAGCAGTTGTATTAGGGTGTGTGTGTCAATTGTAGGTGAGTTGTGTTAGGGTGTGTGTGGGTCAATTCTAGGCCAGCAGTTGTCTTAGGGTGTGTGTGTGTCAATTCTAGACAAGCGGTTGTATTAGGGTGTGTGTGCCAATTGTAGGTGAGTTGTGTTAGGCTGTGTGTGTCAATTCTAGACAAGTGGTTGTATTAGGGTGTGTGTGTCAATTGTAGGTGAGTTGTGTTAGGGTGTGTGTGTCAATTCTAGGCCAGCGGTTGTATTAGGGTGTGGGTGTCAATTGTAGGTGAGTTGTGTTAGGGTGTGTGGGGGTAAATTCTAGGCATGCAGTTGTCATGGCCTCCTGCCCCCATACAGGAGCTGCAGCTTGGAGCATGTCTGGGACCCTTAACGTCAGAAGAGCACGTGCTGGGGCCCAAGACGGGCGGGTCTTCCACCCGCAGCACAAGCTGGCACAAGGTAGGGTTGTAGCTAAAGGTGAGGCTGAGGGACAGAGTTGCAGAGAAACCCTGGGAAATTTTCCCACTTGCCCTGGGAAAACAAGGCCTTCAGGTCACAGGGTATTCTGACTCAGACTGGAGAAGAGAATTCTGAGCTTCTGTGTGATTAAGATGAAACACTCCCAGGCTGACACCATATGCCCTGGGAGCTCCTTGTGAGTTGTGTCTGGAATCTCCGCATCTCAGGGTCCCCTCCCCCATGCTGATAACGTGCAGGGATGAGGGAACACGTGACCCTGTGTCTCCTCCCCGCCTGTCCCGAAGGTAACGGGTCGGTGACCGAGTCACCCACAGCACGTTCAGCGTGCACCTCTTCCCGTCCAGCTGCACCCGCAGGGCGGGTGTGTCTAAGAGCCCCCAAGCACCCCCATTTCAAGCCTCCTCCTCCTCCTCACCTGGGTCACGGCCGAGGATGCCTCCAGCCTGGCGGATTTGTTGTGGGTGCAGACTTCCGGAAACCACTCCACGTGATACGGTCCGACGCCGGGATCTGTAAGGTGAATGCAATTTAGCAACAACAACAACAACAACAAAAGAACAGTCTGCAAGCGAGAGGGCTCGCGGCCCGACAATCCTGAAGCTGGAGAGAACAGGAAGGGGGCGGAGGACCCTGCAGGCAATGCAGATGGGCACCCGCCTGGCCGAGGATGGAGGTCTCCCCAAATTCTGCCTGCTGTTTCCTCAAGAGAAAATCAGCTCAGGACTTCCCCGATGGTCCACTGGTTGGGACTCTACCTTCCCATGCAGGGGTGTCGGTTCCATCCCTGTCTGGGGATCGAAGATCCCCCACGCCTCATGGCCAAAGAACCAAAGTGTAAAATGGAAGTGATACCGCTTCACACATTCCATGAAGGCTTTAAAAACGGTCCGTATCAAAGAAATCTTCAAGAACGGAGCCGGGGAAGAGAATGAAGTCGGGGGGAATGTAATAGAGCATAAAAGGAGAAGTAAATTGATATACGAGAACCAGATAGAAAAAAAACAATCATGAGGAAAGTGGCACTGTGATGCTTCTGCAGAGGTCTTGAGCCCAGCCCAGCCGTGGCGCCCACGGTAAGGAAACCCGAGGAGAATGGGGGATGCTCAGCGTTCCTCCTCTTGTTTCCTAGGTGATGAGAGAGATTCTGCAGGAGTCTCTGAATCCTGCATGTTTCTGAGGAAGCTGGTGGAAGAAATCCTGAAGCCAGGCAGGAGTAAACGCCTGGCCCTTCCTCACCCTGAAGGTCTGGCTGCCCCAGTGTGCTGTGTGGACTTGGTATGGACTCTGTGTGCTCCATGTGGATTCCGTATGTGCACCGTGTGCTCTGTGTGTGCTCCATGCGGACTGTGTGTGTGCTCTGTGTGGACACTGTGTGTGCTTGGTGTGTGCTGTGTGGACGCCGTGTGTGCTCTGTGTGTATTCAGCATGTGCTGTGTGTGTGCTCTGTGGACTCCATGTGGACTCTGCGTGTGCTCTGTGTGGACTCTGCATGTGCTCCATGTGTGCTCTGTGTGTGTTCTGTGTGGACTCCATGTGGACTCTGCATGTGTTCCGTGTGTGCTGTGTGGACGCTGTGCGTGCTGTGTGTGTGCTGTGTGGATTCCATGTGTGCTCCGTGTGGACTCTGCATGTGCTCCATGTGTGCTCTGTATGGACTCTGCGTGTGCTGTGTGTATTCAACATGTGCTGTGTGTGTGCTGTGGACTCCATGTGTGCTCCATGTGGACTCTGCGTGTGCTCCGTGTGGACTCCATGTCTGCTCTGCGTGTGTTCCATGTGTGCTGTGTGGACTCTGTGTGTGCTCCGTGTGTGCTCCATGTGTGCTGTGTGGACTCTGTGTGTGCTCCGTGTGTGCCGTGTGGACTCTGTGTGTGCTCCGTGTGTGCCGTGTGGACTCTGTGTGTGCTCCGTGTGTGCTCCATGTGCTCTGTGTGGACTCTGTGTGTGCTCCGTGTGTGCTCCATGTGTGCCGTGTGGACTCTGTGTGTGCTCCGTGTGTGCTCCATGTGCGCAGGGTCTCCCCCTCAGGAGGCGAGGGTGAGAACAGTGCGCAGTGAGCGCGCCCCAGCCTCGCCGGCTGTGTGGCCCCTGCAGAATCAGACCTGCTGCCCCAGCACCCAGAGAACAGGGCCGCTTACGTAACGTCTCCACCTCCAGCCCGAGCGGCGCGTTTTCTGTCCGTGTCTTTTCTTTGGGAGATCGACCGAGTGGAAAAAAAGACAAAAGTGCTGCAGAGCCAGGCCTGCGTGTGGGAACAGAGGCTGGCAGGGTTTATCAATCACCCAGTGAGTCCCCGGGCGGGTGTGAAAGGCGTCGCCCCCTATCCACACCACCCCCACCCCTGCAGTGATTAGCCTCACATCCCGGCCGCACTCAAACCAAGCATTTAAACAGAGGTTTTCAGAGCGCAGACCTCTTTGACGGAGTGCTGGGTCCCCTGGGAACTTGCTCTGGAGCACTTTGGGAATCAAGAAAAGGAGGACTTTTCCACCAGAAAGTAAAGATACCAAGCAGGCATCAACGCTGTTTAGCTAAAAAGGGTTGAGGTAACTTCTTACACAGCAGACATCAAGAGCTATGGGTTGACTAGAGAAGAACCGTACATTATACGCAAAGTATGAAGTCAACTGATGAGCGGATTCATACCCTATCTTTCAACAGGTGCTGCGGCTCGACGCATCGTGCTGAAACGACCTCCCAGAGGCAGCTGGACTTGTGGACCCGAAACCCGGAGGCGTCTGGGTAAGTAGCAGAGTGCCTGGGTGACATCCACGTTAGTTTGGACGGAGGTAGGACGCAGGTGAATACAGAACGACCTTGACAGAAGCTCAGCGTACTGACAAGACGGTGACGGCGATAACTCGGCGTGGGCACAGCTCACGGAAGGGGTGGGCAGAGCCCTGAGCAGGGCAGGTAGTGGCGGGCAGGGTGCCACCCGGCGCCCCTGTGTGCCCGGATGCAAACTCACTTCTGTACGTGGTGAACCCCTGCGTCCCTCAAGCCCACAAAGCAAATGGAAGCATTTGCTGCTGCCGCTGAAGGAATCAGACTCTTCCTCTTAATGTAAAATCCCATTGGACAGGTGGGTGCCTACTTTGCCACGCTACAGCTGTGTGATGTGCAATTATTACCCATAGCTCCCCCAGGAACCCATGGGTTCCTACAGCGCAGTTCACAGGATCACATACACACATCCCATGGCCCCTCCCACCCTTTAGCTCTGCAAGCGGCCGGCTCTGAGTGCACACCCTGGGTCTCTGGAGACAGACCCCCCCACCTTGGTGAGGATCTCCATGCAAACCCAATGCTTTCCAATCACTTCCCACGGCTGGCTCAGCAGACTCCACATCCTAGATTCCTGCCCCACCTGCATGCTCTCTGCCTTTATTTAACGATGCCTTTGGTTTCTTGTATCTGTGAGGCTCTGGCAGGACAGCCCTCCCCAGGATGGCCTTATGTCCAGAGAGCAGACGGCTCACCTGCAGGCATCCGTGTTCTGTGCAGGCCGGCCAACCCAGAGCCTGCACCCCAGCATCCCCTCAGAGGGGGGACCCTCACCCTCGGGGCCACCAGGTCCACCCTCATCAGCCCCCCAGGGCCAGGGAACTGGGGCAGCCTGTGTCCAGAGCCTGAGCTTCCCTGGTGGCTCAGATGGTAAAGAATCCACCTTCAATTCAGGAGACCCGGGTTCCATCCCTGGGTTGGGAAGATCCCCTGGAGGAGGGCAAGGCAACCCACTCCAGTATTCTTCCCTGGAGAATCCACATGGACAGAGGAGCCTGGCAGGCTACAGACTCGCAAAGAGTCGGACACGACTGAGTGACTAAATCACCACCACTTCCCAGAGCCCACTTTGATGATGCAGACCCACCAACCCTGAGAACGACCAGTGTTTCCTGTCCCCCATCCACAGAAAGCATGGTCAAGGCTCCTGAGCACTGTCTCTGCCTCCTGCCTGACCCTGGAGTCTGCCCGAGAGGCATGGAGGGCCCCCACTTTGGCCGCCAAGAGTCACAAACCATCTTCTCAATGGCAGGTCTCTGTTGATCAGTTGCCTTCCACCAAACACAGTTTACACGAACTGCCTGTCTTTCCCACAGTCCTTGATGGAGTGTTTTCTGACACAACTCGCGGTCCAAGCTTTTCCGAGGCGGGTCAAACAGTGGCCTGCATCTCACATCAAGTCTGCAGCCATCTTGTAACTCGCACAAGTTAGGGTTTTGAAAGTCACCGTGAACACACCATAGCAAATCCTGGGTGGCTGCTCCTTGGCGGAAATGCAGGGTTACTGGATTCTTGTGATGACAGGTATCGTTGTCCGACGATCAGTAAGTAACCTGTTTTAATGTGTTTGTTTTTTTAAAAAACGTACTATATCTCTCTTAAAAGCATTAGTCGTCCCAGTCATGTCTGAGTCTTTGAGATCTCCATGGGCTCACTGTAGCCCGCCATGTTCCTCTGTCTTGTCTGAGCTTCTCCAGGCAAGAGCACTGGAGTGGGTTGCCATTTCCTTCTCCAGGGGAATCTTCTCCACTCCAGGACGGAATCCACGTCTCCCACATTGCAGGGGGATTCTTTACCATCTGAGCCACCAGGGAAACCCAAATCTAATCTAAGAGATATTACAATAATTTATGAACTGAAAGAACTCTAGGGAATGGCCATCTGCTCCAGTGTTCTTGCCTGGAGAATTCCATGGACAGAGAAGCCTGGTGGGTTACAGTCCGTGGGGTTGCAAAGAGTCACACGACTGAGCCACTGACACACACACACACACACACACACACACACACACACACACACACACACACACACACACACAGAACTCTAGTTGAAAACATTTTCACAATCCCGAATAGAAGGACAGCAAATGTCTTTTGCCTCCAGCCCCACTGAACTTTAATCCATCGTCATCTCAGAACCCACAAACTTAACCCCTTTTTCACCTTTTTTTGGGCTTCCCTGGTGGCTCAGCTGGTAAAGAATCCGCCTGCAATGTGGGCGACCTGGGTTCACTCCCTGGGTTGGGAAGATCCCCTGCAGAAGGGAAAGCCTACCCACTCCACTATCTTGGCCTGGAGAATCCCATGGGCTGTATAGGCCATGGGGTCGTAGAGAGTTGGACATGACTGAGCGACTTGCAGTGTTACTTTCTGCCCCCTTTTCAGAGCATCCTCACGGGCTCTCAGTGTGACCCCAGCCCCTGACATGTAGCCTCAAGCCTGAATCAGGGGCTCTCCTCTTGCTGTTTCTGGAGGTGGCTCCAGGTTACCACCTCCCTCTCACTGAGCTCACGGTGCCATAGGCTACACCTGCAAGGAGACGGGCCCGCCACCCACCTCCCTGCCAGGTGGGGCATCACCTTCCTCCTGGGGAGCCTTAGGGGGCAGCTCTGCACTCTGGGCCACTTTCACACAGAACAGAACGAGACACACATGGTGTCCACGGTAGGAAAGCAGACCATGCCGACGGTGTGTTCCTGGTTCGAGGGCGGAACTGAGAGGGCAGTGGCGGGTGGGAACGTGGACGCAGGGTCCCTTCCAGCCCAGCACCACGCTCTGCATGAGCATCTCCACCAAGGACCACAAGCACCCCAGGACTGGCGTGTAAACCCCAGTGACTCCACGAATCTGCAAGGACACAGTCCCGTGGGCACACACGATCCACAGCCTGTCTTTCCTTTTCAAATCAGTAGCGTAAGGTAGAGCTTTAAAGACACGCAGCCCACAGCACGTTCATTAAGCCATGTGTGCGTGCTCAGTCGATCAGTCGTGTCCAGCTCTTTGCCACCTCATGGACTGTAGCCCGTCAGGTTCCTCTGTCCAGGGAATTCTCCAGGCAAGAATACTGGAGTGGGTTGCCATGCCCTCCTCCAGGGGATCTTCCTGACCCAGCGATGGAACCTGTACCTCTTACGACTCCTGCATTGGCAGGCGGGTTCTTTACCACTAGCACCACGGGGAAGGCCTCCTTTGAACCAGTCTTCACCTCTTGCTGCAAAGATACTGACTCAGCTGATTCCAGAGCCATCACTCGGTGTGCGTAATGACCACATGCCGGACCACGACTCCAGCACCTCACATGCCATCTTGGGGGGTTCTGACCTCACTTACCCCTTCCCTCTCTGGAAGCCACCCTGGCTCCGCTGGGCCTCTGCCTCAGCACTCCCCAGGGTTCTCCAGTTCCTCTGGGCACTCAGTGTTGGGGTCCTTGGCTGCCTCACCCCGCTTTGTGCGGGCTGTTGAGACGGGTCTCGATTCCTCTTCCCTCCACAGCAGTGGTCCCGGACTTTCATGGTAGTATCAGGGACCTGTTTCGTCCACGGATAGGGGTGGGGGGTGGAGGTGGATGGTTTTAGAGATGATTCAAGTGCATTCCTGCAGAAGGAAATGGCCACCCACTCCAATACTCTTGCCTGGAAAAATCCCATGGACAGAGGAGCCTGGTAGGCTACAAGTCTATGGGGTCACAAAGAGTCGGGCACGACTGAGCGACTTCACTTTCAGAAGTGGCGCTCCATTTATTGTGTGCTTTCTCTTATTTATTCCATCAGCTCCACCTCCGAGCATCAAGCATTAGATCAGAGGTTCGGGACCGCTGCTCTAGGGGATCTTAAGTTCTTCCCTTACTTAAGAACGTATTCTTAAACTCCAACTTACTCAGGTCCAAGTACAAGTGAACCGTGTTTTACATACAATGGTTGCTTGGAGATACTCAATTGCAGGGATTTCTCTTACTTATAAATAATACTACTACCTGTTTCCATATTACTAGTGGAACCGTGAGACCTGTTTTCTAATTACTGGTAAATTGATCACGGAACCTAGAAGAAAGCAAAGAAAAAAGTGCTTCTGACTGATTCTTATTTTGAATGAACAGAAATGAAAGAGACAGAAAGGAATTTCAAGCAAACATGGTGTCTATAACCATCACTTTCAGTCAACATTGTACTCAAAGTCTCAGCCAGCATTAAGACAGGGCAAAGAAGCAACAATGCGCAAAGCCTGGAAAGGAAAATGTGATTTTCTTATGATTTACTGACAACATGATGATTTTCATAGAAAATGGTGGAAAACAACTAAGCTTCAATTAAAAAAAATTCTTTCTTTTGGGAGAAAAAAAGAGGGAAAGAAAAATAAAGGAACACAGATGCCCTACGCTGGATCCTTACGACAGAAATGAAATCCAAACAAAAGCCAGCTGAGAAGCAAAGATGGAACAATGCCACTCCTGGGATGTAAGGAGGGCACCTGAGTGACCCTGTGTGAGGAGAGCACTCACACAAGACACGGAGCCCAGTGAACCTGAAGGAAACAAAACAATGAACTGAGCATCTCTTAAAGGAAGAACTATTAAGAAACTGAAAAAAAAAAAAAAGTAGAGAAAGACTTAGATAAAACCAGGAAAGACCTGGATAAAACTAGCATAGCCAGCTCCCTTCTCCAGGGGCTCTTCCCAACCCAGGGATCGAACCTGGGTCTCCCGCATTGCAGGCACGTTGTTTACCATCTGAGCCAGTAGTGAAGCCCCAAGTGAAAGTGAAAGTCACTCAGTTGTGTCCGACTCTTTCTGACCCCATGGACTATACAGTCTATGGAATTCTCCAGGCCAGAATACTGGAGTGGGCAGCCTTTCCCTTCTCCAGGGGATCTTCCCAACCCAGGGATTGAATGGGGGTATACTGCATTGCAGGCGGATTCTTTACCAGCAGAGCCACAGGAACAGCCCAAGAATACTGGAGTGGGTAGCCTATCCCTTCTCCAGTGGATCTTCCCTACCCAGGAATCGAACTGGGGTCTCCTGCATTGCAGGCGGATTCTTTACCAACTGAGCCACCAGGCAAGCCCAGTGAAGCCCCAAAGTAAGAACTATCAGGAAAGTGAAAGAAATAAAAGTAGAAAGAAACTGAGATGAAACCAGCACAGGACTCGAATACTCCATACATAAAGGACTCTTGCAGGACAGACTGGCTAAACCACCTGGACCGTGCTTTGGAAAAGAGGAGCCCCATTGCCAATAAACTCACAACAAGCTGTTCAACCCCTGGACGAGCGGCAACATGCTAACACAAACAGCAGCGAGCCATCATGACACATGTTCCAGAAGGGCTGAGCTGAGAAAAAGATGGATTCTCCACTTGGGAGACTGTGTGAAGAAGATCTAAGCCTCCTGGTGGGCGGGTGCATGGTCCAAGCAGTGTGCAAGCAGTGTGCAAGCAGTGTGCAAGACTCTGCTAGGGCTCAACATCCTCTGACCTAAGAGTCTCACCTCTGGGTGTGGGGAATATGTACGCACATGTGTGACTCAGCAAGCGTGTTCACAGGATGTTCACAACGGTGCTGTTCTTTTCCATCTTTAAGATTCTTTGATGTGGATCCTTTGAAAAGTATCGAATTTGCTACAACATCATTTCTGTTTTATGTTTAGTTTTGCTTTTGGCCCCAAGGCATGTGTGATCCTAGCTTCCTGCCCAAGGACGGAACCTGCAACTCCTGCGTTGGAAGGGGATGTCTTGACCACTGGACCGCCAGGGAAGTCCTCCTTCCCAGCCCATCACTGGGGCCCACCAAATCTCCAGCCTCTGTTGACAAGAAGCTTCACAGCTGGAGGTGTCCCGGGGACAAAACGGTGCAGCAAGATGAGTGGATGTATCAGTGCTTCCTGCAGGAGACTCAGTGAGTGTCCCCCATGTACTGTTCACTGCGGGAAGCCAGATGCAGAGCGTTAAGATCCCATCTGGATAAACTCAAGAACAGGGACAACACATGTGCACACTCAGAAGTCAGGATGTTGGCGGTTTACCCCTCTGTGCCTGAAATGCTTTCATCTCCCGTATGTTCACCTTTTCGTTAGATGAGATGCTTACATGTTCGATAATAAAATGTGTTATTTCATTAATACTAATGTCATATGGACGTACAATGCTAATTTTAAATTGGTAAGGACAGTCATCCTCTGATACCCACTGGAGGTTGGGTCCAATCCCAACCTCCAGTGGGTACTCAAGAATCGGACCCCTGCCTTGAATACCAAATTCCAAGGATGGATGCTGGAGTCCCACAGTGAGCTCTTCATACCTGTGGGTTCTGCATCCTCGGGTTCAACCAGCTGCTGACCGTAGACAAGAGTACGGGACTCACAGGCCGGTGAATCCGCAGACACAGAACCCGCTGATGTGGAGAGCTGACTGTACAAGAGATTAAATAAATTCTATCATTTAATGTTAACTTAATATGAATATTAAAACTAATAAATTAATATTAATTCAAATGTTGCAATATGTATACATAATGTTACTTTAGCAATATTGAATGAATTTAAATTAACATACAATAGTAATAAAATACTAAACCTTATTTGTAATGTTATTTTAGCTACAGAATGAATTTGAGCAGCTTAGAAGAAAATTCCAGAATAAGAGCTCCAGCACCAATATCCCCAAATGGCACATGAGCTGATACACTGAGTAAAATAGTGCCTCAGAAAAGAAAGAATTTTGAAAACTAATTCATGAAACAGTTTGCCTAAAATAGATTTTGTGTCTTAAAATGCATAGAAGTGATAATGTGTATGTCAATTATCTCTAAAAGCAGTATTTCAGTAATGCAAAACAAATTCTGTTAGGAAACAAAAGAAAGGAATGAAAGCAATTTGTCTCAAAGATAAAAAGAAAACAGAATCTATTCTAAGGATGAACGTTCACTGTAGTATTAACGATAAAACAAATTCTGAAGGAAGCTAAATGTTTGGCTACAGTGCAATTACCACAACACACCATCAAGGTAACCATTTCAAAATGTTATTAAAAATACTAACAGGATATAAAATGCAAATATATTATTTGAAAATGTGTTCATTTTACACACACACACACACACACACACACACACACACACACACACAAATGGCTTCCCTGGCGGCTCAGCCTGCAATCCAAGAGACCTGGGTTAGATCCCTGGGTCAGGAAGATTCCCTGGGGAAGGGAATGGCAACCTACTCCAGCATTCTTGCCTGGAGAATCCCATGGACACAGGAGCCTGGTGGGCTACAGTCCATGGGGTCAGAAAGAGTCGGACCCCACTGAGAGACTACAGTTCAGTTCAGTTCAGTCACTCAGCCATGTCTGACTCTTTGCGACCCCATGAATCACAACACGACAGGCCTCCCTGTCCGTCACCAACTCCCAGAGTTCACCCAAACTCATGTGCATCAAGTCGGTGATGCCATCCAGCCATCTCATCCTCTGTCATCCCCTTCTCTTCCTGCCCTCAATCCCTCCCAGCATCAGGGTATTTTCCAATGAGTCAACTGTTCGCATCAGGTGGCCAAAGGATTGGAGTTTCAGCCTCAGCATCAGTCCTTCCAATGAACACCCAGGACTGGTCTCCTTTAGAATGGACGGGTTGGATCTCCTTGCAGTCCAAGAGACTCTCAAGAGTCTTTTCCAACAGCACAATTCAAAAGCACCAGTTCAGCACTCAGCTTTCTTCACAGTCCAACTCACATCCATACATGACCACTGGGAAAACCATAGCCTTGACTAGATGGACCTTTGTTGGCAAAGTAATGTCTCTGCTTTTTAATATGCTGTCTAGGTTGGTCATAACTTTCCTTCCAAGGGGTAAGCGTCTTTTAATTTCCTGGCTGCAATCACCATCTGCAGTGATTTTGGAGCCCCTCAAAATAAAGTCTGCCAATGTTTCCACTGTTTCTGAGAGACTACGCATACATATATAATAACTGGGTGAAACACGAGTATAGGAAACTTACGAAAGCAAGTCTACGAAAACGCTATTTCCGTGAAATACTGGGAAGAGAACTGGTTTTTCTCCTGTCTTCCAAATTATCTGCATTATGCACCTTTTTAATAAACAATTATTTTAGAACAGAGCTTTACAGTGCAAAATAACGACTGTTTTGAGTGTTTTAACACAAGGCCAGCTTTCTAGGAAAGAGGTGAAGACAGTTCACTATCCCTGAAATGATGCAAGGTCAGTAGCAGATTTCAGAACGTGATAACACGTTCCTGGGAACCAGGGGCAACCCATTCAAACGTCAGAGCAGCAAGGCATTCGATAAAAGAAGAAAGCGTGCACGTATTTTGTTCGGCTGTTTCCTAAAGAGCAGTAGTGTGGCTTGACGGTGACGTTCGCACAAGCGCCCCGACAGCTCAGAGCTCTTCAGTGCAAACAACAAACATAAAACTCTTAGACAGAAGCAGAGGCAGAACACTCTCTGCAATACATCACAGCAAGATCTTTTTGGATCCACCTCTTAAGAGTAATGAAAATAAAATCAGAAAAGAAACAAACGGGACCTAATGAAACTTGAGAGCATCTGCACAGCAAAGGAAATAATAAGGCAAAAAGACAACCCAGAAATGAGAGAAAGTATTTGCCTATGACTGACGAAGGCTTAATCTACAAAATACACAAGACAGCTCATACGCCTCAATGCCAACAAACAACCCAATCAGAAAATCACAAGACCTAAAAAGACATTTCTCCAAAGACATGCACATGGCTAAGAGCAACGTGAAAGATGCTCAATGTTGCTAATTATTACGGAAAAACAAATCAAAACTACAATGAGTTACTGCCTCACACCAGGCAAAATGGCTCTCATCAACAAATCTGCAAACAATAAATGCTGGAGAGAGTGTAGAGAAAAGGAAACTTGCTTGCACTGTTGGTGGGAATGCAAATTGGCACGGCCACTTCAGAGAACAGTCTGGAAGTTCCTAAGAAAACTAGAAACAGAGTGACCATATGACCCAGCAACCCCACTCCTGGACACATACCTGGAGAAAAGCATCATTTGAAAATGTACGTGCAGCCCACTGCAGCACTGTTTACAACAGTCAAGACGGGGTAGCGACCTCAATGTCCATCGACAGAGGCATCCATGTGGCGTGTGCACACACAATACTGCCCAGCTTCATAAAGAGAAATAAATGCCATGTGCAGTAACATGGGTAGGGAGGTAGAGATGATCACAGAAGGCGAACCAGGGAAAGAAACAGGGTATCACTTCTCTGTGGAATCTAAAAAAAAAATGATCCCGACGAACTTATTTACAAAACAAATAGATTTACAGACTTAGAAAGCAAATTGTCAGTTACCATAGGGGACTGGTGGGGGTCGGGGGGAATAGACTGGGAGACTGGGATGGGCAGGTACACGCTGCTGCTGCTGCTGCTGCTGCTAAGTCGCTTCAGTTGTGTCCGACTCTGTGCGACCCCATAGACGGCAGCCCACCAGGCTCCCCGTCCCTGGGATTCTCCAGGCAAGAACACTGGAGTGGGTTGCCATTTCCTTCTCCAGTGCATGAAAGTGAGAAGTGAAAGGGAAGTACATGTTACTATATTTAAAATAATCAACAGGGACCTACTGTATAGCACAGGGATCTCTGCTTACTGTAATAACCTAAGGCTTCCCTCATAGCTCATTTGGTAAAGAATCTGCCTGCAATGCAGGAGACCTGGCTTTGATTCCTGGGTCAGGAAGATCCCCTGGAGAAGGAAATGGCAACCCACTCCAGTACTCTTGCTTGGAGAATCCCATGGACAGAGGAGCCTGGCAGGCTACAGTCCATGGGGTCGCAAGGAGTCGGACACGACTTAGCGACTAAACCACCACCACCAACAGCTGGAAAAAGAATCAGTCTGTGTATAGGTACAACTGAATCTCTTTGGTGTACACCTGAAACTGTCACAACAGTGTACATCAACTGTACTCCAATATCAGAGTAAAACTCAAAGACAACGATGACTAAGCAAGCATGTGCTCACCTTCGGTCTTCTTCCAGTAGACCTTGACTTGCAGCTGGTTGTCTTGGAAGAACGGAGCCCCGACTTCCAGGAGGCGAGCGGGCCGGCGTCTTTGAAGGGGAGGCTGTGTGTGCATCACACTCTTTCTACTTTTCCCGAGCTGTTCTTCTACAAGAGTGCACAACATTCTGATTTACTGGCTAAAAAGCAACACGGAACCTGATGGCAATCCCAGTGCATCTGATTTCCCTCTGCGATCCTTTCATATTTAGTGCCTGTTTTTTAAAGGAAAATGTAATTCAGCCACAGCTTCCTTCCTGCCCAGGTTGACCACACTTCCCCCTTCATCACAGGCTGTAAATGCAGACCTTAAAGCATGCCGTGTAGATTACACTGAATCCCCAAATTTAGCTTGGTAAGAAGCACATATCCACCAACCTTGATAGATGCTCTGATTTCAGTAATAAGTGGAAATAGTATTTCTCACAATACATGAATTGTTTTTGGCACTTGTGAAGAAAGTCAATGAGATAATACTAAAAGACCATTTACACAGTATACTTGGTGGGTTTTCGCTGAAGGACCAGCATGTTAGATTCCTCCATCTTGAGGGAGACAGGAGAGTTCACATGGCCTAGTAGGAAAGATACCAAAAATTCCCAGCCTCCAGTCTCTCCTTTGGCAGCTCACTGACTTTTAGAAGTTGCATTTATAGAAATAATGTCCTTTTCTGCTTTCAGAATTCCAAGTACTCCTATGAGATATAACATCTCAACCTGTATTGATGATAAACCAGTACGCAATGTAAAAAAGTTCACTTAAAACTGAGCATTTAGAAAACTAAGATCATGGCATCTGGTCCCATCACTTCATGGCAAATAGATGGGGAAACAATAGAAACGGTGACAGACTTCATTTCTGGGGCTCCGAAATCACTGCAGATGGTGACTGCAGCCATGAAATTAAAAGATGCTTGCTCCTTGGAAAAAAAGCTATGACCAACCTAGACAACAGAGACATTACTTTGCCAACAAAGGTCCGTCTAGTCAAGGCTCTGGTTTTTCCAGTGGTCACGTATGGATGTGAGAGTTGGACTATAAAGAAAGCTGAGCACTGAAGAACTGATGCTTTTGAACTGTGGTGTTGGAGAAGACTCTGGAGAGTCCCTTGGACTGCAGGGAGATCCAACCAGTCCATCCTAATGGAAATCCATCCTAAATATTCATTGGAAGGACTGATGCTGAAGCTGAAACTCCAATCCTTTGGCTACCTGATGCGAGAGCTGACTCATTGGAAAAGACCCTGATGCTGGGAAGATGGAAAGCAGGAGGAGAAGGAGACGACAGCGGATGAGATGGTTGGATGGCATCACCAACTGAATGGACATGAGTTTGAGTAAACTCCGGGAGTTGGTGATGGACAGGGAGGCCTAGAGTGCTGCAGTCCACAGGGTCGCAGAGAGTCGGACACAACTGAGTGACTGAACTGACTGTTCTTCAAAGGTAGTAATGCCTAAGTGTGAAATCTGATTTAGATATATGAAAAAAGAGAAGAAAAAAGGATATAAATCAGGAACAGCCAGATGGCAGAGCAGTGTGGGATACGGTGGGGAGAAGGGGGTGGGGCTTCCTGCTCTAGGGAGTCCCCCTCCCAACACGCATTCGCCAAGTCCAGAGCCTTCTGAATCCTGGTGTCCGGGGTTTACAGAGGCTTTATTACACAGACATGACGGATTACATTATTAGCCACCGATGACTGAACTGTACCTCCAGCCACTCTCTCTTCCTCAGACGTGGTGGTAGGAAGTGGAGACAGAAAGTTCCAACCTTCCAGTCGTACCAGTGGGTACGTTCCTTTCATGCCCACCCTGCCCTTAGGTGCTGTCCAAAAAAAATCACCTCATTCACATAAGAAAACACATCTTCATGGCTCTCATTGTTTAGAGAATTCCAAGAGTTTCTGGAGCCGTGTGCCTGGAATGGGCCAACACCAATGTCAGCTTCAAGTCACAATGTCACAGGCTGTGAGAAGCCTTATATCCCAGTCTGCAGACCCCAGCACAGCAAGCCTGGGGCCCAGAGTGGGGGCAGGGTCACAGGGAACCCACAAGACAGGCACCCAAACATGCCCCTTTCCAGATGCCACCGTGGGCTTACAGAATTCCTCTGCTTACACCTAAGGCATTGTTTAAAAAGAATTGAAGGTGTAATGGAATATTACTCAGCCATAAACAGGAATTAAACTCTGCCTTCTTCATAGACATGGAGGGACCTGGAGACTGTCGAAAGTCAGAAAGACAAATGCATTACTGCATGTACGTAGAATATAGAAAAATAGTGTAGATGAACATATTTGCAAAGCAGAAATAGAGACACAGACGTAGAGAACACACCCAAGGATACCAAGGGAGTTAACAGTGCGGTGGGATGAACTGGGAGATAGGAATTTACAGACATACACTAAACTAATGAGAACCTGACTCATTGGAAAAGACCCAGATGCTGGGAAAGATGGAGGGCGGGAGGAGAAGGGGACGACAGAGGATGAGATGGCTGGATGGCATCAACCACTCGATGCGCATGAATGAGTAAGCTCCGGGAGTTGGTGATGGACAGGGAGGCCCGGTGTGCTGCAGTCCATGGCGTCCCAAAGAATTGGACATGACTGAGCGACTGAACCGAAGGTGAATAAGAACCCACTGTATACCACAGAGAACTCTACTCAATGCTCTGTAATGGTCTATATGAGAAGACATCTAAAAGAGGGGATATGTATATACATATAACTGCCTGTGCTGTATAGCAGAAACTAACACCAACGCCGTAAAATCAACTATATTCCAATAAAAAGCTTTTTTAGAAGGTTTAAGGTTTTTCCACAAATCTTAAATTTCTCACAAGCTCACTTGTGCATCTAATTCCTTTAATAACCTGTCATGTTAGGAATTTACTGGCAGATAACCAAGACAGTCCAGCCAGTTGTATAACTTCTCTGTGAATACTGTCCTCCTTCAGCCTGTTATATCCCATGGAAATGCTTAGTTTTCACTACGGACGTAAAAAAGCATATGTATCTCAGGATTGAACGTCTGCTGCTATACTGAATGATTTCAGCGTCAACACGCATGGACACGCCCCCACACACAGAGGACACGCCCCCACACAGAGCACATGCCCCAGAGGACACGCCCCCACACAGAATACACGCCCCGAGAGGACACGCCCCCACACAGAGCACATGCCCCGAGAGGACACGCCCCCACACAGAAGACGCCCTGAGAGGACACGCCCACACACAGAGGACACACAGTCCAATCTCAGCCCTGGAGGTCCTCCCTCCCTCTAAGCGTGTCCTCCACTTCCAGCAGGAAACTAAAATGGAATAAAAGCCATTTCTCCACATTCTGAAAATGTATGAGGTCTGGTTTATACTCTTTAATAGTCCTAAATGTTAAAGAGAATTGAGTGACTAGGCCGTTTCTCCAGATGTTAGAGTTAAGATGAACTCTGGAATATTCTTCCAGCTCCATGAGGTGACTACATCAAGCACTTGGAAACTGTCACCCCTGAAAATGTTCCTCCTGCCTCCCAAGAGAGCAAGTTACGTTTCTATTAAAGACAGGATTATGTCTTTCTTTCCTTCAAGGGACCCCTTTATAAAACTGTGTGAACATGCACCCTTTGCTTTCATAGAAACATTTATCATGAAAACACCTAGTAGCCTGCAGACCTGGAAAAACAGCATTCAAAAGGTAATTTATATGCTGACATTTACAGCACTGCTTCCTATAAAATATGATTTCCCTTACTTAAACTGGAAAGTTGTAATGATTCTTTACTTCTGGTTGGTTCATGAGGAAAACTCATTGTGTTCCTGCCACAGGCACACATGAGTGTTTATGGGATTACACATCAATGTTGGGTTACAAAGCATGTCCTGACACACACTCAGCTGTGTCCTGCCTAATCCTGTGTTAAGACAGTCTCTGCTGGAGGCCACCCTGAAACCCAAGTAACATGTATTATGACTGGTACTTTGCAATATTACTTATTTTTTTAATTATTGTTCTGACCCTTCTGACAGGAATCAGTTAATCCTAGAATAAAGTGGCCCTTAGTAGGTTAAGTTATCATATCTCTTTCTTGGTTAGGTAAAATGGTATAGACGTGCTCAGTCATGTCCTACTCTTTGCAACCCCATGGACTGTACCCCAAAGTTATGACCAACCCTAGACAGCATATTAAAAAGCAGAGACATTACTTTGCCAACAAAGGTCTGTCTACTCAAAGCTAGGGTTTTTCCAGTAGTCATGCATGGATGTGAGAGTTGGACCATTAAGAAAAGCTGAGCGCTGAAGAATTGATGCTTTTGAACTGTGGTGTTGGAGGAGACTCTTGAGAGTCCCTTGGACTGCAAGGAGATCCAACCAGTTCACCCGAAAGGAAATCAGTCCTGAGTGTTCATTGGAAGGACTGACGTTGAAGCTGAAACTCCAATCCTTTGGCCACCTGATGCAAAGAGCTGACTCTTTTGAAAAGACCCTGATGTTGGCAAAGATTGAGGGTGGGATGAGAAGGGGACGACAGAGGATGAAATGGTTTGATGGCATCACCGAATCAATGGACATGAATTTGAGTGGACTCTGGGAGTTGGTGATGGACAAGGAAGCCTAGTGTGCTGCGGTTCATGGGGTCGCAAAGAGTCGGACACAACTGAGCTACTGAAGTGAACTGAGCTGGACTGTAGCCCACCAGGCTCCTCTGTTCATGGGATTCTCGGTTTTGGGCAGAAAGGCATATTCAATTATGGGACTCGTATGGCCCCTTCGTGGATCACAGCCATACCAGCCTCTAAGGGGGAAGGAACACTTTATTTGTTTATACTCTAATGCAGTCTATGATAGTAGAATATAGTAACTATTCCCACAATTAGACACAGTTTGAGGAATGAATTAAAGTGTGAAAGTCACTCAGTCATGTCCGACTCTTTGCGACCCCATGGCCTATACAGTCCACGGAATTCTCCAGTGGGTAGCCTTTCCCTTCTCCAGGGGATCTTCCCAACCCAGGAATCAAACCCACGTCTCCCACATTGCAGGCAGATTCTTTACCAGCTCAGCCACCAGGGAAGCCCAAGAATACTGGAGTGGGTAGCCTGTCCCCTTTTCCAGGGGATCTTCCTGACCCAGGGATCAAACCCAGGTCTCCCGCATTGCAGGCAGATTCTTTCCCAGCTGAGCTACCGGGAAAGCCCAAGAATCCTGGATGAATGAGTGTAGGATTGCATTTAAAGAAATTGATGAATGGTGGGCACAGCCACTACGGAAACCAGTATGAAAGGTCCCAAGAAAACTAAAAATAGAACTATTGTATGGTCCAGCTACCCCATTTCTGGGCGTGTAACCAGACAAAGTTGTAATCCAAAAAGGGACACGCACCTCTAGGTTCACTGCAGCACTATTCACAAGAGCCAACACGTGTGAAACAACCCCAAGGCCCATCCACAGAGGGATGGGTAAAGAAGACGTGGTACATACGGACGATGGAATATTACTCAGCCACGGAAAAGAATGAAACAATGCCATCTGCAGTGACATGGATGGGCCTAGCGATGATCATGCTAAGCAAATTAAGTCTGACAGAGAAACACGAATACTGTACGTCACTTGTGGAATCTGAAATATGACACTAACTTACTTATGAAACAGAAAGAGATTCACAGACATTGAGAACAGACTGGTGATTACCAAGGGGGCCAGGGATGGGGAAGGAGGGAGTGGGAAGTTGGGGTTAGCAGATGTGAGCTTTGGTATAGAGAATGGATAAGCAACAAGGTCGTATCACGGGGAACCATATTCAATATCCTGTGATAACCCATCATGGAAAAGAATATACTTTTAAAAATGTACACATATACATAACTGAAATCACTTTGCTGTACAGCAGAAAATGGCCACAATGTTGTCAATCAACTACACTTCAATAAAAACTTCTTTTAAAAAATCAATGAAGCTATTAAATGTTCAGAAATGTTTCCATAAAAGTTGTACTGTACCCAGACTGACACACAGAAATAGTGGACTTTTCAAATCCATCTAATCTCCCAAAGGACCCATTTCTGAAATAGGGAGGAAGCTCTGTTTCGAACACTCTTTTGAAAAACACCGTTTCAAGTGGACCTGCTCCTTTGGACTCCATTATCCTCCAGGTGGTACAAGATAATTAGGGCTTCCCAAGTGGCTCAGGCAGTGGTTAAAGCATCTGCCTGCAAATGGAGGAGACACAGGTTCCATCCCTGGGTCGGGAAGATCCTCTGGAGAAGGAACTGGCAACCCATGCCAGTATTCTTGCCTGGAGAATCCCATGGACAGAAGAGTCCATGGGGGTTCACAGAGTTGGACATGACTGAGTGTGCCCACAAGCTCAAGGAACATGGTTTTGGACAATCCCTGCGTCTAACTCAGAGGAGCCACCCTCAGTTCAGTTCAGTTCAGTTCAGTCGCTTAGTCATGTCCAGCTCTTTGAGACCCCATGAACCACAGCACGCCAGGCCTCCCCGTCCATCACCAACTCCCAGAGTCTACCTAAACCCATGTCCACTGAGTCAGTGATGTCATCCAACCATCTCATCCTCTGTCGTCCCCTTCTCCTCCCGTCCTCGATCTTTCCCAGCATCAGGGTCTTTTCAAATGAGTCAGCTCTTCGCATCAGGTGGCCAAAGGATTGGCGTTTCAGCTTCAACCTACTCTTTCCTAAATTCTAGACGCTTGTCACACCGTCCTGGTCAGATCCAGGCCCGGAGCCATGACGAGAGGCAGACCTCGCGAGCCTGGGGCAGCAACACTTGCAGAGATGCCTGTGGCCTCTCCCGGGCTGGCCTTCCATCAGCCTGGCCCCAGGAGGCTCCCCACAGCCCTGCCCGCCACTCCCCAGCTGTTGGCAAAAGCCAGCAACACCACAGCACCCAACATCTGGCTCAGAGACGAGGGTCTCGTACGCCCTTCCTCTCGCTGTGCCAAGTTCACGGTCACAGATGAGCCTGGTAACACTGGCGCCTAGGACGTGGGCGTGGGCTGACGTGGTCACTGCTCCCAGTGTGGTACTGGGTAGCCTTCTGCAGGAATTGTGACCAGTGTGTGAAGCCCACCAAAAGAGGGGTTGAAAGCCTCAAATGCATGTTGTATCTGAAGAGGGAATTAACAGCTTCTGAGAGTTTAGCTACAAGGATCCTCCTCGAAGACCGGTATACATGTGTGAGGACCCGATCGTGTGAACACGAGCGTTTGCTGGAATGAGACACCTTCTTAAGTTTCCATTGTGACGTCACAAGTAGCTATGAAACAGATAAAAGTCGTACAGAAAACTCCAAGGCAGGGCCTCGCTGGTGGCTCAGTGGTAAAGAATCCGTCTGCCAAAGCAGGAGACACGGGTTCGCTCCCCGGTCCGGGAATATCCCACGCGTCATGGAGCAGCTAAGCCTGTGTACTACAACTAGTGAGCCCGTGTGTCCTAGAACCCGTGGTCTGCAATGACAGCCAGCTCAGTGAGAAGACTGGGAGCCATAACTAGACAATAGTCCCTGCTTGCCGCTGCTAGAGAAAAGCCCTCACGCAACTGTGAAGACCCAGCACAGACATTTAAAAAAAAACCTATAAAAAATAAGGACACATTTGCATAATGACCCTGAATCACGTCAACATTGGCATCTGTTAGGATGAGACACCTTTTCTTCTGAAGTTTCCATTAGAATAAGGACCCTGAATCATGTCAATATCAGCATCTGCTAGGATGAGACACCTTTTCCAAAGTTTCCATTAGAATAAGGACCCTGAATCATGTTGATATTGGCATCTGCTAGGATGAGACACCTTTCCTTCTAAAGTTTCCATTAGAATAAGGACCCTGAATCATGTCAATATCAGATGCTAGGATGAGACACCTTTCCTTCTGAAGCTTCTTTTAGAATAAGGACCCTGAATCACGTCAACATCAGCATCTGCTAGAATGAGACACCTTTTCTTCTAAAATTTCCATTAGAATAAGGACCCTGAATCATGTCAATATCAGCATGTGCTAGAAAGGGACACCTTTTCTGAAGTTTCCATTAGAATAAGGACCCCAAATCATGTTGATATTGGCATCTGCTAGGATGAGACACCTTTGTTTCTGAAGTTTCCATTAGAATAAGGACCCTGAATCATGTCAATATCAGATGCTAGGATGAGGCACCTTTCCTTCTGAAGTTTCCATTAGAATAAGGACCCCGAATCATGTCAATATTGTCATCTGCTAGGATGAGACACCTTTCCTTCTGAAGTTTCTATTACAAGAAGGACCGTGAATCATGTCAATATCAGATGCTAGGATGAGACACCTTTCCTTCTGAAGCTTCCATTAGAAAAAGGACCCCGAATCATGTCAATATCAGATGCTAGGATGAGGCACCTTTTCCTCTGAAGTTTCCGTTACGATGCCAAAACACTGCACGCAGAATAGACAAAGACCGTGAGGAAGACGCCAAGGTAACACGTGCACACGTGCTGGTTCACAGGACACAGTCACGCCGGTAGGAAGACCTGCCTGGTGAAGACAGGAAGTGAGGGAAAGGAGCCGTGCACACTCACTGTTGTGGGCGGCGTGCGCAGATGTGAACCGCAGGGACACCTTGGCGCTCTTGAGGCGCGTCTGGCCCCAGTAGGTGATGGCTTGCAGCTCCACAGTGTAGTCGCAGCCCAGCTGCAGCGGCTCCAGGGTCACTGAGTTCTGAGACTGCAGACGGAGGGGAGACGAGACTGTGTCAGAAGCTGCCCGGAGCCTGAGCCTCCCGCCAGGGGTCCCCGGTCCTCAGGGAGCCTGCCAGCTCCCACCTGACCTCCACACGGACTAAGAGCACGGAACCTTCTACATCTTTAGCAAAACCAGTCATGCCGTGGATCCAAATAAACGTCACGCAAAAGCATCTTTTTCTCTTTTTTTGAAACTGTGTCACTAATCCCATTATTGGATGCTCTGCAGTCATATGAGGATGAATAACTCCTAGAACTCACAGTTCTAGGACTGGATGTGTGTTTGAATTGTGTGCCATTGGCAGGATGTGTGTGTGTGTGTGCGTATATTCTGTGCCTTTTGCAGGGTATGTGTGTGAGTGTGTATTTTGCGGCAGTTCTAGGGCTGTGTGTGTGTGAATCGTGTGCCATTGGCGGCATGTGTGTGTGTGTGTGTGTGTGTGTGTGTGTGTGTGTGTGTGTGTGTGTGTGTGTGTCTCAGTCCTTCCTGGACAGCAGCTCACAGAGAAAACAAGAGCCCTTTATAACAGACTAGCAGAGGGTTACGTCAGTGCACACCGAGAAAGACCCAGCGACCTGACATTCACTGTATTTCCCCGATATGGATCCTCCATCTTCTATGAGAAAATTCCCTCCAAGAGCTGTTAATAAAAATCGACTTCACAGAATGCTTTTTAAAGCACATTTTTATGGGTTGCAGGTATGATAATAAGGTCCCTTACAAGAACTGGGAATTAAGAGAAATAAGCTGGTGGTCTTAGAATTCAAACATTTGTCAAAAGATAGTACACGGGCAGTTCTGTGGTAGTACACTGGCTAGGATTTGGTGTTTTCAGTGTTGGGGCCAGGGTTCAATTCCTGGTGGAGGAACACATACAGCAAGTGGAACAGGACACACACACACACACACACACACACAATGGAACAGGACACATACACACACACAATGGAACAGGACACACACATACCGTACAAATGACACAGGGTACGTATACACACGTACCCTGCAAATAGCACAGGATACACACGGCACAGGCTTCAAACACACACACAATCCTAAAACTGGTACAAAATGCACACACACACACACACACACACACACACACCCTGCAAATCGCACAGGACACACACACACACACATCCTTCAAATGGCACATGATTCAAACACACACACAATCCTAGAACTGGCACAAAATGCACACACACACCCTGCAAATCACACGGGACACACACACACACCGTGTAAATCACACGGGACACACACACATACACACACACACCCTGCAAATCGCATGGGACACACACACCGTGCAAATCACACGGGACACACACACATACACACACACACCCTGCAAATCGCACGGGACACACACACACACATCCTTCAAATGGCACACGATTCAAACACACACACAATCCTAGACCTCGCAAAAATGCACACACACATAAACACCCTGTAAATCGCACGGGGGACACACACACACACACACCCCCTGCAAATCACACGGGACAGACACACACACACACATCCTTCAAATGGCACATGATTCAAACACACACACAATCCTAGAGCTGGCATAAAAGGCACACACACACACTCTGCAAAAGGCACAGGATACATGCACACACACACACATCCTGCCAACAGCACAAGATTCAAACACACACACGATCCTAGAACTGGCACAGAATACACACTCACACATACCCTGCAAACTGCACAGGATACAGAGACAAGCACACACACCCATTCTGCAAAAGGCACAGGATACACACACACACACACACACACACACACATCCTGCCAGCGGCACAGGATTCAGACATACACAATCCTAAACCTGGCATGAAATACACACACACACATATACACACATATATATCTTACAAATGGCACGGAATACACACATACACACACATCCTGCAAATGGCTGAAGACACACACACATATACACACAGCAAATAGCACAAAATACACACAGACACACATCTTGCCAATGGCACTAACACACACACACAAACATCGTGCAAAAGGCACAAGATTCACACACACACACTCACACATATCCTGCAAGTGATACAGGATACACACACACCCCCTCCAGTGTCACAGGATACACACACACTCACACACACACACACACACACACCCTGCAAATGCTAGAGAATACACAGGCATACCCTGCAATGGTGAGGAAACACACACACTCTGCAAATGATGCAGGATACACACACACACACACACACACACACAGCAACTGTCACAGGACACACACACCCACCCTGCAGATGAGACAGAATACATACACAGACACCATGCAAATGGCACAGGATACACAAAGAGAAACATACACATAGGTCCTGCAAATGGCATAGGACACACACACAGACATCCTGCAGATGCACAAAGTACACACACACACACACACACACACACACACACAATCTCCTTTCAGTCTAGGGGCCACCTGATAGCACATGCCCTACATGTACACTATACGTACACTATACGTGCATATACTTTATCACGTCACATTCTGATTTCCATTTCTGTAATTTCCCACCTTTATCTTTTTCAGCACTTTCTATGAGATGAGCACACATCATCAATTATCACTTGTTGTCAACAGACAACATTCAAGCGTTCTCAACCTGAAATGTCCGAGGCTGAATGGCCGGTGTGGTCCTCTGATCGCTGACCCTCCTCAGTCAGAGGGAAGCGATCGGAATTCATCCCTCATCCACCCCTCTTCTGGGCTCAACGGAGGCTGCTCTTAAACTAGGTGCCTTAAGTTCAATGCCCCTAAGAGACACCAGGCCCCCTCCCCGGGATGGGCACTTACCCCATCCGTGGTCTTCCTCCTCTTCTTCTTGGTCGGCACAAGGGACTTGCCGCTGACCGTCCAGCTCCAGAAGACTTTGTAGTGGTGCACCGGAATGTCTGGTTCCTCGGGGACATCCCACGCGATGGTCACGGCCACGCTGCCATCACTGCGGACGGTGGAGTTTGCCAGCCGGAGGTTGGCTGGGGCCGGGGGTGCAGACGGATCTGAAATCACAGGAGACAGAGTTCAGTTTTGAGGATGACCACAAACCCACCATGGACTCCATGGACAGGAGTTTGAGCAAACTCCGGGAGATGGTGAAGGACACGGGAGCCTGGCGTGCTGCCGTCCGTGGGGTTGCAGACTTGACTGAGCAACTGAACAACAAACACGGAAGTGCCATTTCTGCACATGTGACGACTGCAGGGTCAGCGCAGGAACACTGCCCTTTATATGTAGGACACTTGAAAACAAGCACTTTGGTTCAGTTCAGTCACTCAGTCATGTCCAACTCTTTGCGACCCCACAGACCATAGCACGCCAGGCCTCCCTGTCCATCACCAACTCCTGGAGTTGACCCAAACTCATGTCTATCGAGTCGATGATGCCATCCAGCCATCTCATCCTCTGAGGTCCCCTTCTTCTCCTGCCTTCAGTCTTTCCCAGCATGAGGCGCCACTTTTTAGGCCTCCAATCGAAATGCAGCCTACAGAGCAGTAGCGAAAGTGAAAATTGCTCAGTTGTGTCTGACTCTTTGCAACCCCATATTCTGCAGGCCAGAGTGGGTAGCCTTTCCCTTCTCCAGGGGACCTTCCAAACACAGGGATTGAACCAGGGTCTCCTGCATTGTAGGAGGATTCTTCACCAACTGACCCACCAGGGAAGTCCACAGAATGGTAAGACACCTGCATTTGGACCATGCTTGCCATCTAGACAGTTTCATACCACTACCACCCTGCCAAATTTTCACTGTACTGAAACTGATAAAATTCTGTAAAACCCAGTCACATTCCATTTAGCTTGGGTGACACTAAACCCATCAGCAATGGTGAAATACCTTTGAAAATTCTGAAAAGAGAAAACAGAAATCCAGCGCCAGCTCATACAAATAAGTGTTCATCTGAGTGGACCTGCAGCTGAACATCCCGGAGTCCAAAGTTAAGAGCCACATGGAGACATCAGCAGAAACAAAACCATTTTTTAAAAATCCACATGATGAATGAGATGACAGACGGCTAACATGTTTGTCATCTCACCATTTCTTGTCTGTTGCATAAACCCGGACCTTCTCAGCTGTCGAGAGAGACCAGGTCCTGGAACGACTCCCCCCAACCCCGACAAATCTCCATTTGAGATGCGCATATGAGAATGACTAAGCATGTGTGAACTTGGGGGTCTTTCCCTCATTTTTTGCCACATGTGTGTGCATGTTCAGTCGCTTCAGTCGTGTCCGACTCTTTGTGACCCTACAGACTGCAGCCCGCCAGGCTCCTCTGTCCGTGGGATTCTCCAGGCAAGGATACTGGAGTGGGTAGCCTTTTCTTCTCCAGGGAATCGTCCAGACCCAGGAATCAAACCTGAGTCGCTTATGTGTCTCCTGCATTGACAGGTGGATTCTTGGGAACCCACCTGGGAAGCCCCAGAAATTGAGCAAATATAGATGCCGCTCACCACAAAGGACTTACAGATGGTTTTGCTTCAAGACGCCTGCCCAGTAGTTCTAACACCATCTGCATCAGAGGAGCAAAGACGCAAACTCGATATACATGAAGAAGACTGGGTGAAAATACCCATGTTTTTATTTTTTTTTTGACCAAGTGGTTCTCAAACAATCAACGTTAGGAACCCTCCGGGAGTGCCCAAGACTTATGCTGAGATAATGCTGTTTCAGTGAGTCCTGAGAGGGCCCAGAAATATATTCATGTGAAATTTGTTTTTTATAAAATAACTGTTGTTGTTGTTTAGTCGCTCAGCCACATCTGACTCTCTGCAACACCATGGACTGTAGCCCGCCAGGCTCCTCTGTCCATGGGATTCTCCAGGCAAGAATACTGGAGTGGGCTGCCATTTCTTTCTCAGGGGGAATCTTCCTGACTCCAGGAATCAAATGTGTGTCTCCTGCCTGAGCAGACAGATTCTTTACCACTGAGCCACTTGGGAGACTACTTTGCCAGTCTTGGCCCCTCCAGCCCCTACTCCTCACAACAGACACCCCATCTCAGGAAATGCACAATCCTCCTTCCCACGGCTCCTTCCCCAAACTTTGAGGCTGTATCCTTCCTGAGCTCTCGCTGAACAGCTCCCGTGGGCATATCAACACTACAGAGTCTATCTGGAATCCCACTGCCTCTACCAGAATAACACCCTGGGCCCATTTCACCTTCCTCTCTCCCTGATTATTGGGAAGGCCTGTCTGAGTCTTTCTCAGTATGGCAGCTGGTGAATCATTTTTTCTTTTTTTTTAACTTATTTGGCTCCCCTGGTAGCTCAGCTGGTAAAGAATCCGCCTGCAATGCAGGAGACTCCGGTTCGATTCCTGGGTTGGGAAGATCCGCTGGAGAAGGGATATGCTTACCCACTCCAGTATTCTTGGGCTTCCCTGGTGGCTCAGACACTAAATAATCCACCTGCAATGTGGGAGACCTGAGTTCGATCCCCGGGTCAGGAAGATCCCCTGGAGAAGGGAATGGCTACCCACTCCAGTATGCTTTTATTTTTGTTTATGTTCCATTTACTTTGCTTTTAAATTTATTTGTATTTCTTTGGCCATGCTGGATCTTCATTCCAGCATGTGGTATCTTTAGCTGGGACATGGGAACTCTTAGTTGCATCAAGTGGTACCCAGTTCCCCAAGCGGGAATTGAACCTGGGTCCCCTGCGTTGGGAACACGAAGTCTTAGGTACTGGACCACCAGGGAAGTCCCAGCTGGTGATTCTTCATGACATGACTTCAGAAGCTCTCACTGTCCAGCCCTCCCAAAAGAGCTGGCAGTCTCCCCAAAGCCCTGTGCATTCCTGCCATACGTAACATCCCAAGTCTGCTTGGGACTGCTCTTCCTGCTGCTCTAGCCACGCTGGTTCCCAGGTTACTTCTTGGAGATGAAACCAGGAGCTACTGAGGCTCTTCCAATGGTTGTTGAGCCTCAACAACACCCCCCAAGGAGTCCTGACCTGACTGTTCACCTACTACGGGTCGACCAGATGTCTTGCTATCCAAGTCCATTATACGTGTCCTCCTCCTCTCTCTGGTAGAATATTGCCACAGTTTCCTCCTGCCTTCGTGTTCTCTGAGGCCCTTAGAACCAAATCTATGGCATGATTCAATCCTGAACCTACACCAGCTCAATGCAGACCCTTCTCAGAGGAAGCTAGTCTTCAAGCTCATCACTGCTTCGAAGCAAAAGAAAAATTAAATGTGTAAAGATAATCACAGCCATTCACGTTTTCAACGATGCACCTGGATGTCTGTGTGCTGAAAATACATGGCTATGCTTCCAGAAATCCAAAGTTCACAGGAAAAGAGCAAAATCATCTACATTTCTAAAGAAAATTCCCAGTATAGGAAAGTCAATTGGTGGTGTTTCATCACTTCCTTAATCTACTTCATTCATTCTATCATTACTCACCGTCCTGGAAAAATATCTCATGCCTTACGTGTGACTGCAATAGTCCAGGATAACATCACCTAGTCTGTGAAATAGGAAACAACCTAACCGATGAAACAGCATTAGGAAATAACGCCTTTAAATAAACTAATAGTTTTTGGCTCAAGTTTTCTTCCCTGGTGGCTCAAAGAGTAAAGAATCTGCCTGCAATGCGGGAGACCTGGGTCTGATCCCTGGGTAAAGAATATCCCCCTGGAGGAGGGAATTAACCCACTCCAGTATTCTTGCCTGGAGAGTCCCATGGACAGAGGAGCCTGGTGGGCTACAGTCCATGAGGTTGCAAAGAGCTGGACACGAGTGAACGGCTAACTCTTTCATTTTCACACTGTCTTAAACATAAGGCCCATTTCAGTGTTCAGAATACCAAGATGGCATATTCCCATAATGAAGATAAGACACTCCAATCTCTTCCTTCCCCCCACCCTCAAATAGTCACTTTAAAATTACAGAGCCAAGAGGGAATACCAGAGATGATCTGTTTATCAGCCCCAATTAGTCTCTGTAAACCGGCTTTTTGTTTATCTGTTTAGTCACAGAAGACCTCAGATGAGAGAGTCTGTCTGACCTGTCTAAGCTGAAGGATTTCAATCAGTCCCAACAAATTCCCACACTGCAGCCATCCATGGCCTTGTGAAGTGGTTTCCTACACTGCGAAATGAAGTATATTCACTTTGTTGAGAGGTACAAGATCTTTTCTTTCAATTTACATAATGTTTCGATTATTATGAAAACTTTGAAATGCAGGTGGAAGTTTGTGGAAAACAATTATATGCATATAGCTGACGCCACATTATGATAAAGCCTCAAAGGATCCTATAAGCTACTTCTTTGGTCTTTCTTTTTTTTTCTTAAACAGGTAAGGATCTTTCAATCTTTTGACCCATAGGGTTGAACAGGTGAAGTGACCTGCCCGAAATCATTCAGGGAACTGGTGGCAGTCAGAAGTGAGAAAGACAGGGAGGGGAGACAGAGGGGCTGAGACTCTCACACTCCGGCACGTCTGCATTCATTACTGTAATAAGGTTATGGTTCCCAGGGGGAATGGTGGGGGAAGGGGTAGTTAGGGAGTGTGGGATGGACAAGGACACACTGCTGTATTTAACAAGGAGAACCAATCAGGACCTGCTGTCCAGCACAGGGACCTCTGCTCAATACCCTGTAATAACCTTATGGTTCCCAGGGGGAAGGGTGGGGGAAGGGACATTCAGGGAGTTTGGAATGGACATGGACACACTGCTGCATTTAACAAGGAGGACCAACCAGGACCTGCTGGACAGCACAGGGAACTCTGCTCAATACCCTGTAATAACCTTATGGTCACCAGAGGGAAGGATGGGGGAAGGGATAGTTAGGGAGTTGGGATGGTCATGGACACACTGCTGTATGTAACATGGAGAACCAGCAAGGACCTGATGTACAACACAGGGAACTCTGCTCAGTGTCACGTGGCAGCCTGGATGGGAGGGGAGTTTGGGGGAGAATGGATCCGTGTACATGTATGGCTGAGTCTCTTCACTATCTAGCTGAAACTATCACAATATTGTTAATAAGCTCTACCCCAATACAAACTAAAAAGGGCTTTCTTAAAAGAGCAGCCACAGACTCATTAAAAAAGACCCCAATGCTGGGAAAGATTGAAGGCAGGAGAAGGGAGTGACAGAGAATGAGATGGTTGGGTGGCATCATGACTCAACGGACATGAGTTTGAGCAAAGTCCAAGAAATGGTGCAGGACAGGGAAGCCTGGCGTGCTGCAGTCCATGGGGTCGCAAACAGCTGGACACAACTAAATGACTGAACAACAAAATTGACAATATGGCAAGACATGAGTGTGGCTCTGTGCTAATGAAAGGCTATTTGCAGAAACAAGTAGCAGGCCAAACATGGTCCATGGGCCACAGAGTGCCAACCCCAAGTCAGTCTTTCTAAAGCCATGACACCATTTAGTCTCTTGGAACTGGACATAAAATTGTTAGTCATAAAATTGTGTTCAATTATTTGCAACCCCCGTGGACTGTAGCCCTCTAGGCTCCTCTGTCCATGGGATTCTCCAGGCAAGAATACTGGAGTGGGCTGCCATTTCCTTCTCCAAGGGATCTTCCCAACCCAGGAATCAAACCCAGGCCTCATAAGTGGTGCTTATTTCTAATGAGCATATGGCTGTAGTTTGTTTTTGAAATGTCGTCATCATGTTCCCATTTTACAGATGAGGAAACTGAGGACCAGAGTTTCATTCACTAGTTGAGGAGTGTAGCACGAGAGGGCCAGAGTCACATCCCAAGATGAGAGCGTCTTTGAAGCTTAAATGAGAGCATTTCCCCCCATCCCACTTCTCTTTCTGCCTCATCCACTCCCTCTTTACAACCTTCCCAGTCGTCTACAGAAACCCATCTCACGGGGCAGGAAGCAAACACAGCCTCACAGATGAATGCAAGAGGGAGGCCACGTTAGCCTCTTTTACAATTTGCGTGATTTCCAGGGCAAGATATATTCAGTATTTAGCAAGACTACCCAAATTCAGCCTTGAAAACAGTTCCTTTTATTAACAACTCTGTGTAGTGCTTTTGGCAGAGGAAGATGGAACACTTGGATTTCAGAAGAAAGATTTATGGTTTCCTCTCTGAACCTTTCATGATTAATTCCACGAGCAAGAAGTAACAGGCACAAGGATGGACCAACCTAGCGCCTACGATGCAGAAAATGCCAAACGAAACAACTTGGCACCCCTGGAGAAGTGAGGCCTATCATTGCACCGACAGGAAACCCCACGAGAAAGGAGCCCTTGCTCTGTCCTGCCCGGGGAGAAAGGCCATCACCTCCTGTGAGGCAGGCACCTCCAGGCGTCCCGACAACGCTAATGGTTACATACAGAAACCCACCTCCGCATTTGTACAGAAAACCAGTGTGCAAATCGCAATAGAGAGAGAGACCTTTCGATGGTCATAGTGCAGGAGACAAGCTCCATATAGGATCACTTACATGTGGAACCTAAAGAGCTGATGCTTTCAAACTGTGGGGCTGGAGAAGACTCTTGAGAGTCCCTTGGACAGCAAGGAGATCAAACCAGTCCATCCTAAAGGAGATCAACCATGATTACTCATTGGAAGGACTGACGCTGAAGCTGAAGCTTCAATACTCTGGCCCCTTGATGTGAGGAGCCAACTCATTCGAAAAGACCCTGATGCTGGGAAAGATCGAAGGCGGGAGGAGAAGGGGACAACACAGGATGAGATGGTTGGATGGCCTCACCAAAGCAATGGACATGAGTTTGAGCAAACAGTAGGAGAAGATGATGGACAGGGAAGCCTGGCGTGGTGTAGTCCATGGAGTCGCAAAGAGTTGGACACAACTTAGCGGCTGAGCGACAACCACAACCCTTAGCCACATCCTGGATGAATCAGCTTCAGCTGCTTAGCGGGTCTGTGTCTTCAGTGAAGACACTAGAATCTATCACGAATTGCTGGCCTGTGTTTTTTGCTTCAGACGTGCACTCTGCAATGCTGAATGCTGGGCACACTTGTCAAACCAAGAAACAGAACGATTTAATGGTGAGTGTGGAGATTGCCCAAACAGTGCACCTTCATTCAACGAAAGCCCATTTCAACTGACGGACACAGGGCTAATCCGAGACCCGAGCGGTGCTCAGGTACGCAGCAAGGGCTGGAGCGACGTGGCCCTGCTGTCTCCCCGGGACGTGTGCCTCTTTGGAAGTTGGCAGCCACGGTCACGGGACCTCTGCCCAGGTCCCATCCAGCTCCAAAGGGGATTTGTCCTGTGCGTGCAGAGGCTGGGCACTGCTGCGCCTCGTGTGTGCAGAAGCTGTGTTGATTTGAGAGTGCCAGACCACAAGCAGGCAACGGGGCCAGTGGGAACACGGTCTGACCGTACACGCCTGGACCACGTGTGAGCTGGTAAAGTCAGGGCGGAGACTTTCCAAGCCCTGTGAGGATCCTCCCCTCTGAACCCACCACTGACTATTTATTCACATGGCCTCTCTTGATCATCGGACCACAGGGAGACAGTCCTCATTCGAGAAAGGTCTCTGTTATTTCCCTTTCCAGCTTGCTCAGTGTATTCACCTAGGAGTGGGGTGTGCGGGATATACCTTTCTTAAAAGGGCTTTTCAAAAGAAAGAGTTAAAAAAAAAATCTACAACACAGGGGACTTCCCCAATGGTCCAGTGGCTAAGACTCCGCACGGCCAGTGCAGGGGACCTGGGTTCAATCTCTGGTCAGGGAACTGGACCCCACATGCTACAGGGAAGATTGAAGGGTCCACCTGTCACAACTAACACATAGTGCAGGCAATTAAAAAAAAGAAGAGTCTGCAATAAACACTGGAATGGCATCCAAAAATTTAAATTATTTGGCTGCAAATTTTCCACTTGAGACCTGTGATTATCTCGGTAAAGGTGTGGCAATATTACTCTAGCAAGATATAACAGACAGACTAGCTGAAACATAAGAGGATGTGTGGGCTCAGCCACGTCTGGCACTTTTGCGACTCCATGGACTGCAGCCCACCAAGCTCCTCTGTCCATGGGATTCTCCAGGCAAGAATACTGCATTGGGTTGCCGTTTCCTCCTCCAGGGGATCGTTCTGACCCAGGGATCGAACCTGAATCTTCTGCATTAGCTGGTGGGTCCTTCACCACTGAGCCACCTAGACATCCAAAATGGAAAGGAATTGCAATTTATAGCAGCCAGTGCAAACCTTCCCATCTTGAAAGACATGACTGATGTTACACACCTCACGTTAGTCATTAACATCACAATGCCTGCCTAAAACGAGTTTGAGTGACCTTGTGTCGAGGACGATAACTGCTGATTAGTCAGTGAATAACCTCACTAATCTTCCATGAAAATGGACCTTGCTGATTAGCCAGGCTGACGTATCATTAATTCAGAATGCACAACCCAACTGGAGAAATAAACACAGAGCTATTCTTAATATCCAGTCCAATCATGTCCTTGCACCATCACAGACTAAACCAACCACAAATGGAAAACGAAGTATTCATCACACCCACAGAGGTTTTAGAACAGCAGTGAAATGAGAAGGGAAGAAAGTGATAGCTATGATAAAGTGACTCAGGACGGATTTAAACTCTGCCTGTGTGTGAAACAGGAGGTGAACTGACACTCAACAGAGCCACTATTTTCAAGAGACCTGCACCGTCTGATGTGGCAGACACGAAAGCTTTCTCTCCAAAAAACTTTAAACTGAATGGTGCTTGATACATAAGAGATAGAGAGACCCAGGCAGTGGAAGCTGACTCTAGAGAACGGCCTGTTCCAAGCTGAGAAAACATCATCGTGATGACAGTTTCCGGAGCCTTGCAGAGGTCAAAACACAGGGATCCCCCCAGCCGTGAATTCACGCGGCTCCTTCAGAGGCATCTGGTCCCACTCGCTCAGCACAGCAAAGCCACGTGCTGGCCAAACACACCCATACCAGCCTGGACACACCATGAATGTGTCCCCCTATCGCGAGGTGGGTGGGGGGGAGGGCGGCAAGCACCACTGACCTTTGGAGGAGCGGAAGTGCTTGCTGGGGGCGGTGAAGCCTCGGGTCCCATGCACGTTCACGGCCGCCACACGGAACTGGTACCACCTGCTGGGCCGGACGTCCGTCAGCTGCACCCGCTCGTCCGTGGTCTGAGGGGAAAGGCACACAGAAGCCTGTTACCCTGATGTGCTCGCTGCGTATGCTTTGTAAACACACGCTCGACTCATCGGTGGACTTGACGCCCTCCCCCTGCCCTCCTGGGTGAGGATGGGCAACCCTGCTGGGTTCCAGGGAGGGCTGTCGGGATCAGGGAATTCCCAGGGGAGGTTCCAGCGGCTGCCACTCACGGGTATTTATTCCCAAAGACTCGAACGACTCTGCGGAAGTCAAAATCTCATGATGAATGCACGAGCTGGTTTTTACCTCTGATGACTACATATAGCTTTGGAGGGTTTTCATTAATGAAGTATACACACGAATGAATAATGGGCTTCCCCTGTAGTTCAGATGGTCAAGAATCTGCCTGCAATGCAGGAGACCCATGTTCGATCCCTGGGTCAGGAAGATCCCCTGGAGAAGGGAGTGGCAACCCGCTCCAGTATTCTTGCTTGGAGAATCCCATGGACAGAGGAGCCTGGTGGGCTACAGTCCATGGGGTTGCAGAGAGTCGGACAGGACTGAGCAACTTCACTTCATGAATGAATACATATATGAAGCAATCATTACATTACAGAGACCATGAAATCATCTGTAGATGACAGAAGGAAAATGCCTCCTACTTTGAACACCAAATATAATTCTAGAAGTAGGTATGTGAACCCACACACTTAAATTCCCCAAGTATATTGCAACTCAAGGCTTTTTCTTTCTTTCTTTTTCAGTTTGAGTAAATCATGTAAGATGCACATAGATTCATGTTTCTGAAGGGTGAGGTGTATTACTATGTTCAGTTCAGTTCAGTAGCTCAGTCGTGTCCGACTCTTTGCCACTCCATGAATCGCAGCACGCCAGGCCTCCCTGTCCATCACCAACTCCCGGAGTTCACTCAGGCTCACGTCCATCAAGTCGGTGATGCCATCCAGCCATCTCATCCTCGGTCGTCCCCTTCTCCTCCTGCCCCCAATCCCTCCCAGTATTAGGGTCTTTTCCAAGGAGTCAACTCTTCACATGAGGTGGCCAAAGTACTGGAGTTTCAGCCTCAGCATCAGTCCTTCCAATGAACACCCAGGACTGATCTCCTTTAGAATGGACTGGTGGATCTCTATGTGGAGGTGGTTAAATCACTAGGTCATGTCTGACTCTTTGCAGCCCCACAGACTGTAGCCCACCAGGCTCCTCTGTCCATGGGATTCACCAGGCAAGAACAGTGGAGTGGGTTGCCATGTCCTTCTCCAGGGGATCTTCCCAAACCAGGGATCAAACCTGGGTCCGCTGCATTGGCAGGCGGGTTCTTAACTGCTGAGCCATCAGGAGTGGCTGTGTGAATATATCTTAGTTCAATAAAACGTTGCAAAGAAGAAAACTGGACACAGGGACACATCGACAGGGCTTGCTGTCCCTCTGGTTATGTCCCAAGATCTCAGACAACCTGACCATATTGTCACTGCTCCCCTTTGTCAGGCTCAGGGCAATATGCCCACTTCCAACAATGTCCTAGGGCAGACCTGAGAACTTGGCCATGACTCTGAGAGAGTCACTTTCTAGGCAGGTGGATAAGAAGTCCAGGGGACCCCAAAGAAAGAGGGATCTGGGGTCCTTGAGGAGGAGATAGGGATCTGGAATTCTCAAGGAGAAGGAAAGGGCAAACATCTTTTTTCTCTAGATTCCTTAGTCTTAGTCACATAAAACATTTGTTGTTGTTGTTTTTTTCCTTTAAGCCTGGAACTGATGATTACACAAAAAACAACTCAGTTTAAACTCTGTACTAAGGATTATATAACAACAATGCATCCTGCCTGAGGACAGTTTCTCCTTCCTGAAAGCTTCTGACTCATCCTGATATCTTGGACCACATTTTGTCCAAATTCTGATATCTTAGAATGCATATTATTTCCAGTAGTCATGTATGGACGTGAAAGTTGGACTACAAAGAAAGCTGAGCACTGAAGAGTTGATGCTTTTGAACTGTGGTGTTGGAGAAGACTCTTGAGAGTCCCTTGGACTGCAGGCAGATCCAACCAGTCCATCCTCAAGGAACTTAGTCCTGAATATTCATTGAAAGGACTGATGCAGAAGCTGAAAGTCCAATACCTCGGTCACCTGATGCAAAGAGCTGACTCATTTGAAAAGACCCTGACGCTGGGCGAGATTGAAGGCGAGAGAAGGCTATGACAGAGGGTGAGATGGCTGGATAGCATCACTGACTCAATGGACATAAGTCTGAGTAAACTCCGGGAGTTGGTGATGGACAAGGAGGCCTGGCGTGCTACAGTCCATGGGGTTGCAAAGAGTTGGACACGACTGAGTGACTGAACTGAACTGAACTGAAGGATTATATAATAACAATGTTTCCATCTTGAAGACAGTTTTTCCTTCCTGAAAACCTTCTGACTAATCCTTATAATGTATATTATGGGAGTGGATGTGGTAGGATCTTTCTATTGTCAAGTTCTAAGGACTTCTCTGCTGGCTCAGACAGTAAAGCGTTCGCCTACAATGCAGGAGACCTGGGTTTGATCCCTGGGTTGGGAAGATCCCCTGGAGAAGGGAATGGCAACCCACTCCAGTACTCTTGCCTGGAAAATCCCACGGAAAATCCTGGCAGGCTACAGTCCATGGGGTTGCAAAGAGTCAGACACAACTGAGCGACTTCACTTCACTGAATCCTGTTATCCTAAAATGTAAATTGTGGCAGTGGGTCTGGTAAAATTTTTGCAACCTTGAGACATTCTTTTGATTTACTGTAATAACTAAAAACTATATAGCTCCCTTGCTAACACTAGTGAAGGGGGCACTCTCCATCCACTTTCTGATGTCTGTCAGAAGCTTTGTCTATTTTCTTACTTCAATAAAACTCCACTACACAGAAGCTCTTGAGCGATGAAGCCTGGTCCCTGGTCCCAAAGCTGAATCTCCTTCTTTGGAGATCACGAATCCGCCATTGTTCACTGTAGGCTATCAACTCCAAGGGATAAATGTCTGAGTTCTGTGGGTCATCTGGGCCTAATGCCAGCTGAGCTCAAGGAGACACTCAGGGCATGAAACTGGGCAACAGAACGGAATTGAAATCCTTCTAAAGCTCAGCTTGTGATAACTTGCTGAAAGGACTGCCACGTGTACTTCAACATTCAAAAGAAGCTAAGTACTTCCACGATTAAAATAAATAAACAGGGTCGTCATTACCGTCTTTCTAAGTTCCATATATATGCGTTAATATACCGTATTGGTGTTTCTCTTTCTCAGTTACTTCACTCTGTATAACAGGCTCCAGTTTCAGACACCTTATTAGAACTGACTCAAACGTGTTTTTTTTTAATCACTGAGTAATATTCCATTGTGTGTGTGTACCACAACTCCGTTATCCATTTATCTGTCCATGGACACCTGGGCTGCTTCCTTGTCCTAGCTATTGCAAACAAGCGCTGCAGTGAACACTGGGGTACACGTGTCTCTTTCAATTCCGGTTTCCTCAGTGTGTATGCCCAGAAGGCTAGAGTGGGATGATTTGAGAGAACAGCATTGAAATATGTGTATTACCATATGTCAAATAGATGACCAGTGTAAGCTCGATGCATAAAGCAGGGCACTCAAAGCTGGTGCTCTGCGATGACCCAGAGGGATGGGGTGGGGAAGGGGGTGGGAGACGGGTTCAGGATGGGGAACACGTGTACACTGGCTGGAACACATGTACACGAGGCTGATTCATGTCAATGTCTGGCAAAACTCACAACAGTGTAAAGTAATTAGCCTCTAATTAAATAAATAAAAAAAATAAATAATTTTTTTTAAAAAGGAAGACAGTGACAAGCGTGGCTTTCTACCTTATCTGGCAGAATTTGAGACGACATTTCCATTGACTTCTTTGTCTAGTTTCAGCCTTCAGTTTAAGGAACTAAAGTCCTTAGTTTAAGGAAGCAAAGCATTCTCAGCAGACACAGAAAGGAAGCATTTCGTGTGGAATTAACCAGTGAACACAGCAATGATAATAGAAATGATAGAGCAAGGTCTTTCCTCTCTCCAAGAAAGAGACTATGAGAAAGTCTTACCATCAGTTACTTTCATAAATCTTCAAACTGGTAATATGTAAATTCTACACGCGATACTGTAGCACCATTTAGGGGAGAATGCCATGTAAACCAAACATAATTTTAGGCTGTATTCTGAACATCTTTATGTTTTGTTAAAGCAAAAGGGTTTCACAAGGTAGATATGGAATAAAATTACTAAATATTTCTGACCAGTTCTTTGTTTTTCCCCTAATTGAAGATGTTTCTTTTAGACGTGGTCCATATATGCAATGGAATATTACTCAGCCATAAAAAGGGAATGAATCGGAGTCACTTGTGATGAGGTGGATGCACCAGGAGTCTGTTCTACAGAGCTGAATAAGGCAGAAAGAGAAAAAAAAAAAATGTCGAATATTAGTGCATATATATGGAATTTCAGAAAAGGGTACTGATGAACCTATTTGCAGGGAAGAAGGAGACAGAGACGAAGAGAACGGGTGTGTGGACACAGAAGGGGAAGGAGGGAGTGGGAGAAATTCAGCAAGTAGCGCTGACTAAGCACACTAACAGCACCAACCCTATGCACGACTTTATATGTGAAATAATAAGCTAGCAGGAACCTGCCGCGTAACACAGGGAGCTGAGCCCGGTTCTCTGTGATGACCTAGAGGGGCAGAAGAGGGGGTGGAAGGGTCAAGGTGGAAGGCATATTCTAAACGTGACTGATGCACTTTGTCGTACGGCAGAAGCTAACACAACATTGCACGTTATCCTCCAATTTTTTGTTTTTAAATCATTTTAACATTTCATTTCTCATTGCTTTTGAGGTCTTTAAATGACTCTCGTGTTTATCCTCTCTGAGACACTCCTGATGAAAAAGGGATTACATTTTTCTTTCAAACACCTGAGTTTGGCATTGAAGTTTACATGTACCGAAAAAAGAAAAAAAAAAAAAGTCAAGGGAATCTCGTCTTTGGAGAAACACGGTCTTACACACATCAGCAGAGATGTCCGTATAGTCCTACATGTGGGGAAGGCTTGTTTACTTGTTGAAAAGCATGAAGCATCATACTGATCATTTATTCTTTCCTCGGCACTGGGGAGATGACCCCCAGGAGGGGTGCCGTCTGGTGGCCCACTGGCTGGGGAGTTGAGCAAGAGGAAGGAGAAGGAAGCACTCAGGGAAGATTCAAGATCTGCCCACTGCTTTCCACCAAGCAGTTTGGTGACAGGATTCTTTGTTCAGCCAGTCAAGTCCTGTGCGGAATGAAAGCTTAAATGTGGGAGTGAGAGAGTCAATTCCTAGGTAGGTTGATAAGAAGTCCAGGGGGTCCCCAAGGAGAGAGGGGGTCTGGAATTCTCAAGGAGGAGGAAAGGACAAACATTTTTTCCCTCTACATTCCTGAGGATTATGTAACAATAATGTATCCTGCTTGAGGACAGTTTCTGGAAAAAACCTTTCTGGCTAATCCTGTTGTCTTAAAATGTCAATTATGGGAGTGAGTCTAGGAAGGTCTTTACAACCTCCAGACATTCTTTTGATTCACAGTAATACATAATTAAAAAGTATATAACTCCGTTGCTAAAACTAGTGAGGGGGTATTCTTTCTGGCCCGCTTCTGATGTCTACGTCAGAAGCTTTCTCCATCTCTTCTATACTTTAATAAAACTTTATGACACAAAAGCTCGAGCAATCAAGCCTCGTCTCTGGCCCCGGATTGAATTCTACTCCTCTGGAGGCCGAGAATCCTGGCATCTTTCATGGTTCAGCAACAACGTTTCAGGAGCAACACGGGAGAAGACGTCAAGACGATCCAATGGCAGGTTAGCAAGTCCTGTGGGTGTTGCGTGTTGCGTTTCCCTCAGTCTAGCGGGTTCTACCTGTATCTCAAGGCTTAAGGGCAGTTCTCGGAGGAAATGAATGTGAACACACATCAGAAAATGGCTTCCCTGGTGGACCAGTGCTTTAAGAACCCGCCTTGCAATGCAGGGGACACCACTTGGATCCCTGTTCTGGCGAGATCCCACAGAGCTCGGAGCAAGCAAGTCTGTGGGCCACAACTTCTGAGCCTGAGTTCTAGCGCCCGTGTTCTAGAAGGCACCACAATGAGAAGCCCTCACACCACAGTGAAGAGGAACCCCCGTTTGCTGCAATGAGAGGAAGCCTGATTGTACTAACAGGGACCCACACAGCCACGAGTAAGTAAACGGATATGCTTTGGGACTTCTCTGGAGGCTCAGATAGTAAAGCATCTGCATACACTATGGGAGACCAGGGTTCAATCCCTGGGTCGGGAAGATCTCCTGGAGAAGGAAACGGCCACCTACTGTAGTATCTTGCCTGGAAAACACCATGAATGGAGGAGCCTGGTAGGCTACAGTCCATGGGGGTTGCAAAGAGTCAGACACGACTGAGTGACTTCACTCACTCACTCACTCACCATGCATCGTGAGCACGTGAAGCCCACTTTCTCAGGGTACCAGGTTAGACACCCACGGAGCTTCTCCTATCTGTCACCCCACGGGATGGGGGGTGGAGGTGAGGTGCATGCATAGCGGTTTAAGTAACTGGCATGCTCAGGCTACTTTGAGCAAGCTACAGCGCGTTAACCTTCTCTGTGTAGGTGTGCAGGAGACGTCACCTCAAGGGTGACATCAGGAGACCCAGGTTCGATCCCTGGGTTGGGAAGATCCCCTGGAGGAGGAAACGACAACCCACTCCAGGATTCTTGCCTGGAGAATCCCACGGACAGAGGAGCCTGGTGGGCTGCGGTGCGAGGGGCCGCCAAGTGTCGCACAGAGCCCACGAAGCACTCACCTGCGCCACGGTCTGCCAGTGCGTGGCGTCGTCTTCGCTTGGATGGATCCCATAATTCCACCTTCTCTGCAGCACGTAGATCACGGGCTCAATGGAAACGTTGAACCTCGAGGACCACTTTACCTCCAGCTGCCCAGACGGCAGTTCCGCGAACCGCAGCTCCTTCCTGGGCTTCAGGGGGACACCTGGAACAGAACCACGCCGGTCACAACAGCCTGCACGCGACGCGGACGGTGGTGAACGCGGAGGAACAAGAGCTGAAGTGGAGATGAAACTCGTCTCATGACAAAGGCCCCTCTGTCTCCTTTCTTAATAGCAGCATCTCCCTATCAGGGATTCAGTCTGAAATCGTATAATGCCAAGTTCAGTTTCACCTTCCTGCTGTTTTATAGGGTCTAAATTGATTCTTGATCCTGAACAAGGTTTTGTCTCCCCAGCTGACTCTGTGATCCCCCCAAGAATGGTAGCCTGCCAAGCTTCTCTGTCCATGGGATTCTCCAGGCAAGAATACTGGAGTGGGTTGTCATTCCCTTCTCCAGGGGGATCTTCCTGAACCAGGGATCGAACCCAGGTTTCCTGCATTGCAGGCAGAGTCTTTACCGTCTGAGCCACCAGGGAATCCCATAACCTCAGAGCAGTTCTTTTATGTGCATTCTTTCCAATAAAAGAAAATGCAAGAACTTTATAGATGGCAGTGTTAGAAAGCACTCCCACTGCGGTTAAAACTTGACAAACGGGCAGATGAAACCTTTTGTAAGGGGAAGAGAAATCCCTAACATTTACTATATGCCAGGTGTGCTTCTGAACCCAAACTGGGTTCAATTTGGTTTGTAATGAAAAGCTGATAGAATTCCCATTTTCTAACGCATAAGTGAACAGGTGGAATTAGGTCTTGACATGTTACATCAACAGGTTTCCTTGATGACCCAAGTGGTAAAGAATCTGCCTGCGATGCAGCAGAGACAGAATGCCCTGGTTTGGTCTCTGGATCGGGCGGATCCAACGGAGGGGGGCATGGCAACCCACTCCAGCATTCTTGCCTGGAGAATCCCATGGACAGAGGAGCCTGGCAGGCTGCCGTCCACGGGGTAGCGAGAGTCGGCCATGACTGAAGCGCGCGTGTACACCGCAAGCTGCACATGGGAACCTAACGTGGAAGCCACCAGAGACGACAGTCATCAGGAGTCTCCAGTCCTTCTCCATGCAACACGCTCCGCCTCTAATGCTATATCTCGGGGTGCTTAGGACATGGTTACCGAGTTTCCTCTCCTCTCCGTCTGAGTGAGTTTTCCTTTTAAGGAAAACATTATAAAGCCCAGTGTCTCATGTGGTCAAAGCATACAAGAATGGTTTCTGAAGCACAGATCTCGTGGATTTCTCCAAGTGATTGCTGGGGCTCTCCCCGCTGACTTGCTGTTTAAAATTGGGAGAAAAAAAAAAAAGATGAATTTATAATGTTTGGGTTTTGGCACGGGTGAGAGCCTGGCTTCAAAAACAGTCCCTCACAGGTGGCTCGTCGGAACATACTTCATCATTTTGATTTCTCTCTCCCCCTCAACAGAGTGAGCAAGTTGCCTGGTAACCCAAAGATGTAAGAACCACGGTTCAAAATAACAGCCATGATGGAAAGGGGAACTTAGAACAAATTCATAATAGCAAAGCGATCGATGGAACCGACCGAATTTAGGTGGAGTGCCACGCCAACCAAGTACACCGGCTGCCCGTAAGCCCACTCTACCCTGAGGACGAGCGTTTGCCGAGAGCGCTGGCGACTCATTCGAAACAGGGAGCTCTGAAGGCTCCATTTCTTCAGTCTCAGCAGAGGGAAGGCTACAAAGCACAGAGGCGATCTGCCGCAGGTTAGCGGCGTGGCTGAAATTCCAACTCATCTCATTTTGATCTGAACTCACTCCAAGGTCTTCTTATGGTGGGAAATTCTAAAGTCATTCATCACTGATCTGGATGGGGCTGGGTGATTTAAATGCAGCACGTGTGTATCTGCTCAAAAGTTCACTGATGTTTTTTTTTAATTAATTGATTTTAATTGGAGGCTAATTACAGTATTGTGGGGGTTTCTGCCAACACATCGACATGAAATCGGCCACGGGTGTACATAAAAAAAAAGAAATAAAAACTATTTATGTGTTTATTCATTTCCAGCTGTGTTGGGTCTTAGCTGCAGCTTGCAGGAATCACAGAGTGCAAGCTGCCAATCAACTCCGGTATTCTTGCCTGGAGAACCCCATGGACGGAGGAGTGTGGCGGGCTACAGTCCATGCATCTGCAGAGAGTTGGACAAGACGGGACCACTAAATCGAAACAATACACCACCTGCCTTCAGCACCCGGCTTCCCCCGACCACACTGCCAGGCGCTCCTTACTGCCGTGGTCCGGTCACATGGTCTCCTTCACACTGAAATCTCTTGCCTTCCGTTTTCTGACATAGACTCTGGGATACGTCCAGGCTCAGTCCAGATGCCACCGCCTTCTCAGCCACCTTCCCTCAACCTCCAGCTAGAAGTGCAAGGCTCCATTGCTTGCTCTGCTGTTCTGCATTGAACCTGTGGCTGTTGACACAGGCATTCAAGTGCCTCTGACCACCTGACCACAGCCAGCTCTCTGAATGTCTTATCTTCCCTATGAAGCTCAAGCTCCGTGTGTGTGTGTGTGTGTGCGTGTGTGTGTGCGTGTGTGTGTGCGCGTGTGTGTGTGTGTGTCAAGAACTGGGTTCTCCTCCACCCTCCCCAGCCCCACAACCAATGTTCCCATAAGGAGTACTCTGCAGAAGCAAATGGTGTGGGACTGTTTACCAAAGAAAGGGCCTAGCCCACTGCGTTATCCTTCTCTCAGGAATACGCCTGGAAAAGTAGGAGCAGCCCACTTCTTTATTCTTTTCTCAGGAAGAAGTAGGAGGAAGACACGGCAACAGGGGTAAAAATCTCCGCTTGAGAGTCTCAGAGAGGAATGAGAAGGCTCATTGCAGGCGTTCACTGCCGCCTCCTCTGGGATCGTATCTATTCAAGGAGCTCGCGTCTCCCTCCACCATCAAGGTCCTGGGACTCAAACATTCCTTTACTTCCTGTTTAAACGGAGCAAGGTGAGGCACACAGCAAAAAAATCTACAAACAATGAATGCTGGAGAGGGTGTGGAAAAAATAGGACCCCCACTGCGCTGTTGGTGGGAATGGACTTTACTCAAACTCACGTCCATCAAGTCAGTGATGCCATCCATCTATCTCATCCTCTGTCATCCCCTTCTCCTCCCGCCCTCAATCTTTCCCAGCATCAGGGTCTTTTCCAATGAGCCAGTTTTTCGCATCAGGTGGCCAAAGGATCAGAAGGCCAACATCAGTCCTTCCGTACGAACCAGCAATCCTATTACCAGGCATATACCCTCAAAAACTACAACTGAAAAAGACACGGGTACCCCAATTGTCCATGACAACAGCTAAGCCATGGAACTAACCATGATGTCCATCGACAGACGGATAGATAAAGAGGTTGTGTTACAGACACACAGTGGAATACTACTCAGCCATAAAAAATGAATTTGACTCTAGTTCTAGTGAGATGGATGAAACTAGAGCCTGTTATACAAGTAAATCAGAAAGAGAATAATAAATATTGTATATTAACACATGTATATGGAATGGAGGAAAACAATGAAAGTTTAAGTGTTAGTTGCTCAGTCACGTCCGACTCTTTGCAACCCCATGGACTGCAGCACGCCAGGCCTCCCTGTCCATCACCAACTCCCGAAGCTTGCTCAAACTCATGTCCATCGAGTTGGTGATGCCATCCAACCATCTCCTCCTCTGTCGTCCCGTTCTCCTGCCTTCAATCTTTCCCAGCATCAGGGTCTTTCCCAGTGAGTCAGTTCTTCGCATCAGGTGGCCAAAGTATTAGAGTTTTCAGCTTCAGCATCAGGCCTTGCAATGAACACCCAGGACTGATTTCCTTTAGGATAGACTGTGCTTTATAAATATATAAACATATATATATGTTGTACGGTGTATATATATATATGTTATATATATGTGTGTGTGTGTGTGTGTGTGTGTGTGTGTGTGTGTGTGTTACTTAGGGCTGATTCTTGTTGTTGTATGGCAGAAACCAACAAGACACCGCAAAGCAATGAACCCCCAATTAAAAATACATTCTTTTTTTTTTTTAAGGGACAGAAAATGGCTCATTAGTTTCCTGACATCACAGAGCACTATGTGAGACTGCAAACCCGCCCTACTCCTTAGCCCTCCACGGAGAATCCTCTAGGGTAAATGCAGCTCCAGTAACTGGTCCAGCACTCAAGGACCCTGAACTCAGCAGGGGACCCCTGCCCCCACACCCGCACGCTCTGAGGCCTCGGTCATGAATGTCATCTGACTGCCACGGGCCTCCACACCACATGACTGAGCATCAGGGTGCTGTCACCTCAAATTCCTTCCCTTAAGCATCTCCTTCATTCTGATGGGCAATGGATCTCGCCACTTGCACGTGAAGAAACGGTCTGCATCCATCTGGTCTGCATTAGAGTCGGCTGGCTGCCCTGATTGGGAGGAACTGCACCCTCTGGGCTGTTAATTGTGTGCAGACCTGGCCCGGCCCCCACCGTTGCCCCTTCCAGGGATCTTGTTCTTGCAAGCTCCCCCAGCCTCCTGACGGCATCCCCAGAGCAGAGGACAGAGATCTGTCCTCAGTGTGGTTTTCATTATGTAAATGACTACCATCTTTCTTTATTGGTTTCAAACAACGTCGTCATCTGAAATGTAAACGATTCCATTAAAAATGTCAAAACGCTACAGTGTAGCATCCCACAATATATGGGGGTGTTTCTTGAAAGCGTAGCAAGTCTTTTGCTGAAATCAAAGGCACGGAAACCCAACACTTCAAAAAAAAAAAATGTTCAAAACAGACTGATGGAAAAATCGACGAAGGCTGGCAATCGGCAGTTGCAAATCACCCGAGGTGAGTGTTCATAAAAGGACTTGTCACAAGTCCAGGTGTGAAAACGCACCAAGATACAGAGTTTCAGTGACTCATTAATTAGTCACTGCATAACATCTCTCACTTAGCAGCAGCAGCAGCAACAGCAGCAACGTCTCTCATAAAGACAGCTGTACTCAAGGCATCTGGGTTCGTATCACATGAGGGCATGCAGTCACTGTATTCAAAATGCAAGTGATTACTTTGTGAGAAGTGGTCCACCTTGAAAATCCTGAAGTTTACAAATTTCAAATACTGACAGGTTCATGGAAATATTAAAGCAGTGGCATCATCAGCTTTTTTGAAAAGAAACAGACTGATAACGCAACTGATTCCAGGTTAGCGCCTGCTAAAGATGATCCCTGGGTCACGGCCACCTGTAAAGCTGAAGGCCACGGCTACCTGGGATTTTTCTGCCTGGAAAACAAGTTCAGCGTTTCTCTTTCCCTACCCAAACTAACCTGCCGCAGTTGGGTGTCAGGAAAGTGAAAAGTGAAAGTTAAGGTCGCTCAGTCGTGTCCTACTCTTTGCGACCCTGTGGTCTATACGGTCCATGGAATTACCCAGGCCAGAATACTGGAGTGGGTAGCCTTTCCCTTCTCCAGGGGATCTTCCCGACCCAGGGATCAAACCCAGGTCTTCACACTGCAGGCAGCTTCTTTAGCCCCTGAGCCATAGGGAAAGTCTAAGAATACTGGAGTGGGTAGCCTATCTCTTCTCCAAGGGGATCTTCCCGGCCCAGGAATCAAACCAGGGTCTTCTTCATTGCAGGCGGATTCTTTACCAACTGAGCTATCAGGGGAGCCATGGGCATCGAGAGAGGCAGTAAAATAAGAAAGCAAGACCTCTAGACAGAGGACAGTTCGACAAAGCTGTTAAGTAAACCAGAACTAAACTAGGGGGGAATCAAAGGAGAACCCCAACAAAGCAGAGCTTGTGTGTTACCCGCAGAAGTTCAGCTTGTGAACATTCCACAGCCTCACAAAGGCGCATGTTTCAGAGACCGGGCCTGGTTCACCCAGAGTAACACTGTGAAGTCTTCAAGGCTTCTAATAGCCTTACGTGAAGGGCAAAGGAAAACCTCACTGCTGCTTTTTCCTTCGTGTCAAACCCCAATACCAGCCTGCAGAGGTAACGTGAGGCGTCAGCCAAGCTCAGTTCTCAAAGCACTACCCCAAGTTACGTGCTCCAGGGCAATGGATCACTCCATGGACCATCTTCTCAAAACATACCGTGTCTCAAAAAGTCAAGTTTCAGGCGTAAGAAGCCTCTGAAGTTATGAGGTCATCCCGCATCTCCTACACATGGACTGCACAGAAAGGAGACATGTGTTTCCATGAATTTTCATAATTTTTCCTTAGCCCCGTAAGAGAGAAAGAGGAAAAAAATTAGGGCAGTGGTTGGCCCGTATAGTGTCAAAAGTTACGAAAGTGAGTGCTCCACTTAAACACCAGTGTGCGTGCGTGACCACCTCAATGAGTTCACTGCTGGGCCGGGCAGAGGCTGTGTGCTTCAGTTCTGAACGTCAGTGACGAATAAGGGTCATCATCATCAATGTCAGGCAATGCTAGTAACTCCTAGTTTAGTTCCGTTCTGTTCAGTCGCTCACTCGTGTCTGACTCTTTGCGACCCCATAAATTGCAGCACGCCAGGCCTCCCTGTCCATCACCAACTCCCGGAGTTCCTAACCGATGGTCAATATTCACCGAGCGAACAGGGATCCATACCTGTAGACTGAGCTGACGCTTCAGACCTCAAACTGGGGAAAACATTAAGAAGATGCTCTGTGGGCTTTGCCTGGTGGCTCAGTGGTGAAGAATCTGCCTGGCAGTCTAGGAGTCACAGATTCAATCCCTGATCCCGGAAGATTCCCATGTGCCAGGGAGCAACTGAACCCATGCACCACAGCAAGAGAAACCACTGCAATGAAGAGTAGCCCTCCCTGCAGCAACTGGAGAAAGCCTGGCAAAGCGACAAAGACCCAGTACAGTCAAAAAATAGTTATAAACAAAGAAAAATGCTCTTTGGGATTCCCTATGAGATTGACACTTCAGTAAGTTAACAATGGACAAATGAAAACTGAAGAACTTACAGGTCTGTCCAGGAGGGTCTGGTTCTTCACGTGTGTGTGTGTGTGTGTGTGTGTGTGTGTGTGTGTGCGTGTGCACTAGTTGCTCAGTTGTGTCTGACTCTTTGTGACCCCATGGACTGTAGCCCGCCAGGCTCCTCTATCCATGGGATTCTCCAGGCAAGGATACTGGAGTGGGTTGCCATGCCCTTCTCCAGGGGATCTTCCCAACTCAGGGATCAAACCTGGGTCTCCTGCATTGCAGGCAGATTCTTTACCGTCTATGCCATCAGGGAAGCCCTTCACGAGGTATATGCTTCATGTCTCATTTAAATACTGAAAGTAGAAAGTGTTAGTTGTTCAGTCATGTCTGACTCTGCGACCCCATGGACCGTAGCCCTCCAGGCTCCTCTGTCCATGGGATTGTCCTGGCAAGAATACTGGAGTGGGTAGCCATTGCTACAACTCCAGAAATTAGCTAAAAATTACCTTCAGAGGAAAAAAGCTCCATGTTCTTTATTAGCCTAAAACGACTGCTTAATTAGTGATGGTATTAGATTTAACCTAACTGATCTGGATATATCTTTTAACTGACCTATAATATAATAATACACCGGTGCCCAAAGACAGCTTGAGGTTGAGGGCCCTCTTACAGGAGCTGGACAGAGTCACAGCAGAGATGACAGGACAGCCGGGCAGATGGGATTAGGCCCTGGAGGTGTGTCTGATGGGCCCTCTTACAGGAGCTGGACAGAGTCACAGCAGAGATGACAGGACAGCCGGGCAGATGGGATTAGGCCCTGGAGGTGTGTCTGATGTCAACCACCAGATTGCCCCAGAGAGGCCCGCAACCTCAGCCTCGGCGCTGCTGAACTAACCGTGGGGCTGGTCCAGCTCAACCTGTGATGGAGCATGTTCTTCCTGAGGAAAAAGTCTGCACTTCAGGATCACTGTTATGTATCCCACGTATTTGTGCTAATATACAATACTTGGGCTTCCCTGATAGCTCAGCTGGTAAAGAATCCGCCTGCAATGCAGGAGACCCCGGTTCAATTCCTGGGTCGGGAAGATCCCCTCGAGAAGGGATAGGCTACCCACTCCAGGATTCTTGGGCTTCCCTGGTGGCTCAGCTGGTAAAGAACCCGCCTGTAATGCGGGAGACCTGTGTTCCATCCCTGGGTTGGGAAGATTCCCTGGAGAAGGGAACAGCGACCCACTGCAGGATTCTGGCCTGGAGAATCCCATGGACTATGGGGGTCGCAAAGAGTCGGACACGACTGAGCGACTCTCACTTTCATACAATACTTGTCTTTTTCTGACTTACTTCACTCTGTATAACAAGAGTTACACATCACTACACATCACTACAAATGAAACCATTTTGTTCCTCTTTATGTCTGAGCAATATTTCCTTGTAAATAGGTGCCACGGGCTTCCCAGGTGGCTCACTGGTAAAGAATCTGCCCATCAGTGCAGGAGACATGGATTTGATCCCTGGGGTGGGAACATCCCCTGGAGAAGGGAATGGCAACTCACTCCAGTATTCTTGCCTGGAGAATCCCATGGACGGAGGAGCCTGGCGGGCAGCAGTCTATGGGGGTCACGATTTAGCAACTAACCCAACAACAGCAACATATATGGGCCATGTCTTTACCCCTTCATCTATTGATGGACATTCAGGTCACTTCCGTGTCCCAGTTATTGTAAACAGCGCTGCAGTGAATACTGGGGCGCGTGCGTCATTTCGAATTATGGTTTTCTCGAGGTACAGGCCAGTAGTGGGGCTGCTGGATCATATCAGTGCATGTATGCAGAGTCTAGAAAAAATGGTACAGAGGAACCTACCTGCAAGGCAGGAAGAGAGACTCGGACATAAAGAACTTGTGGACATAGAGAAAGAAGTTGTGGACATCACGTGGGAAGGGGAGCATGGGGTGACCAGAGAGAGAATCACTGACATACACACACGACATATACACTGACATATATACACGACCATGTGTAACACAGACAGTTAGTGGGAAGTTGCTGTACAGAACAGGGAACTCAGCTCGGGGCTCTGTCATGACCTGGGGGGATGGGACGTTTAAGAAGGACGAGATATGTGTACAGATATATGCTTCAGAGAGAAGGGAAAATATCTCTATGTGTACTTAGATTTTATTTTCCCCCAAAATAATCCTCTATTTTCCTTATGCTCATTATGCCAAAATCACTGCCAAGTCAACAGAGCCTGTTTCTTGTCTTGATGGTTAGCTCTCTGTGAATGCCCTCTCTCCACAAACATCCAAGTCCAGAGTTACTGGCAGCAGAGAGGTGACTTCAGCCCTGGAAAAAAAATGCATTGTGTGAAGGTTAACGTGCAAGCGTCCTGGGACTTCCCTGGTGGTTCCATTGGTGGAGAATCCGCTTTGCAGTCAGTGTAGAGGGTTGCAGGTTCAGTTCCTGCTCAGGGAACTAAGATCCCCCATCCAATGGATGAACTAATAAGCCCGTATGTTCTACCAGTACTGAGCTGGGATGCCTCAACGAGAGAGGCCCTGTCCCACAAACTATACAGAGCCCCCCACCCAAACTCTGGAGATCGCACACCACAGCAAGGGAGAATCCGCATACTTTGCAATAAGGAGCCTCTGCACTGCACCTAAAGACCGTGCATGCTGTTAACTAAGACGGGACACACCCATAAATAAATAAATAAATAAATAATAAACCACAGGTATCTTTTAATCATTAATCATGTATGCCGGCCCTCTGGAATATTCCCCTTATTCTCGGTGAACCAGGCATACTTGAAATTCACAGTGACTCTTCACTGCTTTCACACAAAAAGCATAATTTATAGCTCCTCTTTTAACCACCTCACTTTTAAAACAAAAAGGTTTTGCCAATGGGTTTTCCACAATCATTCTAATAGCATCCTATTTTTATGCTAAATGAAAATATTTAAAGAGCAAATGATCTATAATAACAGAAAAGGTTTCCTAAGAGTAGACTGTTACAAACTTAAGTGGTGTGAGATTTTGGTAGAAGTCATCCTTTGTGGCTTATAATAAAAAGCATGGAAATAATAAAACTCAGATCCATTAAAGAAATGTCAGTCTGTTAAGAAAGGGAAAACAGCAATTATTTTCATTTTGAGACAGTAACTGTGCCAGGGTTCCAAGGATCTTAGGGTGAGAAAAATGGAAAATGGGATGGATTATACAGACTTCAGATAAGAATGTTTCCAACAGGAAACTGGAGGGATGCGGTGCAGCTATGCGGCTCTGGGACACCTGAGTTGTTATCAGTCTAACAATGGACTTCTGAAAATGTAAGTAAGGACTTGGGAAAACACTCAGCAAACACTGAATTCAAAACCAGCAGTGCAGCAGTACCAACTTGATGTGTTACAGCAAGAGAGATTTCTCTTTCTGCTTGTAATAAATAATCCTGAGTGAGTCTACTTTTCTCTTCAAATCACACTCCAAAAAGTAACCAAAGGCTATGTCTCTCATAGTACACTCTGATGGCATCCAAAATTTGTACATAACACAACAGCATTGGTTTGGCATGAAAGAAGTTGGTCACGTCTGCACGAAGAGTCAAGTAACGCTTAGCATACGGGAGTCAAGTGCCCTAAAATCTGCCTATGAAGGCAAACTGTTAAGTCAGCTAAATTGTTTGACAAGCCTTATCCCGGTCTTTTGGAAGAGGGCAATCTTAGCATCTAGGATCTCAAGTGCAAGTGAAAGTCGCTCAGTCATGTCCGACGCTTTGTGACCCCCCCCATGGACTATGCAGTCCTTGGAATTCTCCAGGCCAGAATACCGGAGTGGGTTGCCTTTCCCTTCTCCCAGGGATCTTCCCGACCCTGGGATCGAACCCAGGTCTCCAGCATTGCAGGCGGATTCTTTACCAGCTGAGCCATCAGGGAAGCCCAGGATCTCAAGATATTGTTCAAAATACTGAAAGTCCCTGCAAACACCCTTCTTTTTTTTTCCTAACTTAAAATGTTTTATTTTGTATTGGGGTATATGCCAATTAACACTGTTGTCCTAGTTTCCGGTGGACAGCAAAGGGACTCAGCCATACATATACATGCATCATTTCTCCCCCAAACTCCCCTCCCATCCAGGCTGCCATGTGACACTGAGCAGAATTCCCTGTGCTGTCCAGCAGGTTCTTGCTGGTTCTCCATGTTAAATCCAGCAGTGTGTCCATGTCCATCCCAGACTCCCTGACTATCCCTTCTCCCATCCTTCCCCCTGGGAACCATAAGGTTATTACAGAGTATTGAGCAGAGTTCCCTGTGCTGTCCAGCAGGTCCTTGCTGGTTCTCCATGTTAAATCCAGCAGTGTGTCCATGTCCATCCCAGACTCCCTAACTATCCCTTCCCCTATCCTTCCTCCCTAGCAACCATAAGTTCATTCTCTGTGGGTCTGTTTCTGTTTAGTAAGTTCATCTGTATCATTTTTAGATTCCACATATAAGGAATGTCATAGGACATTTCTCCTTCTATGTCTGACTTACTTCTGTCAGTGTGACACTCTCTAGCAAACACACCTCTGTTCTTGGATAACACAAACAGAAAAACCATAATACTCATGCATGCATTATAGCTTTTTCAAGGGTGCCACCCCTAGCCTATTTCCCAAAGATTTAAACACATTTACTCCTAGGAAGCCAGTAGAGCCTCAGCGGTTTACTCACGTTGGAGAAAAACACACCATAAAGTCCCTAAATTGATGATGGCCTTCCTACATGTTCAATTTTGGCAGGATTCATATAACATAGCCATTATTTTGTAAAGACTTTTTTTTTAATGTGGACCATTTTGAAAGTAATCATTGAATTTGTTACATCATTGCTTCTGCTTTCTGTTTGGCTTTTTTCACCACGAGAGGAATGTTAGCTCCTAGACCAGGGATCAAACCTGCACGCCCTCCATTGAAAGGTAAAGTCTTGACTACTGGACCGCCAGGGAAGTCCTGATAATAACTTTAAATGGAGTATAATGCTTTTTATTATATATATTATATTTACATATTTTATTATATATTTATATATGAAATGCTTTACATTTTATTTCATTATTTATTATATTTATAAATATGCAAATATTCATTATATTTATTATATTTTAATATGTATTCATTCTATTAAAATATATTTTATTATATGTATTATATATTAAAATATATTTTATTATATGTATATTCTGATAATTTTAACATAGTCATTCTATTAAAATATATTTTATTATATTTATTATATTAAATATAATATAATTTATTGTATTTATATTTTATGAGTCGTGTCCGACTCTTTGCGACCTCATGGCCGTAGCCTACCAGGCTCCTCTGTCCATGGGATTCTCCAGGCAATAGTCCTGGAGTGGATTGCCATTTCCTTCTCCAGGGGATCTTCCCAACCCAGGGCTCAAACCCAGATCTCCCACACTGTAGACAGATGCTTTACCGTCTGAGCCACCAGGGAAGGCAAGGGTGAAGGAAGAGTATTATATTTTAATATATATGCTATTAAAATATACTTTATTATATTAAATATAATATATTGTATTATATTTGATTATATTAAAACATAATATATTTTATTATATTAAAATTTTGGTCCCGTCACTTCATGGGAAATAGATGGGAAAACAGTGGAAACAGTGTCAGATTTTATTTTTTTGGGCTCCAAAATCACTGCAGATGGTGATTGCAGCCATGAAATTAAAAGACGCTTACTCCTTGGAAGGAAAGTTATGCCCAACCTAGATAGTATATTCAAAAGCAGAGACATTACTTTGCCAACAAAGGTCCGTCTAGTCAAGGCTATGGTTTTTCCAGTGGTCATGTACGGATGTGAGAGTTGGACTGTGAAGAAGGCTGAGCACTAAAGAATTGATGCTTTTGAACTGTGGTGTTGGACAAGACTCCTGAGAGTCCGCTGGACTGCAAGGAGATCCAACCAGTCCATTCTGAAGGAGATCAGCCCTGGGATTTCTTTGGAAGGAATGATGCTAAAGCTGAAGCTCCAGTACTTTGGCCACCTCATGTGAAGAGTTGACTCACTGGAAAAGACTCTGATGCTGGAAGGGATTGAGGGCAGGAGAAGAAGGGGATGACAGAAGATGAGATGGCTGGATGGCATCTCGGACTCAATGGACGTTAAGTCTGAGTGAACTCCGGGAGTTGGTGATGCGCAGGGAGGCCTGGCGTGCTGAGATTCATGGGGTCACAAAGAGTCGGACACGACTGAGCAACCGAACTAAACTGAACTGACAATACATTTTATTATATTATTTTTATTATATTCTATTATATTATTATTATACTCAATAGTTTTATATTGAGTCACGAGATTGTACACCAGAAACCAATACTGTAAATCAACCGTACTTCAGTAAAAACACATAAACATTCACATGAGCAATTCACGGCACCACAGCGTGAGTTCACAAATTTTCAGATGTTTGTGTGACGCAGGGTATTTCTTCCTGCAGCTCTGTTTGCTGGCCATCGTCGCGTCTTTGAGCGACACCCTCTCCCACGTGCACACACAAGCCGCAGTGAGGCTGGGCGCCCCTTCGCCCCCGCCCCGCCCCGCTCCTCACCTTTGTACAGAGTCTTGGGCACCTGGCAGGTATGCCCGCAGCCGTTGGAACAGCACTTCTTAACCCCGGAGCACTCGTCGTCCGCGTCGCAGCTTTCCACGCAGGCGGCGGCGAACCCGCTGGCCTTCTCTGGGGAGGGGCAGTCTCCCTGCTTGACCGACAGGATGTACTTGAGGAACTCACAGCTGGTCACGCACTCGTAGTTCTTCTTGGGGAACAGAGACTGCGAGAGAGCAGAAATCCTTAAATTAAAGACCCATGGGGTCTGACGTCCACGACATCAGAGAGGCAGGTCACAATTCTGAGGCAACTTCAACGTCCTTCAACGGAGGGATAGATAAAGTGGACGTGGAATATGTGGAATACGTCCTTCAACAGAGGGATAGATAAAGTGGACGTGGTACGCATAGACAATGGGATATTACATGCCACTAAAAAGAATGAAGTCATGTCATCTGCACCAGCATGGACGGACCTAGAGACTGTCATACTGGGTGAAGCCAGTCAGGCAGAGAGGCAGAATCATGGTATGACACCCCTCCTGTGAAGAGTCTAAAAAGAAATGAAACTTATGTACAAAACAGAAATAGATGCAGAGACTTAGACATGAACTTACAGTTGCTGGGTGGGGGGGAGGATGGGGGAAGGGATAGTTAGGGAGTTTGGGATGGACATGGACACGCTGCTGTACTGAACATGGAGACCCACAAGGACCTGCTGTCCAGCACAGGGAACTCTGCTGAATACTGTGATAACCTTATGGTCACCAGGGGGAAGGATGGGGGAAGGGACAGTTAGGGAGTCTGGGATGTACATGGACACACTGCTGGATTTAACATGCAGAACCAGCAAGGACCTGCTGGCCAGCTCAGGGAACTCTGCTCAGTCCTCTGTAATAACCTTATGGTCACCAGGGGGAAGGATAGGGCAAGGCACAGTCAGGGAGTCTGGGATGGACATGGACACGCTGCTGTATTTAACATGGAGAACCAGCAAGGACCTGCGGTCCAGCACAGGGAAATTTGGTCAATACTCTGTGATAACTTTATGGTTCTCAGGGGGAAGGATGGGGGAAGGGACAGTTAGGGAGTTTGGGATGGACATGGACACACTGCTGGATTTAAAATGAGTAATTAATAAGGACTTACTGTCCAGCACAGGGAACTCTGATGGGAGGGGCGTTTGAAGTAGGATGGATACATGCGTATGTTTGACTGAGTGCCTTTGCTGTCCAACTTGAAGCTATCACAACATTGTTAATTGACTATACCACAATAGAAACAAAAAGATTAAGAAAAAATAAAATGAAACTATGGTTACTCCTTTTATAAAAGTGATGATCATCTCATAAAGTATCTTTTGTGTAAACTCCTATTTTCATATACAGAATATATTTTAGAATTTAAAAGGCTATCTCAAATCCTTTCTGGAAAGAGTGGAATGTAGACAAATTTAATCATCAATACTGCCAAAATGGAAACAGAGGAGGGATGTGCGTATTTGTGTCTGCATGTGGGTAGGGAAGGAAAAAAAAAATCTTGCGCCATCAAATTTTTCCTTTAATTGTTTACAAAATAAATGTACTTGCTTTCTTTCCCTCTCAGTCATGTCTGACTCTTTGCAACCCCATAGACTGCAGCCCAGCAGGCTCCTCTGTCCATGGAATTCTCCAGGTCAGAATACTGGAGTGGGTTGCCATTCCCTTCTCCAGGGGATCTCCCCGGCCCAGGCATTGAACCCAGGTCTGCTGCGCTGCAGGCAGATTCTTTACTGTCTGAGCCACCAGGGAAACCTCAAAGAAATGATGTGCTGATTTTCTAAAGAAGTATGAGCCATGAACTGTAACTTTATATTATACCCAACAGATACACGTCAACCACACACACACCCCCACAGATTATGGTTAATACATTCTGAGTTCTGACACTGTAAATTTAAAGTACAAATTTAATGTACATGTCCTCAGTACTCTGACAAATACCAGGGGAAAATTTCACCCTCTTTAATGCAAAGCGTGAAACACTGGAAGCACTCGGTGGAAAAAGTACAGTCCCAAGGTTTGAATTCAAATTGCAGACGTCAATAAAATTGATTGTTAATAATCAGATATAAAGAGTCGGACACAACTTAGCAACTGAAGGGAAACAACAGTCATGTATAACATTTGAAAATAATATGATCTGACTGGATTAAAATCGCATCTCAACTCAAGAACTATCCAGGTAAGACAGAAAAAAGGCCACATTTTCAGTATTGAAGTAGCAGAAATCTGTAGCTAATTAAAAAAATATAACTTTGTAAAACACTTAAAGCATTATCAGTTCTTAAGGCTTTTCTCTCTTACTCAATTTCACAGCCCACTGTTCTCTTACTTTCGAGATCTGCTTTACTTCACTGGCTTTTGAAAAAGTTCTAAATTCCAGTCCAAATCTAAGGAATCGAGGAAGCGTGCAAAAGGATCAGGAACAATTGTGGAGTGTTGGCCAAGTTTCCTCTTTCAGCAAAATGTATACATTACATGGGCTGAAAGAAAGCCGTAAAGTTACCCAAATTGCTGGCCCCTGCAACACAGGCTGAGCTTTGCAAGTAGAAATGATTTTATTCAAGCTGGCAAGTGTTTACTGCTGGCTAAGTTAGCAATCACAGGGACTTAAGTGTGTATTATGGTATAATCAAATCAACTGAGTGCAAACTTGTTCACATATGAAAACGAGGTGTAACTTGTAATCAGAAAACAAAGAAAAAGCTCTCTGTCCACGTGAGTCTAATCACCCATGTACCAACCACCATGCCCTTGAACCAGGACAGAAAAAGAGAGAAGCTGTCTCCTCCTGTTGCTAGTTTACTCGCCGAGCTAACAGATCAAAGTTAAAAACACACACAGTCGGGGAGACAGATCTGGAACGTTTGTTCCCACTGAGAGCGAAAGCAGAATGATCACGAAGTGAAAGTGTTCGTTGTTCAATCCCGACCGACTCTTCGCAACTCCATGGACTGTAGCCCACCCGGCTCCTCTGTCCATGGAGATTCTCCAGGCAAGAATCCTGGAGTGGGTTGCCATTTCCTTCCCCATGGACTGTAGCCCCCTAGGCTCCTCTGTCCATGGGGATTCTCCAGGCAAGAACACTGGAGTGACAATGTAGGGCAAAACCATACAGTATTGTAAAGTAAAAAAATTAAATTAAATTAACATTAAATAATTTAAAAATAAATAAATAAAAAATAAAAATAAAAAAGAACACTGGAGTGGGTTGCCATTTCCTTCCCCATGGACTGTAGCCCACCAGGCTCCTCTGTCCATGGGATTCTCCAGGCAAGAATCCTGGAGTGGGTTGCCATTTCCTTCCCCATGGACTGGAGCCCACCAGGCTCCTCTGTCCTTGGGATTCTCCAGGCAAGAATCCTGGAGTGGGCTGCCATTTCCTTCCCCATGGACTGTAGCCCACCAGGCTCCCCTGTCCATGGGGATTCTCCAGGCAAGAATCCTGGAGTGGGTTGCCATTTCCTTCCCCATGGACTGCAGCCCACCAGGCTCCTCTATCCATGGGGATTCTCCAGCGAAGAATCCTGGAGTGGGTTGCCATTTCCTTCCCCATGGACTGTAGCCCACTGGGCTCCTCTGTCCATGGGGATTCTCCAGGCAAGAATCCTGGAGTGGGCTGCCATGCCCTCCTCCAGGGGATCTTCCCGACCCAGGGATCAAACCTGCCTCTCTTACATCTCCTGCATCGGCAGGCGGGCTCTTTACCATCTGAGCCAGTACGGAAGCCCTAATCCAGAGGGACGGCAGGACTATTTGCTAATTAGTGAGTTAATCTGCCACAGTCACCATGTGAACTATTGTTCCATCAATTGCTCCAGAGTGTAGCCGCTGTGAGAAACCCTTAACAACATTCCTTTTTAAAAAAGAAAATATATAAAAAAGGTTTGAGCGCGTCATCTAAATTCAAGTTCATGGTCTTCTTAGTCTTTTTATTTAATTCTCTTTGATTCATCTGTGTGTTAGTCGCTCAGTCGTGTCTGACTCTTTAAAACCCCATGGACTGTAGCCAGCCAAGGCTCCTCTGTCCATGGGATTCTCCAGGCAGGAACACAGGAGTGGGTTGTCATTCCGTTCTCCAAATGACCATAATTTGTACAATAATTTGGATCTTCCAGTGGATGTGAGGGTTGTTTCATGCAATGAAATACGGCTCCTTTTCATGAGGCTTTCACAAACATGATTCTGTGGGAGGGTGATTATCTTGAGGTCCATGGAAAAGAGTTGGGAAAGTTCCTGTCTGTGCTGGAGTTTTCCAGACTGGTCCCTGAGCTTGTCACGTTGCAGACGAGATGACGAGGATTATGAGAGACGGGGCACACAGACAACCGGGCAATGCCGTGCAGAGTAGGTCACACCAGCTACTCAACAGGACTGGACCCACGGACGTCCCTTTTGCTTCTCCACTGCCATAGATTTCCTGTGCAACATTTCCAGATTCTTCTGTTATTCTGACCAAAACGCTACAGAGGCCAGAGCAAGAGTTGCTTCCCCAGTGATATGACCACCCACAAGTCTCCAAAGTGCCCCCCTACGAGGCCCGGCCCTGAGACATCTAAGGAGGGAATTTGGCCCCCTTGTAACTTCTAAGAAACCGTCTGTAGTCTTTGAACTTACATGAAGACCGTCTCACACATCCATGGATTTAATAATCTTTCAGAGGCATTCTACTTAACAGTTCCACTGTTTACACGCACTGAAGGCGAATTTTGATGTTCTCTGTCAATTATCTTTCAGAATTTCCACAGTTTATTGTGATCCACACAGTCAAAGGCTTTGGAATAGTCAATAAAGCACAAGTAGATGTTTTTCTGGAACTCTCTTGCTTTTTCCATGATCCAGCGGATGTTGGCAACTTGATCTCTGGCTCCCTCTGCCTTTTCTAAAACCAGCTAGAAATCAGGAAGTTCACGGTTCACGTATTGCTGAAGCCTGGCTTGGAGAATTTTGAGCATTACTTTACTAGCATGTGAAATGAGTACATACCAGACCACCTGACCTGCCTCTTGAGAAACCTATATGCAGGTCAGGAAGCAACAGTTAGAACTGGACATGGAACAATAGACTGGTTCCAAATAGGAAAAGGAGTACGTCAAAGCCGTATATTGTCACCCTGCTTATTTAACTTCTATGCAGAGTACATCATGAGAAACGCTGGACTGGAAGAAACACAAGCTGGAATCAAGATTGCCAGGAGAAATATCAATAACCTCAGATATGCAGATGACACCACCCTTATGGCAGAAAGTGAAGAGAAACTCAAAAGCCTCTTGATGAAAGTGAAAGAGGAGAGTGAAAAAGTTGGCTTAAAGCTCAACACTCAGAAAACGAAGATCATGGCATCTGGTCCCATCACTTCATGGGCAATAGATGGGGAAACAGTGGAAACAGTGTCAGACTTTATTTTTGGGGGCTCCGAAATCACTGCAGATGGTGATTGCAGCCATGAAATTAAAAGACGCTTACTCCTTGGAAGAAAAGTTATGACCAACCTAGATAGCATATTCAAAAGCAGAGACATTACCTTGCCGACTAAGGTCCGTCTAGTCAAGGCTATGGTTTTTCCTGTGGTCATGTATGGATGTGATAGTTGGACTGTGAAGAAAGCTGAGCACCGAAGAACTGATGCTTTTGAGCTGTGGTGTTGGAGAAGACTCTTGAGAGTCCCTTGGACTGCAAGGAGGTCCAACCAGTCCATTCTGAAGGAGATCAGCCCTGGGATTTCTTTGGAAGGAATGATGCTAAAGCTGAAACTCCAGTACTTTGGCCACCTCATGCGAAGAGTTGACTCATTGGAAAAGAGTCTGATGCTGGGAGGGACTGGGAGCAGGAGGAGAGGGGATGACCGAGGATGAGATGGCTGGATGGCATCACGGACTCGGTGAACGTAAGTCTGAGTGAACTCCAGGAGATGGCGATGGACCGGGAGGCCTGATGTGCTGCAGTTCATGGGGTCGTAAAGAGTCGGACACGACTGAGCGACTGAACTGAACTGAACTGTCAATTATCTTGGATAATCCTCTTGGATTCGGTTGAAAAATATTACTGGTCTGAGTGCAAATGAGAGAACATTTGGCATCTGTACAAAAGGTCTCTTCTCACATCTTTCATCATCACTTACTAAGAATTGATGAGTTCAGTGGAATAAAGACAAAAATGCTTACAGGTGACAGAAAATGATGTCAGAGTAAGAAAACGTGTGTCAGTCGCTCAGTCGTGTCCAACTCTTTGCAACCCAGTAGACTGTAGCCAGGCTCCTCTGTCCATGGAATCCTCCAGGCAAGAATACTGCAGTGGGTTGCCATCCCCTTCTCCAGGGGATCTTCCCCACCCAGGGAGCAAACCCAGGTCTCCTGCGTGGCAGCCGGATTCTTTACCACCTGAGCCACCAGGGAAGCCCAACACATTCAAAGAAGGGCTCAGAAAGGCAGTGCACTCAGGGAAAATGCCGTTGGATGCACTGGATGAAGGGGAAAACACTTCTCTTTTAATCAATACTCTATAGAATATTAATCAATTCTTATAAATCTCTCCTACATCCCCACCTCTTAGCTCAGAACTAAAGTCGTGTTTTCAGTACCCAACCTGCGCAACAAGCTAAGATCAACTTTCTTGTGGCCGATGGTAAAACGAAAATGAAACCCTACCAACAGCGCCTAATGCTTCTTGGATGCTTTTTAAAAAGACACCGTTGTCTTCATTTTGGTATAAAATGCAAGATGGTGGTAGTGGTGGTGTAGTTGCTAAGTCGTGTCAGACTCTCTGCGACCCCATGAGTTATAGCCTGCCAGGCTCCTCTGCCCATGGGATTGCTTCAGGCAAGAATACTGGAGTGGGTTGCCATTACCGCACATTAAAATAATTAGTGTGGAAATCATGGGATGATGAACACAGACACATCGAATTCAGTAAAATAAGCAAATGGGCAAGAAGTCCCCTAAATAGGAGGTCTCAGTTTCTCCCTGAATCCCCTGTAGCTCAAATGGTAAAGACTGCAGGAGACCAGGGTTCGATCCCTGGGTTGGGCAGTTCCTCTGGAGAAGGAAACGGCAACACACTCCAGTATTGTTGCCTGAAGAATCCCTTGGACGGAGGAGCCAGGCGGGCTACAGCCCGTGGGGCCGCACAGATTTGGACGTGACAGAGCGACCAACACGCCTGCATACACTTTCTCCCTGGAAAACTGCACTTGGTATTTGCCAAGTTCACCAGAACTGCACACGAGCCAGACCTTAAGTACACAGCCTTTGCAGAGAGCAAGGGGCCAAAGGGTTCTCTCCTTGCTCCAGCCAGCACACACACACACATACACAGAGGCGGCTTCAGCGTGGGCCCCCAGAAATGAGTTCTCCATCGTCACCACCGCCGTCTCCCCACGTCCTCACCAATGATGAGCTGAGGGACCTTCCACGGCAGGGCAAACTCTGACAACTGCTGAGGGTCTCCCAGACCCTCACCCCCACTTATATGCCTCCCCAGGCCCCACAAGCAGGATTAGTTTCACTTGGCAGATGAGACCCTCAGGTAGGCTGCAATTTACCCAAAATTGCACACAAAGAAGCATCAGAGGGCGGGCTAAGCTTTATCTCACAGGTGCTCCGTATCTCAGGGTAAAATTAAAAGATGACTAAGGCAGGGGCTCTAAATGTGCTTCCCTGCTAGGATTAACTGGGGGTTTCTAACACTCTGGAAATACCAAGGACAGAGCAGAGAGGGAAAATGCACATATATACACACACACAAATATGCGTGTGTCTATATACAGACACACACACACACACAGATGCATGTAGATCATACATGGGGCTTTCCAGGCGGCACTAGTGGTAAAGAATCAACCTTCCAATGCAGGAAACCTGGGTTCGATCCCTGGGTCGGGAAGATCTCCTAGAGAGAGAAATGGCAACCCACTCCAGTGTTCTTGTCTGGGAAATCCCATGGAGGGAGGAGCCTGGAGGGCTACAGTCCATGGGGTCATAAAAGAGTTGGATATAACTGAACACACACACACACATAAATCATACATATGGAAATCAAAACGGCAGTTATAGTCCAGGAATCCTGACAAGAATGAGCAACACTGAGATACAGCTTGCACTACTGAACTTCAAGAATAAAAATAAAAATTTTCAGGCATGTAGGTAGAAAAGGCAAGTTGATTATGATGGGGAAAATAAGCTTTCTCTTGGGTTAATTTCTCTCTATCAAATTTAATGTGTGAAGCCAGTAGAAAAATATATAATACTAAATATATAGAGAGATATAACTATATAATAGTAAAGTATAATAGTATATAATATAAAATATTATACATATCATATAATATCAAATATATATAAATACTAAAGAATATAAAAAATAAAATGAACTCAACTGTTATTTAAATATACATGTGACAGAAATATTCTCAAAGACATAAAGACTCAGAGGATATAACACTCATGAGTCTTTCTTGCCAAACTATGCCATGGTAAAATTCAGCTGTTCCACAATTAACAGAGATAAAGAGTAGGCTGGCTAGCACAGCACCCCCTCCCCCAAATAAAGCATATACATACATGTGTATATGTAGCGCTTCCCAGGTGCTGCTAGTGGCAAATACCCACCTGCCAATGTAGGAAACTGAAGAGACACAGGTTCGATCCCTGGGTCGGGAAGATCCCCTGCAGGAGGGCCTGGCAACCCACTCCAGTATTCTTACCTGGAGAATTCCATGGACAGAGGAGCCTGGTGGGCTATAGTCCATGGGGCCGCAAAGAATCGGACACAACAGAAGTGGCTTGTATGCGCATATATATTATGTGAGAAAACGAGTTTGTGCAAATCAATTTGGACTTCAGGTATAACAGAAGGCAGAATCTGTCATGAATCATCTCAAAGAAAACGGTGTCTTTTAAAAGACACCCAGACAGGATCAAATTTAGAAAGCCAGAAATACAGAAATTAGCATAAAAGAATTACTAATCATGTTCTCATCCACATATATGGGAAACCAAAATGGAAACACTGAAGGCAGGAAAAGAAGGGGACGACAGAGGATGAGATGGCTGGATGGCATCACCGACTTGACGGACATGAGTTTGAGCAAACTCCGGGAGTTGGTGATGGACAGGCAGGCCTGGCGTGCTGCAGTCCACGGGGTCGCAAAGACATGACTAAGCAACTGAACTGAACTGAGAATGGAAAAAAGTGTGAATGACTGTTTTTTTTTTAAAAGAGGACATGATATAATAAATAAAACTAAAAATAATAGAGTATGTCTTTAACACTTTGGTGGCTTAGAAGGAATGGGGCAAGAAACCTTGAACTTAATGTTAGGACCCCTGTACTCAGGGCTGTGATGGATGGACTGCAGCAGGAAGATCCAGAGCAAAACAGGCAGAAGCGACGGGCCTGTGGGGAGAAGTCCAGATTGAAACAAGGTGGCGGGTCTCGCGTTAGAGCCACACAGGACGTACTCAACCCGTCCAGCCGCGAGTTCTGACAGCACATGTGGAATGCTGTCATCCAGAGAAGACCTGGGGGCAGGCCTGAGGCCCAGAGTTCTTCTGGGAAGCTGGTCACTGAGGTTCCTTCTGCCCAGCGTGGACCAGAATGCAGACTCGCACAAGGGAACAGGGGCCAACAGTTTAGGAAGGGCGAGCCCTTCTTATCAGTGAGGGGTGGGTGGGAAGCCCTCCCTCCAATTCTTAAGTTTCCAGAAGCCTGCCAAGGGTCAACCTTTTAAGCAGGAATTTCTAAAGGCAGTTTTGCTATGGTTGACACCTCTGTGCAGGTAATCATGGCTATTTCTGGATGGTAGTCGTTGTTGAGTCGCCCAGTCGTGTCTGACTCTTTGTGACCCCACTGACTGCAGGGTGCCAGAATTCCCTGTTTGTCACCAACTCCCGGAGTTTGCTCAAACTCATGTCCGTTGTATCAGTGATGCCATCCAACCATCTCATCCTCTGTCGCCCCCTTCTTCTCCTGCCCTCAATCTTTCCCAGCATCAGGGCCTTTTCAAATAAGTTGGCTCTTCCCATCAGGTGGCCAAAGTATTGAAGCTTCCGTTTCAGCATCTGTCCTTCCAATGAGTATTCAGGCTTGATTTCCTTTACGATGAACTGGTTGGATCTCCTTGCTGTCCAAGGGACTCTAAAAAGTCTTCTCCAACACCACAGTTGAAAAGAATCAACTCTTAGGCACTCAGTTTTCTTTACAGTCCAACTCTCACATCCATCCACGACTACTGGAAAAACCACAGCTTTGACTAGAATGGACCTTGCCAGCAAAGTGATGTTTTTGATTTTTAATACATTGTCTAGATTTGAGAATTTGGAATGAAGGTTAAGTTTCACTCTCTCGTGCAGTTTGTTTTACCAATGTTTGCTCATATACAATTTCCAATGATCATATACAATTTCTATTACAAATAAATACATTAACCTGTTTAGACAAAACAACCCAAACTGCCAGCTGCATCTTTCAAAGAAGGCATCTAGTGACTAAGTATTCGTGAAATCGGAAAAAGAATTCTCAATTCAAACATTTCTAACCTGGGCTCGGAAATGCAATTATGAGTTGCTTAGAAACCCAGTTATATATCCTAATGGATTAAATGTGACGAACATTAAATTGCTTCCCAGGCAAACTAGACCATGGCCGTGAATGCTATCAAGTTAGGAGAAAATCAGAAACACGTATTTTAAGAACGCCACTTTCCTACTACTTTCACTGATAAAAGTGACCGACCCTTACACTTTACCGAAGCCGTTCAGATAATGGTCCCCAGGTTGCCCAGGGCTGTGTTCCCTGAGAGCTCACACACATGCGGTGACCCCAGAGATGACTGAAAATGCACGCCTGGAGGCAGGCTCGAGTCCATGGGGCCCGGAAAGATGTTGACAGGTGCTTCTGAGTTGAGGAGAAAGAGATCAAAGTTTGAGGAGGCTGGGACTTCCCTGGTGGCGCAGTGGATAAAAATCACCACCTGCCAACGGCGGAGACACAGGTTCGATTCCCAGTCTGGGAAGATTCCCTGATGCTGCAGAGCAACTAAGCCCCAAGAGCCACAGCTAATTGAGCCCGTGCTCCAGAGCTCCTGAGCTGCAACTCTCAAGCCTGAGTGTTGCAGTTACTGAAGAAACGTGTGCCTGGCGCCCGTGCTCGGCCACGAGAGAAGCCACCACAATGAGAGATGGTGTGCATCACAAATAGAGAGTAGCTCCCACTGGCTGCAGGTAGAGCAGTTCAGTTCAGCTCAGTCACTCTTTCCCAGCCATCAGGGTCTTTTCCAATGAGTCAGTTCTTCGCATCAGGTGGCCAAAGTATTGGAGTTTCAGCCTCAGCATCAGTCCTTCCAATGGACACTCAGGACTGATTTGCTTTTGGATGGTCTGGTTGGATCTCCTGGCAGTCCAAGGGACTCTCAAGCATCTTCTCCACCATCGCAGTTCAAAAGCATCAATTCTTTGGCACTCAGCTTTCTTCACAGTCCAACTCTCACATCCATACATGACCACTGGAAAAACCATAGCCTTGACAAGACGGACCTTTGTTGGAAGTAGAGCAAAGTCTGCGCAAATCAATGAAGGCTCAGCCTAGCCAAAAGAGTTTGAGGAGGCTGAAATGTGTAGGTCCTGTGAGCAAAAAATCAGGAAGGATGGAACTGAACAAAGAAACCCAGATAGGTGTGAGGGACCCCCCGGGGTTGGGCTGAATACTGCTTTTTGAATGTGCACGTGGTGAAAGCTCACAAGAACTGCAGAAAGCACCAGAAGAGAAAGCACAAGGGCAAAGCACACCTAGACTTCCAAGGAGCCTGCTGCTGCTGCTGCTGCTAAGTTGCTTCAGTCGTGTGCAACTCTGTGTGACCCCATAGACGGCAGCCCACCAGGCTCCCCTGTCCCTGGGATTCTCCAGGCAAGAACACTGGAGTGGGTTGCCATTTCCTTCTCCAATGCATGAAAGGGAAAAGGGAAAGTGAAGTCGCTCAGTCCTGTGTGACTCTTAGCGACCCCATGGACTGCAGCCTACCAGACTCCCCCGTCCATGGGATTTTCCAGGCCAGAGTACTGGATTGGGGTGCCAGTGTCTTCTCCATCCAAGAAGCCTAGCACCTCCCATTCCAGCCGTCAGAGCAGAGAGGAAACAGAATACACACGACATCGGACAGAGTCCCAAGAGAAGTATCACTGTACTGCTCAGTGGCTCATTCATGTCTGACTCTGCAACCTCATGGCCTGTAGCCTGCCAGGCTCCTCTGTCCATGGGATTCTCCAGGCATGCATTCTGGAGTTCAGTGCCATTTCCTTCTCTAATCACCTTAGTAACGGGGACACATGAGCCCTGGACTAAAGGCTGCTCTGACTCGGCACTAAGAACGTTTAAAAGCAAGTCTCTGCAGGAGAAACTGATGTCAAGCAACTCTCTCCATGCCAGAAGAGTCTAATGCTTTTCACAGAAATACAGCAGAATTGAGAACACGCAAAAGTGACATCTAGTCAAAAGATCAGCTGGTGTGCAAAGAAGCAGGAAACTATGACATGCAAGCAAAATGGAACTAGAAAGTCTAAAGGTGATGTCATTGGCAGAAAAAGACATGAGAAGAAAAAGACATGAGAGGATATTATAAATATGCTCCGTATACCTTAGGAATATACAAGAAAACATGGACACAGAGAAAAGAGAAACAGAAGATGAGAGAAGGACCTGCATGAGGCTTGCAGAAGCAAAGATGGAAACACAAAAAATATACCAGACAGGATTTTAAAAGTGTCAGACGTTGCAGAAGAAAAGATTCCCTGATGGGAACTTGAAGTCACAACAATGAAAATTATCAAAATGAAGCAGAGAGTGGGTGTAGGTGGGGAAATGAACACCACCACCAACAACAAAAAAAACAAGATCAGAGAGTCTCTGATGAGAAGACCATATAAATCTATCATATTTATAATCAGGTCGCCAGAAGACAGTACATGGAGGGTGTTAAAAAAAAAAACTTGATGAAAATTATAAGCCTACAATTAGAAGAATCTTACTCACCTCAAACAGAAGACATATAAAGTCTACCCCATCAAGGTATACCATAACCATATTACAATCAGGTACAGAAAAAAAAAAGAAGTGAAAAGCATACAGTGAGAGGGCTTCCTTGGTGGTCTGGTGGTTAAGAATCTGTCTCGCAATGCAGGGGACGCAGGTTCGATCCCTGGTTGGGGACCTAAGATCCTACATGCCTTGAGACAACTAGCCCTGTGCACAGCTAGACAGGTCGCATGCCTCAGCTACATAGCCAGTGCTCCGAAATGAAGACCCAGCACAGGCGAAAGAAAGAAAAAAAAAAAAAAGAAGGAAAACTGTAAGAACAAATACATCACTTCAAGTTTAAAAAAAAAAGGCAGAAAAATAAAAAGATAATTTATATACAGCTTAAAAAAAAAGCAAGTCAGAAAATTTTCAGAAAATATCCAAGACAAAAGGAAATGAAGAGCTATTTTTAAATCACTAAATTTTTTTAAAGAAATTATTAATATTTCACTGGAATTCCATACCCCATTCAAATACCTTTCATTTGGGGGCAGAGACAAGGCAACAATTGTAACTCTGCATTTTAAATGATGAAAAGAGTGAGGGTTCCCCCTGCCACCTTAAAACACCTTTATGAGTCATTGCATACTTTCTATGGAATACCAGAGAGGATAATGGCAAGACTTCATCAAGTCGGCAGGTGACACAAAGTGAGCGCTTACACGGAACCCCAGGATCTGTGAGGAGCATCCGCACACACATTTGCTTGTCCCTGACCAGCCTCACTGGGACACACGGACCCTGATGCCCATGGCCCACACCTGCTGGGTCAGGATCTGCACTTTAGCAAAAAACAAACAAAAAAACAAAAAACTCCAGGTGATGTATGTGCAGCAGGACCAAGTCTGGTCCCTGGAAGCTGTATGGAGAAGCCGTCTCTCTCTCATCTCTGCAACTGAAACGTGATTCAAAGCCCTCACCTCTGACTCCAGAAATCTGGGCTTTTCCCCAGCGCATCTCCCACTGCACACTCCTGTTCGTCTCCCCTTGGCATGTATTCAAGCCTTTCCAAGGTGAGAACACACAGGAACCGTCTCCCCAGAATGAAAGCCCCTGACCACAGCCCCTTGTTTCTCGTCTTTCCCACCCAGACAGTCTTGGGAAGGAAGTTAAAACTTAGGAACAGACTTGTGTGCGTTTGCTGTGCATTTCCTTCTGTGTGTGCATACTGACTAGTGATCCCTGGAGGGTCCGATGGTAAAGAATCTGTTTGCAATCTGGGAGACAGGGGGTTCAGTCCCTGGGTTGAGAAGATCCCCTGGAGAAGGGCATGGCAACCCACTGCAGTATTCTTCCCTGGAGAATCCCATGGGCAGAAGAGGCTGGCGGGCTACCGTCCATGGGGTTGCAAACGAGTCGGATGTGATTAAACAGTGGACACTTTCACGTCTCTACTGTTCAGTGGGACTTTATCAAGGAATCTTCAAAGCGATGACCTTGTACTTCGCCTTCATCATAAAAACACCTACTATTTACCCCTTCTCTGTTATGTCCTGTCACTGTTTAAGTGCTTTGATGTATGTTTTATCATTTACTTAAATTAGCTTTAGCAATTTCCAAGACATTCCACTCCTCATGTGGCTACCTGCCTAGTCCTTCTTCTCAGACAGGTAAGTCTTTAAATCATTCCAAATAGCCTCCAGTCTCAGTCTGTTCCAAATTTTCAAACCTCATCAGTTCTCCTCAACAGAGTCTCGTATAATTCTATACTCCCCAGTGCCACATAAAAATTCACTGAAAATTGAGCCTCACTGCTCGGGGAGAAAAATAAAAAATAAAAAATAAAAAAGACTATATTCCATGGAGGACATGTTCCACCCAGTGAATAATTCACCCAATGACAACAAAACATCATTCACTATTCTTGATATCCTCATTTTGCAGGACTGTGAAACTGGTTCTAATGAGGACAGCTTCTTTTATAAAGCAATGGTAAAGGAAATCTCATAGCGATTATAAAATTCTTCTCCATTCCGTGAACCGTTTCAGTTCCATGACTTCCACCCCAAGTTGAAAACTTGGACCAAATCTGCACCTTACCCAAAGATCACGACCCAGAATCTCTCGCCCACACGTTTCTTTACTATAAAAATATAAAAGGTAAACGTCCAGCATTTGTAAAAATAAAACCTTATTCCTTGTAGTAATAGGAGCTAATACTTTCAGAAAATGTGCAGGTCCTCCTAGCCACCACTGCTGTCAGCAAACCACTCCCTTACACCAACAAAAGAACACTTCCACGCATCCCCCTTTACACCCACCCATGCCTGGAAGCTGGGCCCACGTGCCTTCAGTCCAGTTCAGTTCAGTCGCTCAGTTGTGTCCAACTTTCTGCGACCCCATGGACCGCAGCACGCCAGGCCTCCTGATCCATCACCAACTCCCACAGTTTACCCAAACTCACGTCCATGAAATGTTCTTATAGCCCCCCTCCTCTCTGCAAGTCGCCCGCCCACCCCTCTGGAGCACATCCAGCAAGCTTTCTCTGCAGCCACCTTCTAACTCTGCTCTTATGAAGGGTGCCCATGTCCTGTGCATCACAGCACCCAGTGATCAATTTTCAGACCTCCCCCGTTTTGCAGACACAGTCCATTACTGCTTCCTTCAGGGGATTTCCCTGGTAGCTCAGATGGGAAAACAATCTGCAATGCAGGAGACCCAGTTTTATCCCTGGGTCGCAAAGATCTTCTGAAGAAGGGAAAGGCTACCCACACCAGTATTCCACGTGCCTAGAGAATTCCACGCACAGACCATGGGGTTGCAAAGAGTTGGACATGCTGCTGCCGTTGCTGCTAAGTCACGTCAGTTGTGTCTGACTCTGAGCGACCTCATTGACGACAGCCCGCCAGGCTCCTCTGGCCCTGGGATTCTGGACATGACTGAATGACTGATAGTTTTCTTGAAAAACTGTTGCCGTGTGTCCTTTAGACCTCCACCTTGGACTTTCTCCTCTGGGAGCACAGAGTCGCAGCCACTGGACTACCAGGGGAAGCTCAACCTTCTCCCATCTTAACAGCTTCCCTTAGTCCACTGTGGTGTTAGAGAAGCCTCTTGGACTGCAAGGAGATCCAACCAACTAACTTATTCTAAAGGAAATCAGTGCTGAATATTCATTGGGAAGACTCGTGCTGAAGCTCCAATACTTTGGCCACCTGATGTGAAGAACCAACTCATGGGAAAAGACCCTCATGCTGGGAAAGATTGAAGGCAGGAGAAGGGGAGGACAGAGGATGAGATGGTTGGATGGCATCACCAACGTGATGGACACGAGTTTGAGTAAGCTCTGGGAGTTGATGACGGACAGGGAAGCCTGGCGTGCTGCGGTCCATATGGTCGCAAAGAGTCGGACACGACTGAGCAACTGAACTGAACTTACTCCACTTGCTGGTTTTCCTAGGCTCCCATCCTTATACTACTGTGATTCAGGGCATAATCCAGGAAGCTCCTGTCTTTCTACCACTTCATCCAGCTTCATGATTTTAAATACCGTCTATCCACCATGATGTCTGCATTTCCAGCCTGATCTCTCCCTCAACTGCAGACTCATGGATTGGTGGTGTGCCTATAATGCGTCTCAAGTGGAAGTACGGTTTGCGTCTCAGACACAGTATGTACAAACTTTCAGTATATCAGTTCAGTTCATTCACTCAGTCGTGTCTGACTCTTTGCAACCCCATGAACCGCAGCATGCCAGGCCTCCCTGTCCATCACTAACTCCCAGAGTCCACCCAAACCCATGTCCATTGAGTCAGTGATGCCATCAAACCATCTTATCCTCTGTCGTCCCCTTCTCCTCCTGCCCTCAATCTTTCCCAGCATCAGGGTCTTTTCCAGTGAGTCAGCTCTTCGCATCAGGTGGCCAAAGGATTGGAGTTTCAGCTTCAGCATCAGTCCTTCCAATGAACATTCAGGACTGATTTCCTTTCGGATGGACTGGTTGGATCTCCCTGCTGTCCAAGGGACTCTCAAGAGTCTTCTCCAACACCACAGTTCAAAAGCATCAGCACCAAACCCCACCTGCACATGACCCTTCACAGGGATGTTCTAGTCAGGTCAGCTACTGTTCTGATACACTGAAGCCAAAGACTGCTAACGTGCAGCAAATTCTATGGGCTGATCCGCTGTCTCATGCACACACCTGGGCCAGATTATATAATTTTATCTGTTTAGCTCTCATCCATTTCTTTCAGTACCTTTAACTCTTACAGAAACACACCCAGACAGGTGAGGGCTCTGTCTGAATTCCTCAAGTGATGCACATTTACTTAACACCCCAGATCAGAAGACAACAAAACAGGGTTGTGGGGGAGCGGAAGAAAGACAAGGTCTGCTGGCAAGAAGTGGGGTGTGATGAACACCACAGTTTTGGAGTCTGATGAACACCACACTTTTGGGGGTCTCTTTCCAGTCATGCTGGAATATCCCAAGGCCAAGGAGACCCTGAAGTTAGTGAGGAACCTTGCTCTTCCTTTAATTCCTTGAAGGACCTTGAATGAACTCTGATTTTGCACCCGCAAAGCTTCCTTCTCATTTGAGAGCAAGTCTCTGAACACACTAATGGTTGGGACAATGACTTTACCTAAGAGGCTCATTCTGTACTTTCTGCTGAGGGACGGAAAACTCTTGTCTTCCACTCTGGGCATTGTGACATGGAGCAGGTTAGACAGAGGTGCCTGGGGACAGAGGGTGGCGGGAAAGAAACGTAACCAGAAATCAAACGCCCTTGATTTTACATCTCATTTCTCTGCCTCTCAGCAATGTCATCTCATTTTCTCCTTGCGTGTCAGCCTCACTGTCCACAAAGTTCACCTAGCAAAATTCAGATGTAACTTGTCCTGAGAATTGCCATGAAAATCAAATGGAGTGAGATGGAAAAAAATATTTTGAAAATCAGAAAGCACAAAGAAATAAATCAATGTTGCTGTCTGTGGCAATGCGCCAGCCTCGTTTTGGTTCCTATTTTTACCCTGACCAGGACCGGATCACCAGGCAGACCGAATGTCAAGTTCAATACCAACCAGGGACGCTTCTCTCACTGACTCACATGTGATGTAGGTGAGCTCTCAGCTTTCCAAGACCCCTGGTGCACAGTTCAGATGGCCAGTGTTGACTGTCAGCTGACATCCGGCTAGACTGGGCATGTTAGGAAGTCAAAAACATCACAGGCAAAGGTGGGAGGTGTATCATCACCAAGAAGGCCCTGTGTAAACTATGACGTATCCTGCACCATCAAAAGTAAGGCAACAACAGCTCTAACGCAGATGATTATCTTACCTACTGTTAGCAAGGAAAAAAGATGCTTTCTCTTATAATTTAAGATTCCATCAATCGTAAGAAAGAACATTTAAACGTACGAAGACATGCGTTTTATGACTAGTAAGACAAACCTTCATAATTTATCATGGTTCTTAGGATTTTGTAAAAGCAAGAGGCAGGGAATAATAGCTAATAAACTAAAGCAACACAGTACAATCTATCCATGTTCCTACTGTGGGGGAAAAAAAAAACACATTTCATAACACATGAGAAATCATCCGTTAAGACCCACAGAAAGAGTCCTGAAAGATTCCTGTCCTAATACATTTAACATTTTTTTTGTTTAAAAAATAAGATTGCTAGCTTTGCCTGTAGCCTGAAATGGTAGCAAAAGCAGAACAGTATCCATAATCAAATGAGAAGTTGAAAGGGTCAATACATGAGAAGGTGATGAATCGGTTCTAGGGATGTTATTTTATATATATATGCCCCTGGGGCTTCCCTGGTGGTCCAATGGTTATCACTTCGCCTACCAATGCAGGGGTCATGGGTTCCGTTCCCTGAGCCTGAGCTCCGGGGCTGCATGCTGCAACTAGTAAAGCCCACACGTCTCCAGCCCATGCTCTGCAACAAGAGAAGCCACCGCAATGAGCCTACACCACACTGCAACAAACAGTATTTTCTCCTCGCTGCTGCTAGTGAACCCCGGTGCCCAGCAATGAAGACCTAGCAGAGCCAAAAAGCAAACAAATAAGATGCCCCTGAAAATCTTTTCCATGCAGGATAGTTCTAAGACCAAACTTACCAAGAACAATGGTTTATGTTTAGACATGGGTGCTGGTGATACAGATGAAGACAGGATGCAGTCTGACTGGGTAGGGGGGTTATGCAGGTATCATGATGCCTTGTGGTTCCTCTTCCCTGCTGGCTCAGAAGACGGTAAAAGCATCTGCCTACAATGCGGGAGACCCTGGTCTGATCCCTGAGTTGGGAAGATCCCCTGGAGAAGTGAATGGCAGCCCCACTCCAGGACTCTTGCCTGGAAAATCCCACGGACGGAGGAGCGTGGCCGGCTACAGTCCACTGGGTTGCAAAGAGTCAGACAGGACTGAGTGACTTCGCTCAGAAAGTGGGACATACTTTCTGGGAACGGTCAGATTTTTGATAAAGATTCAGCTTTATGGACCACACGACATGTCACAACTACCCAACTCTGCTCTTGCAACACAAAAGCAGTTGTATACATTAAAAAAAAAAAAAAAACTGTTCTGACTACGTTCCAATAAAACCTGATTTACAAAAGCAAAGGACAGACTGGTTTTTGCTCTTCAGGATGTGGTTTGCAAGCTCACGCCTTTGAAGATAAAGCTTGGACTGCATAGACGGAAGAGCTACAGGTGAATACATTAAATCAAGTGTCTCTAACTATCTAGTTGTTTCTGCCATAGAAGCCTAAAATCTGGAGTCGTCCTGGGTTCGGACTCTTAGAAAGGGAAAGCTTAGGTTCTTGACAATATGGAACCTGGATACCTTCTCAACACAAAATGTAATAACCAGAAGGATGGACAGGTCTTCTCAATGAGTGCCTAGCCTTGAAAACACTGTGGGAGGGGGGTTCATGTTTGGGAACGCATGTAAGAATTAAAGATTTTAAAATTTAAAAAAAAATAAAAAAATTAAAAAAAAAAAAAAAGAAAACACTGAACCAGGAATGAGTCCTTCCAGGATTCAGTCTCTTTAAGCAAAAGTCAGACATTTATTAGCACAATAAAACAGGAGCAAAAACAAAAAAACAACCCACAGGAATAAGAACAATCAAAGCAACTACAGTTGAATATTAAGGCTTGAGCTTTTGGACCATTGGGCTGGGAGCTCTCTACAAAGTTCCTCAGGTTAAGTAGCCTCTCTTTTCCCCACCTTTCAAGTTTCAACAAACCTTTCTGCCACAGCATACAATTTGGACACACATCCCATTTTTTTAAAAAATATTTATTTTTGGCTGTGCTGGGTCTTTGCCGCCTCACGGGCTTGCTTAGTTGCGCCTAGCGGGACCCAACACTAATTGTAGAGGGCAGGCTCCCAGTCTCATTTTAATAAACCAGACGTGGTTCAGAAGCCCCCACGGTTATTTCAGACAGAACGAGATTCACAGAAGCCCACTCCTGCCGCTGCTAAGTCACTTCAGTCGTGTCTGACTCTGTGCAACCCCAGAGACGGCAGCCCACCAGGGGGGATTCTCTAGGCAAGAACACTGGAGTGGGTTGCCATTTCCTTCTCCAGTGAAAGGTGGAAGTGAAGTTGCTCAGTCGTGTCCGACTCTTAGCAACCCCATGGACTGCAGCATGTCTGAAATTGCACGGAGAAAGGTTTCAAATGACCTTCAGTTGTATTTCCTGTTTCAGGGATCTGACATAAACCTACTACCCCGGACTCAGGGATGTTAACAGATAATGCGTTTCTCAAGCGAACAGCACATCTTGTTTCTCTAGAATTGACAGCGGCACGTTTTTGTTCCTATGGATGTGTGGTCTGGGTGCAGAATCGAACACAAAATAAAACCAGAGTGCACGTTCCAGAACGTAGGGCATGCAGAGGCGGCCTCACGCCCCTGGTCTTTGCACGCATGCATTGGTATGCTTTACTGCTCCACTTCTGATCAGGGAGCTCTGTGCTGCGTCTCGAGACCTGAATCTCCTCTTTTTACCTGCTTCTGTATTAGACACACGTTTCCCTGGTGGCTCAGTCCATAAAGAATCCACCTGCAATGCAGGAGAGCCTGGTTCGATCCCCGGGTCGGGAAGATCCCCTGGAGAAGGACCTGGCAACCCACTCTGGTATTCGTGGACTGCAACCCGCCAGGCTCCTCTGCCCATGGAATCACAAGAGTTGGACATGACTTAGTGATCAGACCGCCAACTCTCAATTAGACATGGCACAGAGTGAGCCTCACTGAGTCACAACCTGTCTGATGTCATCACCTCCCGTGTGTGTGTGTGTGTGTGTGTATGTGTGTGTGTGTGTACACTTCTAATCAACACAACACGGCTGAGGTTAAGCACTGTCACTGCTGAGATTATGTTGTGTTAGATAAAATTCTGTGTCAGCAGGCTGGAGATCAGGATGCTACTGCCAGTCTTAAGAGAAAAGCTCTTTTGTGATCTGTTGCTGAAGGGGGCCACACAGGGAGGTACCAGGCACCTCCCAGGAGCTCAGAGTGGACCCCAGCCACCCGTCATCAATGCAACAGGCCCACGGTCTCATCACTGCAAGGAAATGGATCCTGCCAATGACTGCGATGAGTTTAGAGCACACTTCTCCCACAGTCGAGCCCCTAGATGAGAAGGGACCCCAGGCAATACCTTGACTGCAATCACGACAGATGTGGGGCAGACAGTGCAGTTAAGCTCTACCCAAGCTCCTGACCCAAAGAAACAGTGGGATGAGATACTGGTGCTCATGAACAGAATGTTAGAGTTCTAATTAAAAAGAAAATACGCAACAGGCAACAGAAAAAGTTTATAGCACAGAGAACTGTAGTCAGTATCTTGTAATAACCTATGATGGAAAATAATATGAAAAATGACGCACGTGTTTAAGTATAACTGAATCATTTGGGAACCTGAAACACTGTAAGTCAAGTATACTTCAATAAAATATATATATTAAAGAAAAAAAAACCCAGCAAGTGAACAAAACAAGATTTGGGTGCAGACTCAGCCAGTTAAGTTTGAGGGTGATCTGTTATGAGACAAGGGGCATGCAATATAAACACATATTCTACTGAGGGCTTCTCAGGTGGTAAAGAATCCACCTGCCAATGCAGGAGACCTGGGTTCAATCCCCCGGTTGGGAAGATCCCCTGCAGAAGGGAAAGGCTACCCACTCCAGTCTTCTGGCCTGGAGAATCCCGTGGACTGTATAGTCCATGGGGTTGCAAAGAGTCAGACACGACTGAGCGACTTTCACATTCACTTTCTGGGTGTCTGCAGTGGGTGAGCCCAAAGGCTTGAAAATTGCCAGCCTCCACTCTTGCACAGTTCACGCACAACTCTGATGACCTTCACGTCCATCAGAACGTCAGATGGTACTGGGAACGTGAATGTATCTCATGGACCTTAAAACTGCAGGGGCTGTTACGATGCCAGGTCCACAGGCATGTCTTCAGGACAGAGTCTGCGTGCCCTCTGAGGTTAAACTCAGGCAACAGGACCGTACTCACAAGGTGGGGGGAGGGCTTGGGGGAGGAGCAGACCGCTGTGATCATCTGGAACAGCTCGGAAGTTCTGATCGGCCCTGGTTCCACCTGGAGCAGACCTGCAGCAGGGTCTCCCTCTGAGACCACTCAGGCACATCTCTGCTTCCCTCCCTACCCCTCCACGGTGGTGCTCTGGTTCCCATGTGGGCCCAACTCACGTCCTCGAGGCCCCAGTGGGCTTTCTGACTCCCCCTACACTGAGTGGCACTGTGTGGTCAGACTGTCTGCTTCACAGCAGGGCCCCTGGTCTGCCCTGGAGAATTGTTCTTGTTCAGTTGCTAACTCACGACTGACTCTTTAGAACCCCATGGACTGCAGCACGCCAGGCGTGTGGACTGCAGCACGCCAGGCTTCCCTGTCCTTCACCATCTCCTGGAGTTTACTCAAACTCATGTCCATTGAGTCGGTGATGCCATCCAGCCATCTCATCCTCTGTCGTCCCCTTCTGCTCCCGCCTTCAATCTTTCCCAGCGTCTGGGTCTTTTCAAATGAGTCAGCTCTTTGCATCAGGTGGCCAAAGTACTAGAGCTTCAGCAGCACTCCTTCCAATCAATCTTCAGGGCTAACTTCCTTTGGGATGGACTGGTTGGATCTCCTTGCAGTCCAAGGCACTCTGAAGTCTTCTCCCTGCCCTGGAGGATAGAGTGCCACAAAGCAGCACCTTCTTTCTTTGGCACAAGCAGTGACTCTAGACAGCAGGTGCCCAGGACAGGAGTGCTCTGTTATCTAACTGAGAGCAAAGGGAAAGGAAGGTGCCTTCTGCAGGAAAACGTGGGCCAGTCTCAGCCCGGGGGTGTGGCCAGCCCAGAGGAAGATCAAATGATCTGAGAACCCCATCACTCATAAAACATGGGTGAAGTGAAGTGAACTGAAAGTCACTCAGTTGTGTCCAACACTTTGCAACCTCATGGAGTGTCCATGGAATTCTCTAGGCCAGAATACCAGATGGGGTAGCCTTTCCCTTCTCCAGGGGATCTTGGTCACCCAGGGATCAAACCCAGGTCTCCCGCATTGCAGGAGGATCCTTTACCAGCTGAGCCACCAGGGAAACCCATAAAACGCGAGGCTCCTTCCAAAAGGCACGAGCATTCCAACCTCATGCCAAGAGCCACCCAGAGAAGAGTCATCATGTGAGGCCATTTTTTTTTAAATTTATAGTAAAAAACAAAATTATTTTCCTGCCTAATTAATAATGGTAGCAGTGAGTGGCAAGGCTTTAAGCGCATGGAAAGTCACTTCAGTCGTGTCCAATGCTCCGTGACACCATGGACTGTAACCCACCAGGCTCCTCTGTCCATGGGATTTTCCAGCTTAAGATTACTGGAGTGGGTTGCCGTTCCCTTCTCCAGGGGATCTTCCCAACCCAGGGATCGAACCCCAGTATCTTAAGTCTTTTGCGTTGGTAGGAGAGGTTCTTGACTAATAGTGCCACCTGGGTTTTTAGAAGTCTCAACAATTTGTTGACTGTGAATTTACACACACACACACACACACACACACACACACACACACACACACACACACCCCAGAAGTAAACTGAGCCTCCCAGCCCCAGAAGGACACGATGCCCTCCCTGGATGCCCAGGACTCCTTGGTCCACAGCTCGGCCTGTGGCCGCATGCACACCCCTTACCTCGCAGAAGCTCTGGCACTGCTGCTTTCGCAGGTCCCAGGACACCTTGCAGGGCTCCAGGCACTGGGAGAGAGAACGGTGAAGAACTAGTCAGTGGATACAAGGGACAAACAAGGCCCCTAAGGAAAGGTCCCCACTGTGCCCGCCCCAGATTTTTCAGGGCCAGCGTTTCTGAGTGACTCTGGAGATCCAGCTAAACCTCACCCCATCTCAAATATGCATCCTGGGAAGCCGATGGGATTCCTTGCAAACGACCCTGATGCTGGGAAAGATTGGAGGCAGGAGGAGAAGGGGATGACAGAGGATGAGATGGCTGGGTGGCATCACTGACTCGACGGACATGAGTAAACTCTGGGAGTTGGTGATGAACAGGGAGGCTTGGCGTGCTGCAGTCCATGGGGTTGCAGAGAGTCAGACACAACTGAGCGACTGAACTGAACTGAACTCTTAAATATGATTTATACACATGATTTAATAAATCAAAGATAATAGCCAGGATCCATTGTTCAGCAACAATTTTAATAAGAAATAATAATATTATGGAATAAACAAGGTATATATACATATAAATGCACTTTGCTATATATATGTAGTACTACTTATATAACACATAAAATATACATTATCTATATATCAAAATGAAGAAGAGGTAACAGTCAGGCCTCATGATCAAAATCAAAATGATACTTTCATATAAATGCATATATGATTCTCAAAATATATTTTAATACAAGTTAATTATTAACTTATCCATTATTAAATATTCATTATGTCCGGTTAAGTGCCCATTATCTAAATGTTGGTATGCTCATGGCTCCCATAAGCTCATGATTATCTCAGAGCTTTCATATATTCAAAACTGCACATACGAAAACCAACCGCTGGTGGTATCAAGTGTCAATCTGTCATAGGACTGCTCTCAATGCGTGATCAGTGACCAGCAACAGGAGCGTCACCTTGCAGGTTATCAGAAATGCAGGCCCACGACTGGCCCCTATACCAACAGAGTCAGCTCTCTGGCATCAAAACCCAAGATCCTCTTTCAGCAATTTCGCCTGGAAATCTCGGTGCTGACACTGATCTTTAAAAAGAACTAGGTTAGTGTGGTAAACATTTTCCCATACACATATGTATCCAATCTCACACTGTATACCCTAAACTTACACAGTGTTATATATGTCAATTATATCTCAATAAAGCTGGGGGGGGGGAAGCTGCTATAGGATTTGATAACAACAGTCTTTTTCTTGTTCCATGCAGACTTCAAGGGGCAAGCTATTTCTTCTGAGAATATTCTAGATTTTATATTCTTTAATATTGAATATAAAAGATTCATTCTTGGTTCCTTAATAAAAAAACTGTTAAGCTCATCAGTGCTTTTCCAAGACCTGTACAAGCTTGTCCCAAGTTTATTAGTGTTCACCTCTCCCAAGTATGTTCTAAAACAAATGTATAGATTTTCACCAATATAGCAATTCTAAAAGAATACCATTTTCAAACAGTAATGAAATAATTTAAAAATTTAAATGAAACAGTGTAAACAGTTGTCCACCTTACATACTTTATAAACTCCCTAAAGGGTTAATTTGTTTGCTAAACCTTAAGTCCAATGCTTTATCCTCTAAGCTGTCTTCATTCTTTTCAGGACTGTGGCTCCTAGCCAAAAAAGTTGGTGCTTAGCCATTTAATAAATATGTTTAGTCCAACTTCTTCTCAAGACTACTCAAAATGAATCAATGGAACTCTTTAAAAATAACCTACAATTTTTTTTCATCTGAAAAAGTGTCATATGATGGAGAAGGACCACTCCATAAGACCAGGGGATTTCTCCCCAGACAGAGGCTCAGCTCCTGACAAGTTAAGTCTCCATCGTTTCATTCGGGAAACATCCAACAAGCATTCATTCCATATAAAAACTGTTCGATGCAATGTGGCTAAAAAATATTGCAAAATAATTGTGTGAATCTTTCTGTCCTTGCTGAGTGTGTAAATTAGGAAAACAAGGTATTGTATGTACACACTTGCATTTTCACAATACAGACACTAGTGTATTGAAAAGTCAGTCCTCTCTAACGTCCATATTGCCAAATAACCATAATCCTGACAACCTGTGGAAAAAATACCTTACAGAACACAGACATTATTTACAAAAAGACGCATATGTCTGAAACACTCATGGCAGAGATACCTGTGTGTTATGTGTTAGTCGCTCAGTCAGGTCCGACTCTTTGTGACCCCATGGACTGTAGCCCACTAGGCTCCTTTGTCCCTGGGATTCTCCAGGCAAAAATACTGAAGTGCGTTGCCATTTGGCCTCCAAAAAGGCTGATGAAAGTGTGTAAAATCAAGGAACTACATTTACCTTCTTTTTAATCCACAATCTCCATCTGTCAAGTCTAGCATCAGTGTATGCAATTTAAAGGTCTATTTTAATTGCATGCTTGCTTCTTTTCCAATCTCCACTACTCAGAAGCATTTAAATAAACACATCAAAATATTATTAATGACAGGCAACATTTTCTTTTAGTAATCTTCCCTGTAGATGGTAAACAACCTGCCTGCAATGCAGGAGACCCATATGCAATCCCTGGGTCAGGAAGATTCCCTGGAGAAGGGAATGGCAACCCACTCCAGTATTCTTGCCTGGAGAATCCCATGGACAGAGGAGCCTGGTGGGCTACAGCCTGTGGGGTTGCAAAGAGTTGGACACGACTGAGCAACTAACGCTACTGCTACTACTGTGAAAATTATAAGAACAACCTAGATGTAAACATTTGAGTAAACCTTTGCAGGATGAGTTTGCCAAAGCTCTGTTTCTTTATGATGCTACCGGCCAGATAAAATGATTTCAACAAAAGCAAAAGATTTAAAAAAAAAAAAAAGACAGCCATTTCTCTCACACTTCAAAAAAGAGTAGAACACTTCCTGTTTCTCCAAGCAATAATAACGATAAAAGTTTGCCAAAAAAAGGTAGCCCCCAAACCTCTCTTCCACGTGTGAAGGGAATTGTTGTTCAGTCATTAAATTGTGTCTGACTCTGTGACCCCATGGACTGCAGCAGGCAGTGAAGGGAACAGAAGACAAATAATACTATAAACAGACGACTGCAACTTTAAATGCCCTGATCACATACTGCCTCAAGCTATGAATTAATCAATAAATAACAGCAATCAAAACGAATGTTCTAACAAGTGTTTCAGGCTTTCAAGTTTTAGGATGATCAACTGTTTGAAATCATTTCCTTCTAGGCTACTGATTCAAACTAAATGAAGAAAGACTTCAAATTTCAAAGAAACCAACCACCAAAAAAGCTGAGTGAGCTAATCACATCGATTGGTGATTAGTGAGCTAATCACATTTGGAATGGAGCTATGGATTTCTGTTTTTACTTAATCTAGAAAGATACCCCGTAGTAGTGTATGGATGTAAGAGGTGGACTATAAAGAAAGCTGAGCGCTGAAGAATTGATGCTTTCAAACTGTGGTGTTGGAGAAGACTCTTGAGAGTCCCTTGGACTGTAAGGAGATCTAACCTGTCCATCCCAAAGAAAATCAGTCCTGAATATTCATTGGAAGGACTGATGCTGAAGCAGAAACTCCAACACTTTGGCCACCTGATGCAAAGAGCTGACTCATTTGAAAAGACTCTGATGCTGGGAAAGATTGACGGTAAGAGGAGAAGGGGATGACAGAGGATGAGATGGCTGGATGGCATCACTGACTCAATGGACATGAGTTTGAGTAAATTCTGAGAGTTAGTGATGGACAGGGAGGCCTGGTGTGCTGCAGTCCATGGGGTTGCAAACAGTCGGACATGACTGCGTGACTGAACTGAACTAGAAAGATAGGATCACAGTATCGCTTGCTCAGATGATAATTATATATTACATTACTATTTTAAGACATACAATAATACAAGACATATTCATACAATATTCCCCTCATGGAACAGTGGGCAACGAGACTCCGACATTTATCACATTTACGACACTACTCTCAGCATTGGGTAGCAGCTCAATAATCTGACAAAGTGAATGTTGAATAAATGCATTGATAAACTGAAATGCTTTTATAATCAGTACTTAGGGTTGGGACACCCAAACACCAATACTTTCAGGGAGCAGGCTCACAATGAGTAAGAGTGAAGGGGGAATACTGTGGACAACTGGAGGTGACAAAAAGAACGGTCAACTGGACAGGTCAGCCAATTATCTAGGAAACAACTGCTCTTCATGGCCTTCTGGTCATTTTCCAGAATTGCCTCGCACTCAGACTTTATACAGTAGCCATCAATGGATAATTTACATAAACCCTTCCAACTTTTAAATATATTGTATGACACAGTACAGGCCTCCTGGGTGGCTCAGATGGTAACGAATCTGTCTCCAATGTGGGAGACCAGGGTTCGATCCCTGGGTTGGGAAGATCCCCTGGAGAAGGGAATGGCAACCCACTCCAGTATCCTTGCCTGGAGAATCCCATGGACAGAAGAGCCTGGTGAGCTACAGTCCATGGGGTCACAAACAATCGAACATGATTGAGTGATTAACACACACACACACACACACACTGTACAGGCCTCTTTACTGTAATTTATTTATAAGATACTAGACAACTTATTTTCATTACTCTAAATATGTGGTTCTGAAATGGGAGTGATTTTGCATTCCTGGGGTGAAGGGTTACTAATACACACACATACACACACAAACACACACACTGTACAGGTCTCTTTACTGTAATTTATTTATAAGATACTAGACAAATCATTTTCATTGCTCTAAATATGTGCTTCTGAAACGGCAGAAAGTGAAGAGGAGCTAAAAAGCCTCTTGACGAAAGTGAAAGTGGAGAGTGAAAAAGTTGGCTTAAAGCTCAACATTCAGAAAACGAAGATCATGGCATCCGGTCCCATCACTTCATGGGAAATAGATGGGGAAACAGTGGAAACAGTGTCAGACTTTATTTTGGGGGGCTCCAAAATCACTGCAGATGGTGACTGCAGCCATGAAACTAAAAGACGCTTACTCCTTGGAAGGAAAGTTATGACCAAACTAGATAGCATATTCAAAAGCAGATACACTACTCTGTCAACAAAGGTCTGTCTAGTCAAGGCTATGGTTTTTCCAGTGATCATGTATGGATGTGAGAGTTGGACTGTGAAGAAAGCTGAGTGCCGAAGAATTGATGCTTTTGAACTGTGGTGTTGGAGAAGACTCTTGAGAGTCCCTTGGACTGCAAGGAGATCCAACCAGTCCATTCTAAAGGAGATCAGTCCTGGGTGTTCTTTGGAAGGAATGATGCTAAAGCTGAAACTCCAGTACTTTGGCTACCTCATGCAAAGAGTTGACTCATTGGAAAAGACTCTGATGCTGGGAGGGATTGGGGGCAGGAGGAGAAGGGGACGACAGAGGATGAGATGGCTGGATGGCATCACCGACTGTATGGACGTGAGTCTGAGTGAACTCCTGGAGTTGGTGATGGACAGGGAGGCGTGGCGTGCTGCGATTCATGGGGTCTCAAAGAGTCGGACACGACTTAGTGACTGAACTTACTGAAATGGGAGTGACTTTGCATTCCTGGGGTGGGGTGTTACTAACACACAAACACACATACACAAATACACACACTGTACAGGTCTCTTTACTGTAATTTATTTATAAGATACTAGAGAAATTACTTTCATTGCTTTAAGTATGTAGTTCTGAAATGGGAGTGATTTTGCATTCCCGGGGTAGGGGGTTACTCACACACACACATGCACAAACATATACACTGATACAGGTCTCTCTACTGGAATTTATTTCTAAGAAACTAGACAAATTATTTCCATTGCTCTAAGTATGTGGTTCTGAAATGAGAGTGACTTTGCATTCCTGGTGTAGGGGGGCATCTGGCATTGTCTGGAGTCATTTTATTTGTTTTGATTAACAAGAGAGGTACTGACTTCTTGTGGGTGAGGCCATGAATACTGTTTAAACATCGTACAATATCCAGATAGCATTCTTGTGATAAACTTATCCAGCTGCAGATGTTAACAGTGCCGAGGCTGAGAATTTCTTAACAACAGGCAAAGTGGTAATAGATTTGGTCCTGAAAAACAACCTTCCCAGAGTGGAGGAGAAAATGCTACTTGGGACTCTGACCTCTAATATGGAACCATTCTACGTATCTTGGACACATTCATCTTACCAAGTCATGGTTCTGAAGATCTGAGGTCACTGGTACAATTCAGTTCAGTTCAGTTTAGTCACTCAGGCATGTCCCCATGGACTTTGTGACCCCATGGACTTCAGCACGCCAGGCCTCCCTGTCCATCACCAACTCACGGAGTTTATCCAAACTCATGTCCACTGAGTCGGTGATACCATCCAACCACCTCATCCTCTGTCATCCCCTTCTCCTCCTGCCTTTAACGTTTCCAAGCGTTTTCAAAAGAGTCAGTTCTGATACAATTAGTCAATAATTATTCAATCTAACCCAGAGTAGATGGGTTTACATTCATAGTGAAGAAAAAGTGTTAGCCACTCAGTCGTGTCTGACTCTGTGCAACACTACGGTCTATAGCCCGCCAGGCTCCTCCGTCCATGGGATTCTCCAGGCAAGGATACTGGAGTGGGGTGCCATTCCCTTCTCTAGGGGATCTTCCTGACCCAGGGATCGAATTTGGGTCTCCTGTATTGCAGGCGGATTCTTTACCATCTGAACCACCAGGGAAGCGCTTATATTCCAAACACCTGGTCAACCAGCAAATCCTGCCCAATTAACACTTTCAATATCCTATGAATTGCTTCCAGTGAAGCTAGTTGCTTTTCTGTTCCCTAAACCCCAAATCCTTTCTAGCCCCATTTTTGTTATGATATGTCTTCCTTAAGTGCTTCCCTGGTGGCTCAGGGGACAAAAACTCTGCCTGCAATGCAAGAGACCACGTGCAGTGCAGAAGACCCAGGTTCAATCCCTGGCTTGGCAGGATCTCGTGGGGAAGGAAATGGCAACCCACTCCTGCAGAATTCTGGCCTGGAGAATCCCGTGGACAGAGGAGCCTGTAGGGCTACAGTCCATGGGGTCACAAGGGCCAGACATGACTGAGAGACTAAACCAACCTGTCTTCCTTGCAGACAAGCTATGCTGTTCCTCTCAACTCAGACCAAACCATCTATTTTTGGCCACTGCTGTGCACAAAGCACAAACTGATTTCCCCTCTGTGCAACCAGGTAGGATTTAGAGTTTCCCCCAAGAATGCTCACATTGCTGACTGGTGGGAGTCTATGACTCATACTGAAGTTATAGTATCTCCAAGTCCTGGTGAGGGAGGAACATGTCTGCTAACCCTTATGTAACCCTTCACAAGGCATGTGGGACAGAGCATGCCCTCAGAGAGTACCGTCTATGGAAGAAGCCATGGGCATCATGGAAATGAAGTCTTGGTCTGAGGCTAACTTGACCGTGTGTCTACTCTACAACTGAGAAAATCACACCAACTATTCAGTTTCAGCTTGCTAATTCAATTGCTTCATGGATCACAGCCTTGATGTGGCAAAGGGGCTTGTGCAACTCAGTGGAGCTATGAGCCATGTCACGCAGTTCACCAAAGATGAACGGGTCAAAGTGAAGGTTCTGACAAAATGCGGTCCACTGGAGAAGGAAGTGGCACCCAACTGCAGTATTCTTGCCTGGAAAAACCCAATGGACAGAATGAAAAGGCAAAAAGACAGGACAACACTGGAAGATGAGCCCCCGCCACCCCTGCCAAGTGGGAAGGTGTCCAATATGGGGAAGAGTGTATTAAAAAGCAGAAATATCACTTTGCTGACAAAGGTCCATAGAGTCGAAGGTATGGTTTTTCCAACAGTCATGTACAGATGTGAGAGTTGGACCATAAAGAAGGCTGAGTGCCAAAGACTTGATGTTTATGAACCATGATGTTGGAGAAGACTCTTGACAGTCCCTTGGACTGCAAGGAGATCAAACCAGTCCATCTTAAAGGACATTGACCCTGAATATTCACTGGAAGGACCGATGCTGAAACTGAAACCCCAGTAGTTTGGCCACCTGATGCAAAAAGCTGAGTCAGTGGAAAAGACCCTGACGCTGGGAAAGACTGAGGGCAGGAGAAGCGGGGTTGGGGCAGGGGTGGGGGGTGTGGGTTACAAAGGATGAGATGGTTGGATGGCATCACAGACTCAATGAACCAAAATCTGCATAAACTCCGGGAAACTGGAGGACAGGGAAGCCAGACACGCTGCAGGCCAGGGGGTCCCACAGACTCAGATATGACGTAGCAGCTGAACAACAACAATGCTAATTCAAATATGAGAACACAATCATCCACGTCAACTTGCTACAGTCTTGCTGAATGAGACAGTGTGCCCAGATCTTTACAGACTTATGGAGCACGTTTAAGCATGCTTGGGGCTGGTGCATGGGGATGACCCAGAAAGATGTTATGGGGAGGGAGGTGGGAGGGAGGTTCATGTTTGGGAATGCATGTAAGATTTAAAGATTTTAAAATTAAAAAAATAAAAAACTAAAAAAAAAAAAATGATTTGTTCAATGGAGCCTCATGGCAACGAATCGATGGAGGTAACATTAAGTACTACTATTCTGTTTTAGAGAGAGGAAACTTCTGTTTGTAGAGGCTGAGGAAAGAAAGCAAGTAAAGATAGTTGAGACTGTGGGAACTGGTGTTTGGAAGCACGCTCTGGCCCACTCAAAGGAATGTTATTTCCACTATAAAGCACTGCCCTATTTCTGCCCTGAGCTAAAAGGGCTTAATGAGATTATATATGCGAAAGGGATTTTGAAACTGAAAAGTACTCTGTCAATCTATGAGATTACTAACTTATTATGATCCCAAGGAGGATTCACTTCCAGAATGCCCTAGGTGCTAAAAATTCCAAAGATTTTATGTACACCACAGATAAAGAGATCCACCTCTCATGGGCCAAAGTACTGACAAAGAGAAAAATTATTGATATTGCTTTGGTGAACCTCCATCTTCACAGTATTTAGCACAAAATCCCATACCTTACATTTAACCCAAAACTTTCTCAAACGTACAGCAAAGGAAATTATATTACCTAAACAGCAATCAGAAAAAATTTCTGAGACAAAAGTGTTCTGATGAAATTCAAATTTTCATACACACCCCATTCTCAAGGAAATAGAACCCATAAATACATTATGTTAAATAGATAGACAGCCTCCCAGGGGGCACTAGTGGTAAAGAATCCGCCTGCCAATGCAGGAGACACAAGAGATGCAGGTTCAGTCCCTGGGTTGGGAAGATCCCCTGGAGGAGGAAATGGCAACCGACTCCAGTATTCTTGGCTGGGAAATCGCATAGACGCAGGAACCTGGAGGGCTACAGTCCATGGGGTTGTGAAGAGTCGGACATGATGAGTAACTGAGCACAGATAGATACAACCCTCCTAAAAGTAAAGCAGCCAGCATTCTATACAGTTCAACCTGTTCAAACTAACATCTGCTAAATCAACAGACACGGATTCATGCTTCCTATGTTCTAACTGCTCATCTACTCACTATGGTGGGGGTAAACATAGTTGAAATTCGTCCAGCCCTGAGGCGGTCTGCAACCTCCATGGGAGAAAAGCACACAAATATATCAGCCTATAGCAACAAATACTGATGCTTCTGAACTGTGATGTTGCAGAAGACTCTTGAGAGGCCCTTGGACTGCAAGGCAGATCCAACCAGTCCATCCTAAAGGAAATCAGTCCTGAATGTTCATTGGAAGGATGGATGCTGAAACTGAAACTCCAATCCTTTGGCCAACTGATGCGAAGAGCTGACTCTTTGGAAGGGACTCTGATGCTGGGAAAGACTGAAGGCAGGAGGAGAAAGGGACGACAGAGGATGAGATGGTTGGATGGCATCACCCACTCAATGGACGTGAGTTTGAGCAAGCTCAGGGAGTTGGTGATGGACAGGGAGGCCTGGGGTGCGGCAGTCCAGGGGGTCGCAAAGAACTGGACATGACTGAGCAACTGAACAACAATAACAATAGCAAGAAGGTATACAATAAATGACCGAAGAAGAACATCCCATGAGAAGCCAGAGAAGTGATATGTTGTTCCATATGCGTTAAATGGAGAAGGTTTCACAGAATGAAGAGCACGTGAATCAGCTTACAAGGATGAGGACAATCTGATCCCTGGTAAGCAGGTTTGGGGCCTGAACAGGACTGTAAATATGTGGAGTATGAAAGCTAAAAAAGAGAAGACGCCATAGAATACACGGCTAGAAAGATGGCCCTTGGAATTCAACAAGAGCCATTGACAGTCTTACTGGGATGGCCAAAAAATTTGCTCAGTGTTTGCCATGAGATGTTACAGAAAAACCTAAAAGAACCTTTTGGCCAACCCAACAGAGCAGAGTCGCTTGCCCCTGCTTAAAATGACTCGAGTGTTAGAATGGGAGGTGGAGCAGGGAGGTGAGATACACAGGACACCAAACCAGAGCACAAAAATTATTATAGTGTCTCACAAACATTCTCCCTACCACTTGCGTGTCGACATGCCATTTGGATGGCAGATGACGCTGAGTGAAAGGCAGAGAAGAACCAACCAACCCGTGGACGGCAAAGTCGGAGAAACAAGAATGGCAGAGGCACCCAACTTGCTAATCTCCACCCGAAGGGAGCTGAGGGCATCAGTAAGACGAAGGGTGCATAGGGAAAGGGCTGGAAGTCAACATTTAACGCGATGAGTCCGAGGCGTTGAGCGGATATCCAGGGACGGTTGCCCACTGAACTGCACATCCGTGGATCCGCAGTTCTGCAGAAAGGGTAACGAGAGCGAGAAACATGTACAGCATATGTTTTATTTCTTTCTACATCATCCATTCATTCTTTTTTCATAAATATATGCTACTTTCCATTACCACCGTGTCATGTGAAGCGGTGGTTCTGCTTAATTTATAAACTATACACACACACACACACACCCCCTATCTTCAAGTTCTTCGCAGTCTACAGAGGTAAACAAGTCACTGAGAAGCAAAAAGCTAAGATTCACATCAAAAGGAAGTAGAGGAAATGTGAAGATGGTCTGTAAAGGATTTGGGGAGCTGTGACATGTGAACGCTACAATGGCAACATTGGAGGTCTCATGGTTCCACAGAGCGTTCTTGTGTGATCTATCGTCCCCTCTTTTTCTTAAATTAATGTTTATTGGAGTATAAATGCTTTACAATGTTGTGTTAGTGTCTGCCGTAGGTCAGAGCTGGAGAAGGAAATGGCACCCCACTCCAGTATTCTTGCCTGGAGAATCCCATGGACAGAGGAGCCTGGTGAGCCACAGTCCATTGGGTCACAAAGAGTCAGACACGACTGAAGCGACTGAGCCTGCACCCACGTGTGGCAGAGCGAGTCAGCTGTTCAGTTCATTTCAGTTGCTCAGTCGTGTCCGACTCTTTGCGACCCCATGAATTGCGGCACACCAAGCCTCCCTGTCCATCACCAACTCCAGGAGTTCACTCAAACTCACGTCCATCGAGTCAGTGATGCCATCCAGACATCTCATCTTCTGTCGTCCCCTTCTCCTCCTGCCCCCAATCCCTCCCAGCATCAGACTCTTTTCCAATGAGTCAACTCTTCGCATGAGGTGTCCAAAGTACTGGAGCTTCAGCTTTAGCATCATTCCTTCCAGAGAAATCCCAGGTTTGATCTCCTTCAGAATGGACTGGTTGGATCTCCTTGCAGTCCAAGGGACTTCCAAGCCTTCTCCAAGACCACAGTTCAAAAGCATCAATTCTTCGGCACTCAGCTTTCTTCACAGTCCAACTCTCACATCTATACATGACTACTGGAAAACCATAGCCTTGACTAGACAGATCTTTGTTGGCAAAATAATGTCTCTGCTTTTGAATATGCTATCTAGGTTGGTCATAACTTTTCTTCCAAGGAGTAAACGTCTTTTAATTTCATGGCTGCAATCACCATCTGCAGTGATTTTGGAGCCCTAAAATATAAAGTCTGACACTGTTTCTACTGTTTCCCCATCTATTTCCCATGAAGTGATGGGGCCAGACGCCATGATCTTCGTTTTCTGAATGTTGAGCTTTAGGCCAACTTTTTCACTTTCCTCTTTCACTTTCATCAATAGGCTTTTTAGTTCCTCTTCACTTTCTGCCATAAGGGTGGTGTCATCTGCATATCTGAGGTTATTCATATTTCTCCCGGCAATCTTGATTCCAGCTTGTGCTTCTTCCAGCCCGGTGTTTTTCATGATGTACCCTGCACATACATATACATATATCCCCTCTGTTTTGGATTTCTTCCCACTCAAGTCACCAAAGAACAGAGTAAATTTCCCTGACCTATACAGTAGATTCTCATTAGTCATCTGTTTTATACACAATAGTATGTATATGCAGGCTTAGTCTCCCAATTCACCCCATGTCCTTTTCCCCACTTTGGTATCCAAAACGTCTGTGTCTCTGTTTCTGCTTTGCAAATAAGTTCATCTGTATCCTTTTTCTAGATTCCACATATAAGCAACATTATTCAATATTTTTCTCTGACTTCCTTCACTCTGGATGACAGTCTCTAGGTCCAGCCACATCTCTGCAAATGGCACGAGTTCATTCCTTTCCATGGCCGAGGAGTATTCCACTGTGTGTATGTACCATTTCCTCTTTATCCATTACTCTGTCCATGGACATTTAGGTTGCCTTCATGTCTTGGTTACTGTCAACAGTGCTGCTATGAACCTTAGGGTACATGTATCTGTTTGAATTATGGTTTTCTCCAGATATATGCCCAAGGGTCAGGTCATATGGTCGTTCTCTGTTGAGCTGTTTAAGGAACATCCATACGGTTTTCTATAGTGGTTGCACCAATTTTCATTCCCACCAATGGTTCAAGAGGGTTGCCTTTTCTCCACACCCTCCGCAGCATTTACTGTTTACGGATTTTTTGATGATGGCTATTCTGACTGGTGTGAGGTCAGAATATATTCATGACAGTTTTGATTTGCATTTCTCTACTAATGAATCACCTGAGCATCCTTTCATCTGTTTATCCCCTCTTTTTGTATTAGTGCATGGGGAGGCTGACACAGGAGGAGACACCAAAGAGAAGAGACCAGAACATATCAGCAGGTAAAAAGAAAGCAACCGATGGAGGTGGTCTGACTGAAGGGCTAGGAGAAACACGAAATCAGAGAATGCTCCAGGGGTTCCAACATGGAAACAGAATTTTAGAGAGGCAAGTATCTCTGGTGGCATCGAACCCAACCATGCCTCTTGCAGATTTGGGAACTAACACGTGTTTACAGGAGCAATGGCTGGGTAGCGGGGTTTATGTCCACGGCTCCATCTGTGGTTGGACACAAACCATTCAGTTCACTGCTGAGCTTAGAGGATGTGAGAATCTGGATGCAGACACAATGGTCATGAGAAGCACACTGTGTCCACAGCTTTCCAATATGGTGGGAAAGCGCTAATGACTAGACGTGTGCGCCTTTCTAGGTGCAAGTCTTGTGACTAAGCTTGAGAGGTCACGAGTGGAAAGGTGACACAAAGTGAAGGACTCAGAAATGGATGGTTCCAGGCAGGTCTGAGGTTTCTGATACATCAAAGAGTAACCTGCACCGTGGCCCGCCAGGTTCATCTTTTCCATAGAATTCTCCAGGCAAGAATACTGCTATGGGTTGCCATTTTCTCCTCCAGGGGATCTTCCCAACCCAGGGATCAAACCCATGTCTCCTGCACGGCAGCTGTATTCTTTACCATCTGAGCCACTAGGGAAGCCCCTGCTACTCCCACAAAAGAGAAATACTTGCCTTAGAAGATTCTTGCTAAAACAGATTTGTACAGACAACATTTTTAAATGCCCACACAGTGGTGGGTATTCAGGAAATCTGATTCTCTTCCATTTCTAAAAGACCCGTAAGGAGAATTTATTTTCATTCTCTCGGATTTCCTTGATGTTTTTTTTTTTTTTAATTAAAGACATGATAATTTCTTTTAATTCTAGTCTCTCAAGCCTGTTTCAGTAATTGTTTCAAAACTCCCAACTTCTTAGCCCCAAGTCCAACAGCTGTGGTTGGGTGAGGTGTCAGGTTCTTTGGTGTGGCTGGAAGCTGGAATCAGAAGGAAAATTTTGGCACCAGAGCACTGTACCATTTATAGGATATATAGAATGCTCTCATACACAAATAGTTGAATAGTGATATACATTCATTTTTGCCTGCATGTAAAAAATAAATTTGGAGTTTCACACACACACCAAAAAAATCCACTTTTCATTTCACACAGGTATATACTCAAAAAGTTGATAATAATGCTCTCAACAGACATTTCCAAAGACCCTCTCTGTTTTCTGAATTAAGGGCAGCAAGTTTCCTTCGAAAACTATGGATCTTTTTTTTTTTGTCCCCAATGGAAAGCATTTTTTCCCCCAATATATTTCCTAAAATATGTGTACTGTGCTGGCTTTAGAAGTCTACATGGACTCTCTCCAACTCTAAATTGGTAGAGAAATTGTTGCAATCCTGTTTGTTGAAAAGTGTACCGTGTCTTGCCAAAATAATGAAATCTTTTGGCGGTCGGCCCGCGGACGCACAGCTGCACGACCAGCAGAGCCTAAACCCGAGAGACCAGCCCGGCTCTGCCGTGCCACGCCACCTCCCGCATCTCACATCAGAGCAAGTCAGCTTTCTCTGAAACACTCAGAGGACAGTCACTCTCCCACCGTGATGACTATTGAGAAAACTGGGGTCTCATGTTATCACAACTCCTGAACCCAATAAAGGGGATTCTAACCATCAAGAGCTCTCTTGGTGGCAATGAAAATAGAAACAAACAAAAAATTAAAATGGGAAAAAAAAAGTGAATCAAGGTAGCTATTATCAGAACACCACCGTCTCACTGTCCTTTTTTTATCAGGTCAACTGTGCCAATAGACATATCATCAAGTCTCGTCAAACAGATCCTTCAGGGGAATTCTGTTTATTGATGACCAAGCATACTTTCTTAGCAGCCAGATTCTCCACCTGGTCCTTTGCTACGGCATTTTTTGGCACAGTACTGAAAGCCCCAATAACAGCCCACGGTTACTTCTCAAGTTTAAAAGATATTATGTATACTTGGAACTTGGGCCTCCATGATAGCTCAGCTAGAAAAGAAGCTGCCTTCAATGCAGGAAACCCTGGTTCGATTCCTGGGTCCGGAAGATCCACTGGAGAAGGGATGGGCTACCCACTCCAGTCTGCTAGGGCTTCCCTTGTGGTTCAGCTGGTAAAGAATCTGCCTCAATGCAGGAGACCCGGGTTTGATCCCTGGGTTGGGAAGATACCCTGGAGGAGGGAAAGGGTACCCACTACAATATTCTGGACTGGAGAATTTCATGGACTGTATAGTCCATGGGGTCACAAAGAGTTGGACATGACTGAGCAACTTTCACTTTTTATACTTGTAACTTACATAAGGTTGTACATCAGTTCAGTTCAGTCGCTAAGTCATGTCCAACTCTTTGCGACCCCACGAATCACAGCACGCCAGGCCTCCCTGACCATCACCAACTCCAGGAGTTCACTCAAAGTCACGTCCATCGAGTTGGTGATGCTATCCAGCCATCTCATCCTCTGTTGTCCCCTTCTCCTCCTGCCCCCAATCCCTCCCAGCATCAGAGTTTTTCCAAAGAGTCAACTCTTCGCATGAGGTGGCCAAAGTACTGGAGTTTCAGCTTTAGCATCATTCCTTCTAAAGAACACCCAGGACTGATCTCCCTTAGAATGGACTGGTTGGATCTCCTTGCAGTCCAACTATAGTCTAATTTAAAATATTTAATATGCTAAAAGATATTATTAATGAAGATAAAGTGACAGCTTTGCAGTGGAGAAATCTGGATATAACACCTTAACTAAGTGATAAAGGAAACGTCTCCAGGGGAACCCCACGTGGCATGCCCCTAACATGACGCACTGGTAAAAACACAGCCTCACCACCACCCAGGTAGCATCCTGAATCTTAATGGAACCACCAGGAAAAAACCTGACAAATCCAGAATGAGGTGCCTTCTGCAAAGCCAAAAGCCTCTAGTCGTAAAACATACCAACGTTGTGAGATGCAAAGGAGGGCTGAGGACTGCTTCTTGATGAAAGAAGATGGAAGACCCGTAAGAGCTGAACATAAGGAGTGCTGGATGGGCCAGACCCTGAACCAGAGGAAACAATGCTGGATAGGACATTATTGGCACAAGTAGGAGAAGGAAATAGCAACCCAGTCCTGTGTTCTGGCCTGGAGAATCTCAGGGATGGGGGAGCCTGGTGGGCTGCCGTCTATGGGGTCGCACAGACTCGGACACAACTGAAGCGACTTAGCAGCAGCAGCAGCAGCAGCAGTGAAATTTAACAGTGGACCAAATATGAGACTATAGGGCTACACCCACGTGGAAGTCTCTGAATGTGATCATTCCACGGCAGTTACGTAAGAGATACATGCTAAAACACTGAAGGGTAAAAAGCCGTGATGTCTGCAACTTATTGAAGAGATACATGCTAAAACATTAAAGGATAAAAAGTCATGACATCAGCAACTTATGTAAGAGATACATGCTAAAACTTTGAAGGCTAAAAAGTCGTGACGTCTGCAACTTAGTTTTAAATGGATGGGAAAATGAACAACTCTAAGTATATACATACACCTATATCTGTATCTATCTATGTACAGAGAATGTGATAAAGCAAATAAAAGTTAATAACTGGTACATGTGAATTATGGTCAGAAGCTAGAAACCAGGGACCAAATCTGAATCACCAACTGTTTTCGCAAGTAAAATTTATGGGAACACAGCCACATCCATTCATCAATGTATCGTCTGTGGTTGCTTCTGTGCTGCTGCTGTTGCTGCTAAGTCACTTCAGTCGTGTCCGACTCTGTGCGACCCCAGAGATGGCAGCCCACCAGGCTCCCCCGTCCCTGGGATTCGCCAGGCAAGAACACTGGAGTGGGTTGCTATTTCCTTCTCCAATGCATGAAAGTGAAAAGGGAAAGTGAAGTCGCTCAGTCGTGTCTGACTCAGCGACCCCATGGACTGCAGCCTTCCAGGCTCCTCCGCCCATGAGATTTTCCAGGCAAGAGTACTGGAGTGGGTTGCCATTGCAGCTGAGTTGAATAGTTGCAATGGTTTGTACAGCTAAAGAAAGTGAAAGTCGCTCAGTTGTGTCCTACTCTTTGCAACCCCATGGACTATACGGTCCATGGAATTCTCCAGGCCAAAGTACTGGAGAAGGTAGCCTTTCCTTTCTCCGGGGGATCTTCCCAACCCAGGGATCGAACCCAGGTCTCCTGCATTGCAGGTGAATTCTTTACCAGCTGAGCCACTAGGGAAGCCCTTTTATGGCCAAGAAAGGCAAAAATGTTTACCAGTCTTTGTCAACACGGTTGCTGTACTCTGATTCAGGAGAAAGGTATATGAAAGTACTATTCTCAAACGGTTTCTGGAAGTGTTCTAAATCAAGTTAACAATGAAAACATCAAAACAAGGCCTTCCTGTGTCAGGAAGTATTTAACAGGAGGCTTCCTGTGTGCTGTTTTGGATCTGTCAGGAATTCTCTGTTCCTTATTAATTCCTGAATATTCAGGAATTAAGAGGAGAGGTAAGCCTCTCCCAGGACTGAGGAATCCAGGCATTTCCTTCATTAGTTTTTCTATATGGTGATAAGTACCCTCTTCCTTTTTATGAACCATATGGTAAAAGTGGTTATTTACAACTCTCTTCTTTCATATGGACGATCTCATGTTTTCTTGATAACTTGTAAGTTTTGATTTTATCCCTGCTGAAAATAGCTATCTTGTAAGACAGTATAAATACCTACACAATGTTGAATAAAACACCTTTGCTCCATCAGAGCTCTGGTCCCCATGTCTTTCTCTCTCTCTCTCCTTCTCTCCCTCTCTCTCCCTCTCTTTTTCAGGCTGATCCCCTGGAGCGCAGAGGCTCTCTGAGTTCATTTTCCTGCCTGGGCTTCTAAGACCCTCTCAAGAAGGTGCTCTGCACCTTCACCCCATCGAGAGGGCGCCTGAGGCCTCTGTGAACAGAGCAAGCCCCGTGCAGGGGCTTTATTGGCTTTCTGTGTAAACCAAGGAATATCAGCCTCTTTCTCTCCTTTACTTTCTTATCGTCGACTCCGGATCACCAGGTTCCAGTCAATTAAAGGACCTCAACATTCTTGTATAGCCGCAGGGAAGTATATTCAATATCCTCTGCTAGAGCATCATGGAAAAAATATTTTAAAATGTATATATGTGGATAACTGAGTCATCTTTCTCTATAGTAGAAATTAAGGCAACATTGTAAACTAACTGTACTCTAATTTTTAAAAAAAATGAATGTATCAAGTATTCTTAAAACTACTCAGAATCACAAACTTTGCCTGGAAAGTCGGACAGGACTGAGCGACTAAATGACAACCCATTTTCAACAGCAGGCATCACGGAAATCTAGTATGGACATAGACCTGTTGGCAAAAGGTGATTTAAAAATAATAAAGGGGTGATGGGAATTTGCTATATGACTCAGGAAACTCAAACTGGGGCTCTGTAACTCCCGAGAGGGGTGGGATGGGAAGGGAGGTGGGAGGGCGGTTCAAGAGGGAAGGGACATAGGTATAAGTACGGCCAATTCCTGCTGATGTTTGGCAGAAACCAAAAACACCATGCTGTAAAGCAGTTATCCTTCAATTATAAATAAATAAATGTAATTTAAAAAATCAAGATAGCAAAGTGGCTATGAACAAGTTGTGGGAAGACATGGAGAGTCAAAGGTGGAGGCTCAGGACCCGAAACCTCATACTGACGGGAGGGCGGGTCTTCCCACACAATGGTTCATAAGAACCTTCCAGGCTCTGCAAAGGTGTATATAAAGGTTCTGCAAACAGCTGTTTTTTAAAATCTTTTTATTTGTATTGGGGTAGAGCCAATTATACAGCCAATTATAGTCATGCCAAAGAATGTGCAATCTACCACACAGTTGCACTCATCTCACATGCTAGCAAAGTAGTGTTCAAAATTCTCCAAGCCAGGCTTCAATGTGAACCATGAATTTCCAGATGTTCAAGCTGGTTTTAGAAAAGGCAGAGGAACCAGAGAACAAATTGCCAACATCCGGTGGATCATGGAAAAAGCAAGAGAGTTCCAGAAAAACATCTATTTCTTCTTTATTGACTATGCCAAAGCCTTTGACTGTGTGGCTCACAATAAACTGTGGAAAATTCTGAAAGAGATGGGAATACCAGACCACCTGACCTGCCTCCTGAGAAATCTGTATGCAGGTCAAGAACCAACAGTTAGAACTGGACATGGAACAACAGACTGGTTCCAAATAGGAAAAGGAATGCGTCAAGGCTGTATATTGTCACCCTGCTTATTTAACTTGTATGCAGAGCACATCATGAGAAACGCTGGACTGGAAGAAACACAAGCCAGAATCAAGACTGCTGCGAGAAATATCAATAACCTCAGATATGCAGATGACACCACCCTTATGGCAGAATGAAGAGGAACTAAAAAGCCTCTTGATGAAAGTGAAAGAGGAGAGTGAAAAAGTTGGCCTAAAGCTCAACATTCAGAAAACTAAGATCATGGCATCTGGTCCCATCACTTCATGGGGAATAGATGGGGAAATAATGGAAACAGTGAGAGACTTCATTTTGGGGGGCTGTAGATGGAGAAGGAAATGGCAGCCCACTCCAGTATTCTTGCCTGGAGAATCCCAGGAATGGGGGAGCCTGCTGGGCTGCAGTCTCTGGGGTCGCACCGAGTTGGACACGACTGAAGCGACTTAGCAGCAGCAGCAGCAGATGGTGCAGATATAGATGTCCACTGCAGATGGTGACTGCAGCCATGAAATTCAAAGACGCTTGCTCCTTGGAAGAAAAGCTATGACCAACCTCGATAGCATATTAAGAAGCAGAGACATTACTTTGCCAACAAAGGTCTGTCTAGGTAAAGCTATGGTTTTTCTAGTGGTCATGTATGGATGTGACAGTTGGACTATAAAGAAGGCTGAGCACTTAAGTATTGATGCTTTTGAACTGTGATGTTGGAAGAGACTCTTGAGAGTCCCTTGGACTGCAAGGAGATCCAACCAGTCCATCCTAAAGGAAATCAGTCTTGAATATTCATTGGGAGGACTGATGCTAAAGCTGAAACTCCAATATTTTGGCCACCCGATGTAAAGAACTGACTCATTTGAAGAGACCCTGATGCTGGGAAAGATTGAAGGCGGGAGGAGAAGGGGATGACAGAGGATGAGGTGGTTGGATGGCATCACTGACTCAATGGACATGAGTTTGAGTAACCTCCGGGAGTTGGCGATGGACAGGGAGGCCAGGCATGTTGCAGTCCATGGCATCACAGAGTCGGACACGACTGAGTCACTGAACTGAGCTGAACTGATAGTCAATTAATAATATTGTGATGGTTTTAGGTGGACAGCAAAGGGACTCAGCCATACATATGCATGTATCCATTCAGGCTGCTACAGGACATTGAGCAGAGTTCCCTGTGCTGTCCAGCAGGTCCCTGTTGGTTCTCCATGTTAAATGCAGCCATGTGTCCATGTCATCCCCAAATTTTTCCCCCTGGTCACCATAAGGTTATTACAGAGTATTGAGCAGAGTTCCCTGTGCTGTCCAGCAGGTCCTTGCTGGTTCTCCATATTAAACACAGCAGTGTGTTCAGGTCCATCTCAGACTCCCTAACTATCCCTTCCCCCATCTTTCCCCCTGGGAACCATAAGATTATTACAGAGTATTGAGCAGAGTTCCCTGTGCTATACAGCAGGTCCTTGCTGGTCATCCATGTTAAATACAGCAGTGTGTCCATGTCCATCCTAAACTCCCTGTCTCTTTCCCCCATCCTTACCTGTCAAACAGGTGTTTTAACAACAGTCTCAGGAACCCTGATGGTGCCAGAGTAGCCCTGTCAACCTGGAGTCCTGGGGTAACTCCATGGTGGGTGTGTGATGACCCCAATCACCCCTTCCCTTGTCTGAGTTTCCAATTATAAACACAGGGAGTGATCTCACTCAGCCCTATGGTCCAGTTTGCCTCTGAAAATGTGCCTCCCTCCTTTGTACCAAAGAAACCCTCTACCAACATCAAAGCAAACTGTCTCACAGTGAAACCAGGAAAGAAGGATAAGCCACTTGTTGCGCTGCTGCAAACCACTCAATGATCCATCCCATGAAATTATCAGCTTTCAGTAGTATTTGCCCAAGCTGCCTTAAATTCATACCTAAATTCTGAAAGCGGCAGAAATCAGCCCTTCCCTATTACAAGTCCAGTAACAGGAAAAATTGATACTGCTGTTTGGCCAAAACAGGGGCATAAGAGAAGGGTGATTTCATTGATTTTTCAATCTGCCCCATTCCTCATCCTGACATCATCAACTCCCTGAGGGCAATGAACTGTAGACGTGGGCGGTCCCAGCAAATAACATGCACGAGAAGACAGCCTTTCCTCTGGGAAAATAAAACATGTATATTTCATCGGCGTGGGCAGAAAACCAACAACAGCTAAGAAATATGACCTCTACGTCATTTCAAAGCCAGAAAGACACACATATACTCTCACGTGCAACACGTATTTTTTAATAGTTTGGTTATAGGCATCTCTGTCTTCTGCAGGCTACCAAATCAACCAGTCCTCATTCTCCACGAAGGACCCCCAGGTAATCAAAGTAACTGGGGAAAATCCATCACCGCCATCAGTCAAGATTTCACAGGCTGAGAACTGTCCTGTGCTTTCATTCAGTCAGACTCTCTGCACAACTCGACGGGGATGCCCAGTCACAGCATCCCGAGAGCTTAACCAGCCGGGTCCCCGCTCTGCGGTGAAAAGCCAGAGTGTGTAATCCGCCCAGCATGCTCCTGACAGCTCGGAGGCCAGGTCTGAAAACCCTCCTGACATGCCACACGCCAAGCAAGATTAGGGGCCCCCCTGCCTTCGTGTGATGCTGAGATGTGAAGCTGGTCCAGCGCTGATCCTTACCCCTGAACATATATATATTTTTTCACCTGCACATTTTCTTAACAATGCACAGATCTTAGGGAATCATGTCATCAGCGGTGTTGGAGAACCGTGTCACGGTATTCCCTCGCCGGGTGGTCTGCTGTTTGTCTGCTCTTACAAAATGTGCCTAAGTCAACTGAATGACTCTGCATGGGGCCCTATGTTCCATCTCATGGAGCAGCTTTGGAACTTATCTATATACATAGCATATGTGGTGTGAGTTAGGAAGATTATTTATATGAGCAACGCCTAGGTGCATGGACACTGCAGCTACTTAATTCCAAGCAGTTGTATCTGCCTGGGAGGTGACTGACTGTTGTAGCAGGTCTCCAGCAAGGACAGGGGAGCAGGGCAAGTCCTTCCATTTGCACAAATCATCGGAAGCGTTGGCATTAATCCTTTGCAGAGAGAAGCAGCGTGTTACGACTGACGGCTTAATCTGTATCCTTGTGGTCGGGCTGTCTGACCACATCCAGCTCCAGGAAGGCATGGCATGCTCCTGAAAAGACCGGGGAGGCAAGCAAGGTTCGTGAGGACTTCTGTGTTTCTCTCATGCCAGCGGGTCAAGTCAGCCCAGCTTTGTGGACCAAGATGGGCCTCGAGCACATTACGCCATCCCTGAAGAAACCCATTCAAGGGGGGCTGCTTGAACTTGAGTGAGTTGTAATATCTGTAACTTTCCAGAAGCTGAAAGCCCTGGAGAGGGGGGATATACTTTAGTGATGTGTGGGAGACCCTGTTTCTATAGAACCCATTCTGCCCTTAACCCAAACTCAGAACACAGCGAGTTTCACTTGGGTGTTTCATTTCGTTGTCCTTTTACCAAGAGAAGAGTGGTACCAAGGTTCTTCTATCCAGTGGAACTCCACCCTGATAAAATAACAATGAAAGCTACCTCCATCCATCCACGATGACTGGAAAAACCATGGCTTTGACTATGCACACCTTTGTTGGCAAAGTGATGTCTCTGCTTTTTAATACGCGTCTAGGTTTGTCATAGCTTTTCTTCCAAGGAGCAAGCATCTTTTAACTTCGTGGCTGCAGTCACCATCCACAGTGATTTAGCAGCCCAAAAAGATGAAATCTGTCACTGTTTCCACCTTTTCCCCACCTTTTAACTTTTGCCCCACCTTTTAAAAACCTTGGAGAGTGTTGAAAGTACAAGAGTGCACATTCAATACCCATTACCCACTTCTCCCGGTAGGAAAGGAAATGAAAACTACATTCCCCAGATGACCTTGTCACAAAGACTCGGAACGTCACTTGGCCATGCTGGTGAACCCACCGAGGCCACCTCTAAAGGAGGAAGATGCTGTTTCCTTGCCTGCCCGCTCCCCACCCCCCATCACCGTTTCTGCTATACAGAATGTGTGGCCTGTCCAGGATTTCTACTGTCATCCTCAAATCTCTGCTGCTCAGTTTCTGGGTATCTGGAGAGTCACAGGGGGAAGAACCCTAGGCCTGAGATCGTTGTTCCAGAGAGATCTCTAGGGACACCAAGAGGGAAAGCTCTGTACTGTTCTCAACGCGCCTCTGGAGGTTTAGTGGAGAGCCTAATTCCTTCCGCACTTAGATTTTAGAAGCACTTGATTCCCTGGATTAAACTCCTTCCAGTGTGTATTTAACTTATATGCAGAGTACATCATGAGAAACGCTGGGCTGGAAGAAGCACAAGCTGGAATCAAGACTGCCGGGAGAAATATCAATAACCTCAGATAGGCAGATGACACCACCCTTATGGCAGAAAGTGAAGAGGAGCTAAAAAGCCTCTTGATGAAAGTGAAAGAGGAGAGTGAAAAAGTTGGCTTAAAGCTCAACATTCAGAAAACGAAGATCATGGCATCTGGTCCCATCACTTCATGGGAAATAGATGGGGAAACAGTGGAAACAGTGTCAGACTTTATTTTGGGGGGCTTCAAAATCATTGCAGATGGTGAAATTAATAGACGCTTACTCCTTGGAAGAAAAGTTATGACCAACCTAGATAGCATATTGAAAAACAGAGACACTACTTTGCCAACAAAGATCCATCCAGTCAAGGCTATGGTTTTTCCAGTGGTCATGTATGGATGTGAGAGTTGGACTGTGAAGAAAGCTGAGCGCCGAAGAATTGATGCTTTTGAACTGTGGTGTTGGAGAAGACTCTTGAGAGTCCCTTGGACTGCAAGGAGATCCAACCAGTCCATTCTGAAGATCAGCCCTGGGATTTCTTTGGAGGGAATGATGCTGAAGCTGAAACTCCAGTACTTTGACCACCTCATGTGAAGAGTTAACTCATTGGAAAATACTCTGATGCTGGGAGGGATTGGGGGCAGCAGGAGAAGGGGATGACAGAGGATGAGATGGCTGGATGGCATCACCGACTCAATGGACGTGAGTCTGAGTGAACTCCGGGAGATGGTGATGGACAGGGAGGCCTGGCGTGCTGCGATTCATGGGGTCGCAGAGAGTCGGACACGACTGAGCAACTGAACTGAACTGAACTGAGTGTGTGTACCTGGCCTGGTTGCTTCTCTTGACTGACACTGGCTGACCCAAGCCACCAAGATGATGGCTGTGCATTCAAATCTAACCTTGATGCCATCAACAACGCAAAGAACGGAGCCACGGCTTTACAGGTCATCCCTGTAAGTGGATAACCACTCTGGTACCTCCCTACCTCCCCTGCATACTATTTGTTGGGCCACATCTGTGTGTCCAACACCCAGAGACATAAAGAGTTAGTGGACACACGAGACAGACAGCCTGCTTCGATGGTGAGTGCGATGGAGGAAAAGTTAATTAAGCGTAACACTTGGGATCGATACCATGGAAGAAGAAGGGAGAAGAGAGACACACAGACACAGACAGGGGCTACATCACCCTAGCATAAAGCTGGACAGAGCTCTCTCGATGAACAGAATGCCGAGTGGGAGGAAAATGAGTAGCAGGAGCAAGTGGGATGTTCTTGTTGGATCCGACCTTCAGAGGCATGAAGATAAGGTTGTAAATTTCAGCAGTATGGATCCACCCCCAACAGTTTCTGCTGGTTTGCGAGAAGAAAGACATAGATGATTTACAACACACAGGCTTCTCAGAGTAAACTTCAGCTGTTGGCAAGCGAGAGCTGGGATCTTAGCTGTCCTTGGAGTAATTACTGAATGTGTTTCCAGAAACACAGCAGACATGATGTCAAAGTGTAAAACGGAGGCAAGAAAACGACTCTGTTATTAAAGAAATTTATGCTCCCTTTATCGAAGACAAATGATCTAGCTTCCGTTCCTCCAAACACCCAGTGCTGTTTATAGAACCAACTGTTTAATCATCTAATAAATACAGCATAGACAGTGCTGCTCTATGAAACAGGAACGTTATTAAGTAAGAGTCTGCACGCTTGAAAATAACGTGTGTTAGGACACTCCTATATTACAAGAGACATGCGTGGTGTTTGTGACATAGCTGGTATATTAAGACTGCTTCTTCGATTTTAGGGGAGCTTAAAAATGGTCTCATTCACACATGAGAGTGTTTCCAAATTTTAGATAAGGTGTTGTTGCTCAGTATGTCATGTCCGACTCTTCATGCTCCTATGTCCTGCAGCACACCAGGCGTCCCTGTCCTTCACTATCGCCTGGAATTTGCTTTAACTCATGTCCATCAAGTCGGTGATGCCATCCAACCATCTCATCCTCTGTCGTCCCCTTGTTCTGCCTTCAATCTTTCCCACCATCAGGGTCTTTTCCAATGAGTCGGCTCTTCCCATCAGGTGACCAAAATATTGGAGCTTCAGCATCAGTCCTTCCAATGAACATTCAGGACTGATCTCCTTTAGGATGGACTGGTTGGATCTCCTTGCAGTCCAAGGGACTCTCAAGAGTCTTCTCCAACACTGCAGTTCAAAAGCAGCAATTCTTCGGTGCTCAGCCCTTTTTACGGTCCAACTCTCACATCTGTACGTGACTACTGTAAAAACCACACATCTGACCATACAGATAAGGCGCACAAACCCCACAAATCTGAGTTGGCAGCTCAGTGCAACTGAGACCACTCACTCTGGTAGGATAAGTGGCTGCAGACACACAAAGGGAAAAGCAAAGGCTATTTCTTCCGCGGGTTCTATTATTTCCCGGGCAACTCCTTCAGCTTATTGTCCACCTGTTATCTCCTGAGAGTGACCGAGAACACGCTGCACCTGCACAGTGACGTTGCAGCGACCTCAGCCGGACACTGCTGGCTGATGCTCCACGGAACCACACCACCGACGGCCGACCACCGCTTTATTCCTGAGCGCACTGAAGGAAGGCACTTCCACACCCTGAGGAACGCTCTGCTTCTGTGTCTTTTCATATGCTCTCAACATCTGCACGTGTTGATACAGAACATTAGCACCTTGCACCCGAGTCGTAACTTTACCCCAGGAAATGTGAGCGACTCAGACATACACTTGACTGCAAAGAGCACTCCGGCGTTCTAAGTACTTTTAGACTCAAGACTTGTCTTTTCCATGAAGGGATGAGCTCCTCTCCCTTCTGTTATTTTTATTATTATTATTTTTGGAAATGAAGTTGCCACTGCTGTTTGTTAATGAGACGAAGCCAGGGACCCTCCGGAGCAGAGAACCAGATTCCCGCTGCAGCCCACTCCCACCCAGAGCGACCCAGGGAGAACAGAATGCTCTTGTGCCCCACCCCGTGACGGGTCCTCAGGAGCTTTGCAGACCACCTAGCAATCCAAGAAGGGGGGTGGAGGGCCCGGCCGCCTTTGTGTGCTGGTCAGTATTCTCTGTGTCCTTTCTCCCTTCCTCCCTCCGGGGGCAGCAGCATCGTTATCACTGCCCTGCATGGTTAGGCAGCCAGAGGCAAAGGGCTTTTCTCTCCGAATTTCACGGCCTGATAAGATGCTGGGGGCTGTTTCCCCCGGGGACCTGAAAGCCCTCCTTTGTGAGCTGCTGGAGGGTCAGGTTAAGCCCTGCGTTTTGGCAGCAGGCATCTGTTTGTCTTCAGCAAGGTCTCCTAAGGGGAGGGAGAGAGGGGAGGCGGGGTAGGGGAAAGGAAGGGAAGTCCTCTCTGAAAGCCGTCTTCTGGGTGGGGAGGTGCAAATTCCCTCCTGCCACTCAGCAGAAATCGGGCATATGTAAAAGGGCTGCCCCTCACAAGGAGAGCCCCCCCAACAAATCAGCTCGATTAGGTGTGATGCCCAGTCTTCGTCCTGCAGTCTCAGCCCTCTCTTCTTGCTCGAAAGTGATAAGTGAGGCAGAACCTTTGCTCACACTTCTTCATCGGCAAGAAGAACTGCAGAAAATAGTATTGGAAATATTGAAGATGCATTTCTTAGGGTTTTTTTTTTCCCCGCCGTTTGCAATAAAATCGTACATAGAAGTTGGAAATGAAGAAATATTTGCTATGCAAGGTTAACAAAGAGGCCATCCTATCTAAAGACAGTCTCTATAAGAAGAGGACGTGGTTAATATTGAATTATTTCTGTAAGTTATAGCTGGGGCTTCCCCAGGGGCTCAGCGGTAAAGAATCTGCCTGCCAGTGAAGGAGACATAAGAGACGCGGGTTCGATCAGCGGGTCGGGAAGATCCCCTGGAGGAGGGCAGGGCAACCCACTCCAGGATTCTTGCCTGGAGAATCCCAGGGACAGAGGAGCCTGGTGGGCTACAGTCAGAAAGAGTCAGACACGACTGAAGCGACTGAGCGGGCATGCACGCATAAATTAAAGCTACAATTTCCACTGCAGAAAGAAACTAAAGGGGAGAGATGGCCCCCTAAAAAGTTAGATCGCTGAATATAACCCAAACCAGTAGTTCAAAAATAAGAGTTTTCTAAAGTCATTATAATCAACAGAGCAGTGTTTTTCCCATTTTAACAGGACTGTACTTCTTTCTTTGATGTTAAGGCTGTACTTCAATAGCTCAGCTGATGTGAAGAAAAAGAAACATTTTTAAATTATGAGAAAGCTACCAGAAATAAGTAGGTTAATCAGACATACAGAATGCCCAAAAAGCAAAGAATTTTACAGGGAGGAAAGCAATATAAATTACTATATTTTATGAGTCTGAAGAGTCATTATATATATATACACACACAAAATTTATATATATATAAACTATCATGTATAATATAAAGCAGAAAAGGCAGTGGCACCCCACTCCAGTACTCTTGCCTGGAAAATCCCATGGGCGGAGGAGCCTGGTAGGCTGCAGTTCATGGGGTCGCTAAGAGTTGGACACTACTGAGCGACTTCACTTTCACTTTTCACTCTCATGCATTGGAGAAGGAAATGGCAACCCACTCCAGTGTTCTTGCCTGGAAAATCCCAGGGACGGAGGAGCCTGGTGGGCTGCCGTCTATGGGGTTGCACAGAGTCGGACACGACTGAAGCGACTTAGCAGCAGCAGCAGCATAATATAATGAAATTATATTATAATGTATTATGTCTAAAATATAATAATAGATTTTATATATCATATTATATAAAATCATATATAATATAGTATAATATAATACATAATCACATACCATGTATATTATAATGTAATGTATATTATAATCATATATAATAGAAAGTATGTATATGAAATTATATAATATATAAAGTATAGTATTATAATAATATAACACAATTTATATATCATATATAAGTGAAAGTGAAAGTGAAGTCGCTCAGTCATGTCTGACTCTACGACCCCGTGGACTATAGCCCACCAGGTTCCTCCGTCCATGGGATTCTCCAGGCAAGAATACTGGAGTGGGTTGCCATTTCCTTCTCCAGGGGAATCTTCCTGACCCAGGGATCGAACCTACATCTCCCGCATTACAGGCAGACGCTTTAACTTCTGAACCACCAGGGAAGCTCTATCATATATAATGTAATGCAATTAATATATCATATATAATACAATACAATGTAATATAATATGGTATAATAATATACCATGTATAATATCATCTAACAATATATATCATGCAATATTATAATATATAAATATATATAATTATATATATATATAAGACCATATACACACACACAGAAAAACAAAAGCAATACACTGCCAACTATCTAATTTGCCCTTGGTGAGCAAGGGAGCGATCAATAATCAGACGTGTGAGGAGAGAAGAGTTTTCAGGGAAGTGGTCAGTGAAATAAAAGAACGATCCTTACCCTCACCTTTCCAGCACACTATTCTTCCCTAGGATCCTTTCCCCCCACTCACTGAGGCAGATGCAATTACTCCACCAGTCTTTCTAAAAGAAAGACAGTATCAGTGGAAAATCAATCTCAGTTACAGCTGTGCTCCTCCCTTGATTCATTAGAACACTATCAAGTACAAGACCCGAAAATCCAAAGAGTGAAGAGCGAATAAAACACACGGGCGTGCACACAGAAATGCACACACTAGTTTATAGGAAACCACTGCAGACACACCAGAGCCCGCGAGGTACAGCTCAGATCCTAAATGCAGACCCCACGTACGCCCATGTGTTCAAGCGAATGTCACTCTGACGGAACCTGGGTGTGTGCAGGAAGTCTATTCATTTCTCAAAGAATTAAGTGAATTTCCTCCAAAGCTGATTTAAGGTGAGTGCTTAGTGCTCCAGAAAGACATCCACTCTGGGTTTGTTTTGTTACTGGTTTTTAAAATATTTTATTTGAATTAATCTATTTTTTATTGAAGGATAATTGCTTTACAGAATTTTTTTGTTTTCTGTCAAACCTCAGCATGAACCAGGCATAGGTATACATATATCCCCTCCCTTTGGAAACTCCCTCCCATCCCACCACTTAAAATCGTATTTTATTGTTAATTGCAGGATAATTCCTCTACGATATTGTGATGGTTTCCACCATACATCAGCACGAACCAGCCATAGGGAGACATACGTCCCCTCCCTCCTAAACCTTGTTATTATTTTGATATTGGGCGTGAGTTTTATTACGTCAGGAATTTACAATGGGGATAAAGGGTGAAAAAGGTCATCTTAGTATTATAACAGGCAACTCAAAGTATAAATTTAATGCAAAAATTTCAGGATAAAAATACGTCTAATAGGTTTGTAACTCTACCCACACCACTCAAAATTTGTACACAAATGTTCGTGAGAACACTACTCATTAACAGTCAAAAAGTGGATACCATCCTAAAGTGTATTAACTGATAAAGGAATAAATACATGAAAATGCACAGTGGAATATTACTTGGCGATGAAAAGGAGCGAAACCCTGATATGATCCATGAGACAGCAAAGATGAGCCTTAACAATATTGTAGTTGGTGAGAGAGGCCAGGCACAGACTCTGTAATGCCGTCTTTACGAAAAGTCCAGAAGGAGCCAGTCCACACGGGGACAGAAATTAGACGACAGGTTCTCTACGACTGGGACATGAGAGGGAAAAGGCAGTGACTGCCAACATCTACGGTGCTTTTCTGGGGGTGGTGTTGGAAATACCCCGTTATTGCAAATTGGTTTCACAAGTCTGTGGATACACGAAAAACCAATAAATTCTGTAAATAGGTAAACTGCACGGCATGTGAATCATACCTCAATAATGTTACTATTTCTTAAAAATTATGCTCATAAATTCATCAGTATATAATTTTTATTGAATAGGAATTGAAAATGAAAGTCCTGTAGGTTGAGGTTTGCCAGAAAACAGTAAGATTCTGTAAAGCAATTATCCTTCAATTAAAATAAAAACAAAAAAAATTAAAAATGTAGTGCTCTTTGTCCCATTTTGAACAGACTCATACTGGCAGGCAGCCACCTCCATTCCCTTCAGTGGACTGAGCATGCACATCAATCTTTCTCAGTGTGGGGGCATGGTCCTCCCATCTCCACTCCTCACCAAGACTGGGGTCATTCTGAAGGAGCACCCCGGAAGAGGTGTCAACAGGGACTCCGCGGTGATGCTTACGCAGGCCGCACTTGAGGACCAGGGCCCAGATGATAACCGTGACTTCAAGTCACACCCAGTCCAGAAGAAAACCTGGCCACACAAAACTGGGGCTCTTTTGGGGACTTCTCTGGTGGTCCCGTGGTAAAGAATCTGCCTGCCAATGCAGGGGAAGTGGGTTGAGTCTCTGGTCTGAGAACAGCCCACATGTTGCACAGCAACTTAGCTTGTGTGCCAGAATCATTCTGGAGCCTGTGCTCTGAAACAAGAGAGGCCCTCACACCGAAACTAGAGGTTATCTCCTGCTGGTCACAACTAGAGAAAGCCCGCACAGCAAAGGAGACCCAGCACAGCCTGAAATCAATAAATAAAATTTTCAAGTGAGATTAAAATTTTTAAGTGGGATTAAAATCCTTAAATGTGTCCACTTCCACATTAACTTTGGAATAACTTTTTTTTCTCCCCACGCAACATATTTAACCACCCTCAAGCAATCAACCTAGAAAATGCTAGAAAACAAAAACATCATCTCAAGTTTTACAGGGCAGTTGAAACATTTTTTTCTATTTGTTTGTCACCTAGGAAAAAATGACCTCTTGAAAATGAAATGACCTGTTGAAAAAAGAAATTCTAGACATACCAATGCCAAGACTCGGCACTCATTCATGGATTCCTGACATTGCAATATGGTATCTGGAAAAGGTCGTTGCAATGAAACAAAATAGAAGGTGGGGCTTCCCTTGTGGCTCAGACGGTAAAGCGTCTGCCTACAATGAGGGAGACCTGGGTTCGATCCCAGGGTTAGGAAGTTCCCCTGGAGAAGTAAATGGCAATCCACCCCAGTATTCTTGCCTGGAAAATCCCATGGATGGAGGAGCCCGTAGGCTACAGTTCATCGGGTCGCAGAGTCGGACACGACTGAGCTACTTCACTTCACTTTGTAACTTGTAATCCTTGGACTCTTTCCTCATCAGTGTAGCAACGTGATGTACCATCCTGAGATGCTCAGTTCAGTTCAGTTGCTCAGTCGTGTCCGACTCTTTGCCACCCATGGACTGCAGCACGCCAGGCCTCCCTATCCATCACCAACTCCTGGAGTTTACTCAAACCTAGGTCCATTTTACTCAAACCTAGGTCCATTGAGTCAGTGATGCCATCCAACCATCTCATCCTCTGTCATCCCCTTCTCCTCCCACCGTCAATCTTTCCTAGCTTCAGAGTCTTTTCAAATGAGTCAGCTCTTCGCATCAGGTGGCCAAAGTGTTGGAGTTTCACCTTCAGCATCAGTCCTTCCAATGAACACCCAGGACTGATCTCCTTTAGGATGGACTGGTTGGCTCTCCTTGCAGTCCAAGGGACTCTCAAGTCTTCTCCAGCACCACAGTTCAAAAGCATCACTTCTTTGGCACTCAGCTTTCTTTATAGTGCAACTCTCACATCCATACATGACCACTGGAGAAAACATAGCCGGAGATGCCGGTGACTACAATTTGGAGCTCAAATCCCCCACTGCACTAATGAATCAGGCCCTCTCATTCTAAGTCATGTTACTGTCCTGTTCCGCTTCTGTTGAAGATGCAGGTTGAAGGAAGTGATGCATGTGACTTACCCTTCCTCCTCAACACTGTATCAGATGGGTTTTCCAGGTAAAATTTTGAAGTGATAAGCTTTTGCTATAAACAGTACAGTACTTTTTGAAAGCATGTTCCTTGACATGGAATTCAAGGCTCCTTGGAGAAGAAATACAATGAAGCAGAGGAGTAACTGAGTGCCGTGCGCAAACTCCCATTGATGGAGGGAGGTCAAATGTCCAGGAGAAATGTCCACGCCCGCTGGACCCAGAAAGGTGACCCAAAGGGCCTTCTGCAGAGGTTGGCGAAGCGTCAGCTGACTGAGATTTCCAACTGCTGGTTTCCCAGAAGGAAGACTTGGGTGGACCCTCAGATGCTACATTCAAGACACTTGGACTTTCCAGGGAGCTTAATTTTCAACTGACAGCCATGCTGACCTAATGCACGATAGACTTAGATGATTGCACTCCGTGTTTCCATATGGTTCCCCTTATTACACCTGTCCACTTACCTTCAAGTGCGCTATCCTTACCCTCTCTGTTTTTTTTTTTTCTTTTTCCATTTCTTTCAAAATTCATCTTCTCTTTCTCTCCTCGGTGAAGAAACATGATCTCAAACATTGCCTGAAAGCTGAGTCTACCTGATACAGCTCCATAGGTGTTTGCGTCTTTTAGAAAAAGAACTGGGGTGCAGGGAGGTGATTATATACAGACACGCGGACTGTCTCTGATTCTGCAGATTGTTTAGAACTACCCGTAAAGAGGGCTTCGTGAGTGATTCAGTGGGGAAGAATCTGTCTGCCCATGCAGAGGACACAGGTTTGATCCCTGGTCCGGGAAGATCCTACATGGCGAGCAGTAACGAAGGCCCTGTACCACAATGACTGAGACTGTGCTCTAGACGCTGGGAGTTGCAACTACGGAGGCCTGTGCTCAGAAATACGAGTAACAACAGCCCACACACCCAACTGGAGAGAAGCCCCCGTTCGCTGTAGCTAGAAAAGCCTTCACACAGCATCTAAGACCCTGCACAGCCAAAAATAAAGCAGTACATATTTTAAGAGCCTCTCCTAACTTACTTTTTCAGAAGAGGCAAGAAAATCCTTAGCTGGACCTAGGCGTTCAGCCTTATGGGAATCTTCACCTGGGGAAAGTCAGTAATAAATACAGTGAAATATGGCTTGCACAGACTCTACCTTTCAAGGCAATAATTAAGAGGAAAGGATGAGCCACTGAGTTCAAGAATAAGGGTGATAAACGTGGGACCCTCGAGGAAGAGATCTTCAGGCAGGTGAAATCTGAATTCTGTGGGCCTAATGAGTTTGGCAACTGCTGCCAGAATACTGAGGATACGCTTTAAGAATTCAAGAATAAGGGTAATAAACATGGGACCCTCTTGAAGAGATCTTCAGGTGGGTGAAATTTGAATTCTGTGGGCCTCATGAGTTTGGCAACTGGTGCCAGAATACTGAGGATACGCTTTAAGAATGTCCACATGGACAGGACACTGTCCTTCTCAGCATGACTATTAATGGAAAACATCACGCCCATCTTCCATCTTTACTTGGCTGTAACAAAAGCTCTATATCTTTTCTCGACTGCAATTATTAGTAAAGGCTACCCCTCCCCCTGCCCCACCTGAAGGGGAAAGTCTTTAAAAGAGAACTCTAGGGGAACATGTCATGTGGCATTTGGAAGACACCAAGATTGAGGGCTTGACCCCCATGTGGCACGATCTCTCGTACAAAGACCGAACTCTGTTCTTGAAGAGTTGCAGGAGACTCCCGAGAGTGCCTTGGGCAGCAAGGAGATACAATCAGTCCATCCTAAAGGAAATCAACCCTGAATATTTATTGGAAGGGCTGAGGCTGAAGCAAAAGCTCAAGTACTGTGGCCCCTTGATGCAAACAGCCAACTCATCGGAAAACACCCTGAAGACAGAGGCAGAAGGAGAAGGGGGCAACAGAAGACGGGATGGTTGGATGGCATCACTGACTCGATGGACATGACTTTGAGCAAGCTCCGAGAGTTGCTGATGGGCACGGAAGCCTGGTGTGCTGCAGTCTGTAGGGTCGCAAAGAGTCGGACGCGACGCGGAATGGCAACAAATCAAGACTGTCTCATTAATGTTTCTGGGGCACTTTTGAAACGTTTATGTAAAGAGGTCACATCTGTTGGTCTTGACGTGACCCAGTGCATTCCCTCTTAGCTGTAAGCAGTAAGCAAGCAGAGTTACTATGATCCACATTGTTCAGAAAACGCCTAAGAACTCCAGAAAGATGAAGGACATGGGGAAAAGTGAATCGTTACATTACTGAAATTCCATCACTACGCTCAGATGAGCCAAAGGAGTGCTTTAAAGGCACACATTCTGATTGCATCTCATTTGGGCACTGTGTTCTCTCCCACTCAGCCTTCTAATTGAGGGCGACAAATACCATCAAAACTTTCCACTTCTGTAGTACTAAGCATCGGAAACCTGGTGAAGTTCATTAAGTTGTAATGATGTCATAAACTGTTAGATGAGCCAACTGAAATAATGCTTCTTGAGTTAATCCTCAGAATGGGAAATACTTTAAATGTTTCTTTGAAAGTGGACCAATACAATATATTAAGATAATTATATAAAGAGAATTCTATTACAAAGGAAACAAATTTAATCAGGTCAAGTAAATGCTAAAAGAAAGCATTCAACAAACGTTCAAACTAAGCTACTCTTGACTGTTTAAGTCTGGAATCTAAAATAAGCAAAATAATTCGAAAATGGGAAAGTTGCTTTTTAAAAATCATTTTGCTATACCTAAGGCAAGTTGAAGAATAAAACTTCTTAAACATATACCAACTTTATATTCTTTGGGCTTCCTTGCTCGCTCAGACAGTAAAGAGTCTGCCTGCAGTGCAGGAGACCCGGATTTGATCCCTGGGTTGGGAAGATCCCCTGGAGGAGGGCATGGAGACCCACTCCAGTATTCTTGCCTGGAGAATCCCAGGGACAGAGGAGGAGCCTGGTGGGATACAGTCCATAGGGTTGCAATATAATGTCACTTTGCAAAATTAAAGAACCATAGACACTTGTTATTCTACTTTTATTAACGATCTAATGTTTATTAATTACTTTTCATTAGAGTATAATGGCTCTATAGTATTTCGTTAGTTTTTGCTGAATGACAAAGTGAACCAGCTCTATGTACACATATATCGCCTCTGTCTTGGGTCCCCTCCCACCACCTCCATTCCACCCCTCCAGATCATGGAAAGGACTCCTAGTAGGGAAGTGGCTCGGTCGTGGACTGTAGCCCGCCAGGCTCCTCCAATCATAGGATTTTCCAAGCAAGAATACTGAAATGGGTTGCCATTTCCTTCTCTAGGGGATCTTCCCGACCCAGGGATTGAACCCAGGTCTCCCGCATTGCAGGCAGACTCTTACTGTCTGAGCCACCAGGGAAAGACTCTTTCGGAATTTCTGAAAGGACCAGAGTTTCTCAACAGCCAGTTTTAACATACACGCTCATTTCCTTATTAATTTTCTTTTTAATTTCGTTTCCAGATATGTTACTGAATAGCCCATTTTAACACAAGATCATTTATTTTTAATTAAAATTTCAAAACATGATAGCCTGTTTTAACACATTCTTATAGACCTATGGGGGTATGGTCTTTTGAACGATATCACACAGGACCAGGTGCTCTCTGCATGTTTAATAAGTACACACTGAACCCATGACTGAATACCTTCCTTCAATATAAAGAACCAAGCAAGGAGTGGCAACGTCTGAACTCAGCATTGCCTTTACCACCAGTTCAGTTCAGTCGCTCAGTCGTGTCCAGCTCTTTGCAACCCCATGGACTGCAGCACGCCAGGCCTCCCTGTCCATCACCAACTCCCAGAGCTTGCTCAAACTCATGTCCATCGAGTCAGTGATGCCATCCAACCATCTTATCCTTGGTCGTTCCCTTCTCCTTCAGACCCTCCCTTCACCAGACAGTTCCTTAAGAGGGTTCCAACAGAGGAACGTTTAAAGCCGTGAAAATCCACTCGAAAATAAAAATGCTATACTGCCGCAGCGTGCGTCTCTCCCAGGAAGAACACCTGAATTATTTGAGCACCCCAGTGAATTTACAAAGGGACTCATCCTTAACTCCAAGACAGTTCATAAAGCGCAAAATCCAGATGATCCCAACGTATCTGATGGGAACAGACGTGGCTGGGATCGTCAGAAACACACGTGAGATGGAGAAAATAAAGAGGAAGAGTTCTCAAGTCACAGGATCGATCCAAAAGAGTCTACGGGACGCCACTTTCCTGCTGAGGACTTGACGGCCCAGGGAGCTGACACGTGTGAGGAGCTCTCAGGACAAAAGATGGTCTCATGAGAAATGCAGGACTGGACGACTCATCTCCTAGCCTGCCTGCCAGTGCCCCCCAACCCCCGCCTCCAAATGCTCATCAGGCTCCCCAGTGCTCACTCAGCCACGAGGCACAGCTTCTACCTGAGCCCATGTCTGTCTCCTCCTCACTCGACCTTCTGCTGTGGCCCCACCAGCCTCTTCTCTTGTGCTCACAAACAGAAGCCTTCTTCTCTTCATCCCCAGATACGCTCTGCATAAGCAGAGCAGGCATCCCAGGGATGAAGGTAGCCATCACATTCTGGCGCCCCAGACTGTCACAGGACCAAGCCCTACAAGGTAAAGTTTGTCATGCACAGGAAAGGTCAAGTTGTTGATCAGTCACTCAGTCCTGTCCAACTCTCTGCGACCCCATGGACTGCAGCACGCCAGGCCTCCCTGTCCATCACCAGCTCCCGGAGCTTACTCCAACTCATGTCCATTGAGTCAGTGATGCATCTTAGCCTTCCTCGCACACAGTGGGGCTCCCGCAAGAACCAGCCATTTATGAGGTACACCTTCTTGGGACAGCCCTCATTCTCCAGGCACTTAAGCAAATTCCCCAGGGTGTGCCTGAAGTTCAAAGCTCAGGGCTCCTCACCCACCATGAACCCTCTCAGAGCCCTGGAAGAAGTGCACATACAAAATTTACAAAACTAACAAACCTTCATTCATTTTTCTTAACGATATAAGGAGATCAAACCAGCCAATCTTAAATGAAATCAACCCTGAATGTTCATTGGAAGGACTGATGTTGAAGCTGAAACTCCAATACTATGGCCACCTCATGGGAAGAGCTGACTCATTTGCAAAGACCCTGATGCTGGGAAAGACTGAAGGTGGGAGGAGAAGGGGACGACAGAGGATGAGATGGTTGGATGGCATCACCGACTCGATGGACATGAATCTGAGTAAACGCTGGGAGTTGGTGATGGACAGGGAGGCCTGGTGTGCTGCAGTCCATGGGGCCGCAAAGAGCTGGACACGACTGAGCCACTGAACAACAAGAAACTGCAGGATGGCTTCTGTTTCACACAGCTCCATCACATGACGGGGACAGGCTTTATTTCTGGCAAAGGGTCGGTCGGCATCAAGTTTGATCTGCCACCCACAACAGCTGCCAGGGTATTCCGCCACAGTCCAAGCATGGAGACACGCAACCGCGTCTTCCAGAGGACGGAGGTCTCCAGGGTCTGTCCTGGGTGTGAAACTCTTCCCTCTGTCCACTTCGGCCCTATCCATGAGCCCTTTATAAAAACACCCTCAAGGTCTCCTGAACGATCAGAAAGAGACACGCGAGAATCAGAGGGTGTCAGACCACGTTTTACTTGTAAAGACAGAACAACGTTGTCAGAATGGAGAGGCAACCAGAAGATGGGGTAAATAGGACAACTGTGTGTGTGTGTGTGTGTGTGTGAGAGAGAGAGAGAGAGAGAGAGAGAAAGAGAGAGTCGCTCAGTCTTCTCCGACTCTTTGCAACCCCATAGACTGTAGCCTGCCAGGCTCATCTGTCCACAGGATTCTCCAGGCGAGAACACTGGAGTGGGTTGCCATGCCCTCCTCTAAGGATCTACCTGACCCAGGAATCAAACTGCGGTCTCTGGCATTGAGGGCAGATTCTTTACCATCTGAACAGGGTAAAGGGAAGCCAACTGCACCATTACAAAAAAAAAAAAAAAAGAAGAAAGAAAAGACACAGCCAACAAGAGCGGCTGGAAGACATACTCCTATGGGACACAGTCTGATGATGGTAACTGGTACCTTCAGAAGTCTGTCCTTTTAAGCACAGGGCCAAGTCCAAGGAGAGGTACAGACAGGCGGGGGGTGAGGGGGGATGCAATTTGTAATCCCAGAGGGAGGACTGCGTGGAAACTCTGTGAAAAGGAGTCAAGGCTTAACAGCACTAGTTTATCAATGGAAGACATTTCAAAGCCCTAAAAGGAAAATCGCTAATGACCATTGCTAATGAATCATTCCACAGATTCTCATGCAAATGTCCCCGGGGTGGCTTTGATCCACACTGACACCTGAAAGAAAGCGCCCAGCCTCTGCACACTGGACAGATGACTGGGAAGGAATGGCTCGGCCAGGACACAGAGCCCCGCGCTGCCTACCCTGGGAACGCCGGGGCGGCTGGCGCCGGGTGGCTGGGCACGGGGGTCCTTCCCAGCCCACCCGAGGGACTCGGAGATGCTCAGAGGTGGCCCGACCACCTCTCAAACCGCAAAACACGTAGCCTGCTCAAAAGCAGACGGCCTTCTCACGCCCTCTGTCTTCGAAGCAATGCAAATCACTTCCCAGGACCCTCCAGTAGTACTCTCGCCATGAAAAGGACCCCAGAATACATTAACTCCTGGAACTGGGGGGAGAAAACGTGAAGTAAAATTCACCAGAGAGTGGCGAAGTGATACGACTCCAGGGTGAAGAGAAGATTACTCGGCAGGAATCAGAGAGAAATCCTTTTCCAGGACCACATTCTCAGCTGATAGGTGGCCAAGAGGCCTGAAATTTATCATTTTTTTTTTTTTCAGATTTTTTAGAACAAGAGTGTGTCTGAGGGAGGGGCTGCTGATTTGTGAACTACGCCAAGTGCGTGCTCTAAAAACCATTTAAAACTATATTAAATCAAGAAACAATTTCCCCAGCCGAGATTTCTGCACTGGCTTCCCACAAGGTCACCCAATAAAACACTTCAGAGTGGAGAACGGCGCAGAGAGAAAGGACTCAGATGGCTGTGCTCTTATCTACGTGAAATAAACTCCTGTCAAACCAGTGGTTCAGCTGGAACTGCATTTCCTGTCCTAAAGGTTCCATCATAATTAGTGAGGCAAGGGATTGGGGGTCGGGGCCAGGCTGAAACATGCAGACAGACACGGTGGACAGTAGCCACAGACAATGGGAATGGGCCACCAGCAGTGGCCTGGGGGTACATCAGAGCCTCAGGCTTTCTTTTTAGCAGTGATTTTCAATGATACACATATTCATAAAAAATAGAAAAATGACCTACATTGGATGCCAATGAGAAGAAACAAGAGGAAATGAATCATGAAGAAGGCTGAGAGCCAAAGAATTGATGCTTTTGAACTGTGGTGTTGGAGAAGACTCTTGAGAGTCCCTTGGACTGCAAGGAGATCCAACCAGTCCATCCTAAAGGAGATCAGCCCTGGGATTTCTTTGAAAGGAATGATGCTAAAGCTGAAACTCCAGTACCTTGGGCCACCTGATGCGAAGAGCTGACTCGTTGGAAAAGATCCTGATGCTGGGAGAAACAGAAGGGGATTACAGAAGATGAGATGGCTGGATGGCATCACCGACTCAGTGGATGTGAGTTTGAGCAAACTCCAGGAGTTGGTGATGGACAGGGAGGCCTGGCGTGCTGCCGTCCATGCAGAGGCAAGGAGTCAGACACGACTGAGCGACTGAACTGAACTGATACCAAATTACACCCTGTGGAGGTCTTAACACAAATACTGGTCTCAGCTTTTGACCGGTCAGCAGGAAAAGGAGACCCTGATCAGTCCATACAATTCGAGAACTCAGAGGTCACAAGTAAGAAGTAGGCTGCGGGAACAATTGCTCTCAACACAGATACTAAAAACAACGTCCCGATCCCGTCCACGAGGAGCCCCTTCTGGTGAGGGGGCTTACACCACAGTATCCTGGGAGGGCTTCCCTGGCGGCTCAGTGGTAAAGAATGTGCCTGCCAATGCAGGAGGCATGGGATCGACGCCCCTGGTCAGAAAGATCCCCTGGAGAAGGGCATGGTTACCCACTCCAGTATTCTTGCCTAGAGGATCCCACGGACAGAGGAGCCTGACGGGCTACAGTCCACGGGGTCACAAAGAGTCAGACAGGACTGAGAGAAAAGTGTTTAACCAGGGACCTTTTGCTAAATAAACACTCCCTTCCCCAAACTCCGTCTCCCCCAGACGTGCCTTCGGTGTTCTCCCTTGCTCTCCTCGCCAACCGGCATAATTTAGATTTGCTTCTTGCCTGTCTTGTTTCTCCTCCACCCTCGATGGTCCTCCATGAGGACGTGGAATAGTGTGCACACTTTCATCCTGGAATCACCAGAGTCCCACACAGTCTCGGGCACACAGTAGGCACTCAACACTCTTTCAATGCCAGAGTGAGGAGTGAACGGATATGGGGCCATCTCTTTGTTCTCCAGCTGAACTGGTGAGTGCCAAGCAGGGTGCCAGGTGCTGGGTGATTCAATGGGCACCAAAATAGACATGGCTCAGCTTCCAAGGGGACTTCTCAGCTGGCTCCCTGGGCACTGGCCTCAGTGGCATGAAATTCAAGGCTTCGCATTTCAGCTTTGGCCTCAGATGGTCTCTGGTCTCACTTTCGAGGCCAAACCATCCAGGCCCAGGGCCAGAGCTGACACCTCTTTTGCCAGCCGTGTGCCCTTGAAACTGACCTTGTGTGTTTCCCCTCATTCATCTGCATCGAGGGAGTCAGAGGTTCCTGGTACAGGATGCCAGTATTGGCATTTAGATATTTATAAGCGACATTCAATAAAATGGAATACAACCACCACCACCCCAAAGAAACCTGTCCTTGTCTAGCAGGAAATATCAATGTAATCCCCATAAAAGAAAGAACAGCTGTGGTCCCGGTGAAGGTCGGTCTCTACTCCGTCTGCCCAACAGCAACAACATATATTTCTGACCTTTTGCTACAAATTCACCATGATGAGGACCAAAAAAAAAAAAAAGTCCATGTTTGATGCTTTCAAACTGCGGTGCTGGAGAAGACTCTTGAGAGTCCCTTGGACTGCAAGGAGATCCAACCGTTCCATCCTAAAGAAGATCAGTCCTGAATATTCATTGGAAGGACGGACGCTGAAGCTAAACCTCCAATACTCTGGCCACCTGATGTGAAGAGCTGACTCATCGGAAAAGACCCTGATGCTGAGAAAGATTGAAGGTGGGAGGAGAAGGGGACGACAGAGGATCAGATGGCTGGATGGCATCACCGACTCAATGGACGTGAGTTTAAGCAAGCTCCGAGAGATGGTGAAACTCAGGAAGAGAGTTGTGCTGCAGTCCATGGAGTCACAAAGAGTCAAACACAACTGAGCAACTGAAGCACAACAACAAAATATATGTCTGATCTTTTGCTACAGATTTACTATGATGACAAAAAGTCCATGTTGAGCAAACAGACAGGAGTTGCTATTCTTGATTCTTGCTTTTTATCTCCATTTAATCCACCAAGTGGCTCAGATAGTAAAGAGCCTGCCTGCAGTGAGGGAGACCCAGGTTCAATCCCTGGCCTGGGAAGATCCCCTAGAGAAGGAACTGGCAACCCACTCCAGTATTCTTGCCTGGAAAATCCCCCAGATGAAGGAGCCTGGCGGGGCTACAGTCCATGGGGTCGCAAAGAGTCAGATACAACTAAGTGACTTCACTAATCCACCAAGTACAGGAATTGTCAGCAGATTTTTAAAGAACTGAACACCAGAAAGTTTTTAACGTCTGTCCAGGAGCAGAACTTAGCCCAGGGCCTGAGCCCATCTGTGTCCCGTGACCACAGAGCTCACTACACGGGGCTGGCGTGACTCGTCTCCTTGCTGATTCCTCCCCTAGAATCCTCAATGAGCTCCTTAAAGCAGGGGCTGGCGTGGTCATTCAGGGCTTGGCAACGTCAGGCCAAACTAGCCTGACACCTGTTTCTCTACAATCCACGATCTAACTGCAGTTTGTTTTTCTTAAATAATGTTTTTAATTTATTTTTATTCTGGGCTGCGCTGGGTCTTCACGACTGCGTGGGCCTTTGTCTAGCTATGGCACGTGGGCATCTCATTGTGGTGGCTCTCTCTTGCAGCGGAGCCTGGGTTTCAGGGCACAGGGCCTCAGCAGTTGTGATGGAAGGGCTTTTAGCTGCTCCTCGGCATGTGGGATCCTTCCGGATCAGGGATCCAACCTGTGCCTCCTGCAGTGGCAGGCAGATTCTTTACCACTTAGGGCCACCATGATTTAAAAAAAATTTTTTTTTTAGTTTATTTATTTTAATTGGAGGCTAATGACTTTACAGTATTGTAGTGGTTTTTGCCATACGTTGACCTGAATCAGCCACGGGTGTATGTGGCTGCAGGGATGTCCCCGGTGGTCCAGTGGTTATGAATCCACCTTCCATGTAAGCCAGAAAGAGAAAAACCATCATATATTAACGCATATGTATGGAGTCCACAATGATGGTACTGATGAACCTATTTGCATGGCAGCAACAGAGATGCAGACATAGAGAATGGACACAGGACGGGAAGGGAAGGGTGGGTCAAGTTGACAAAGTAGCATTGAAACATATACGCTACCATAGGTGGAATACGGCAGTACAGTTCAGTTCCATCGCTCAGTCATGTCCGACTCTTTGCGACCCCATGAACCGCAGCACACCAGGCCTCCCTGTCCATCACCAACTCCCGGAGTTCACTCAAACTCACATCCATTGAGTTGGTGATGCCATCCAGCCATCTCATCCTCTGTCGTCCCCTTCTCCTCCTGCCCCCAATCCCTCCCAGCATCGGAGTCTTCTCCAATGAGTCACCTCTTTGCATCAGGTGGCCAAAGTACTGGAGTTTCAGCTACAACATCAGTCCTTCCAATGAACACCCAGGACTGATTTCCTTTAGGGTGGACTGGCTGGATCTCCTTATAGGCAGTGGGAATTTGCTGTGTGACTCAGGGAGCTCTAACCTGGTGCTCTGTGACAACCCAGAAAGGTGGCCTGGGGTGGGAGGTGGTGAGGAGTCTCGAGAGAGAAGACGTACGTCTACCTATGGCTGATTCACGCTGACGTACGGCAGAAACCGACACGATACTGTAAGGCAATTATCATCCAATCAACAATCAATAATTTTTTTAAAAAAAAAGGACAACATGAAGATGGAGGGTACATGGACTCCATCCCTGGGTGGGGAAGTAAGATCCCACACGCCATGAGGAAGTCCGCACAGGGCAGCTACTGACTCCAGCGCCCGCAACTAGAGAAGTGTGCACCCTGAACTAAGATCTGATGCAATGATGCAAATTAATTTTAAAAGTAAGTGTAATCTTAAAATTAATTAATTTTATGTACATATTAATTTATAGTTATATAAATATATATTTATATGTGAGTAAGTGAAGTCGGTTAGTCATGTCTGACTCTTTGCGACCCCGTGGACTGTAGCCTACCAGGCTTCTCCATCCATGGGATTTTCCAGGCAAGAATAGTGGAGTGGGTTGCCATTTCCTTCTGCAGGGGATCTTCCCGATGCAGGGATTGAACCTGGGTCTCCCGCATTGTAGGAAGACGCTTTACTGTCTGAACCACCAGGGAAATCGATATTATAATATACACACTATATTAATATATAATGTAATACATAATATATTTTATATATTTTATTTCATATAATTAAATTTATTTCATTTTAAAAATTAATTTTAAAAGAAAGATAATTTACTAAATAAATTAAGGTACATAATAGATTAATATACAACATAATACATAATATATAATATGAATATATATGTGAAATAATATATTTCATATAATTAAATTGATTTCATTTTTAAATTAATTTTAAAAAGAAAGTTAATTTACAAAACTAATTAATTTTAAAAACTAACTTAAAACAAATTACTTAAATTTCAGGAATTTCATTAATAATTAGATTTAATACATAAATTAAAAAGAAATTAATTCAAGAAACAAGCTAATTTTTAAATAAATAAAATGGTTGAAAGAGATAGCGTGAAGAACTAGAGTTTCACAGTATCTGACAATTACGTGGAAATCTAACGTCAATGTCCAGAACCCAGGTGGGACTGTCACACAAGCCACACAGTGCCCACTGCCCACAGCTGATTCCAGGTGGGCAGGACTGAGTAGGTGCAACAGGGCATTCGGCCCCACAAAGCCCCAAACCCCTGTTCTCTGGCCGTTTAGAGAAAAACGTGTCAAGCCCTGCCCTAGTTCATCACTTCTCTCCATGCAACAGCAAGAACCTGGGACACGACCAGTCGTCCTCAAATCTGTATCAAATTCACACGGCCAGTTGTCCTTTGTCAAATCTGTATCAAATTCACACCAGCAGTCGTCCTCAAATCTGTATCAAATTCACACTGGCAGTCGTCCTCAAATCTGTATCAAATTCACATGGGCAGTCGTCCTCAAATCTGTATCAAATCCACATGTGCAGAACTCTCACCTCTGGAAACAATCTGAGACCTCAGAATCGTTTTCTTTTATCGCACAGCGTTAGTCACTCAGTCGTGTCTGACTCTTTGAGACCCACCAGGCTCCTCTGTCCCTGGGATTCTCCAGACAAGAATACTGGAGTGGGTGGCCATTCCCTCCTCCAGGGGATCTTCCCAACCCAGGGATTGAACGCAGGTCTCTTGCACTGCAGGCAGATTCTTTACCATCTGAGCCACCAGGGAAGCCCCCCTTTCAACAGCATCAACACAGCAGTGCCCTAGCGGGTACAGAGCAAGCTGATCACCTGTAGGAACTTCCCCGGCCAGGAGAAAGGCGAGAAAGTGGTGTTAATCTTTGGGCATCATTTGGCCCAGTCCTGCAACATCAGTGGAGTTGGCATAACTGGGAGGGAGGTTCCCTCAGTTTCGCAGAACCTGAGAATTGATACTCAAGCCCACGATCACGGACACCAATACGTCGTCCCTCCCCCAACACGGTCCTTCCCCCCAAGAGCAGCACATGTGATGAAGGGAACAGAAGTAAGGAATCCAGGTACTCAAAGAGGCCTGCAGGACGCAGGTCTACAGCACCTAACCCACGCCCTCCATATTCCCAGCACCTTCGTAAGACCTCTTATTGCATTTCTGCAATTGCCTCCAATGGGAAGAACCACCCCCACCCCTTATACAATAGCAGGGTTTCCCTGGTGACTTGCCCACCAATGCAGGAGACATGGGTTTCATCCCCAATTCAGGAAAGTCTCCTGGAGGAGGAAACGGCAACCCACCCTAGAATTCTTGCCTGCAGAATCCCAAGGACAGAGGAGCCTGGCAGGCTAAGGTCCATGCGGCCGCAAAGGACTCAGACACGACCGAGTGCCTAAATGACAACAAGCAAGGAGGCTCCTAGAGCAAGGAGGCTCCTGCCACCAGGACACTCTGGACCCAGCAGTGCTGGTGAAGAACACAGGCTTGAGGGGGTAAGAAAGCCCCGCCGGGAAACGCCGTGTGAACCCGGCAACTTACATAGCGGTTCCCTGCTGCGGTTTTCTGATTAATACCATGGGGGCAAAAAGACTCCTCCTGGTCCCGCCCACTGCTACGCAAGGCACCCACCTTTCTCGGTCACCCTAGTGAATGGCCTAGCCGCACCCTGTTCGCCTAGCTCAGCCCTGGGAACTCTGCATCCCCTGGACCCTGGTCCACAGTTTGAAAGCATCAGTTCTGTGGCGCTCAGCTTTCTTTAGGGTCCGGCTCGCACACCTGTTAGAGAGGAGGAGTGTAAGAATCTAGGAATTCGGGAGTGCGTGCACCAGTGTCTGTGACATGCTGAGCACCTTGAGAGAGAATGCTGTACATTCTGCAGTGGCCAGGAGCAAACAGCAGATGAGCTGGATTAGTACTGAATGAAACCATGGCGTCTCTCCAGGACGTGGAGATTGGCATCGCTTGTGAGAAGTGCCCTTCAAGCTGGTATTTCCTCCCAGCCTCCAGACATCTTGATAACTGGAAAATTCGACCTTCAGGGGCTCTGTTCAACCTTAGGAGCCCTGGGATCGTGGACAGGGATCCTACCCAACAGCTGACACCATCACTGCATGCCGGCAATCCGTTTTTCGCTACCCACCCCAGACAAACACGCCAACTGCTCACCAGAGGAGCAGACTGGGAGAAAATACATCTTGCTCCAGGACAACCAGGAGCGTGAAGAGAACTCAAACTCCAGCCGTCACCCACAGGTGCAGAACTGTGTAGAGACTCTGAACAGACACTCCGTCCATATTCTTCCACCAAGCCCTACCCCATCAGACGCTCTCATCGGTTGCTGACCCTTTCCCTCCAAACCCCAGGACGCATCTAGGAAAGTTCAAGTCTAAAATGAAGAGGAAGGTGAGTTTACACTTTGTTCGGAAGAGATTCAAGCCTTCCTGACGGCTTCCCTCATAGCTCAGTCGGTAAAGAATCTGCCTGCAAGGCAGGAGACCCAGGTTTGATCCCTGGGTTGGAGAGATCCCCTGGAGAAGGAAATGGCAACCCACTTCAGTATCTGTGCCTGAAGAATCCCATGGACAGAGGAGCCTGGCAGGTTACAGTCTATGGGGTTGCAAGGGTCGGACACGACTAAATAGCTGAGCACACGCAGTGGAGGGTATTTGATCCCACACACCAGCAGAGATGAGGGGAGCTTCTCTGGGGGCAGAGTGGGTGGAATTTAAAGAATTTTCGTTGCCAAAGACCACAAAGGTCCAATGGCTTTCTAGAAGGTTGTTCCTTAGGTCAGTCTGGGTCAGGAGAGCAAGACTGCAGCTGTGCGTGAGTGGATGGAAGCTCGGAGCATGGGCTTGTTGGGCCAGGTGTCCTGGGTTCGGATCCCATCTCCCCCACCTTCTACAGTCAGGGGAAAAAGAGTACCTTCTACTTGATAACACTGCGGTGGCATCTGGACAAGAGTTTCGACTTGCCAGGTGCTGGCAACTGCCAGGAACAGGGAGAGAAACGTGATCAGTGTGGGGAGGGGGAACTGGACCCCAGGCTGACTCAGCCTCTGGCCCTGCCCTTTGGGGTCACAGCCCTAACTGTCTGTGATGCCGAGTCCCCGCCCGCCTTCATGAACACAAAGGTGCTTGTTAAGTCACCAAGTTGATGGACACTCTCTCCATGCATTCAGAGTGCAACAGCCCAGGGGTCCTCCTGCTGCTGCTGCTGCTGCTAAGTCGCTTCAGTCGTGTCTGACTCTGTGCGACCCCATAGATGGCAGCCCACCAGGCTCTCCCATCCCTGGGATTCTCTAGGCAAGAATACTGGAGCGGGTTGCCATTTCCTTCTCCAATGCATCAAAGTGAAAGTGAAAGTGAAGTCGCTCAGTCGTGTCCAACTCTCAGCGACCCCATGGACTGCAGCCCACCAGGCTCCCCCGTCCATGGGATTTTCCAGGCAAGAGTACCAGAATGGGGTGCCATTGCCTTCTCCAACTGCAAACACCGTGCAGTCACGGAAAGCACAACTTCACGTCTCTCGTCCCACACTCTCCTGAGCCGGAGACCTCAGACATCTCAGCCTATGAGCTCAGTCTGTCACGTCCAAAAGGGAGTTTCCACGTGGTCCAGCCCTCCTCGCCCAACAAGGAAGAGCATGTACGGATGTGAGGGCTGGACCATAAAGGAGGCTGAGTGCCAAAGAATTGATGCTTTCCAACTGCGGTGCTGGAGAAGACTCCTTGAGAGTCCCCTGGACTGCAAGGAGATCCAACCAGTCCATCCTAAAGGAGACCAGTCCTGAATGTTCATTGGAAGGACTGATACTGATGCTGAAGCTCTAGTACTTTGGCCTCCTGATGAGAAGAACTGATTCACTGGAAAAGATCCTGATGCTGGGAAAGATGGAAGGCAGGAGGAGAAGGGGATGACAGAGGATAAGATGGTTGGACGGCATCACTGACTCAATGGACGTGAGTTTGAGCAAGCTCCGGAAGACAGTGAAGGGCAGGGAAGCCTGGCGTGCTGCAGTCCATGGGGTCGCAAAGAGTCAGACACGATTGAGTGACTGAACAATAACAACAATCAAGGTACCTGTTATGTGGGAGACACTCTCAATTCCAGAACACGGAGGTTAAATACCAGACTCTCACTAATATTTCCAATTTGAGGCACGTATACAAGGTCAAATAATCTACTTCAAGGAAAGATGTTTTCATCTCCATGAAGGAAAAGGGCTTAATTTAAATATTTAGCATTCAAAAAAAATATATATATATATATATAATATATATTTATTTTTTTTTCCCCAGAAAAGTGGGTCAAGGCATGAAGAGATCAGATAAAAGGCTATTTGTAGAAAGGTGCAAATTACATTTCCTCTCTGGTTGTTACTGAGGGACACAGTGCTAAATTAATCTTCTGAACAGTGATTTCCTGCTAATTTGTAAAGAGAGAAAAAAAGAGAATGTAGTTGTGAACCTTAATACGGGGCTGGGATATTACGTGTGCTCCTCTGATTTAGGAAAGACTTCTGCACACTTATGAAAACCAACCTTGCCTCAAGTAAAGCAACATGTACCCCTACTTGATATTATCATGGTACATATTATGTGTTTATATACTATGTGTGGTGAAGAATCCGCCCGCAATGCAGGAGATCCCCTGGAGGAGGGCATGGCAACCCACTCCAGTGTTCTTGCCTGGAGAATCCCAAGGACAGGGGAGCCTGGAGAGGGTTACAGTCCATTGGGTCGCCAAGAGTCGGACTTGACTGAGCGACTTCCCCATCACCAACTATGTTTGTATGAAAGGCCATTCAAAAAAAATCCAATGACAAATTAATTTCCTTGAATGGATTAAAATAATCACTTCTGCAGAGAATTCGCGCACGCGCGCACACACACACACACACACACACACACACACACACAGAGTCCTGTTTGCATCACATGGCTCCCCAGCCCTTCGAGAGAATTTAAATTTGGACCCACCCCATTGACAATGCCAAGGAGAGTTTGAAACCCTGCTTTATAAGAGGGAAATGCCAGGCAGGTAAACTGAGGGACGTATGTGGAAGCCACCTGCTGCCCTAACCTGTGCATAAAAAAATTTCAAATGCATCAGCCCAACTCCAGTGAATAGTGTGTTGAGGCTTGGCCAGAAGCAGTGGGAAGTGTCCCACGATGGCACAATACACTCCCTGACAAGTGACTGCAGGTCAGCTGCTCATCCATGCTGGGGTCTGGGGATGTCCTTGCTCCCAATGTGGGAGCCGAGCATTGCTAACAAGCCTGGCTGTAGCTGGGCACCGTGGCTTATCCCCTGGCACCCAGACGAGAACCAAGAGAGCTAGATGGCTTCGCCCTCAACTGGCCCATGACGGGGCCGACCAGCCTGTTAATTCATCAACTAGGCTCTTCAACCTGAACACCAGTCATATCCTGATTGTAATAGGAAAAAACTCCTCACTCAGAAGGTGGCTGGTCGCTCAGAGCAGGAGAGAACCATGGACCTTCCCAGTCTTCTTCCAGGAGGCAAAAAAAAAAAAAAAGGAGTGTGAACAGGGGGGTTTCCGAATTGCTTCAGGGGACATAAAAATAACGAAGACCTACTAAAATAATAAAGCCAGAGAAGTTACAGGTTCACCGAGGTAAAGTGACAAGTGAAAGTGTTAGTCGGTCAGTCGTGTCTGATTCTCTTGTGACCGCGTTGACTTTAGGCCACCAGGCTCCTCTGTCCATGGGACTCTCCAGGCAAGAATACTGGAGTGGGTTGCCGTTCCCTTCTCCAGGGGACTCTTTCTGATCCCGGGATCAAACCGGGGTCTCCTGTACTATAGGCGGATTCTTTATCATCTGAGCCACCAGGGAGGCCCACCTAGGTAAGCACACTGAAATCATTTGTTAGCTTACGACAACATCTGTTACCTTACCTTCAACATAAAAATAATGGGGCTTCCCTTGTGGTCCAATGCTTAAGAATATGCCTGCCAATGTAGGGGACACAGGTTTGATCCCTGGTCCGGGTGGATCCCACATCCTGCAGAGCAACTAAGCCCGTGTACCACGGCTACTGAAGCCCCGTCCTTCCAGAGCCTGTCTGCCACAACAAGAGAAGCCGCTGCAAATGAGAACCCCTTGCAATGCAACCGACATTAGCCCCTGCTTGCCGCAACTCGAGAAAGTCCCTGTGCAGCAAGGAAAGCCCAACACAGGCCAAAATAAAGTTAAAAAATTAAAACATGAAGGTGATGGAACCTGATTTTAAGACAAAACTCTTATCATCCATTCAGCTACGGGCATTAATTAGGTAAATGCTTACTTAATGCTTCCTGCACAACCACCCAGGGGGTTCAGTGGTAAAGCATCCACCTGCCCATGTTGGAGACTGGGGTTCGATCCCAGAGGATCCCATGGACAGAGGAGCCTGGTGGGCTACAGTCTATGGGGTCACAGGAAGTGACAACCCACTCTAGTATTCTTGCCTAGGAGAATCCCGTGGGCAGAGGAGCCTGGTGGGCTACAGTCCACGGGGTCAGAAAGGGTCGGACATGACTGAGCGACTAAGCACAGCACAACCACCTACCACCGTCTCATGTACTTTTAAAACTGGCGTGGAACACTCAACTTGGCTCTCTTCTGTGTTCCCTGACATCATAAGCAATGACGCTCCGTTGTTCTTTTTCAGAAACTGATAAGAGCTGTCATACCACATGACGGAGCTTCAGAAACGATGCCGGGGACGATGGAACTTGGCAGTTGTACGTGTTTCTCTTCACCACGATTACAGTCTTCACGGAAAGGGGAAGTCTCTGGCAGACAGAGCAGGGGAGGTTTTCCAAACGCTGTCCAAATCAGAAACCCCGGTTCATACAAAGAGAGCAGCCTGTAGACACGCCAGACGCTCCAGACCCAGGATGCCACGGGCACTGATGTCACCTTATAGGCGGGTCTCAGGCGCTCTGCTGAGGCACCCTTGACAACCCCTGTCTCCAGACCGCCCTCCTCTATGTCCGCATTTCAGGAGGGATAAGAAACGGACAGTGGGACTTCCCTAGTGGCGCAGTGCTGAACATTCCGCCTGCCAGTACAGGGGACATGCGTTTGATCCCTGGTCCCAGAGGATTCCACGTGCCCAGGGGCCCGCTGGGCCCATGAGACACACCTACTGAGCCCGTATTTCACAACAAGAGATGCTGGAGACCTGTGGTCCACCCCGACCAGGAAGCACAACCGCTGGACCACAACTGCAATGAGAACCCTGCACACCGCAGCTAGAGAAAGCTGGCGCGCAGCAGTGAAGATTCAGAGCAGCCAAAAGTAAAATAAATACAAATGTAAAAAAAATTAAAAAATAGAGAAACGGACAGTGAGTTCTGTTCCGCCTTGAAACGTTAGATAAAGCTAGCTCACATTTCAAAATGACCGTTGTGGGATCCTTATCTGGAATCGCCACAGAGATGATGACACTTAATCCATTTTCCAGGCTGAGTGTCATCAGTGTTTCAGTGAGATGGACAGACCAGAAGGGCAAACGCCCGGGGAACGTGAACAGCAGGGCAAACAGGGTGTGGAGGATGCTGGGTTGAACCTGACACCCCCAGGCAGGCAGGCCGGCCTCACAAGGAGCCACCCCAGTCCCCCTAACCCCCCCAACCCCCCCACCGGAACTAAGATCTGCCCTGCAAGGCTGCCTGTGGTCTCTCTCTGTCCAAGGTGTCAACCAGCCCATCACCAGGCTCCAAATGCCAGCAGTAAAGGAAACTTCACAGGCTCCCGGGAAGGGACCCATAAACAAAACGCAAGCACCTTTTGGCTTATTTCTTTACACGGAGAAACTCTTGGTCTCTATTTCTTTTCTTTCTTTTTTTTTTTTTTTTTTAACGTGGGAAGATTCTGCAAAGCCCCTTCACTTTTATGTGATCGAAAAGGGAGACACATTATCTCCAAACTGTTTGCAAAACCAAGAATGGATTTCTTCAGGGTCTCAACCAATGTATGTTTCAAATATATTACTCTTGTTAATTTCTTTTAGAAATGCTAAGAATGCCTACTTTGTTTTGTAGTTTATGTTAACATTTCTGTGATCCCGTTTAAGTCAGACTTATAAAATCAACAAGCCTCACAAATAAAAGCACAAATGTTACTGAGGGATGGGATCGCTGTATCTGAGTGTTCATTGAAACGACTGATGCTGAAGCTCCAATACTTTGGCCACCTAATGGGAAGAGCTGACTCACTGTAAAAGACCCTGATGCTGGGAAAGATTGAAGGCGGGAGGAGAAGGGGGTGATAGAGGATTAGATAATTAGATACCATCACCAACCCAGTGGACATGAGTTTGAGCAAACTCCAGGAGACAGAGAAGGATAGAGGAGCCTGGTATGCTGCAGTCCACAGGGTCGCAAAGAGTCAGACATGAGTTAGCGACTGAACAACAACAACTGCTTTATCTCCTTTCTGAGGTCTTAAAGACACAGATGCCTCAAATGACGAGCATAAAACTCTACGCATGAAGAGTTCCTAACAAAATGCATATGCCTCACTGATGTGAAATTCACCACTCACACGCAGAAATCCCTGAGTTGCCTCTAAAACGTGCGGGATCCCAGGAGCAATAGAGGAATTACAACAGGTAACCGTGGCATCCATACATGAGACCTCCTGATGTGGCCATCTCTGCCCCGTCTCCGCACAGTCAGCTCCACATATTCTAAAAGCAGGTTCTCACTTCCTCGGCCCTGTTTCGACTGCAGGGTCGTTCCTTCCAAAGACGATCTGAAAGGCGTACATGGGCCACAGAAGGCAGTCGAGAAACTGAGTCTCACACGCGTAGACTGCCATATACCCCATCCCAGAAAGGAACTTCTCGAAACCCACAAGCTATGAATTTGACGCCGCTCGACAAGAACAGAAACTGCCTTTCAAAAGCTGGCACCCCTCAATGGGCACAAAAGTTAGCAGAGCGAATCGCCCCGAGTATTCTGTAAACATAATATACTGCACATTTTCCCCAGGCATTGTTTTGAGGCCAAAACATGTGCTAATACATAAATACATAAACTGATCATATGCTCCCCGCAACTTTCAAACCACAGGAGAGAAAGATCTCCTCAAAGGAAAGGCATGGGAACCATTTCCCCAGAAATCTCCTCCTTGCTGGTACATTGAGAGACAATCCTTCCAGATGCCCAGTGAAGTCATAAGAAATGGAGACAGTGGCAGTCTCCAGATCTGAATGTGCTCCTAAACCAGCTCTGGGTCTCAACCTCTGGCAGAACGCAAGCATCAACATATGTAAATATAAGAAGCCTTTGTCTTTGGTCTCTAAAATCACACATTTTGACCTCAACAGTCCTGTTTGTTTAGAAGTGGTTAGGAGGAGTTTCCCCTTGGGTGTCCTAGCTTCTGTTACTTGCTGTTTTGACTGATTTTCATTTAACTCAAGTGGTAAACTAGCCACAGTTGACTATGGGGTTCCTTTATAACTGATTCAATAACATATACTTTGATCTCCTCTCCAGAGTCACTCACTGGGCTGAAATGGCATAAGTGTAACTCTGTGAAGACATTCACAGCTTCCCTGTTGAAGGAAACAAAGAAAGCATAAGAAAATTCACAACTTTCCCTTTGAGGGAAACAAAGAAATCTTAAGAAAATTCAGTTGAGTTCAGTCGCTCAGTCATGTCCGACTCTTTGTGACCCCATGAACCTCAGCACACCAACTCCTGGAGTTTACTCAAACTCATGTCCGTTGAGTCAGTGATGCCATCCAACCATCTCATCCTCTATCATCCCCTTCTCCTCCTGCCTTCAATCTTTCCCAGCACCAGGGTCTTTTCCAATGAGTCATCTCTTCACATCAGGTGGCCAAAGTATTGGAGTTTCAGCTTCAACATCAGTCCTTCCAATGAATATTCAGGATGGATTTCCATTAGGATGGACTGGTTGGATCTCCCTGCAGTTCAAGGGACTCTCAAGAGTCTTCTCCAACACCACAGTTCAAAAGCATTAATTCTTCTGTGCTCAGCTTTCTTTACAGTCCAACTCTCACATTCATACATTACTAAGAAAATTAGGTACATGCGTATGCTATCTTTATTTGCATAAGCTAAACTGGGGGAAAATGATCTTTCCAAAGATGAAAAATAAAATGATACTTTTGGGAATATGCTGCATCATTCATCGTTAAGTTCCACTGAAGCTGGGCTGGAAGGGAGGGATGTCTTCTCTTCTTATATTGAGATCGTACAGTAAAATATATATTTATGAAAACTTGATTTGTCAACTGAAGAAGATCCATAGCTGTCTTATGATTGTTCAATGAGGAGCAAAAGAACCGCATTGTCTTGATATCTTTCTTTTTTGTTTGTTTGGCTTTTTTTTTGATATCTTTCTTTCCCTTCCGAGATTGACCATGGAAAAGTGAGATGCAAAAACGACTTGGGATTTGACGAGCTGGCCTATTTCTGAACATCATACGCTGACTACTTCAGACTGCTTTCTCAAAGGCAGCGGCGGTGGTGACAATGTCGAGAGGGTGTCAGCTCTGAAACGGGGAGACCTGGGCTCCACCCCTGTGGTACGGGGGTGAGCCAACAGGTCTTCTATTGAAAATACATGAGCTCATTCACATATGAAGACGGTCAGAGGCTTCGCTTCACACTCTCGTTTTTATACATCGGTAAAATGCAAAGCTGACCTGTGCTGCTGCTGCTGCTGCTAAGTCGCTTCAGTCGTGTCCGACTCTGTGCGACCCCATAGATGGCAGCCCACCAGGCTCCGCCGTCCCTGGGATTCTCCAGGCAAGAACACTGGAGTGGGTTGCCATTTCCTTCTCCAATGCATGAAAGTGAAAAGTGAAAGTGAAGTCACTGAGTCGTGTCCAACTCTCAGCGACCCCATGGACTGCAGCCTACCAGGCTCCTCCGTCCACAGGATTTTCCAGGCAAGAGTACTGGGATCTGTGTTAGGCAACTGCAGAACTTCAATGAGACAGTTAATAGTGAAGTGACTGTCATCGTGGATTACACTTAACAAGGTTGAACATTACTAACATTACTTACAGTGTGACTTCAAGGAGGGTCGTCGTCTCCTGACACTTAAGAAGAGATCGTCTACAGAAAAGGAATCCAGGGACTTCCCTGGTGGTCCAACATAGGGGACACGGGTTTGATCCCTGGTCAAGGAAGGTCCCATATGCTGAGGGGCAACTAAGCCTGAGCTCCGCAACAGTGAGAAGCCCGTGGACCTTGGCAAGAGAGTAGCCCTGTGCTTGCTGCAACTAGAGAAAAGTCTGCTCAGCAACAAAGACCCAGCACAGCCAAAAATAAAGGTGTTTTTTTTTTTTAAGAAAAGAAAAGGAATATAGACTCTGCAGTACCTCATTCAGAGAAATCACCTTTAGAAGAATACCACTTCCCAGCTCTCGCCCAGAGTCACTATGAGTCATGTCTCCTCTCTCACCTTAGACAGGGCGGTCCGGCAGAACTGGGGGAAGTGGGGTGGGTTTGCGGGGGGGATGTTCTCCACTTCTCCAAACACACACGGCAGCCTCCAGCTGTGAGTGGTCACTGAGCCCCTGCAACAAGGCACGTGGGGACTCTTTCTACTTGAGTGCTACTGACATTTTGGGTCAAAGACTTCTCTGTTGGGGGGGCTGCCCTGCGCACTGCAGGGTGTTGAGGGCAGCACCCCTTCCCCGCCACAACTGGATCCCAGCACCACCTCCTTCTCCCAGTGGGGACGACCAAAGCTGTCCCTCCCTAGACACTGCCAGACGTCACCTGGGAAGCAAAACTATCTCCCTGTTGAGAACCATGGGGTTACTGGAACTGAACTTCTAACTGCATTCAACTTAAATAGCAAACCTTGAATATACATTGGAAGGACTGATGTTGAAGCTGAAATTCCAATACCCTGGGCACCTGGTGAGAAGAGCCGACTCACTGGAAAAGACCCTGATTCTGGGAAAGATTGAAGGCGGGAGGAGAAGGGGGCGACAGAGGATGAGATGGTTGGGGGCATCCCCGACTCAACGGACATGAGTTTGAGCAAACTCAGGGAGATGGTGACGGTCATGGAAGCCTGGCGTGCTGCCGTCCGTGGGGTCGCAAAGAGTCGGACACGACTGAGCTACTGAACCACTGCAACAAATGTGTTGAGCAGCTACATTTGGACAGCAACATCTTAAAACCCATGACATTATTATAAAAAGCTAGACTGACAGTCAACAAATATGATGGGAAGTTTAGGATTTTTTTTTCCCTCTGAAGGGGCTAAAGATTAAAAACAATAAAAACTTCCACTTTATTTGCATAATAATTGTTTTTTCTGCTGTCTTCAGCTCAGGGTACTGAGAGCAATGGCAACCCAGCAATGTGTGAAAAAGGTACAAGATTCACAACAAAAGAGGATCTTTAAAAAACCACCACAGGTTGTTTTGTTTTTTTAATCCCTACCTGCCACCCAGGGAGGGAATAATGAGATGAACAGAGATCCCACAGTAGCAGGGGCCTGAACCAAAGAGGGAGTTAAGAGCCGTGACCACCCCAAGCTGTTCCTGCTGGCTCTCACTCCCTTCTTCGTGAATAATCCCCCACCACCATACACACACACACACACACACACACACAGACACACACACACACAGACACACACACACACGGGACCAGGTGCGACTGCTTTGGGCAGTCTGACTGACCTGATCCAGCAAGCTGCACCGGCCCCCTCCAAGCCCACCGCAGTCACCCCACTTCCACTGCTGGACACTGAGCTGACGCCGGGGCCTTTCAAGTGGGGTTACAAGGGTTCATCCGACACATGGGAAGTTTAGAGACATGTATGCTTTCATTTGGGCAGAGAGGACAATCCCCCCGGGGACAGGAGATGACTGTGTCAGGTTGGAGAATCCCGGGAACAAGAGTCAGACACCCCCCCGCCTCCAGATTGAGTCCAAGTTCAAAGGCAGAAGCTCAGAGAGCAATCCGACTCACTGGAATGTCGAAGGCAACTGACCAGCAACAGCCCTGAAGGCTGAAATTGTCTCACGTCCCAGGCCTACATCCCAGGAAACACACGGGTACTGCTGGAAAGAAACAACACACAGTGTGGTGAAACACGCTAACATTTGATGATTTCCTCCGAAACACTCGGAGGGGACATCTACTCAACATTTCTGCTGCCAGCAACACCCAGTTAAAGTCCAAAGGAACACGGGCTGTAGAGACAAACAGTCCTGACATTCAGCCCACAGTCGGCCAGTTTCGGGGACCTCAGATAAGTCATGATTTTAGCCGAGGTCCAGCTTTCTGAACTGCAAAAGGAGAAAAATCATAGCCACTTCCTGAGGTTCCTGTAAAAACTGAGAAGAGTGTCTTGCAGAGTGTACCAAGCCATACATTTTTCCCATTTCACATGCCCTAACTGCCACTCTCCTTTCACCCAGAGTAGTTTTTTTGGGTGTTCTTGGTGCTGGAAGATACAGAAAAGAACAGAGTGCCCCACCCAGCAAGGCACTCACGGAGCCCCAGACGCTGTAAGCACAGTCTCCACACTCCAGGAGACAGGCACATAAACGCCGCTGGAGATGAAAGAGAGACTCGGGGGGAACACACCACTTACCGTCGGAGCAAGCCGGACGCCACGCCTCATATACTTTGGAGAGGAAATGCCCCCTAAGTGAAAAGCTACCAAAAGGGAGCAAAATAAACAACTCTCTTTAATTGTGAAACCAAAAAAAAAAAAAAAGAAAGAAAGAAAGTGGGAGTGGGGAGGGTGTCTTGGGAATCTGTGAGTTTCAAGAGCTCTTCCAATAGGAAAAATAGTTCAAAGCCCATTCATTCACACAAGTCCTTAGTCAACTCAAGAGTCCTAGACATTAAATGATGACACTGCTCCCAACAACTTCTGTTTAGACAATTCAGATTAGAGGGAAAAAAAAGAAAAATGAGGATCAACTCAGCAACAACTTGATTGTAAAAGGTGTGCATTCAGACACATAGAACAGACTCGTCATGACTGCTGAAGGGGCAGGGGTTGGGAGAGGGATGGAGAGGAAAGTCGGGGTTAGCAGATGTGAGCTTTGATTAATATACAGGATGGATAAACAAGCTCCCACTGTACAGCACAGAGAACGGTTTTCAACATCCTAAATAAACCAAAAGAATACTTTTAAAAAGCATGCATATGTATGTATGTATAACTGACCACCTTCCTGTGCAGCAGTAATTAGCACAACATTGTAAATCACCTAGATTTGGATTAAAAAAAAAAACTTTAATGGAAAAAAATTAAAAGATGAGCATTAGAGAGAGAGAAAGGAGTTGGACACAGAACGACCGCGTGATCTCATTCATATGAGGCTTGGAGAGGAGTCTTGTTCACGGGGTCAGTGGGTGGAAGGGTGGGTGTCAGGAGCTGCGGGGTAGAGAAACAGGGAGTCAGGAGCTTGGCGAGTGCAGAGTTTGGGTTTGGGACGATGGGAAGGTTCCGGAGATGAATGCTGGTGACGGCTGTACACCCGCGAGCGTGCGCTTCATGCCACAGGACTGTGCGCCTCAAGGTGATTTACCACGGTAACTTGCTAACGTTATGTGCCTTTTATCACAATCAAAAGAAAAGATGGGGACTTCCCTGGTGGCCCCGTGGTTAAGAACCCGCCTTCCAATGCAGTAGACATGGGTTCCTGGTTGGGGAACTAATATCCCATGTGCTGCAGGGCGGCTAAGCCAGGGCGTTCCAACAAAAGAGCCGCCTGCTGCAAGATCTCACGTGCTGCCACTGAGACCTCAGGAAGCCAGGGGGATAAATACGTAAATATTTTTTACAAAAGGAAAAGAGAAGATGAATAGCCCGGTTATGCAGCACTCCTAGCTATGAGGCAGCTGTGTATACACACATACAGACACAGGCTCACACACACACACACACACACACAGGGTCACACTTACACACACAGGCTTACAATTACACACACACAGGCAGATACACACACAGGTTCACACTTATACACACAGGTTCACACTTATACACATACAGGCAAACACAAAGGTTCACACTTAGGCACAGGTGCACATACACAGGTTCACACACACAAGCTCACACACACACAGGCTCACAATTACACACACACAGACACAGGCTCACACACATACACAGACTCACACTTACACATGCACAAGCTCACAATTACACACACACAGGCTCACACTTAGACATACACACACAGAGACACAGGCTCACTTACACACATACACATTTACAGACACAGGCTCATCCACACAGACACAGATTCACACACACACATACAGCTCACACACACAGACACAAGTTCACATTTACACACACAGAGGTTCACACACACAGACACAGGCTCACACTTACACACACAGGCTCATCCACACAGACACAGGCTCACACACACACATACAGGCTCAAACACACAGACACAGGGTCACAGGCACACACACAGGCTCACACTTACACACACATATAGACACAGGCTCACATATGGACACAGGCTCACACACACACATGCAGACATGGGCTAGCACCTACACACACACACACACAGACATAGACAAAGCCTCACACTTACATACACACAGATTCACGGTTACACACACAGACACAGGCTCACACTTACACACACACACACACACACACTTGGCACCTATGGTCCCCTTGGCATGGAGATGGGAGATGACAGCAGAGAAATCTCTCACTGCCTGTTAGGGCACACTGCACTCACAGGAAACAAACAGCCCTGAAAGCATGTCCTGGGACACCCATCTCTCCAGGGGGTGAACCGCAGAGCCGGTGCTGAGGGCAGAACGCCAGATGACTCCTCGCGGCAGATATGCTGCTGCAAGTGCCTCCCTGTCTCCTGCCGGGAGGGCTTTCCTGCTGGCTCAGTGGTAAAGAACACCCCTGCAATGCAGGGGACCTAGGGTTTGATCCCTGGGTTGCAAAGATCCCCTGGAGAAGGCAATGGCAGAATCCAATGGACAGAGGAGCCTGGGGGGCTACAGTCCAGGGGGCCACAGAGAGTCAGACATGACTGAGCGAGTTTCACTTTCACTGTCTTTCACTTCAGGTTAGTTAAGGGCTTCCCTGATGGCTCAGATGGTAAAGAATCTGCCTATAGTGCAGGAGACCCAAGTTCAAGTCTTGGGTCAGGAAGATCCCCGGTAGGAGGCAATGGCAACCCATTCCAGTGTTCTCGCCTGGAGAATCCCATGGACAGAGGAGCCTGGCGGGCTACAGTCCATGGGGCCACATGACTGAACATGAGCACTTCTGCCCACTGCCTGTGTCCTGAGGGTTGAACATGACCCATTTGTCTTGTGATCACATCAAACAAGTGTTTTTGCTTGATGAGCGAGCAGCTGACCACAAGAAAAACATTGTTAAAATTCCTATTTTAGGCAAGTATCTCCTTCTCTAATGATAGTAGAAGTTCTTGGAACTCAGCGTGTCTGGGTTACTTTCAGTTTGTGGAGAAATATAGTCCAATCATGGCATAGGAAACAGAAACATTTCCATTAGAAGCAAAAAAAAATAAAATAAGAAAGATAAACCAGGTATAACAGTAAAAAGGAAAGTTCACCCAACTATGTGTCATGACCTTTGCCACTAATGGGATATTCGAGATACGGTGCTACCCCCACCAAGGGCTGTGATGTTTACAGTTAATTGGTTAGAGCCTTGCTACTCGAGCTCTGGTCCACAGACCCACATCTCTCAGCATCACCTGAGAACCTGCTGGAAATACAGAGACTTGAGTCTCAGCCAGACCTGCTGAACCTGAATCTACATTGGAACAAGACCTCCAGGTGATGCAAACCAAAGCTTGAGGAATCCCATCTAGGTAAGCAGGCCCCCCAGACAGAGTCTTAACACATGAGCACACTGCATTACATGGGAGACATAACTCCAGTAATTTGTGGTCTGTAATAATAGCAACAACAGTTGTCAAGGTCAAATAAACACATGTGTCTTGCTTGGCAAGTTGTGTCCGACTCTTTGCAACCCTGTAGACTGTAGCCGGCCAGGCTCCTCTGTCCATGGGATTCTCCAGGCCAGAATCCTGGAGTGGGTTGCCTTTGCCTTCTCCAGGGGATCTCCCCGACCCAGGGATCAAACCCAGGCCTCCTGCATTGCAGGCAGATTCTTAACCATCGGAACCATGAGGGAAGCTGGAATGCATGTGGGCAAATCTGCGTCATCTTTCATCTAAAATGAAAATCTCACGTTTGCCTTTCTCTGTAAGGTTCCCTGGCTGGGAAACAAAGTCAGGGAAAGGGAGAACACAGTCAAAGCCAGCAATTTCCCTGGCTGCACCCCTGGGATAATAAAGCGTTATTAAGACATCAAGATGTTACACAGCATAACATGAAATAATCCAAAATTTTAGCTGATAGAAAAGTTATTTCCAGCAGAGTATATTATGCATATGTGTGCATGTTCAGTGGCTCAGTCATGTCCAAGTCTCTGCGACCCCATGGACTGTAGCCCGCCAGGCTCCTCCGTCCATGGGATTTCCCAGGCAAGAATACTGGAGTGGGTTGCCATTTCCTCCTCCAGGGGATCTCTCTTACCCAAGGACCAAATCTGCATCTCCTGTACTGGCGGGCACATTCTCAACTGCTGAGCCACCTGGGAAGCCCCATGATCAGTGTACATTAAACACTGCC